>NC_133932.1:15983679-16583679 GCF_031877795.1 Strix aluco
AAAGGTAATATTGACAGTAACGATAAAAATAACAACTTGGTCATAGACACCTTGAACTTTGGTTGCTGGAGCCTGTATCAGGCTTTCACTTTTATCCTGATCCATGACAGTTTAACAAAACCTACTGTTTCATTGTTTATGTGCACCATGGTCACATTTTTGTTTTGCAACAGAGACATTCATTGAGGGAAATTCAGACATTACCCATTCAGTCCTCAATTCCTGCGGTAAAAGTATAAAATCTCAACAGGGGGATGCATTTCATCAGACCTGGCATAAGACCATAAACTCATTTCAGGAAGACCTCTAAACAGCCAAGAAGATAGATTCCCACCCCTATTGCCTGGATGGCATGCGAACAGCAAAAAATGGCAAGCAGCCTATATATAACGTATCTGTGTCTCTCCCTTGCTGCACTCAGCAACTATCTTAACACCTAGTTTTCAAAGAAGAAAAGATGCCTTTTTATGGAGATATCATAGGAGTGCAAGGAAGACAAAAGGGTTGTGTCTCCTCAATGTGAACTTTGACTGTCCACCTCAAGAATAGTCAGGCTGTTTACTTAGGCTGACTTTTGGGTTTTTTTCCTCTTGCTAGAGATATTAATTTCTTGTATTAATCTATGTAAACAAGAATTAATCTCACAGAACACGCCTGGAACAAAGACTGAGACAGAGACAACACCCAGTCAGGATAGCTCTCCTTTAGAGAAGCTCTAATTAATAATCTGATTACTTTTCAATCTAGGCTTCTGTGCCTCTTGGAGGGGGAGCAGTGAAGAGGGAAAGGTCTCAGAGTACAATAAAAAAAAGGGCTGAAAAGAAGAGGTTTGGCTGCTGCGTATGTTAGTAATACATCAGCGTGCCTTGAAATTGATGTTGATGCAGCCAGGAACAGAATCAAAGCTCAGTGCCAGAGGTGGCATATTTATAATGAGACCAAATGAAGGGACTCATTAGTTTCATAAACAGTGAAGAGCTGTCTGTTCCCTCTCTTATTATCTCTCCTCCATCTCCATTATGAGGGTATGCATATGAAGGGACGGGGAAGAAAAGCCAGTGTTATCAGGTTTAGACTGTGAACTGATCTGCATAGCCCTACTGGGAAATTAATGAACATCCTGGTGACTCCCTCTCCAGGCTCCTCCCTCACCTAAACGGCAAATTAAAAATAGAGGAACCTAAAGGAAATCAAATATGACAGATGAAATTTTTATATTTGTTTTCAATTGGAAAAAAAAAGCAAGAGCTCTGCAGGAAAAGAGAAATAAAAGGCACTATGGAATTTGTGCTCTTTAATTTCCATGCCTGATGATCTGTGGATCTGGGACAGGTCATAACATGCAACAAAGCCACCCTGGGTGTGATTTACCAAAGCAGAAATGAGTTTTGACCTAGAGTGACTGGAAGGCTGTGTGAACGACCCTTGGATATGTCAGAATGGCACTCAATAAGTAATTGCAAACATTTTTTTTTCTTTTACAGTTTTTGTTTGGAGACAAGTCAGGTAAATACTCCATACTAATCCCAACACAGAACAAATAGTAAAAGCAGCCTTTGCTGTTAGTGCTGGGAGAAAACATTCAATTAAGTCGCTGCAGTGGCTTAGTGACAGCAGCCTTTCACCTTTGGAAACCTAGCCTCTAGTTATCTGTCTTGGGTCACTAAAGAAAATGAGTTGATGTTCTCAGGCTAAGCCCTAGGGCACATTTTGCTCAGAATCACCAAACCTCAGTATAATTTGGAGCTTTTGTCTGTCTGCACTTAGAAAAGGTCTAGCCCTGGAAGAAAGCTGAAATTCAAGATTAGGGTGTGATAAGAACCAAGCAGCTTCCCAGAAAATTAAAATAATGACATTCCCAGCACTTTAACTGACATTAGGTTCAGTAACATGTCAAAGCCCAAAGAAAACTATGGCAAAACAATAATGTAGGAAATGTGAAACAGTCCTAGATCCGGGGAACAAAAGGGAGCAGTCATAAACGGAAAGAAAACCTTCACCATGTGGACAGGGATTTTAGGGAGCTAGAGAAGCAAAGCAAGTCTGATTGCCCTTGGTGCCATAGTAGTGAGGTTTGCAGCACCTGTGCTGGTTTTGGCAGCTCTACATCAGTCTGCATGGTGCAAGGGCATCCCGTAACCATCCAGTCATTCCTGGTTGAGCGGAGAAGTGTCAAATGCAAGACTGGGAGGGAAAAGAAAGACTGCCTAGCAGGATAGGTCAGGTATAGCCTGTATCATCCCCACACCTCAGCCCTCTTCCACACTAGGAGCAGGGATGGATGGGCTGCAAGGCATCCTCAGCCTGCCTGCGCCTCCACAGACACCACTTGCAATGGGTAGGGCGGGCAGCACTGCTGCAACCACCCAGTTTTAATTTGAAGATAACTGTATATGACTGATCCCCTGCAGCCCTGGACTGAGCCTTTTTAAAGTGAGCTTATCAGGGACTTCCCATCTTTAAAGTTACATTTAGAACAAAACAAAAGTACCAAAGTAGAACAAGGAATCCTTGTTCAATGAGCAGGAGCTCAGAGCTGCTGGGTGAGGCAGAGCAAGCTGCAAGGCTGGAGAGCAATATCCACCACACATTCCTGGGGCATTTCTTTTTTCCATGCTCACTTTTTGTCACAGCAGCTATCAGTATCTTCCTGGCTTGCACAAACACTACACAAAGCCTATGGGTCTCTGCAAAAGTCTCCCCTTTTTTTGTAACCTCTAACACTTGGCTTTCTGCCTGCTTCCTGCCATGGACTAGCCCTCACAAGGGTCTCCCACTTGCACTGCAGCTGGCCCCATCACCCTGCACCTGCCAGAAACTTCACCAGATATTACCTTTAAAGGGAGGGGAGGAGTCAAAGACCCCTTTTCCTCCACAAGGTTGCATCTAAACCAAGCAGCAGCAGCCAGGTCTCTGTTGGCTGGAACCCTTTGCTTCTCCTACATGCTGCTTTGTGCACTGTAAGTGCTGGCACTTGGCCGGACAAGGGGAGCGGCTGACGCGTAGCTTTGGTTGGAAGGAAGGTTAGATCTATAGTTGCCCATGGCAGCCATGGGACCAGGGTTGCTCTGATTCATCCTGGGTCCTGTTCTACATTTGCTTGTTTCTCCTATCATTATAGACCCAGAATGCTGTCATTTCCTAGACTGACTAGCAACTGGGAGACAGACAGAGAAGTAGGGTTAGGAGGAGGTTGTTGAAATGACAGCACTGCCTTCCTTGTCTAATTTCTTCACAAAATTTAAATTTGGGAAGTTTTCCTGCTGTAGAAAGTCCATCAAAAGTATTTTTTTCATTTATTTGATTTTTTCAGTGGTAAAAGAAATATCAGTTTATATTACAGTGTGCGGATATAAGCCAGAAAGCAATATAAAACAATCTTGGGAATGCTTTTTATGACATAAAGATTCCCAAATCTTTGTAATTCAATTTTTTTCTGTGATTGTCTGAAAATGTTCTGTTGTTTACCGTTTCTTTCAGAGCCCAGATCTTCTTCCCCATGCTATATACTGTTTTTATTGAAATTAGAGACCACAGTGGCTTATTACTCTAAGGCTGAATTTAAGTTTTGAGTAGAAGATTGGAATGAGACGCCAATGTTTGCCAGCCACTACAGTGGCTGAATTTACCCTTTCCTCTGTCTGAATGGAAGGTATAGGAAAAATAGGCTATTAATGTAATTCCTCTTTAAGCAATTCTAATGGCAAGGTTTTAAACCTTGCCAAATACCTACACATCACACCCTGCTTCCAAATGATCTGATTATGGCATACGGTAATTTCTGCAAAGGAAGCACTTTGGCAAAAACTGGAACTATAGGAAGGAGGGAACCTGGCTTGAGCATCGTTATCATCTTCCGTTACGTTTTGACCACAGGTTGTCAGCAAATAGCCTTTAAAGTTTAATTACATGATCGAGTTTGCTGAGGAGTGTGAAAGATGAAAGAAGGAATAAGTAATGAAAGCAATTTTTCCCCCCCCCTCCTTTACTCTGGGGCAGCCATAATTAAAGTTAAAGTGCTGCTGTTTTGCTGGAAACCAAGTTAGGGAAGTGAATTGTAATTGCAAACACTGTTTGCTCAGTCACTCTTGGCAACAGCATCATGTTAACTCAGTCTTTGTGTCTCCTGTGAATCCTCCAGATTGACGAAAACATCTTTTCTTATCCAATTTGTTATCACTGACTTCAGAAAGTCATTAAAGAATATCAGTAGAGCAGATTGGGATCTAGATTAAGAAATCAATTATTGCCAGGAAGTACCTTTATAGACACTAATTAGGCCTTGACTGACATTTACAGTATTCCTTTAATGGTATGTATGGTCAGCTTTTAAAGGGACAGGGCAGATATCAGTGCTGTGTGTAACACTCACTTTCTTTCAGCTGGCCATGTGCCAGTTCATGCTAGATCAGATGTGTGCTGCCATTTCTATAAAACACCTATAAAATATGAATTTTAATATAAGTAAAAATAAAGTCATTAACCTGTTCATTTAGCCAGAAATTAAATGTTACCCCTGGCCCCAGATAGCCAAGATAGACTACATTTAGCAGGATAGCTCCTGCCTTTCACAGCTATTCTGCAGATTGTCAATGGCAGATAGATTAGGCCTTCACAGGAGGCACCTAATAGATGTATGACAGGCATATATGGGTTTAGACATCTGTGCAAGGGAGAGAGGCCACAGGATAAGTAATCTTACCCTGTGAAAGATGGAAACCACTATAGAGATCGGTAATAGAAGCAGCGTAGACAAGTATATTTTAATAGGAGGAACACAGAAATGGGACAGTGTCAGGGGACTGTGTTAGAGGTAAGGTGGGAACAGGGCTTGCTTGTACATTCTGTTTTATCTGCACCTGATTGCAAAACACTGTCAACGTGATTCTCTATACGGACAAACGCTGGAGCTTTCTGCTTTATGTAGCCTGAACTGGAAACACTATTAAAGCCTATGTTAAACTGCGTCCCATTCCTAGCTTCTGCTCTGTCAAATCCTACTCAGCTAAATATCTCTGGGTATGTTAGTGTTTTATGCTCCCTTCAAGCTCTTAAAATACAACCAGTTCTACTATTTTATAGCTGCCCCCACTGTACACAAAACCTGTTTGAAGGCAACCCTGCTCATCTCACCTCACCCTTGCAAAAAAACCCCAAGCAACATCTAAACACCCAAACTGAAGATTGTCAAATAATTATATAAAATGTAAGAAACTGAAGAGGAATGAACAGTAAAGAAATAAATAAAGCAATTGTGGATTATGTCAGGGTAGATGCAATCAGTATAATTTGCATAAGAACTGACGAATTTTGGCATTAGCTCTTTTATGTAACCAACATCAAAATGACCTACAATACATGTTTAGGAGGCTTGTACAGAGATGGAAAATTAAAGGAAAATTAATGTCTATATTTCCTCACTCTTTGAAACTCATATCCTGAGGTTTTGCATCTGCTTAGGTGTGTTGTTGTTAGCTGACTGTAAAAGCGTATCTGTCATAGATCCCAGTCTAGATTTAGTATTTAATTTGGTACATGTAAACCATCCTGAAAGATAATCTCATACATTTTATTTATTTGAAATAAGGCTGTGTGATGTTGAAACACCCTATATTTTAGTTGTCTATGACTGCTCCAGAAGCTCAGGCTCTCAATATAGTCAACATAGAGAGAGAAATGCTTCTTCTGAGAGCAATTCAGAACACTAAAGTTAGGGTCTATCTCTATTGATAAGATATGGACCTGAAATTTAGCTGTCTGAAGATAGACTATCCTTCACATAAGTGCCAAATAATGAGAAAAGGACCTCATTTCACTTCTGTAAAATTCTGGTGTAATGAATAGGAGGCCTGTGAATAGTTTCTTCTATGTAGTGGCTCCCCTAGCCGAGCATGGTGAGTACTGCTTAATGGATAATAGAAACACAACTGTGCTGCCTTCGTACGACAGACATATAAAAAGGAGATAACTTTTCTTAAAACAAAAGCAGAATATTAATTGAATGAATTAGAAAGGTAAAACTGAACTCATAAACAGATGGCTCTTGAGATGATAACTGATTGCTCTTTTGCATAATTTTATATATTCTATACAGAACCCGTAATTCTTCGTGAGTGTAGAATATAGCATGTACATTCTATAAACTGATGTAGAAATAGCTCCTGTGGGAAATTTTTTTCTCCAATGTCTTGATTAATATTCACTTTGCAAAGGTCTACCTCTTTTGGTTTTACAATCTCTCCTCTGTTATATCATCTGTGTCACCCTAGTGTAGACCTGGCTTTTTTTTTTTTTTCCTTCTCCCTCTTAATCCGGAGCAGGCACACTGCATGCCCAGAGGGAAGTGGCAAGGTCAATCATACTTTCACAGCAATGATGCAAGATGCATTCTACCACAGATTTAACTGTGGAGGGGCTCTTCAGACCTGTTTATCTCCAATCAGTTATTAGCAGTTTTACCTAATGTAATATATGCTTCGATACCAATAAATATTCCTCCTTGATATTTAAATGGAAATCATAGTGAAGTTCTGAATTGAAAACAGATATCCCTCAAATGTGTCTAATCTGAGTGTATTTCAGTTTAAGTTATATTTTCCCCAAAACCACAAGTAACAATGAGGGATGCAGGACCCTTGCACCTCAGTTCTCCACCTTGAGAAAGCCAGCATCTTGCCTTTAGGGAAAAATTTTAATTCGGTGCCTACCTTTGGCTGTGTGATTCTGAGGCTTGTAATACATTGATAGAGTGGAAAGCTACCCCAGTAACATGCTGCAAAACTCACAGTTCAAATTCACATAGGCAAAAATGTATCTTTACATAGATATAAGTGACAAAGAACTGTGCAGTCCAGAAGAGAAAGTAAGTCACAGACTGTAGATCCATCTCAGAGCACTAGCAAAAGCTAAAATTGCCAGAATTGTAAGCTAAGAGATTAATGCAGGATTTGTTTCTCAAGATCTAATGATATAATTGAATATGAGTCATGTGGATCAATAGAAAGTTAAAAATCCTGGAACAAGTGAATTGAACTTGGATAGTTTCTCTTCTACATGGGGTTTTTAGAATATCTTGTCACATCTTGCAGAATGATGTGACGACATGTATTCCCTTGGTGTCAGCAGCTCAGACTATTGCAAGTGAGCAAGCAGGAAACAAAAATATTTGGGACGTTCAGTAGCAAATTGCACATTATTGTCACGTCTCAAAACACAAGAAATTTTTGTGGAAAGTGTGATAAGAGAAGAGCAAAAATATCAGTTTGTATCTGAGGGGGATGTTACAACTATAATTACTGTAAGAACTGTAACTGTAGCAGGGGCTGTAACAACTATAATTAAATGGTTGTGGCTGAGCAGGGGTGTAAACTGTTCCAGGATGATTGTGCATTCTGCTGAGGATGCAAAACTGTAAGGCAGGCTGATGAAACGGACCCAGGATCCTTTCCCTGTCAGCGGAAGAAGAGGTGAATGAGGGGAATAGCTGCCACTTCCTGAACCCTGACAAGTTCCAGTTCTCAAGGGGTGGTTTTCAGGCACGTGCGTGTTTGGGGCTCTGCCACAATTTGTACAGGGAAAATTTTTCAAGAGGAACTAACAGGTGCAAAGAGGTATAGTGTTTCCATTGCCTCCATAACTAGTTGAAAACAGCAGGTACAGCAATTTCCAGAACGTGGTTTCTGGAGTTTATTATGGAATTCCTTATTTATTTGTGAGTTTATTAGAATGAGCCATTGGTTTGTGTTTAGGCTGGAAATCTAAATGATAATCATTCCTTCAACAAAATACATTTTTCTTCATGGCATGAATCTGCTTACCTTTTTTTTTTTTTTTTTTTTTTTTAAAATAAATGTTTCTCTAACCCACCAAGTGTACAGCTTAGGCTGAAGCAGTGAACCACAATTTCTGGAAGTGTAGGAATGCTCCTGACTGTACTGTGTGTCTCTAAAGAATACATTAGAGTTGCACTCCACAAAAGGGGGCACCTCCTGAGATAGCAGCCCTGTTAATTACCCTGCTGGTTTCTATTGCGTTCATTCCACTGGCGTACGAGGAAGACAAGGAAGCAATGACAGATGGGCAAGCACAAAAGCTGTGAAAAGTCAGTGATGCTCAGGGTTTTTGCAAGTGTGATAATGACCTCAAGATGATCTGATTTTTGTAAAGAGAGGCTTGTTCTGCAATTGTCATCACCATAGTCTCACATCAGAAAAGGCTTGCTTTTTATATTTATACATCTCCACTGCCTCTCTTGTTTTCTGCCAGTCACATTTCCCATACTTCCAAGCAACACAAATTACACAAACTAATGCTAATTCCCAGTGTGTCTAACAATGAGAGTAGGAGAACAAGTTTTAGTCCAGATTCTTATGCTGGCTCTGGGAGACCTAATTTTGGTTTCTTCTTCTGTAAAACAAGAAAGATTCACCATTGAAGATTTCTTTTTAAATGAATGGAGATGTGCAGGTAGAGAGTAGAAATAATATCTGTTTATCATGAAAGTTGCAGCTTGATTGTACGTAGAAGTTTTGTCTTCTAATGCGAATGCCATGATTTTGTATGCTTGGAACGCATTCAAAAAAACCCATCCCTTTCTCATGCAAATTCATTTAATACCTCTGAATCAATGTAGAATATCCTTAAGAAAGCTTTATCTCATCTAGTTTAAGATGTGTTTTTTCTGAAAATAGACAATTTAAAACCAGTAGTGCAAGCTATTATTAGTTTGTATTTTTGTGTCTATTTTTTTAAAAACAATCAAGCTTTAAACAAATATGTAAATGAACTAACTAGTAAACCCAATAAATTATTCAAATAACTGAATAATCAGTGAACAATGCTTCTAAAATTGGCTGCAAATTCAGATTGTCATTTATTTAGCAGTTAGGATGAAAACAGGTGAAATATTTGATAAGTGTAAGGAGTCATCTATGGTCTGACTAAGACATGGTAGGGCAATCAGCTGGCTTGAGGTCGTACAGTGCCCCAGCCTGTATTGTATTTCAGGTCAAGTTTCTTTATCTTAGCCTCACTAGACTAGCCCCCTAAACCTCACCTTGCTAGGGTCTGCATTAATTTCGTGTTGCTCTTGGTTTACATCACTTCCCATCTTGATACCTGTAATTGCTTGACAGCTGTACAAAGGCTGTAAATCTTGATCTAAAGCCAAAGAAATATTTTAGGAACCATTTTAGGTCTTCAGCTTCTTCCATCATGTTAATTTGTGGGTACTGAATAAAGTTCAGAATGACATACTCATGTCAATATTTTACAAGAGTAAGTAAAAAAAAAATAAAAATACAAGTGTGCCGAAGCAAATATTTGCAGTTATTAGCATATATTCGTAAATTACCTTTGCTGAATACTTCACAAGCATGATCTCTCAACATCTTACAGTTAGTGTGGAAGTTTAATTTTATGCAAAGTGAACACAGCACCCTTCTCTTGGGCTCCAGGAAAGGTTTTCACTGGCTTGTGAGCATTGGAGCAGTGGAGATCTGGATCTCCTGAGCTCTGACCAAAGCTTTCAACCCTAATTGCTCACACCATCCCATCAGGACTGTTGTGCCGTATGTTGTATACATTAGGGAATAACCCAACACCTTACATGTAAAAGCACATGGGCTTGGCCACTCTCACTGGCCTTAGGGTTATACTGTCATTCATACAGAAGGTTGGAAAGAGTATTTAGCAGTCAGAGCTTCCAAAAATCATTAAAATTTAATTTGCTTGTGGGGAGGGAGGCGTAAAGCACAGGAGATTATGCTCAGTTTATGAGCCCTGACCTTTCATGCTTAGCCATTTCTCGTTTAATTTTGGTTCATGAAGTAAATATTTCATATGGCTCTGGTTATTATTACGTACTTATTTTATTATTACTTGAATGTATATGGGAGGCTATCATTTCCTTTATTGCTGTGGGAGACAGCATCCTGTATCAGTCAGGAAGTACATGGGGGCAACACTTAAATGTTCTCTGCGTTGAGGCTATGGTCAGCTTAAGAAAGGGGAACTGAACAGATGCTCTATACCTTCAGATGTGTTCCTGCCATCAGTGCTGAGAGGACATCAAGCTTTTTAATAGCAAAACCCCATGCACGTCTGGGGCCCCACAAGCCCTGCTGATTTTCCAACCATCTGAACGGATGTTCAGCTGCTGTAGGACCAGCTACTTAAAGACTCCATTGCAGCTAAATGATGTTTCCTTTTTTTCCCAATGCTTTTGTAGCTGCTCAGTAACAATCATCATGGGTCACTGTTTATTATCCCAGCTTCATAGTAATGTTATTTTTCACAGCCCCCCACATGACTGTTTTCATTCCATTCCCTCTTTCCTTTTGGACTTTGAACACTTCTTAATCCAGTACAGAAAAAAACCTTCCAAACAAACAAAAAAACCAACCGTCCCTAAACTGGTGGACGATGCCAAAATAGCGTGTCTGGCTAGTAGCCAGATCCCTAAAATCGAGTGGAAAGATGTGCCCCTATGTGTTCATGTATCTGGTTTCTTCCAAACTCTCTATGCCAGCTGCCCCAAACAAGACCTGAGCAAGCAGACAAACATAAACCACCTGATTAAAGAGGTTTTTCCTGGTGAAGTCCTTGTATCTGCACCACAGTGAAATCTCCCAAGATCAAGAAGAGCCAGAGAAGTCAAGAACAACCAGCTGGTAAAACACTGAATAAACACATGCTGGTGTTGAATAATACAAAGATAGTGCCATGACTATGCTCTGGTCATTGTGCATAGTGTGTGCATGTGTGGAAGGTTTAATTTAAAGAGAGTAAAAGGAAAGACTATCAGAATCAACAGTACTTACAATAACATCTGCTCTTTAGACAAGAAGCTCCTATCCATCCATTTAGATTTTCCCAGCAAATTAATGAAGGGAGAAAAGGTGAAAGGAACTCCTTAAATAAGTCTGAAATCAACTATCACACTGCCTTGTGGAGCTGGAGGCAGGTGATTAAGGCCTCCTTTCATCAATATTTGATTTACACCAGGCATTCTTTATTTTAAGTAACTTCTCTCTGTGTCTTGACAGGTGGGTTGGCTGCGCAGCACTCATCAACACACAATCCTTCAGTGCTGGGATTGTGCTCAAGTGTGAGCTGGCAAACTACACCCCTGCATGTAGATTTGTCCTCACATTTGACTACCTTCACAACAGAACACATAAAGCTCTTTAAACAAGTCACACTATAGAGGAGAAGATATTTGGTGTTAGAACAGAACAATGTATGCAATTTCTTCTTCCGTGTTGAAATCACTTGGAAAACATGCTTTCTCGGGAACCACAGTTATGATGTGCTAAGAAAGATTAAGCAAAACCTGTGTTCAGTAAATTTCTGTGTGCCTGAGCTAGCCAAGTATGGTGAGAGTACAGAGCCTAGATAGCTTGGTTGAAAGGATTTTAACCAGAAATAAGCACAACAGACAAATACTCAGCACCCTGTAAGCTCTGCAGGCTCTTGGATCCAATTTCTTTTTCTTAAAATCTCTCTAGTCTGAATGTTTCAGGAGTCCATACTCAATCAGGAAAACATTTCAGTGCTGTGTAACATAGGGGTGGTCTATAATTCATATCCAAATATTGTCTGAATTGGGACCTGACTGTGGAAAATTAGGTTTTCAGCTAGAATTTTAAATGGATACAAGGAGCTTATCAGCAAATAATAGGAAAATTTGTAAACAGCTAGCAGGCTTTCCTTTTTTAACCTAGATTAGTAAATTCCATGTCTTATTATTGCAATGTTTTTCATCTTCCTCTGGACATTTTATTGACATCTAGCTGCTGAGCAGAGGTGATGATGAAGCTTGAAGCAGCAGTACCTTATTAACAACAGGACCGTAGCTACTTTGGAGACACTCAGAAATTGGAGACAATCTATGGGACTGTAAATTAGGAACCAATAACCATATACTTGTGAGAAAATTGCAGGTGAAACCTAAGGATGATTCTTTCCCGCTTTTTGGCTGAGGCTGCCTTGGAGTAGGAAGATAGCACTATCTTTTCTTGTTTGTTTAATTCACTCAGTATCATTTGGTTTGAGTTAAGAGGCTCCGTGAGGAGCACCGGACAAACAGCAAAGGAGTTGTTCTCGGCATGTGTTTACTGTGGCACTGAAAATGTGCTTCTTCCCTCTGCAGCCGAGTTCAGCTTCAGCATAGATGTCCTCTGTACGTATAATCAAGTGGCTTCCTGCATCATCTTAACCCCTTACGCAACTATGACAGCTGCATTCGCCATTTCTGATGTAGAAATCTCTTTGCTTAAGTAAGCCATTAAAATGAATGCCTGCCTAGGAAGTTATGAGAGTCCCCATCACTGAAGCTTTGAACATCAGTTCAAACAAACTTTTGTGAGGAATGGCACAGCTCATTCTGATTTTACAGATTTCTCTGATTTCATGGAAAGGTTTCATACAACTGATGCAGCTGAACAAGCAGTCAGTGTCAAAACTTGTGGCTGCTATAATTATCAGGGTGTAAATGACCCAGATGATATTTAGGATTTAAAATTGTCCTTCTCTCTATTACCTGAAGTAGCATTGATATAACAATGCAACACTTCTAAAAGCAAGCAAACAAACAAAACAGTGCTAACTGAAAATTGTCTTAATATAACCTAAATTCTTCACATTGCTTTCAAAGTGCCTTCGAAGTTGTTCTCTCATCCTCCTCTGTTACTGCACTCTGCAGTCTCAGAGGCTGGGTCAATGAAGGGGCATACTGTATATCTTCAAAAGAGATCAATTACAATCCCCCAAAGACTATGTTGCATTACCATTACAGAAGATCACTAATCAGTAGCAACTTGCTATATGGCATTGGACACATGTAACTTATCTCCCTGCATTATCCTCTCTAAAAAAACACACAAATCTCCAACCAGCTATATGGGGGATTGAATAAGATTATGCTCTTACCCTGCTGAGCCTGGGGTAAATGGCGACTCAGACATTGGAGAAGGCTGGAATTCTGACTGTCTGAAAGAAGCAGGAAATTTTTTTTACTTTTTTTTTTTTTTTCCTGTTGGTTTGTTTGCTTGTTTTGCAAGGGAAATGAAACAAACAACGTGGATTTTAGGGTGTTTTAGGAAATTTTCAAATGTGTGTGTTTAAAGCTTGTGTACACTTAAAATTTGTGCAACATTTCAAAAAGTCACCCTCCCTTACATCCTCCTTGCACCCCTGCAGAGGGCGGTGCAGAGGACAGTGTGCAGGAAAGCATATAGTGAAGAAGAGAAAATCAGAAGTTGCTTTGGCCCAGGTGGTATCGCACAGCTCGACCCTCCAGTCTAGGACCCTGGCTGGGGTTGGCCACCCGTCTCTGAGTGACTGTGGCAGTGAGTAAGTGCATGGGCTGTGTGAGGTGTTAACTGTGATTAGTAATAACAGCTTGATTCTGTGAATCCTATGGTTCAGTGATTCAAGATGTTGTAAGAAATACTGATTGGATGTGTGTTCTCTGCCACCACCTTCACTTCATCCTGTATTAGGGAACAGGGAATTAAAAGCAATGACTTCAAGACAAATAAATAAATGTTAAAAGGGTGGTACCTTGAACTATAGCTATACCTGAGGAAGCACTGTGGATTTATTTGTGTTTCTGCAAGTTTCTGTGTGCTGTTGAAGCAAGGAGTTCTGATAGAGCTCTCTATTACTAAGAAATAAATCAGGAATGTTTTTGTGTTTTGTTTTTTTTTTTTTTTCTTTTTACTGAGATTGCAAACTGCCTGTTAATCACAATGTCCTTCTGTTTTCTTCTGCTTTATTATGTGATGTTTACTCGAGCCTTTGGAGAGTTGACTTGCTTTCTCAGTTGTAGTAGGCATCAAATAATAATTCTTTTTTATCATAGTAACTAAACAACATCAACAGCCAGAACTTTGCAAACTCACCTTCATATTCTTGCCATTGGAAAGTAATATGTTGTTAAAACAGAAGTCACGAGCTTGTTTTAGACACAGCAATTTATCTGAGTGATAAAATTTACCTGTATTCAAAGTGTTCTTTATGTTAATATTAGAAAGAATAAGTGCTTCAGGTATCTGGGCACTTTAACTACGGTATACTGATTTAACCTCTAGTTAAGTTATCTCATGTCCTGTTTGTAGTGATGTTTTGCTACTTGCCTGTTAAGTATATGTACATTTGGCAATTTCGTTTTTAAGCAAGAGGACAGGAAAATGGGGAGGGGGGAAAGTATGATATCCATTGGCTTTTCAACAGCATTTGACTTAAAATGCAAACTTTATTAATCAGAGGATTTGTTGCAGTCACAGGGATAACTGCACTTCCAGCTCACCCTGGCATCCTCCAGAATAAATAACCTCAGGCATCCATCACCTCTTAGCTGACTCACACTCTGTTCTCACCATGCGCTGGCTGCAGTCCCCTGTGATTTATCACGGCTGCCCTAGCAGCCCTAAGTCAGCTTTGTTGTCTCTAGCTTTTCCACGCTCCTGGAAACAATATTCACGTAACTAACTACTAAATTACCTTCTTAAAGCAAGACGTGTATTTAGAACCAAACCATAAAGAAGCAGATACACTTCAAAACAGGGAATGGTCTGTATCCATGCCTGCTTTGCCCTGTGGTTTACCACTTCTTCGTAACTTCTTCTCTTCTATGTGTGGTTTACCTTCTTGTTCAGACTGCCTCTGCAAGAACTGCTGCCTATGTCTTACTGTCTACCTGGACACCCCTTGAGACCTCATTCTGCTCCCTCGTCTCCCCTACCTCCTCCTTTGAGAAGACTTTTAATTAATGTAAGGATCCTTTTCGCCCCTGAGCTACCACTCTGGCAAAACAGGGAAACACTGGAACCAAGCTGACCTAATGACAACTGGCTAGTAACAACAGCATTTGAAACAAGATATCCTATGCTAAGAGACCGCGTATTCATAAAATGCTTACATAGCAATAATATGCTGAATTCAGGATCAATAACATTTTGCTTTGTAGACTAGTTTCCTTGATCAAAAGAATAAATGTTTTTGGGTACAGTACTGATTTGAAATTTTATTTTCATCAATGTACTTGCTGCATTTGTTGGTTATACAGTGGATAAATGTAACATTATACTGCTAGGGAGTAGCAGAAATATTGTTCCTCTATCATGGTTATGACACCTGCAGATATTAAGTAAGCGACGGTTACTAGTGTGCAAAATCTCTAAGTAGTAATCTGTCATCTTGCAGCAAATGTATCATAGCCTCAATACCAGATGTAATGATTGTATTATAATAATTTCCTCAGTATTCCCAGGTGTATTCGAGTGATTATAATACCACTTGTTTTAAAAGCTAAGGAATTTGCTAATAAAAAATAATCTTTATGCATTTATTCATAGGTCAAATATGGTGTGGAAAGTGTGAGAAGTTTAACCTCTATAGGAGGAAAGTGTTTCTAGCAGAAGATAATCAGCAATAAAATAAATCCACAATTATAAAATTTTCTCCTGTATTTCAGTGAAGAAGGTGTGTTTGAAAGTCAACAGTTTGCTTCTGCATATTGGAAATTGATGCCAATTCACTTCCTACCTCCATCGCCCTTCGGGTAGGTTGTGGAAAGTCTTACCCTGCTCAAACTAGATGATTTTGAGAAAAGGTTTTGTTAGCCCCTTTGAGACCCAGCTGATCTCCTGGGTTGCAGTTTGTAAGTAAAGGAATGTACATAGTAATCTCTGTTGGGTAAAGACATCCTCTCAATAGGAAGCAGCTCCTCACCTGATGAAATCAATGGTCCTCTGACGCCAGCTAAAAGCGGTGTGTACGTGTTTGTCTGGGCTTTGCACATGCAATGTGGGTCTCTCTTAGACTCTCTAATCGCTGCTGAATGGTGTAAGTAATACATCCAAAGATCTTTAGCTGAAAAAAGCCTGGTATTTTTCTTCACATACAGTATTTGATTAACTATAGAGGTAGTCTTTTTTCCCAGGGTTCAGACCTCACAATGAATACAGTAAATACCCTTTTGCCCACGTGAATTTTCACATAGCTGATAAACCACTGAAAGCTGGAGTATGCAATGGAACTGAAAAATGTTACTATGTCCTTAAGTTCGTGCTGTGAATCAGGAGGAAAAGTTATAACATTTTAATTCTATACTGTTTGCAGTATTTTTTCTAGTTCTTCAGTTTCCATCTTTTTTATGTCTATATAGTCTTTGTAATGTTTTAATTTCTTGCATTTTTCATTGCCAAGAAAATACTTACAACAATTGATTTAATAGTAGAACATTTTCAGAACCATGTTGAATATGCAAAGTGTCCTGTCTTGATATTTTTTTTTAAATATAGAATCCCTGTTTAAATTTAGGCTCTAATCTAACTTTGACTATAAAGTAAATGTTCTGGTTTTTTTCATCCTGTCCCAGTAGCCACTGTTCATTGAACATAGCCAAATAGACCATTCTGTGATTCCAGCTGGAAATGCACAGCTGGAAACTGTGTCCTGTTCCTTGGTTCTGTTAGTCTCACTTTATTCTGTCTTGGACAAATCAGAGGTTTTATATTTTGTTTCTATATATGTATGATAAGAATTCTAATTAATTATTTGTAAATATCCTAAAAGAATGTGAGTAGGGTAGCTATAAATATATTATTTATGTCCACCAGTTCATTCTTACAAATATGATCTGTTGCAATATACCATACAGCAAAAGCACACAGCTTTTTATCAGCTGCTGCACAGTTGTTTTGATAGGCTGTTAAAAAATGAGCCTATACTGTATCTGACGTGGTCAAAGCAGGTTCTGTGTGCAGTGCCTGGACACATGGAAGGCCCAAAGCAGACATAAAACAGGTTTAAAGCTCTGTAACATCTGAACACTGTTTCCTGTCTCTAGTTCTCATTTTTATATTTGGCATAAGCCACCATGACCTTTACTCCTATCCTTTAAAGGGATAACTTTTATAGCAGTGGGGGTGATTTGGCCTCAGATGTCTAAAACTTCTGCTGAATTCCGCTTGAACCATATGTGCCTAAAATGGTGCATGTTGATTTAGTGCTGTGAGTTGTAATCCCACTCTCCCCACCTTCCCATCCCAAAAGAGCTCATAGAGATCACTTGTACTACTTAATTAAAGCCTTTATTACACATAGCTGGCTGTAACCAGGGTTGTTAGGGACCTACACCCCCCCCCACTCCCCCCCAATTTTTATACCAGTAAACATTCAGAAGTTTCTGTTGCAAGTGCCTAGGATAATTAATACTAATTTGAGCATTCTGGACTAAAGAAATGTCTTCACACCAATGTTTTTAAAATCAGACATATTTTGGGATATGTGGACTTATTTTAATATCAAGTAACTTCAAAAAACAACCATATTTTACTAGGCTCACTACATAGAAGTTCCTATTTTCACTGAAAAATTCTTAGGGATCTGCAAATGTTAAAACTCAAACCCCACTGAATTAAAGACAGGTTCCACAAGAAGAGTGTGAGGAAATGTTTTGTTTCTCTGTTTTTCTGTTTGAGGTGATGGAGCACTCCTTGCTCACTCTATTCCCACATTTCTGTAGACAAAGACCCCTGACTCTTAAAATTTAATTTTAAACCAGATATTTTTGTCCACTCAGGAGAAATAAAATACATCATTACTCACCTTCATATTTAACTTGTGATGCATGCAAACATTCCATTTCTCTTGTAGTGATCAGGAAAAGTGTTACTCTTACATTTGGCATTCTGGCACCTTCAAAATACACTCCTCAGAACTAGTCTCTAGTTCTGCATTTGGAGCTCTAGCAGTGTCTTGTCAGTATAAATTCTGCAATACAAAATTTTTCTCCATTAAATATTCACTTCATCAGAGAATTCCTGGAGCCCAGCTCTCCCAACCAAGCAAACCTAAACCAGTTGTCTTTAATCTCTCTTTGTGTCTTCCTTTGTTCTTTCACTATTTATTGCCCATTGCCTCTTTGCTGCGTTAACCATCTATCCATTTGTGAACTTTCACTGTCATAGGAACATCATTAATGTTGGCACATAGACATCAATGAGGTTATTTCCCTGAAACAAAAAAGGTTCATGAAAAGAGATGGTGTTCAATGCATAAGATGCAGCTTTGTATTGATTCTCTGCCATAAAAAGCTATTTTAAGCATTGCCTGTGCTTGGCCTTCCAGTTGTATTGTTACATGTTGCCACTTCCCCTGAGGTTCATCAAAATGCCAAGAATGGAATGTGATTTCCAGCTAAATATTGCAGCTATCATTCCCAGTACTGAGAAAACTGAGCTAACAGTCTGAACATCTGGATGACCACAAATCCATTATTGTCAGTCTGTCCAAGATTTGTCATTTCTTACATATCTTTCTCATATCTTAAAAGTGGAGCCAGTGCTCCACTTCTATTGTGCTTATTTGGTAATATATTATGGACACCTGACCTGAGGTGGTCTTGACTTCAACAAGACTGCTTCTACTTTTTCTAAAGTCTTCAGATGATAACATTACAGACTGGTGGTCTCAGGAAAACTTACTAGTGCTGCACAAAGATCATAATCTTCAGGCAAATCATCAGTCATTGCTGTCAGTATTAAAACAGCGGGATAGTTTGTCCACCAGCTGTCATATTTTCTGAATGTAAATACCTTCAATAAATTGACATTAATGGGGGAGTCTATTTATAAAGAAAAGATGTATGCTCGTATGTAAAAGAAAGGGTTAAACACAGAGAAACTTTGTTTATTCTCTAATACTACATATGGTCTCTGAAAATCAAAGCATGAAAACGTCATGGAGCTTGGAAAACGGTGAAACCACAAGTCATTTTTAACTAATTCCTGTATGCCATGTTATTTTACAAGATACAGCAGAAAAAACCCACCATGTGGTTTCATTTAAGCATATGTTGGCTCTCCTAGGTGAACCCCATGAAGCAAATGAATGCAAAGAGGGCAAGATTTGGAGTATTTCTTGGTAATGAAGTATTCCATCTTCCTTTCTGTGCTGAAGCCCAAAATCCAGTAGCTAAGAGGGACCAACAGAGGCTACGGGGAAATGGGAATGTAGTTCCTTGCTGATCAAAATATGTAGGAAGAACTGGCATTCTCTTATACTTACCTGCCTCTACAGCTACATCTGGCTTCTTTTAAGACCTAGATATAGGTTGAAGGGTACCTTGGGCGTCTTGCCTGATGCTTATTTTCTGCATTAAATTAGGTTGTCTGTCTACCTTCCTACACTCCTATTTCATATCTCTACGATGACAATACTAACATTTTCAGAGCACCTATCACTTAAACAACCAAGTAATTTATATCAAGATAAAGACAGTTTCTTAGGCTGTACATGTACAGAGCCTTCTGCAGTGGGGGTCCTGATTTCTGGGTGGGCCTTTGTGTGTGGTAGCAATTTTGAAATCTGAAGCACAACTCTGAATTCTTTTTTGTGGTTTATTTCCACTTTGGTTTGATTGGCTATTGAGCTGTTCAGGACTTGAGTCTTTTTTCAGTTACTCATGTAGTATTCTGCTAGTATAAACCTTGAGTAAATAAGAGGAGAATTAACCTTCTAAATTTCTGAGAAAACAGCATGATAGCAGACATCACTTTAATAATAATTTTTGAGAAAACATAGAGCTGAGAGAGCAATTCCTAATCCATAACCCATTTATTTAATATCCATAATCCTATTAGTTTTTACACTATTAAAAACGTACACTATTAAGAAATTAACACAATTGGCTAAGAACAGTTATGTGAAATTAAATATAAAACTATATTCTTGACAATGATGCTTATCCTAATGAAAAAAACAAAGTCCTTGGTCAGTTCTTAAAGATCAGTTGTAAAACTTTGCCTTGTGTTTCTATTAAACTACCTTACAGGATTATGGCATGGGAATTCAAGTATGCTGCTGAGAAAAGAAATTGTTTCCTTTTAAAAAATTACTGCTTCACAGCTACTGAAAGTAGCAGTGCAGTTAGTTAAAAATTCTGAAACAAGCACTGTACTTGAGCAGTTAGTCCACTTCTAGAAGCATTGTTTCAGCAGTCATTATGGGACCATGGTACAGGCATGTCTAAATATGTTCAGTGCTAAAGGTTTAGGAAGTGCTCATTTAGAAATCATGCAATTTCCCTTTCATGATCAACATTTAGAAGATTTTACATGAAAATATTTTCTAAAAAGGGTAATTTTAAGCATCAAATTAAGTTTTGCTTAAAATCTTTGGGGATTCAAGGCCTTGTTTTTATCCTTAAAATGGTACAAAATATTAATATCTTTGCCAATATGAATAGTGTTGAATGTATCAAAACAGCAGGACTTACAGGACAGCAAAAGCCACTTCTAGCCTTCCCTGGCATAAATGAATGTCTCTCCTTTTTATTTTGTTGTTCAGCTGCAGTTTAAATGATACACGATTGATGCACTCTGTATGCTCTCTAACAGCAAGAATTAAACTGTTATAGAGCAAGTCTGTCAGGGCAAAAAAGGATGTAGCACGCCCTGACAAATGCATGCCCTTGTTCATTTCTAATAATTTCAGGGGCTGATGAATTCTATTGCCAAGGGATTTCAGTATGTAAATCTCCCTGACTAAAGCTTTGCTGAATTTTATAAGAACAGAGTGTTGTCTTTGTGTTACTAAACACAATAGTTAGTGGGTCTTGTGACCTTACTCTCTAGGGATTGGGTCTTTAAAAAATGTAATGAAGAAAAGCCCCACAATGCACTGTGGAGTATAAATGAGACCCTAGAGATTCCTAAACCTATCTAGGAGTTTACAATAAAAATTTGCAAATGCAAAAGAAATTTTGACATTTCATGAATAGATGACGAGTGGATATGGATATAAAAGGAGTGGAATTTCCTAGTGAAGTTTGCATTCATGTGGTAAAGTGCTGGAGGTGACAGTTCACCAGCTACACGCTGTCTTACGAGGAGATTGCCTTGGACTTAATAGAGTAGTCAGGGCAGGTCAGGGGACGGCAATAGCTGATTGCTTAAAGGAATTAATGCAGCAAATGAGTAAGGTCATTCAGGCATGTTGTTGGGTTATTTCTAAAGCAAGGTATAGAATGAGTGACTAATTTCTTTGTACCACTCTTCCCCTTCATCTCATAGTTTGAGCTCATCGTTCCTGAACAAATATTGCGGCTTCAGTGCAAATTAATCTCTCCATGGCTGCTCAAACACTGGCAGTGTGTCCTCCTTTGGGTTTCCCTTTCCCAATAGCAGCAAGTCTAAGCATTATTGACTTGCAGAGACCAAATCTTGAAAGTTGAAGCTGAGTCTTTAAATTTGAAAGCTGAAGGTTGCTCACTTTGTAAAAATCTAGATTGAATGCTCAAAGAATGTGCAATTACTGTAAGCTAAAACGTCAGCTTTTTCTTATTTAACACTGGGAAACTTCTCTTACTTTTTCAAAATGATTAAAATTTGCCTAGCTTATTTTCTTCCTTTATTTTGTTTCTTTTCCCCCATGTGTCTTTCTGAATGGAGGAATCTGGGAGACTGGTAGAGCTGGTGAGCTCTTTGACAGGAGAAAGAAAAGTCCTAGTCAGAGGTAGACGGAGGTGCTGCTGGAGTATCTATTTGCAAACAATTTTTAACTCACAGTTTATGAGAGGTATCTACTGCTGTTAACTCTTGTTCCAGCTCTTATAGGCAGTGATTTTAAAAGTCTTGAAAACAGCACTTTTTTACCTGCTACTTAGGCCAGAAGAGGGGGTGAACTAAACTCCTTTCTGCCCCAAGAACTACTCTGAACTTGGTACTGTGATGGATGTAAATCAAAATACTCTCAAATAGCACACTTTTGCATAAAACTAATGTACATTCTGTGAAAGCGTTGCAAAGTCTAATGGATTTGTCTAACGGACAATGGATTTGTCCTTTTCTACTCTTAAATGTCCATCAGTAACTGAGTGTAAGTAGAAGAAGAAAGGGATTCTTCAGACTAAAAGGTTGTCTCACAAATAACCATGTATAAGAAGATGAAAGATTGGTTTGCAATTCTGTTTCTGTAAAGACTGATAGAAGGAATAGTTCAGACTTTCCACAAAGAGACAACAGAAAGTCTTTTGAAAAAAATATTCTGTTTGGTTTTTTTTCTTTAAAAATTGTTTTGTCATTCAAAAACCATTATAGGAATATTTTCCTGATTTATTTGAAACTTACTCCAAAGACGTCTTCTGAATAAGACTCCCAAGGAAAACCAAAAAGCAGGGGTTTTTTTAGAACACTAGAGCAAGCCTTAAAAATTGACAGGGGCTTGGGGAGGACACAAAATTAGAAATCTGCCAGAAACAAACTTTTTAACTTTTTTAGTAAGAAGTTATTTTTATTAAGTCTTGTGCAAACAACTGGATTTATGTGGAATCAGTATGTATGCAATGTACATAACTACCTTACAGTTTTATTTTTTTCCATCATCTGATAGTGGCCTTATCATTCTGGGAGTTAGATATTATTACAAGGACTAGTTGATTAACAATGAGGCAGAGGAGTAACTTGTAGATACTTATGCTTGCACCTAAACCTTGTTAAACTGTGTGTGTGTATAAGAGAGTTTATGTGGAATTTTCAAAAAAGCCTGAGATGTTGAATTTCTACGGACATTCAACTCAGCCGGTGACTCCTCAGCCCTTTTTTTCTAAGGTCTAAGCCCTTTTTCTGATGTCTCCATCTAAATGCACAGAATTGATTTGCCTTTTATTTTTATCCCTATTTATAGTAACATTTGCTGAAGAGGCATTAGTATTTATCATGACAGGTTCAGTCATCAGAGTAAATATCTGTCTGCCTCATTCTGGTTTTGACTTACTTGATTTATGATGTTGTGGAAACACTAATATTAGTGTTTTAAAGATTAAAACAATGTTTGGACTAGAATAGACAGCAACCACTATTTGAAAAGGTTGAGTACTGTAATTTAGAGGATTCCTTGAAAACAAAGATTTATCTTTAAATATTTTTATCCAGATCCCATGCCTTATTAATGGCCAAAATTAAGTTGAGAATATTAGCATATGATTGACATTACAAAGAAATGAAATATACTACATGTAGAGATACGTGAAGTTGTTCTGCATGAATATATTATAGGAACAGGTTATTTTTCACAGCATCTCTTTAATTTTCTTCATAATCCACTGGTTTGTGATTGTAACCATTGCCCTAGTCCTTTTTTACTTTCCCTTACGGAACAATGTGAAAATATTCATACAAAAATAATTTAGTCAATGAAGAAAACACCAGGAGACACATTTCTTTGTAGCGCTAATAAGCCCTCTTCTCAAAGCCATCCTGCAGTGATGAAACCTTGTTGGAGATCTCTCCCAAATTAGGTCCTGAGATTAATGTTGCCCACAACATTTCTTATTCTGTTTTCCCATGTTAGATTTACCTGGATGTAAGCTGAAGGGGAAAACCTAATTTATAACTTCATGATTTGGCCTGTGCTTTGGACATCTTTGTAAGTGCAGAAAAGTGCAGCGCTCTCAGTTAGAGAGGAGGTACTAGGTATATTAAAGCTATCATACACTGTGTCTTTCTTTTTCTTTCAATGTGAATTTAGTATTCATGAATCATGCCAGATTAACAGAAAAATAGCTTCTCTCTACCCATTATGCAAAAGTCCTGCATAATTTAATGTAGAAGAAACCAATATGGTTATATATAAATTTATCAAAAAGCCATCGTTTTAATAGCAGTGAGTAATTTTTCTATAGGTTTTATGAACTAACCTGTATAATTCAGTACTTCTGACTGCCTGTATGAAGGTTATTATCTATTTAGTTCAGTGAAACTTTTTCTTGAAGGAGCCCACATCTAATCGGGAATCTAATCAGGGAATACTTCTGAAAGTGAAAAATAAATTGCTCCCTGTAGTAACTGTGGTAACTAACCAGTAGTTGGTCTCTCCCTGAAGTGGCCATGATGTGTCAACCACTGTCAATTGTGGTGGTGCCCTCTGGGGAGACACACAAATTTGGCCAGATCCTTTCAGCTGTTCAGAACTCGAATAAATCCAAATAGATTCATGGTTAAATCCAGCTTTATTCCCACAATAGTGAATTTCCAGATGGTAATGATGAATTGGGATTAAGATGATTTTTAGTAGGCTAATAAAATTCTATCAAGCCTTGACAGTCTTGAGAGGTGGGCCCATGCAAACCTCATGAAGTTCAACAAGGCCAAGTGCAGGGTCCTGCACATGGGTCAGGGCAATCCCAAGCACAAATACAGGCTGGACGATGAGTGGATTGAGAGCAGCCCTGCAGAGAAGGATTTGGGGGTATTAGTGGATGGAAAACCAAATATGAGCCAGCAACGTGTGTTTGCAGCCCAGAAAGCCAACTGTATCCTGGGCTGTATCAGGAGAAGTGTGGCCAGCAGATCGAGGGAGATGATTCTCCCCCCCTACTCCACTCTTGTGACAACCCACCTGGAGTTCTGTGTCCAGCTCTGGGGCCTCCAACATAAGAAGGACATGGACCTGCTCAAGCAGGTCCAGAGGAGGCCACGAAGATGATCAGGGGCTGGAGCACCTCTCCTGTGAGGACAGGCTGAGAGAGTTGGGGTTGTTCAGCCTGGAGAAGAGAAGGCTCTGGGGAGACCTTATAGCGGCCTTCCAGTACTTAAAGGGGACTACAGGAAAGGTGGGGAGGGAGTCTACTCTTGATCAGGGAGTGTGGGGATAGGATGAGGGGCAACAGTTTTAAACTAAAAGAGGGTAGATTTAGGTTAGATCTAAGGAAGAAATTCTTTCCTGTGAGGGTGGTGAGACACTGGCACAGGTTGCCCAGAGAAGCTGTGGCTGCCCCCTCCCTGGCAGTGTCCAAGGCCAGGTTGGACGGGGCTTTGAGCAACCTGGTCTAGTGGAAGGTGTCCCTGCCCATGCAGGGGGGCTGGAACTGGATGGTCTTTAAGGTCCCTTCCAACCGAAATCATTCTATGATTCTATGAATAATATTCAGTCTTTCATTTGTAATGTCCTTAAGTTTACCTTTTGATTCAACAACTATTGTTCAAAATAACATTTTTTGAAGAGTTTCTCTGTAGTGTTAAGGTCTTCATCTTCAACTGCTATCCCGTCCTATTTACATATTAGTTACTTGCATGTGCTGAAACAGTTACTTCTACTATTAATAGTCTGTATCATGATAGTGTCTAAAAACCATAGTCAGGACTGAGCCTGCGCTGTAGTAAATGCAGTGCAAACGCATACAAGGTCTCTATCCTTGCCCTGAAGATAATAGCTCTAATAATTTATTTTTGTATTTGAGATGTTATCACTACATTATCTGAACAAATGTTTATCTCTCGGCACCTCTGTGAAGCAGTGGAATATAATCCCCAATTCAGAGATAAGGAACTGAAAGATTGTGACTTATCCAAGGTCACATAAAAAAATCTGTGGCAGAGCTAAGAGGCCAAAAATATCCAATCCTGGCTCATTGTGTTAAGCACAGTACCATTGCTTCTTTCTGGTTTCAATTAGAAATAGATTATCTCATGTTGGTTTTAAATTAGGAAACCATTGAAGCAGTTATTGCAGACCGGTGAATAAAGTGACCTGGGCATTTGTCTATAACAATTAGCTACTAATTTCTACTTTTCATGGATGCCTGAATCCTTTTCTTTGTCTTGACAGCTACTTTCCTTTCTACCACATTGTTAGCTGGTTTCAATTAGTGTAACTCCATTCACCTCAGGATCTTCCCCTTGAATTTCTCTTTTCTTAGCAGTCTGAAACACACCAAAGTTTACCAAATCCACTTCTGGAATGAGTTCTTCAGACTGGGTTCAACTTTGTACTGGTGAGGCTTTCCTAAACCCATGGATTCACACTACTGTGAAACCAGCGTATTGAATCAGACCTGGTATGTCCAGCACTCCTTGGCACTCTTGGAAACCATGTCCTTTGTCCTCTTCACATCTGGCTAATCACCTTGAATCATGACTTACTGTGCCTGCAGTGTTTCATCTTTGTTATACCTTAGTATGTGGGCCAGATGCTGCTCTGACACAGTGTTGGAAGAAGTAAGCATAGCTAATTTACTCAAGACTCTTTGAGTCTTTTTTTTTTTTTTTTTTGGCTACGAAACGTCTGTTTTTATTAGAGACAATTCACAGTCCTTTTTTAATTGAGCTGCCTTTTAGTGATTATTTTTTGTCCTGGCTTAGCTACACTAAAAAAATTAAAAAACATGCAGCAATCCTGACATGTTTCAAGTGAGTTTTTTATGTAGTAGTAAGACTTACTGAACACAAAGAATGATAACACATACTGTAAGGTGGAACATACTATGTCATTGACAGAATTGTATTCTTATGCCTTTCTAAATAAGACCTTCCATTGAAAGTCACTAGTTTCAACTGAAGTGAAGCAAAAAGAGTCACATGGACATATCTGAAAGAAAGATGTAGGAAGATCTGCCTTTGAGGCAGTGCAGTCTGGTAGGTAGAGAGCAAGGTTAGGAGCTCAAAGAGCAGGATGCTATTCCTGCCGCTGTGCCTGACCTGACCTGCGACATTAGAAAAGCCACTTCTCTTTGCTCCCAATCAGCTTTGATGTGTTCTGTGTTCAGGTGTATCTTTTGGACAACCTTGCCTACATCTGTACTATGATAAACTTCTTGATCATTCTCTAGGTGATTATACAGGAAGTCTACCAGGACTGAAGTTCAAAAAAAAATCAGTTTTCAATTTAACCAATAAGAATGACAAATCCTTGCTGGCTTACAGTAAACCTCTACTTCAGTTAGAAAGGATCAAGACTGTGGCCAGACTGATTTCTTTTCTCACCTTAATCAGCAAAGGGCAGGGGTGGGCTGAGGAGACCAGCAGATTTTTTGGCAGGGTGGCTGTGCTGCCGGGTGCTAGCTGGAAGGGAGCCCAGGTGTCCCCCTGCCTGCACCCACCCCGGGAGCTTCAAACAGCAGTAACAACTGCTCTACTGAGTCATGACATGAGCTGCTACAGCTGTGGTTCCCTACATAATCCTGTCGTACCCAAACACACACAAAAAGAATTAGTCAGATTACAGACACTTATTACTGAGTTAGTAAACCAATAAATTATGTTCGATCAGTCACTAAAGTGCCTTGCACTTTCATAGATAACATAGTTTTGTAGGTATTGTTGTAATACCTTGGTAAAAAGTTGTTTGCTTTAAGTAAGTACCTTCTCATTTTTTGTTCCAAGATTTGCCATGGACATATACTACAGGCTGCTTACTTGGGCTGTTCCTTCTGCAATCTGAAACTCCAAAGAATGTTTGTGGCTTATATTTGTCTCTAGGGACGGGCATACTTGAAACTGTGTCATTCTTACCTTGTCTTTTCTTAACATCTGTCCCTCAAATGACATTTCCATTATATGGATATATGTTTTATTGGATTAGCGTTAACCCAGGACTTGATTCTTACCACACATGATCATCTTCTACCACTTTTTTTCTGCAGAACATTACAGTCCCTCTGTAAACCATGATATATATGCTGTGGTAATTTTGTTGTATTTTCCAGCCAAATACCTCACATACTAAACAAAATTCAAATAACTGTTTGAGGAAATGGTATCATCCCAAAGTAAGAATTGAACATATATAAATTTGTGCCATTTGCCTCAAGACTACTAATGCATCCGGGATACTCATCTCTTCCATAACCTTTCTTTACTGGTGTCAGACTTTGTAACAATTTTATTAGTTTTCCTGTTTGTACCATAAGTACAGCAGCCATCTTTCCCAATACTCATTTTCTCTTTGTCATGTAGCCGACATAAAGCTCCTAGGAGCAACAGGAGGGCACGGATCTTGGGGTTGGTTTTATCCAAAAGTGAATATTCTTCCCCAGTGTATTTTTTTTACAAATACTGCCTTTTCCAACTTTCTACTTAGGTTTGGGGTTTGTGTCCTTAATGGGAATTTGCTCACAACACTAAAGCCCACCTTCCACCCATTTACCTTTGATTGTTTCAAAATATCATTGTCATGCTTATCTACTTCTAAAAATCACTGAATTCCTTGTGTCAAACAGCATGAAAAACCTGCTGTAACACACCCCATTTCTCTTCAGAATTCCTCTAGGCTAGTGCTGCTGTTGTCACCCTCTCTACCCTAGTTTGCAAGCTCTTCCGAATTAATGTTATCTTTTGTAAATCTTGCATGTTTTTCCAAATGTTGGCACTGCCTTACTTTCCTGTGATTCCCATGACATATGTTGCTCTCTGTACTATATTTTATGATTTCAGACTTGGACCACCACAGATTTTTCCATATCTTAACTCTTTCTGGAAATAATTTAAGCTTGCTGTCACTTCACAGTGCTGGAGTAGCGCAAGGACCAACTAACTTCCTTTGTTTAGATAAATCAATATGAATATGTCGAAACTAATTTTGTATCTTTCAATAGAGTCCAAGTGTTTTCTCTTTTTCTCTAAAACTCAGTCCTTTTCTTGTTATCAGTTAACCTCCACAAATTGTTTTCAGCCTTAGATTAGTCTACAGTGTTTAGAAACATTTTCCACTTTACCTTCTGTTAAAATAACAGAATGTGCTTGTGTGTGTGCACATATATATATATACACACTTATACCTACACGCATACAAAAATTTCTGAGAAGCAGAACTCAAATTTTGGTTTTCATGTAGTGGAATATTCTTCACTTTCACAGTTATTATAAACTTTCATAATCAATAAATAAATATTAATTATTAATTAAGCTGTGTGAAGAACGCCATAACGAGCTATGATCAGAAATTAGGCTAGTCTACAAATGTCCTTCCAAACTGGGTACTTCTGGTGCTCACTATAGTAAAAGGCAAAGTGCTGTTTGGATTTCTCCAGTGATTATAGTTTTCTCCAGGAATTTCAATCCTGGTGGTGCTTTTCAGTGTGTCCCATTCTTCCAGCTTGGAGTACTTTCTTAGTTAATTTTATACCCAATACCATGTGTTAATCACTGACAAAGAGAATGACACAGCCTTCTTTTATTCAGTGTCTGAGATTTAAAGGGTTTGATATTCTATGAAATGAAGTTTATGGCTCATACCAATGCCTCAAATGTCCACTTCTCTACAGTAGTATAAAAATAGCTTCTCCTCATCCTTTCTGTTTCTCCACAAACCTTTTTTCTCAACTGCTGGCTGACACTGTAATAAAAAATTAAAAAATTGAAGATTTTATGTTGTGTTTTAAAACAGTAAAAAAAAAAAAACCAAACCCACATCTTTTGTCACCTGCCCTGCCTAGATATTGTATCTCAGTTCACAAATGCTTGGTTACTAGGCTTTGTAATCTGAGTCTGTATTTTGGCGTTTCCCATAAGAACAAGGGCACTCTGTACCTTTCACTTTTACTTCTATCCTGTGTTTATAAACTTTGCAAAGTGGTGTATTTTGTTGCTGTTATGGCATCTTTTACCAAATGCTAGGCACTGTTTTAATTTTTGTTGTTTGGGAGAGTTACCCAGTTTCTTCTTGATTTTTTAGCTCATTTGATGCTGACCTTGCCAATTTACTTCATCCTGTATGTCAGCTACCCTTTGTGTACTAAAATACACATTCTACCTAAATTGCTTATAGGTTAATCCCTTTCTTACAACTTCAGTCACTGACATCTTGCTTTTGAATTAGTTACTATCATTTTGTTGACCTTTTCAATCTTAACAGTGTCCTTCTTCTAAAACAGCAACCAGAATTGAATGTTATAGCCTCACTGTAATCTCAAATGCACCTCAAAACCTAATGATAGTAATTCTGTTTACTCTCCAGGCTCCAAAATAAATGTCTATGATGCTTTAGGCTTTCTTACTGTGCCACATAGCAAACTGCATATGTCAATTAATTAATCATGAACACTTGAGAGATTTTGAGAGTCAGGAGTAAAGGGTTGCAAGTCATGCATGTCTTGGTTATACTATTAAGGTTCACCTTCCTATTGCAGAGCCACAGAATATAGGAGGGAACAATTTCCAGGTCTAAGAGACTCATTTACTGGGCCAGTGAGGGCTGTGAATGTTATGCAAGCAGCTCACTTGACCTTTGGGGGAAGAACTATCTTCTGATGCTTTACAGTACATGATTTCATGAGCAGAATTTATTTATAGGGTCTGAAAAAGCAATTTCCCCCTCAGCCACTGAGAGGGGGTTCAAAAGCAAAGAAGACAATCCCTACAGGGTTTCCAGAGATAAGGCACAGACCTTTCCTTCTAAAAGTCAAAACAAAGCATGTTTCAGCTCATGGATATCACTTTCAGCATTGTCAATTTGCATTGAGTCTCTTGGCAGTGAAGTCTTACTTCAAGCCCCAGATCTGGGCTTCATGTCTTCAGATTAGGATTACTGTTTTAACTAAAAAAAATAATAAAAAAAATTTGCTTTATTGTTCTGGAGAATAATTAAATATTCTATTGCTAGAAGATAATTTACATTTTAAAAGTCTCAACAGTATTTTAAAAAACCCCAGTGCTTAATTGAAGGGACCTGTCTCAGATGTTTGCATATGTGTGTAGTTAGCACTAGGCATGACAGTACTGCAGGCTATCTTCCTCTGTTCTGTACCAGGTTCCATTTTAACCAAAATCAGTGTGACACCTGTGAATCTCCTGCCACAGGAAGAGCAGTAATCTGAAAATTTCAGTCCAGTGATTACTGCCTGTAAAATCTTAACTCCTGTAAAGTGATGTAGGTGTGACAGTAATAGTCACAGTGCTACCTGCATGATTATCGGGGACATTATGAGTCAGTTGACAAAATTTCAAAGGAGCAGTGAAAGCAGCCCTTTTCACAATAGGAACTGAAGTTGCATGTGGTTATAAAATGAGACTGATAAAATCCTAAATTATAAAGGAGGTAGGAGAGAACAGAGGCTAGAATCAAAGTACCTGTCCCAAATTCTCCTAAACTTTCAGTGTTGCCTACAGGCACTTCCAATAACACTTTTATCATCTCATGATTATGAATCCTCTTAACAAAGTTTTATAAAGAAAAAGAGTCACTGTATTTATATGCAATTTTATGCTTTTAAGCAGGTCTTTTATCAAACTATTCTCAGTTGAAATCCAGCTAAAATCTGGAAGCATTCAATATTTTTTCTCATAGATTGTATTCAGTATTCAGTGAAATTATAATACTGCAGGAAATAAATGGTAGAGAGAAACATAATTTAATGATTCAGTAACCTAGAACTGAGGTTCAAACCCTTCTCTGTTGTCACAGACTTCGGTACTCCTTTGTAAAAAACCACTTTGTCTATCCATGATGCTATCTCTTCTCTAGACAAAGGGGGCTAATGATCCTTTTCCCACCTTAGGTATGTTGTAATGATAAAATAGGATGAGGTGATAGAGATTGATGAATAGAGGATATAAATGGAGATAGGTATATATAGATATATATAAATATACATATAATTATGGCAAAAAGGTGTACAAGTTAAAATAGCATACACGTCTTTTAATTATTTGTTAATTACACTGAGAAGAAAGGGACTGAAGCTGATACTAGGTGGATATATGGAGAAGAAGATGAGACAATGACAGATGCAAAGACAAAAAGAAGAATGGAGAAAAAGAGATTTTAAGTTTGCTAATGAGAAATGTTCTTGTAGTTGGCATATCTCAATACTAAAATATTTTTTGGCAGAGGGAGGGAAGAAGAAGCTTTCTACCAGCTACAGCAACAATATGAACAAAGTGTCAGATTATATCACATTTTCTCCTGTGCTTCCCGTTAATGTCCTGGCATTTCAGAGATTTCCTTCTCCAGTTCCCATTCCAACCACAAGTATGAGAAAATATCCTTTCAGTGCATGATTACAGCCTCCTTCCTAGTACGCCAAGATAAAAGGATATTGCTGTTATGGTACTACTGTGGCGACAAACATTTTATTCTGGGGAATTTTTAGTCATATATGAAGAAGTCTAGAAAACCTACTAATATAGTCTTTCTGCAGGAAAGGTCCTGCCATCATGAGGTACTTCTTAGAGACTGCATCACTGGTAAAGGATAGGAAACCCAGAGTCCATATAGCAGTAATAATGCATGGGGCCTGGCTACCTGACCCCATCCCTAACAGAGCTGTGAAAAATGAGCCTCCTAATATACTTGTTACTGTTTTCAGACAATTTAAATGAATAATTGTTCCATGACACAATCCTACTAAGTAAATTGTGTAGCATCCTGTGTATCAGTTCAACATGAGCTCCAGTGTGTGCTCAGTCTCATCAAGGACTCTCTCACCTTTCACCACAGTTGCTTTGGGATAATGAAAGAACATCATAAACGTGGTTTCCTGGAGGCAGAGATAAGGATGCTGGAAAAGTGTTAACATGATGGATACGTAGTACATGAGGTCATGCTGGCGATTATGTTTTCTTCAGAGGACAAATACTACTCAGCAGTCAGACACAAACTGAACTTTGACCTTACCACCTGACATTAGGGGACTGGTAATGCACACAACTGTACTGAAAGTATGAACATCAGCAAACACCATCTGCATTATAGCAGAAATATTATAAAATAGTAAAATGCCAGAAACTCTAGCCCATGAGGATAAAATGTTAACCACATGATATTTTCCTCGAGAAGTAAAAAGCTCAGAGGATAGCATTTATGTCGTATGTTTTGCACTGGAGATACTCTTTTGACAAGAACACATGCTGCCAAAAATCAAAGTGTGTAATTACAAGATACCCTACACCCAACATGGAAAGGTACCATAGAGGAAAGTCAGATGTAAACCACAAGGAAGTTTTGCACATTTTGGCCACATAACCTCATAACACTATAACTGGGGAATTTAGCACCAACAAATGCAGGACTTGAGAGCAAATTCCACTGTTAGACAGCAAGGAATAGAAGATCTGGATGTCTAGGGAACGTTTATTTTGGAAAATGAATTCTATCTTAGTATATGAAACTTGATAATTTGCCCAAAATAGAGAAGACTGGAGAGAAGGAAAGGAAGGCATTAATAGCGTTAATAGACTTTTCCAGATGAAATGCCATAGATCAAGAGGTTCCAATCCAATCCAAAAGTTTGATACCATAAAATGTATAACAGTACTAAGCCTCATGCATGTGGTAAGTGTAGCTAGATGTAGGCACAGGGTTTCTTTATCAACTGTGAACCTCGGAACACTGTCCAGTATTGAACATAAAGATTTTTTTCTACTTCTCTGGACAAAGAGTGAACATGGCGGGTTTTCTTCAAAAGTTAGAGATCAGCTTTGTAGCAGTCAGACTCAATAAATATAGTAAAAGTCAAGTTATCTATTATTCATTAGTATGTGATTTCCTAAGTTATAGTGTGGAAAGGTAAAGAATGAAAATCTGCATTTTAACTCCACAGTAACCCAAACTTTTGTTTGTTTCTTTTTCCCCAATTTGTTGTCTTCTTCACAGTAATAGGTTTGACATGTTGCTCCATGCACAGTGAAGCAGTTTCCTTTAAATCTGATGACAAATGTACTGTCATCAAACAGTACTTACTGTCTCTGGAATAAGAATTTCAGTGAGCTGAACACACACAAAATTTCTGTGAGACTGTAACCCTGCTCCTCAATTGCTACTACTTCCTGGTACACACTTCCCCATCCATCTTGTGTATTTGAGTAGATTGAAATGGGTGTATCATCTCCTCAGTCTACAGAGGAAATAAGCCTCATGCCTTGAACATGATACCTTTTTGCTCTACAGAGCTACAAACTGTGGGGAGTTACAGTGTCTTTGCTAGTAAGACAGAAGTTTTTAGGAACTACTTTGAAGCTGTTGTCTGTGACTGTAATTCTTCCCTTGACATCCTTTTGCCTCAGTAACTTTGTCTCTCTTAATCTCTGCATTTTTTAACTTGATATTCCCCTCTTTATTTGTTTTCCAATTTATTCACTTTGTCTACCAGAATAATCTCTAGCTCCATATAGCCTACAAAATTTAAGAGCCAGGCAAAAATAATTGGAAAGATAATATAAACACCATGCTCAGAAGGGGAGACATCACACATACGTTACCAGCTGCCTGCGAGCTTGTACTGTTCTCAGTCACTGTTTCTTTTTCCCTCCGTAATTGCTACTGGAGAATGTATGTAGAGCTGGTAAAACAGAGGTAATTTACAATTAACTCTGTGCATAATCATGGAAACCTTCTGATATGAAAGATCACATAGCTCATTGTTTAAATATTCTTCTGACAATAATTTTATTCCTGAACTTTTATGCAAATACCAAAACCTTAAGCAATTATGGAATAAGCAACTATTTAGCTCAGAAATTCTGTGTGAAGTGCTTTCCTGATAGTGTTGGTTGCTTTGCTATTAAAAGAAAAATCTCCATAGTTTTATTTGAGAAATGGGATTAAAACCATGCGAGATGGGCATCTTGTGTTCAGGGTAGGAAATTTAACAAATGTAATTGAGTGCACCCTTGACTTAATCACTTTGTTATTATTAGTGTCACATTTGTAAAGGATTTATAAAGGGTTAAGAAATGATTAACCACTGCTACAGACATGATAAACAAGCTTTTGACTTATTAAACTCTAACAATGATAAATTGTTTATCCAATTGTCTGATAAATTATTAATGGAATCTTAAGTATGAAATAAGGATTTATTCATGAATGATCTGTCAACAACAAAAATGGACTACGTTTGTTAGCAACAAACGTCACAACTTAGACAACTCCATGGGCACTTGCTGTGCATTTCTGTGAAACAGATTCTAGGCCATTTGTTGATGTAAACTGAATCTTATCCTCAAGTTAAAAATGTAATGAAAGAATTTAATGTGCCTTCTGCTATGGCTGCAATGGTTAATTCAGGAAGAACAACAACTGAAAGCTCTTAGCTTGATCAGAGAGGTAGAATTAGTTGTAGGTGAAAAATCTTCCCAGCTGCAGGGGAGGAAGTTACAGGTTGTTGTGTTGTTTTGTTTTTTGGGTTTTTTTGTTTTGTTTTGTTTTTTTCTTAAAGGAAAGGCAAAATGATAGAGAGAGGTGTTTTCTTTCCAAGTGCTTTGAAGAATTGTTTCCTTTTGGTTTCTATAGAGTAAGTGTCACTTTTTTACACCTTTGAAAGAATTCTTGCTAAAAACATATGTTGGTGAGAGGTTTCTATTTTTGTTAAAAGAACAGAACTGTTATTCTGGATGGGTATTTTTGTTTATTTAAATGAGACATGGCTTCCTGAAGATATTTTTGTCTTTTGTTGTTTAGAAATAATTGTTTATGTATCTTTGCACAAGTTAGCAATGAGCCAAAGATTAGAATATCAAAACAATGATGTAATGATGAGACTTCTTATTCTTTTCTGGTTTGTGTTCTTGGTATTTGTGTACTAATTGGACTCCATGGGGTAGTATCCAGGAAGAAACTGTGCGGATAGGTTTGCATGGTTGTCATAGGTACGTGCATTCAATCTCTGAGCTGGAAGTATTGGTGCAGAGTCGTGCTGAGGTTATTGCTCGCTACCGAACAAAGCTACATTATAATTACAGATTTGTAGTTTCTCCAATTTGGAACTGTCTCAGTGTTCAGTCTGTTTGAAGTGCAGCTACTGAATGTAATATGAATAGTGAATAAGGAAAATAGGGCCTGATAGACAGCAACCAGATGTAGCGTGCTGAGTTTCATATCATTCTGAACCTGCCCTTGAAATTAGTTGGTGTTGGATTGACTGAAAAAGTAAACATCTATGTTTAAGCATTGCTTGCTTTTCCTGTCATAATTGGCTGCTTCTTTGGGTTTGGATGCTACTCAACATATTTTGGACACCACTGCAATACAAAGAGTAATGAGCTCAATCCTGAAGTTAAAAGAATAACATTAGGACTGTGGACTTCACACTAGGAAGTGAAGTCTCAGGAGTAAGCCATATTTGCAACTTCAGCATTATATCACAAAGGGGGAAAGTTCATCCAAGTCAATAAAATAGATTTTTTTTTTTTCTGTTGACATAAAACAAAAAAAAGTTCAATGCTATAATTTTTACTAGTGTGTTGCATTGCGCATCTACTAAAAATCAGAGCTTTGCATTTAACAATACAGGGTAGAATGTTAGAAGTACTTATTTTACTAATTAGTAAATTTTAGGAGTAAATTTAGAATCAGGAATATATATTTTTCCAGACACAGAACTGGCCACTTCTAATACGCTCCCTTCAGCAGTAAGAGGAGGAATATTGAGACCATCATCTGAATCTCTTTTTTTGACATAGGTCTTCTCAGAATTGATCTTGACACATTGTGACATGAATTAGAAATATTTGCAGAATTCATTGCCTTTGTTATTCTTACATGGGTAGTAAAGTAGTGATGTTGCAGGTAGCTGGTTTCTGACTTTGATGCAATTATCCTGGACATGTTTCTCTGCCAAATTCAGGAGAAATTATCTTCATTTTTGGTGTTAGAGCTGGCTGCGGTATTTTCAACTGAATGAACTTTCATTATAAGCTGCTTTATGAAATCAGAACATTTGAGAGACAGACAAATTCACTCTTTCATGCTCTATAACTTATAGTTTAGGGCACTAGGCTGGGATGAAGGCCCAGGTTTAAGCTGTTGTCCTGACTGTGATCAGGGATGAAAGATCTTGCTTGGAATCAAGTTGAATGAGAGCAAATTGCCACAAGAGCTCAAACCAGTACACTTCACTCACATTTCAACACCTACTTGAAAAACAGAAACCTCAGCTTTTCATTAGAAAAAGGACCATTCTACTTTGGGAAAACTTTTGTACAGTTTTGTTTTCATACCACCACAGTGTGTAAGGCTTTCAGAAACTGGATAATTTTCATGCAATGGAGTTGTCATATCTCTGTCAGCTCTAGGACTTATTCATTGAAGTTGCAGTTATCTGGAGATAAACACATTTGCCAGAATAATCCAACAGCTGTTGCTCATGTTCTTTCATAGTTCTTGCTCATGTTCATACCCTTATTGGGCCTGCCAGTGTTTAGGGGAACTAGTTTTTCTGCTGTCAACACTAGAAGAAGTTTAATTTTTTTTTATCAAACTTCACATTCTGGTATAATGTCTATGAATGGTTTAGCTGAAATTGCTTTTCTTAACTGTCTGTTCAGTTCCATCTATTCTATGCATCTACACCATTTTACCATTGCAGCACTCTCATGCAAACCAATCCAAGAAACTCCTGGTTCTCGATTACCTCTCAGGTTGTATGTTTTTTAAACTAGTTTTTGGACATGACTAGAATGTTTTGAGATTATCTTCCATACTCTAATCTTTGCTTAATTACAATCCCAGTGCAGTACAAAGCAAAGATTCCCATTCTAGCATCATCATATTCATTCTTCTTAAAATATTGCACAGCTGAGTTTCCCTTGGTAGTCCTTACTCGGCTTCAGAATAGTAACTTGAAGATACAGATATATTAATGTCTTGTGGAGCAGACTCCAAGCTGAGGGGAAAGAAGAGGTTATATGTCTGTGGTCATCTTACACTTCTTGTGTGCAAAGTAGGTACATAAATGAAGACAGAATTATATGCTGGTGTGACTGCATATCATTCCCATAAAAAAAAAAAATACACTTGTTAGCACCTATCAACTCCCAAATAAATCTTGAAAAACAAACATAATTTTGAAGTTATGATATTGTAGTTGCCATCTTGCCATTGAAATCCTGTGTATTTTGTCTATCATACACTTTGCAGGTGTCCAGGCACTGTAAGCAAAACTGAGCTGAACGGTTCATGTTCTGCTAAAGGGAAGAGAAAGAATAGAAGAGGTCAGCACCAGTTCAGGATACGTGAGAAGTACCTGGGGGAGGTTTAGAACAATTTTGGAAGAAATGAAATTGTTAAAGTGTTTCTTCTCTCTTTTGTGGTCCTGCAGTCCTCATGTAATCTGTAACTTTCCTGCCCCTCTCCCCCTTTACCCTGATGCCTAACTAAAAGACCCATGAGAGGGTTTCCTTGTCTTCCTCTGCTTTTAAAGCCCCAACAAGGAGACTAGAACTAGGGTAAGAAGAGCTTGCTCCTGCTCAAGCTGCAGATAAAATTGCTGCCAGGACAGTAGGTGGAGGACACTTCTGTGGAGCAGGGCTGTTGGCATGGTCATGGGCAAGGGAGCATTTCTGCTCCTGCATTTGGAAATGCCTGCCTATCCTTGACATAGTACCATCGCCTTTCCTCTTTCCACTGCAGCAGCAGAAGTGAAAACAGGAGGCAGCTTAAGGCACAGCAGTTGTTCCCTCTCCCTTTTTACACAGGCATGGCATCCACTATAACTGTCCTAAGCTGCTATTTACTCTGCTTATGCCTTGATCTGCCTCTGAAATCATGAGGCAGAATGGTAACTCAAGCAAGAAGTCCATGGGGAAAATAACTCCTTGCACTCTTTTAGTATTTGGGTAATGTGAAAAAGTTTTAAGCCTCATGGTGCCTCTTTGAAAATCCTAGAGAAATAAAAGAGTATGCAACAATTACATTCATTTAGCAGTCATGTTATTCAGGTTTTACTACTGATTCCTTAGATACTGCTAAAAATACCAAAATTCAGCATACTTGTTATCTGTTAGGTGGCTGCTAGAAGGACTGTCATCATTCAGAAATAACATCTCTAATTATCTCATATTAAATTACTGTCTGCTGCATTTGTATCAAACCCATGAAGTCTTATTGTCAAGTGCAACTTGATTTATTTAGTGTCAAACAGAAACTAAGATGAAACATCTGTAAACTGTTGTTTTGGTTTTTTAATCTTATTGTTTTTCTCTCCTCCCTTAAGCTCTTGCATCACCTGTACCATGACACTGGTCAGTGGGTATTCAGTGATTTACAGTATAGCTAGAGTGGTCTCATCACAGTGAAATGGTACTGCTAGGCTTCAGTTGTCATTGACTTGACAAATAATGTAAGATACTTAGTTGAAAATAAAAAGTAAGCTGAAATTTGCAAGTGGAAAACTTACCTTCACTAAATCTTTTCTCCCTAATTTAAGACCTGTTCACTAATAAATGAAGGTGACAGGAAATATCTCTGTATATTAGAGTACTATGCAGTGCAATTTGAAAGTGACACAGAAGATAAATTGTTCCTGTAATAAACTATTGATTTTGTTCATGATCAGGACTTAAAGAACAGGATATGTAAGCACAAGTGTGTCTGAATCTGAGCAATAGTAAATGTTGGGTTTAGTGCTTCAATAATTATATCCATTATAGAAAACACAGGGAAGGTGATGGGGGAGGTAGGGAAAAATACAGATGGTTTTTTGAAGAAGAAAAGAATTGGAAGAATTTCTTGCAGTTAGTAAGCAGAGCTAAACACCTGGTATAAGCAAACCACCTCTAGAGCAATGAGGTGTCACTGTGACAAAAATGCGCTTTCAAGTTATTAGCATCTACGAATGAAGTAAATGGACCAACTGGTTTTAAATACTAGACAGTACAGTTTATCATAAAGCATGTGAGATCTTAATCATATAGAAACATTTAAAACTGTATGGGCAGCAGTTCTTCAGCAAACTAGTTTGGTTTTAGAACAGCACTGCACAGACTTCCATCAGGCCCAGTTACACTGCAATGAAAATAAATTCTCCATGGATACCTATTTATAAAGTTATTTTATCTAAGTGTTCCTGGAGGTTCTTAGAGAAAAGAATTAAGAGGATTATCTCTTTTCCTTTGAATGAGCTTACTTTCTTAAGGGGGAAAATCAATAATTAGTTTACATGTTGTTCAGAGTCCCCCAACTTAAGCTTCCAATATTTGCAGTAATTCAAAACTGAACTTTTAAAGACCGCTTTGAGAAAAAGGCTTTTAACTTGGAAGTACAAGGTAACAATCTGGGTTTGGGTTTGTTTTTTCTTTTTGTGTGTGTGTTTAGTGTTTACTTTAGTTTAGTTTACTGAAAGGTATATGTTCAGCATATACACTTTATCTTGTCCCTAAGTCCCTTTACCTGACCTCACCCCATCTCCACTCAGAAAAACCCCACCAAACTCAAAGCACAAATAAATTAAATTAAATCAATCCAAAATGGAGGAAAGTCACACACTCCCTACAGTAAGCTACTGTCCTCTCACTATTGCTATTAATTTTAAATGAAATTCTCAAAATCAGCAGCCTAAATATTTCAAGCTTGTTCGGGTGATAAATTTTTTGTGGAAAGTAAAGGATGGGACAGGACAGATAAAGGAAAGCAAATTATAGAGTAAGGGTATTGAGTTGAATGTCTTTGGAGTGAGAGAGTCCATGCTGGTCCTGGCAGTTGAGCTTGTTCTGAATATGCAATTACAGCCGTGTGGGGCATTGTGGCATTGCTGTAGGTCCTAAAAGAAAGCCAACTATATCTAGCATGGTGCTGCACCCCAACTGAGAGTCCTCAGCCCACTACCCCAGCCCAGCAGGGTTAGTTAACTTGCCAGTTGTGGCTGTGCTCCTTTCAATCCCAGTGCTGCTCCAGCATAGTAAAGCCTTATGAAGGAAGATTATGTCCAGGAAGTGTAATTGAGACTTAAGTTATGCTTAAGCCTGTACTTCAATAGCCTGAATGATATCTGATTGTGCTTAATTTTATTATAATGAGCACTTGTGAGTAATGAAATGTACAAGAGGATATGCTTAGCAATACTTGTGGTTTCACATGGCCTCTATTTGCATTTGTATGGGGTGACATAGATACCACAGTGAAGGGGACAGTAACAACACTTCAGATTGTAGATATCTCTATGCATCAGAAGACCTGATCTGACAAGTCATACTTCAGCCAGAAAAAAACCACAAAACAATATTTACCCAGTCTTTCTTCATCACCTTTCCTTGGCTTTCATCTGGGGAGAGTTTTGTGCGAATGCTGCAATAGCTCACCAATTCTTACTTTAGATACCTGGCTGTACAGAAGAGGTGATGTTTTGCCTTTGATATCCATAATTCCTATCCTGCTTGAAGATAGAATTGTTTCATCTCAGCTGAGATTGAGGGACTGATGTTCATACTATTAATCTGTCTCTGATTATATAGGTATTAAAGAAACCATTTACTCCCTTCGACCATCATGTGTCTTAAACTAATATTTTGGAAGAATACCATGAGATACTATGTTGGCTCTTGGGACAGGATAAAGATGGAGGAGAATACCATGGAATTAGTCAAATGTTAGTCATGTTATCCAGGTTAACTTTATAGCGAGCTCAGTTACTGGCAATAATGAAGATGGGAGCAAGCACATTCTGGTCAAGTGAAAGCCTTATGGTTGTCCCTTGTCGCAGGGACAACCAGGTGGTCTAACCTGTCACACCAGCTCTGGAAGTGCTTCTCACTTACTGTATTTTCACCTTAAATAACATTTGACAAATGGAGAGTTCTGGGGAATGACAAATGTACCTGCCTTTTTAAGACAGAATAAAGGATGGAAATTGCTTTCAAATATTTAGGGAATTGGGAATATAAATTGAGATATGAGGATTAGTCCTTCTCCTGAGTGGGTGGTAACAAAGTACTCAAACCCTGGACTTAAGTAAGGAAGAGGAAGTGAGAACTGCTTAATTACTAAATAATGAAAATGCACCGAGAGCAGACAATATAAAGCTTCACATCTACTGAACTGTCCACACTTCAGCTTTGCCTGAACTGCTGTGCATTGCATACAGTTTGACCCACCTAGGATTCAAGGATAAGGAAGGCAGATCCTTGACTCATTACACAACCTCTGCAGGAGTTTTATTTATACATGTTTATATATTTTATTTATACATAGAAGGAAGTGCCTTATGTTTCTAAGTGACAAAAATGGGCTCTGCACTTTTGTTCCACTTTTCCAGCTCTTTTATACTTCTTTTTATTTGGGTTCTGATTATGTGTTGTCTTGTGATACTAAAAACAAGAATGTATCAAATGCTTATGAGTAAATTGAGGCTGAAAGTTAGGAAAAGCATTCTAATAGTCCAAAGAGTGAGTGAAAGCATGAATGTTTTTCCAGTGGGGTAATGGTGATGGGAAACAAAAGTTGATTAAGGTAGCCATTGATACTGGGTAAGAGTAGGCTATACAATAAACTAGGAGAGGTTTTGGAGATGGCAGCTTAAGCCTGTGAGACAAAGCATAAAGCATGTCTTTGTCCAAAGTGCTGATATATTTAAGGAGATCTGTTTGTTAGTGCTATAGCTACATTCTGTTAATCCCCATGATTTATGGATAAAGGGGGAGTGTCATCCCCCCCTGCCCCTTGATGAATAATTTGCCATTTGCAGAAGGGCGGAGGGGGGGTGTTCACTTTTCTTTGAAGCACGGGAAACAGACTGCACCTTAAGCAAAGCAGTCGTGGTATTCATAGTGAAATTAAATTCTCCTGGGTTCGGTTTGTGTAACCATGACATGCTGAAGATTATAAATTGACAACCAGGCTTAGAGAGTAGTCAAAAAAAAAAAAAAAAAAAAAAAAAAAAACAAAACAAACCCAACACCCAAACACCCATGAATAAGAGTCTCCATGGTATAAGCTCAAAAACTGTTGGATATTAAGGTTACTTCATATCTGCCTTGGAGATGACTGTTCTCTTCAAGTTTTTCTTGTTTGGGTTTTTCTTGGGGGGCAGAAATAGGTGGTCTTCATGAAGACTAGAAATTTCTAAGTGCCAGGGTTTGGTTTTTTTGACTTCAACACTGGAAGTACAAAAGATAAAACTGGAAAGTCAGAGTAGCTGTTACTGCTAGAATTAACCTTCTTGCTCAGTTTTTCTTTGCCTTGCCCTTCTGTCTTCAAAATCCAGAGACTTCAGGTCTCTAAACACAGCAACTAAAATCTAGATCAGAATTTGGGAATCTGGGTTTATAACAGATGTAAACATACCTGCAGGCTTGGCAGGTTACTCATTAAGCTTTTCACTGCAAGATACTTTCGGCATGCAATTTAAGTCAGTAGCAGCTTACAAAACTCTGCAGATTGCCAAACTGGTTTGGTTTGGTGGGGGTTGTATTTCGTTTTGTTTAATGGACTGGCCTGTGTTGTACTTCTGTCTTTCCCTTCTGTAATGAACAGAGACTGTCTTTTCCACATAATTTGAGAAAAAATAGTAATTGTGTATGCGTCAACTTTTGGTATGTCTTCAAGTGGCTTCAAAGAGTGCAAGCCTCAATTTTAATAAACATTTCTGGCAATTAAATAAATGTGGATCCCTGATTCCGTAGAGAATGTGGTGTTCCTTTGGCATGCAGCTGAACAGGGCTGACTTTGTCAAAACTTGCAACGCTGGAGATAGAGTTAATAGGTTTCTTTCTTGTGTTAACAAGAAAAGATTTTGGAACAGGAAGGGGAAAAAGGAAGTGTAGGGCTGGGATAATAATATCAGACATAATGATATTATGTCTGATACCATTAAATATATTATTATTTAATGGTTGGACTAGATGATCTTCAAGGTCCTTTCCAACCTAGTTGACTCTGTGATTCTGTGATTCTGTGACATAAAGTGGGCTAAAAGGGAAGGAGTGGTTATTTTATGTTTCTTTATATAACCATGATTTGGTGGTTGTAACAGGGTATCAGAAATATGTTAGGAAAGAAATAATTTAAAATGTAACTTGAATTAGGGTACCTAGAAGTACATCTCACATTTGGAAATTAACAAAGGTAATCAGGTGACTTTTTTCAGCTAGTATGTCTTGTTAACCATGTGAAACACACTGACTGTTGGCTTTCTTGGTGATAGATGCTGTTTAAGGGTTTATGACTAGACCAGAGAATCATTTATAGCACAACGGAGTAACAAAATCTCTTTGAATAGACTGTTTATTTAAAAAAAAATAATTAATATAAAAGTGCTCTGGAAATTAATTGGGGCAGTCTTCCACAAAGAGCATGTTCCAGGACTAGCCTCTTTGACAAGTGTAATAGAGTTTGTTAGGGAGCTTGTTTGCTAGGTAGTTCTGCCAGTAAGGTGAGAAGTGAACCAAGCTTGACTTTTACAACTTGGAATTGTAGTGGGAGGGTGGTGGTGGTTTTGTTTTTAATTCAATTATGGTTGACTGATGCGTGTTCTCCAAAAAGTATGTAGGTTTTGTGTTGTTAATGCAAAACAAAATGCAGCATTAACAAGTAACAGAACTGTCTGAACCAGTCCTGTTCTATGTAAAGACACATCCAGCTTCTCAGTTCATCTGTTTGCCAAAGCTGCACGTACAACCGTTTTAAACAGACTTTGGTAGGAGTTGCTGCTCTCAAGTTTCCACATTCCATATAGTTCAGAAAAATAAAAGAAATGTGGCACAGAAAGCTATGTTTGCATAGTTTCAATTTGTTTTTCAGTGTAGCATTTTAATTTTTACAGACTACTGCATATAATACCTATAAAGAAACTGGAATGACTACCAGATGATTAAGGGAAAGGAGTCAGATAATTATTATGGCTGATGATTAATATAATGGGTGACAAGCCGCCTTGCCTTGCCAGTCTTGTTTGTACTTCAATAGTCAGCTTTGATACTTATCTACTGTAAACAAATTCTCTTAGTAATGCTCTTTCAGTTCCCAGTGAAAAGAAGAGCTATAAATATGTGCCTGCAAAGTTTACAAGAACAAATAGTAGTGAATTAATGAACTCAATAAATATCTAGCCATGAATCCAGATTTCATGGTGAAGGATCTCTTGAAAAGGAATTAGGGTAGAATGAGTATCTAACCTTGTGATCAACTGCCAAAGGGTCCTGGATTTTCTGCTAGTGCTAATTTGTGGTGGAAATGATACAACTAATCTAAGGCTACTATTCGTTAGGAAACGGATGAAGTGGCATTCATGCTGGAGTAACTCTTGCATGGATTTCTGACCCTTTTAGAGTTAAATAACAGCACTGCACTATGTATTCAAACATATCCACAAAAACAGCTCATTGCATCTATCACTTGATTCTCTCAAACCTGCTTCCTTTACTGACTCAGTTTTACTACAACATACATTTCAAACACATATCTTCGCTTTCTAGATTGTTCTTAGCAGTGGTTATTGACATCTCAGAATGTTACCTTTTCCTTTTGCTCAAAAAAATCTATTCTTTACGTGTCTGTCTCTGTAACAGATCAACTAATGTCAGATGATTGCTCTGTTTAATCTATCTGTTATTACCAGATGTCGTGGGCAGAAATGTCCAAAAGTTCTGCTTTTTGGAAATATTAATTTCTAACACAAAGAAATTTCCATGACTAAGAAATAGTATTAAAGCTACTATGAAATCTCATTGTTCTGGCCTTTGCTATTCAATTTTTTCCCCAAAAATCTGTGCACCGTGTTTCAATTTGGGGTGCTTTGTAACACAGGAAGGCAAAGTTTTTATGCCTGATTTTTGAGGGTCAGATTTAGCCCTACACTGTATGTAAAAGAACTTGCATCCTATGTACATTCTTTGTTTTGATTTAATGTCAATATACATTTTCTTCTGATTTGAAAACTTTGAAATTACTGCTTATTATTTCTACTGTTACTCCACCATTTTACAGACTTATTTACTTATCTCTCCTTATTACATCGTTTTAGTGCCAATTACACAAAATATGATCCATATGTGGATTGTGGTTCGCATTTGTAAACTATGTAAACACTGTCAAGCCTTATGAGTTTAAACAGTGGAGTTTACTTCTTCTAAGAAGTATTCTTAAGTCTATTATAAACAACACAGTTCTAGAATGATAGTGATTTGTGCAGACAAACAAATTTTTTTTAAAAAAAGAAAAATTATTTCAAACTACAGTTGATAGAAGGTTCAGAAATAGCTACCTAGTTTTTCAGCTTTGGGATGCAAAATAAATTTTGATAAAGAACAACACCCAAGCCTATAATGAGTCTTTTAAAACTGCAGATAATGTTGAGTAGTATTAAGCCGATTCAAGTCATGCAGTTTCACATAGAGCACAGCTATTTTCTTAGAAGTGTGCTGCACAGCACGTCAGGACCTGGAAATATGTTGCCTGTGTAATGTCAAGACCTGACTCAATCAGCAGTTTATCTTTTGGCCAAGAACAGTAGGATCAAAACATCAGGGTGGTGTGCCCTGGCACCTTTAGGTTGTTTCAGAGCAACCTCCTATAGAATAAGCTAAATCTCCTGCATCCTTCTTTTTCCTGGTTACAGTGTACAGTCTAACATGGCAGCTCCACAGGATATGTGTGCATCCACCTATGCCCACCTATTTAATAACGTAGAAGGATGCAGTGGGAGAATCACCATAATTTGTCTGCATCTTGTATTAAGCTGTCAGCGAATATCTAAATCACTTCCTTTTCTGTCACTTCATCCCTCAACTACATCCTTCGAGACACAACACCATTCAGAAAGAACCACCAGAAATACCCTCTAAAATGATATGTAAATCCGGCAATTCATCATGCTCTGTGTAGTACAGGTTTAATTCTTCCTGCTAGGCCTCAATCTGCTGAAACATTACTCTGATATACAGTACAAAAGCAGTAACAAAGATGTTCATATCAGCCCATTGTGAGCTGGTGGCAGGGAGAGAAATCAATGAAGCCATGGGGACAATAGCTGGGGTTTAAACAGGCTGCAGAAATTTGCTAAGACGCAGACAAAAGGCCCGCACTGAAAAGCGGGCTGCCGAGGAATTCCTCGGGCTCCATTATATGGCCGAAACAATCCTCACTTAGAGAGTGGATTTGCATCTCTAATAGAGTTCAGGCTCTGTTTGTGAAAGGCTTTCGCTAGGGCTGACCCCATCTCTCAAGATCACATTGATACCCGGCACCTCGCCTCTGCCCTGTCCCGCGCCGTGCAGGGCAGTATCATGGGAAAATGCACCCGCTTAAAAGGAAGCAGAGGAAGGCAAAAAAAATTAAAGGCTTGAGGCAGTTTTGGTGGTACTTAGCAGGGAAAATTACTTTGGCAAATAATAGAACCTACTGCTGGTAATTACTGCTAACAAGCTTCTCCCAACCCAAATGTGACACTTGGACTGATGTGAGAAAAGCTGATATAGGCCAAGCTTATTAAGCCTGAAAGAAAGGAGGCTCTTCCCTATGAAAATACAGCACTTGGAACCTGCAAATCCTGTAATCTAGTGTTACCAATTATCCATTAAAATAGAAAATAGAGCTGTAATATTTTAGGTCCTTTCTACTGTGTGCAGTGCCAGATGCTCTAATCTGAAGTGATTTTAAATGGAAAAATATTTTGTTTCATTCATGTGCTCCCATTTAAACTAAACTTGGCTTTACTTCATCTTCTTCCGGAGATCAGCAACAATCTGTCTTAATAGCACTGTGTTAATGATATTGTTCTAAGTTTTCTGAAAACACAACTGTCTTTACTCTCAGAAAAAATACTTTGAGTCAATTGAAACCCTCTTCAGACCCTCCTGCATGTAGGTTCCATACGTACATGGTCCTCCTTGTTCTCTCCAACTGCATCACCTTGTTTATGTAAAATAATTTCTCTTAAAAAAAAAAAGAAATGAACCCCACCGCTGTCTTCTATAATTTATCTGGAGTACTTTAAATAGTTTTGTCAGATTTGAGGGAAGAGTTTCAGGGATGACCATGTTTTTAAAGAAGACTATCTAGAAATGGGACTTAATTCCTACTAAATCTCAGGATCCCTCATTTCTTAACAGCAGAGGGCTATAAGTAATTTTCCCCATGCTCTTGCCAGTAAGTGTTGCATTAGGTACAAGCATCTTTGCATTAAGACCATCTCATCTGTATTACATCTACCTTTTCTAGAGGTCTGCTTCCACGGTGTTGCTTATACTGAGTCAGGTTCAGTTAATTTCCTCTACTGCTTAAAAAGAGATTGTAGAAAAGGAGGAGATGCATACATGGCAGAGGTGCACAGCAAGGCTACAAGGGACAACAGTTACAGGCTGCCACAAAGGAATCTCCAGTTGAAAAAGCGGGGGAAATAATTCTGTGCTGTGAGCAAGGTGAAGTCCTGAAATAAACTCAAAGATGCTGAAGAATCTCCATCCTTGGAGAAGTTGATAGCTTGGCTACGTTGGACACTGTGTTTCCTAATCTAATTAGAGGTTGGTTCTGCCTGGAGCAGGAGGTTGGACTAGAAGTCCTCCAGAGGTCCCTGCCAACCTAATCTTTCTGTACACCTGTGAAATCTGCCTTTGTACAATTCGGTTATTACTCCCATTTGCTCTCCTATGTCGTGACAGTCTCTGAGCAGGGAGATTACATCTTTGGATACATGTTACATCTTTGGGTAGCACAAACCAGAATCAATAAGAGAATTAACAGCATGAATATTCACAACTGAAACTTGCTGAAAATGACCTCTAATGTGTAGTAACCTACTGCATAGAACATATATTTCTGTTGCTACAAAAAACCACTGATTGACATCTAGACCTTTTTTTTTCTTTTTTAAATTGTTTGCAGGGTTGGATTTCAGAAAATTTTTGAGGCGATGTTATCACAGAAGTTATACTTGAATTCATAGGGTCTTTCTGGACCAAAGAGAGCAAGCAGAGTCTTTAGGAATTTGGTTGTTATTTTGCTGCAAGACCATATGGGAACTCTCAATCTATGTAGTCTTTATGAATTTGTGAAGCTGTACTCACTTCTTCAGCAATCACCTTAGATAAATTCAGGCATGTTGATGGATCTTTACAAATTTCAACATTGATTGGAGAAGGAAAAATGTAGATTGCAGGGCATTTTCTAAATAAAAAAGCAAATTATGCTCTGTTAAAAGATTTCAACATAATAATGGATGTCTGAACTATTAATGTTTTTATATATTTGTTGTGTATATATTATTTGTTTTTATATAGCACTTTGTTATGTTGCTAAATTACACAGTATATAGAGCAACGTTTTAACTGTTATTTTGTAGAATGTTTTTCTTTTAAGGCTTAGATTGCAGACCTGCTCCTTTCCCTTTGTGTTTGGGGAAGCTGTTATATCTATAAGATGGAATCTCATTACTGTGTATAATTGTAATTATGTAAATAAGGTTACTTCTGCCTATCTTATGTTTAAAAAGCTAAAGGAAAATTTTGATGGTCTAGTTAGTATGATGCATTCAAAGTAACTGTGGATATAACTGCTGAAATTTTCTGTAACATTTCTAAAAACCTTTCTTTTCTAAAAGTGTGACTAGAGTTCATCCCGACCAGCTGCTATTTTTGGGTTTATTCACCGCATACTCTAGGAGAAGAGGAATCAGTCATCTAATTAAAAAAGCACGCTGGTCAGAAGCAGCAGAAATTAAGAACAAGCCTACATGTATACTCCATATAATTTCAGTGGATTTGTTTGGTTTTGTTTTTCTTTCTTAATAGAAAGCCAATGCCAAAACCCTGAGAGGAAGGTAGATGATAACAAGGGCTTCATCTTGGACTGGGTTGCTGCTCAGCCTTATTATCTTGTCCAGTTCTCCCTTCCAGGGGTTTTATGTCTGTAGTCAGACTGTCCCTTCCCTCTTTCAAGAAAAATGAATCATGTTGGGTGTAAATCACATCTGTAAATTTAGTTGCTTCTGTGACGAAGTTTCATTCCAACTGAATTATGTCACCTGGGTACAGATGTGAAATCAGTTTCCGATAATGCCTTGATCTTAAAGTATACTGTGAGGTGGAGGCGGTGTCATTGTTTGCTTATGCAGATGAGGAAACAGAGACACACAGAGGAGAAATCACTTTTCAAGGTCATTTGAATTAAGCTGTGGATGGGTTTGGGTACAAACTCTTATCTCCTAATTCCTAGCTCAATATCTGTCTTTCCAGTCATATTGCCATTTTACTTGTGTCTCTGCCTAAGAAGCTTCGTGAGGCTTCTGTGTTTTTTCCTGCGGTCCCATGAAGCCCACCAAACTATGTCTTCCTTGGCTTTTTACATGGAAGAAAAAAATATCTTGTATTCATAGTGATAGTTTACTCAAACTAATGCAACATTTTCCCTAGCGTTAATTGAATGAAAAAGTAATATGAGTGCAGCTCATTTTGGTATGGCAGTAGATTAAGTTATACTTGCTGATATCCTGAGTCCAGGGAATGCATGTGTATTCACTGTGGGCTGGTGCAGCATACTGATGTGAGGTTTCACACTTGTGTTAATGTTCTGAGTTAAGTTTGCATTGAGCAAAGGGACAGATCATGCATTTATTTTAATTTTTTTTTTTTTTTTTTAAATTGTGTCCTATATGAGTATGTATCATGGATAATGCTGCACTTCTCCATAACCTATGGAATGGTGAATTTGGGAGGCTAATGAAAAGTGGGTTCGCATGAAAGCAAATATTTTTGTACATTTCTGTTATTTAAATGCTTTTTTCTTAAAACTGTGCAATAATACAAAGTAAGAGCTGCTACAAATTATTTTAACACATCTTTCTTAAAAAAACCTGTAATCAATTTTATTTTGTATTATTGCAGGATCAAATGATAGCTAAAATGTTCAGATAAACATTTTCATTAGCTATGCATGAGAATTGCATGTCTATTGTGCCTGTCATAGGAAAATATTACTGTTGTATTCTCCATGCAAAAATTAATTAATCGCTTTTCCACCCATATATCCTAATGTACAGGTTTACATTAGTTGGCCACTAGCTGAATACATGAACTTTCAGGTTTTGATAAAGCATTTTGAGTTGTTCAGGACAACATAAATTTGAATGACCTAGAATCAATGTAGAGCCGCCTGGCAATAACAATCAGTATTTAATTCTGTAGTGGAGGTAGTTACTTAACCTTCCTTCTAGTATAGAGATATTTCTGTCATAGATAAATGTATTATTCAGATGCCTCTTAAATTAAGTCAGTGAAATCTCATGTATCCTTAGGAACAAGCTAAGGTGGAAAAGAATTATCTGTTTAGAATCTTCCCCACATGAACACATCAAAGTAAAAAATGCTCTTGAGTATTACATTCTAGCTAATGCTTCTGGGTTTTGTGGGTTGGTTTTTGTTTTTGTTTTTTGTTTTAATTGGAGGGATGAGACACTGGGAAGAACTGCAATTAGCCTGTGTAGTAACCATGTCCTGTCCTAGGAGGGATGACCTGTGTAATCTGACTAAAGAGAGAGCGAGCCACAAACCTGGTGAGTAGCTCTTAGTCAGAACTGGTCTTCTGAATGACAGCTTAGATTTAACTTGGCTGATATACACTGAAGTCTGACATGTCTGAAGTTCTGTTAAAGGGGAGGGTGTCTTCTTTTCATCCTCTCTTTTTGTAGTTCTTTTACAGGTATACTCTTCAGTATGTTAACTCTGTTTGGATTTGCTTGTCTGTACTAAGACTTTTATAATCATGGTATGCATGCTAACTGGTCATGGTTCCTAGAGGCATAGCTAAAAGTTTTGTTCTCATAAATGAAAACAAATGTATAATGTTTTACTTTAATCTTCCCCATTCATGAAGCATGCTAATCTTCTTGTTAGTGAAGCAGTAATGACACTAGCACACAAAAGGTAGGGTTGTGTGAGGTGTCTATAAACTTTGTAACAGAGCTGGGTTACACCAAGTGACCTAATATGACATCGGTGAAGTTACCTTTGTTTTTTAAGTTACTTGCAAAGTTAGTCTTCAGCAATACTATGGTTTTGGTGACAGAAAATGAAAATGAAAGTTTTATTGATAGAATATTAATGTCTCCATGTATACTATGAGGTCCCTAACTGGTACATATGGCTTACAGATCCGTAAATGAGTTATATAGTTTGAAGATTTAAAGCAATAGAAAAGAAACTGTCTTCCAAAGGAGATATCTCTAACATCTGCCCCTTTCTCTCGATTTTATCAAGTTGCTGTGAAAGATTGCAAATATAGGAACTACGCTTTGGATTTGGATGTTGTGAAAGTAGCCCTGTGAAACTGCTGAATTAGGGATAGCTCCCTGTTCTTCTGTGGGGATTCTAAAGGATTTCCTGCTAGGAAATCAACATGTGAGCAACCCTGCATATGAGCAAGACTGGCGAGGATGTGACGAGGAGATGACCCTGGAAGAATGAGGAAGAACCCAGGAAGTTAAACAACTTCAGGGTGTTGGTCTGGGCAGAGAAGACGTTTGTACAATGTCAATGTGGCAGTTCTCATCCAATCAGAAGAGAGCTTAAGGAGCATGTGCAAAGCTAACTGTCCAATCAGAAAGAATTGTACCATGTGATTGTATCATGTGATTTTCACCTGCATTATAAAAGGCTTGTTCCACCATAATAAAATGGGCATTGCGTAATCACAGTGTGATCGTCCGCATGTCTGTATCTCCCGCACTCTTCCTCCTCAAATTGGAAAATACTGAAATGACCAAGCTGTTGTACAACTCTCATGTTTCTGAATTTAGCCCTGTTCTTAAGCTTGCAGTCTATTTACACATTTTGATTTCATAGCACACTCAGCGATAACTGTATTAACTCAGGTGCACACAGGAGAACTGCCTGCAGTCACTGGAACACTTTCAAGGAAAGGGTTTCAGAAGCAAAGCCATGTTTGTTTTTAGGTTTGTTGTATGTAGAAATTATTTCAACAGGTGGATGAATAGTAAAACTATTTTTGAGTGGTTTTCACTTAACTGGTAATCCTGTGATGTCCATTGAGCATTACCTGTTTCAAAGGGAGTTCTCTCCTCTGGCATCAATGGCATAATGCATTCCCAGCTAAAAGGCACCCTGAGCCCACACTTGTACTACATTGTTCTCCAGTTTGGTTCTTAGTGACAACTACGCAAGCCTTAATCATCAACTGAGGAGAGCTGTGCAGATGCAAGGGATTGCCACCTATTAGCCAGTATCTTTGACAAGCTGGAACTGAATGTGCAACTGCGTTTCAGCAGCCTTGGGCTTCCTTGAATTCATAGGAGTAAATAATAAAGCCTTTACATAAACAGATTTGTAGTGCTGTTTTTCTGGTCTTGGTCAGATAAAGCCCCACTTTATTAGTTACTGACCCTAAATACCTGTTGTTAAAACTTGAGCAGGGCAGGCTATGCAATTTCTAAAGTACTTTTCTGGCTAAGAACTGTTTAGGAAATGGAAGTTTTGGTTCTTCAGGGTTCATTACCAAAATGGGCTTGTCCTGGCTATCAAAAGGGCTGTGTTGAGTCATAGGTTAGGTAATGTTATGGGTAGGGAACAAAGTTAACATTCTCTTTTGTGTTCCTCATCTCTAGTGATACTTGGAGATATCCTTTTCAGTAAGCACCACTGCAGGTTTGACCAGTTCAGGGAATATATTGTTGGGATAAGTAATACTAAGTAGATGGCAGGTTACTGCTCCATTAAATGCTTTAAACCCTTCTCCTGGATTCTTCTTTCCCCAGCACTTGTCCCATTGCCCTTTTTATTTCCTCCCTTCAGAAATGAGAAATGGCTGCACTTGGTTTAGTTTGTAGCAAACAAGAAAGCCAGTCTACATCTGAACTTGAATTTTAGATCATAATAACATTTCTTCACTTTGAGGATTTTCTTTCTTACAAACTGGACACCTTTGTTGAAGGGAATAAAGAGAGAGCACTTCATACCGAGAAGGGACTGATATCATTGGAGAACAACGCTCTCTACAAACAACATATTGTACAGGCAGCCACAAAATGAGCTTTCATGCAGGGTTCTGTCAGTGTCATTCAGGCCTGCCTGAATGTACAGCCCTCTTGTGATTTATCTTCCATTCATCAGTCAATACCCCATACTTTTTCAGCAGTGATAGATAAGATCTCTTGCTAAATTGACTACTGCCTGCTGAGCATTGTTCAGCCTGAGAACTGAATGGGAAGGCGAAGCTTAATGTATATCATGCATGGAGGTGCAGGTTATGAAAGATAAAGGATGTTTCTGAGGAGCTTAGAAAAGCACCTGCTTAATTTTGGATCCCACAGATGGAGGGAACAGGACTATGCTGTTCTTCCAATGTTATAGAAACTGATTTGTGTTTTAGCTGGTGTCTGCATAAGAAGGATGTATCTAGGATTCAAAACTGTTTTTATTTTCTATCCCCTTTCAAAGCTGCTGTAGTTGCAAGATATTCAACATACACAGTGTAGTCCCATATACTCGCATATTTCAAGACATTCAGATATTTCAAAAATTTAATGTACTTTGTGTGTAAAAAGAGACAGACTTATAGTAGTGCTGACAGAAGACAAAAATCTTTTTTCCAATACAAACCAATCTACATAATCTCTCTTTGTAATATAATAGATTTTGTATAACAGATTGTCCATTTGTCCCTCAGTAGACCATTTTGTAATGTATTCAACCGTGAATTTTGGCATTGGAATGCTTTGTCCTTCATTGACCTCATTCAGCCTTCTTGCCCTTTTCCACAGCTCAGGGTGTTCAGCAAGCCACTCGGGCTTCACTTCGTATTACCTGGCTTCTGAAATATGGCATCCTGTGTTTTCTAAATCTAATCCATAAAACAAAGGATTTCCCTTTTCAGAGCAACCACTTACATACTTGTGGCCTCTAGAGTGCAGTATAGGGAAACTGGAGGTATCTGTGGACAGGAACTTTTCTCACTTCCTTTTAAAGTACACTCTATCCCTATATTTTTTGGTGTGGGGTCACATATCTTTACATGACAGTGTGATATGCTTGAACCAAGAATGTTCTGAGCAACACATACAACTTATTAGATATATGGCAGGGCACGCATATGGCAGGACATAAATATCAGAGGGTTGAGGTAAGTGAGCAGAAAATACTTTCTATCTCAACTCCAATGCCTCTTATTTGCATCTTGAACAACAGCAACCCTTTTCATTATTTAAATAGAGGGAGTAAGATTTCTATGGAGGAAAATTGCAGTTCAGTTGGAAAAACTATAGAACTCATAGGTACATCCTCCGTTGAGGGACTTGATAGCCTCAGGACACTGAAAATGGCGGAAAGGGAAAGTAGCATGCCTACAGAAACTCCAGTTTGACCTGCTTGGCAGTACACCTGAAACGTCATTTTTCCCGAATGACCTGTGATTTTACTCCTTAATTGTGTGCCAACCTAATTTTGTTGTTCATAAATAATGCCAATATTCAAGCACCCCACCACCAAAAAACGTGAATATGAGTTAGAACTGACTGTTTGTCCCACAGTAGTTAATATATTATGAACAAGAACCCATGAAGAAGAAACCCCCTGTCATATTGAACAAGGAGATCAAGCTGTGTTCTGGGTGAATCTCTCACTTGTATTTTTTTTTTTTTTTTTCCTCCCAGGGAACTGTTGAATAACAGTGTCAGCAGAGTCTGCTAAGAATTTCAAGGTAGTTGGTAGAACTTGCTTTGAACACAATTTTTAAAGTATATAAATGATCTGAGAAACTTAAATTCATGGGCTATATAGGTATTTATTGCCAATTTTAATAGTTCATTTCTAGCATTTTATCACAGGACATAGGACACTGAAGTAACTCTAATAACCTCTTGTAAGGGAAAGAAGGGAGAAAGGTTTAAAAAAATTCTGCTGACAGTAATGTCTATTTCAGATACTTAAATATAATGATGCCAGTAGGTGCTGCTTTAATATTGCTAGCTATAGTCATTTTGGAAGATGTTCTTTTGTTTTAGGAGGATCATAAGTATGGTGACATGTGATATATTTAGTGCAAATGAGTACTTAAAGAAGCAGCTGTTAAAAGATTAAACAGTCACATAAAAACTTCTTACAGTTTTATACAAATTAAAGCTGTCTCCAGGTAATCTAATTTTATATGCACTTGTTCAATTTTTTTAGATTTTTCCCTTGGAAAATCAGCTAAAAATATTTAATAGTAAAAAAGAAATTTCTCCTTGCCAGAATAGTAAGATTTTCTGCTTCGTCTTTTCTTGTCACTGACTAGGTGGAAGACAGCCAAAATCCACATTCTGTTTGGTCTTTCTTTTGGGCTTAGACTAGACTGTGATCACTTCATGAGCTGTTTATATGTATAAAAGGGAGGCCTCAACTAGAAGAGGGACACTGGTGGAACCATGAGGAATTTTTTTAATGCGTGTTTTTGTCTAAATTGTGTTGTAGAGAAATACCACTTGTTTATGCTCAAGCCAACATAACTTCTGAGAGCTTGCTTGATGAGTAGCCTGACCTTTCAGAGTCTGATCATCTTGGGGTGAACTTCCAACACCATCTTCCCAGACAAAAATTCCACTAGTCTTTTTTGCTTTCTACCATTTGGCCATCCCTAGAACAGGACCTCCACAACATGTGGCTTTCTTGGCAGGCAGCAGGGACTTTGCAGTCCTAGGGAACTCTAATGCAAGATGAATCTCCCAGTTCTGAGCCTTCAAACCATTTGGAAGTAGAAAGGAAGCTTGACAAACCAAGTTCGGTTGTTCCTACCTCAGTTACTGCTTCCAAGACTTACTGGCTATCTATTCACTTCAGATTTTCATGGTCTTGAAGGTAAATTTCATTTTCAAAATATATAATTTTGATTTAGTGGGGAATTTGAATGAGGTTTGTTAGTTAGGCATAGTTATGTTTTCCAAAAGGAATTTTAAGTTATCAGATATGTTTGGATGTCTTGTTTTGAACTGTTGACCCATATATTTCTAAAAAGCAATATAGAAAAAAGGAGAGGAGGAATATTTTAAACTGTTTTTTCAAGGGATAACAACTTTGTAAAGCTTCATGTGATGCTTCACTGAAAGTGAGAATATCACCTGTTTTCCCTCATATGCTAGGCACTTTAGTGGATAGTCTCTTGGGCTTTGATTTGAATCTTAAAGGTGCTTTGTATGTTATATTCTTATACTCTTCTTTCATGGATACAGCAAGGGGGTTCTAGCTGGGTTTTGTTTTTTTTCACTCTGGATTATCCATCTGCTTAATTGGATGAGGGGTGTGCATGTTGTTACAGCTAGTTAATTTCTGGAGCATTAATTATTTGATAAGCTCTAATGAGGATTTAGGCTTGAAGACTCCCATAAATTTGAATATTAAAAGTTTAATAAAATAAATCCAAAAAGTTAGCTTTTTTTTTTTTTTTGGCAGCTTTGGCGAGAAGGTGGGTAATTAGGAGGAAAGCACTCCATGCCATTTGCATGAGAATGAAACAGACAGAAAGAAGGATGACATGTTTGTTCTCTGCCTTCAGAAATTAAAATCTGGGGGAAGGGAGGCTGTGTGGCTATTGAAGCCACCTCTTGGATCTGATTTTCTATGTTACCTCAGCGTAAATAAGAGGATAAATCTGTTCTGATTTCCTGGGCCTCTTGGGTTTGCCTACTGTCTCCTCTGAATAACTCAATTTCAGCCATATTTCTGGCATACTTGTGCTAAGGTTGGCAAGAAACCTGCACGGGGTTAAATAAATAGCCGCATCCCAACTAAGTTTTAAAGTGTTTCAAGATGAATATCTACACCTTAATTTTCTGTGGCCTTGGTCCTGTTTGAATCCTAGTCAGGATTTCCATGAATATATTTTAACTGGGATGACAAAGACTTGGGTAGGAGACTTATTCCCTTTAGGTATCTTGCAGGCAGAGGTTTGGAGACCGTTTGCAATCCCTTTGAAGTTCTGGGTTCTTTTTGCTGAAATGGGGAGAAACAACAATCGTAGAGCTGCACATTACTGTTACAAGCTCTGCCAAATATTCAAGAGAAATCGTGCCAAAACCCGAAAGTTTAAGGAGGGTTCAGTTTTGCAGCAGTGTGAGTTTGTAAATAAAGTTTTATTTCATGGTGTTTTCCTGTTTAGATAAGTGTTAATAGTTTCAAGACTCCTTGAAATGAACAGCTGTGTTGGAACAATTCCAGCAATTAAGCTCTTCCGAGTAGCTCCTATGCCTTGATATTGAAATGTTATTATTTTGAATATGGAATAAGACTATTCTTTTTTAGTGGCACTGAAGTTCCATGTTTTAATTTAAAGTAAATACCTGCCATTCAGATGGTATATTTTCAGCTATGAGTGATTGTTAATGAATTAACAGTATGTTCCATGTTTCTTCATATTGCTTTTAGTGTGTTGTATTTTCATATGGGTCACCACCCCAATTAGCTGTATAGTTACTCAGAAGAAATAGATGATAATACTGAATCTTTGCAGATGGACATATCTGGAGAGTTGCTTAATTTACTTCTGTCTCCTGGCAATTGATGATAGCTTTATAAAACCAGACCACCAGGGTCGGGACGCAGTTTTAATTACAAAGGTACTGTCATGTTTTTCCAAAAAGAAGTTTATAGAGCTACATGCTTCACTGTCTATATTAATTCTTCATTTATTTTAGTTGGTCTTATACATTTGATGTTCTGTGCACAAGATGGTTTACAAGGTGTACAAGTTTATCCTTAAACATCCAGACTCTCATAAATAGGCCAAATAGAGGGAAATGGAGCATTTCTTGTTTTTCTGAGATGTAGGTTGTGTTTGCATTGCTTTTATTTTTTTGTGTGATGGACATGTGAATTTGGTCTTAACAAATATAGTTGTCCTATAACTACTACTAGTTTCAGACATAACCTTGAAGATTAAAATTTGCGTCATCTCTCAGTGTAATTAGGTTTCAGCTTACTGGAGTGTAGAACTCTTGGTTTTAATTTTTCTGGCTTTTGAGTTTCTACTTAATCTAAAGAAGCCATTAAAGTTAGATTATGAAGCAAACAGTGTTTATAGACCTCTTAATCTGATTATAGAAGTAGGTATCATGAAGTGCTCGTGCGAAGTTTGAATAAGAAGACATTTACTGTATGTCTTTTCCAATGTACATACTGAAACTTAGAGTATTCAAACCTAACAACTGAACTTTCACAAGGATTTTTCATAATACAGGATCAATGTCAATTTACTTATTTCTTAAGATGATGATGAAAAGATACATTACACTAAAGCCCAAAATATCCTTGCAGGGGACATGTACTGGTTGTTGACCTGATTTCTCTTGCTGTTCTGGCCGTGTGGTCTGGAATAGAGGATTACAGACACGTGGAAAATGAACTTGACATGCAAGTATCTCTAATGTTTATTGGGCATATCTGTTTATAATCTTTTCACTTTAAGATTTATGTTCCTTGAGAAAAAAAATCACAATCGGGTCAATAGCAATTTTACATTTGGAGTGCAGCACAAGTCTGCTTTTAATCATGTAAGAATTGCAAAAAATAAACATTTATAGTAAGCTTGAAGTGATTTCTTTATCATTGATACACTTTTTGATGTATCTGATCTCCCTTGTGACGAAAATCTTTTAGTCTCCCTTGTAATGTTCCATCTGTTATGACTAATTTTGCTGTTTGAGTTCATGTGCTAGCTAGCATCCAGATTGCTTATTCAAAAGCTTTGGTGTTTTGGCAGCAAAATTTGAACCATCTTTGCAAGTTCAAATCTTGGCCCAGTAACCCAAAAGCCTAAACTAAATGATATTCTGTATAATGTCATGTTTCCAGCAGGTACAAGACTTCACAAGGACTCAATTTCTCTTTTCTTTCCAGCTTTTTGAGTGTCTGATAGCCACCTCTCCATTTTCAGACTTAGGTTTATCTCCGGCTGTTGGTCTTGCAACACACTGCAAGTTAGGTGAATACTATCCAGTTTTATTTAGAGCATAATCTTTCAATAGTCAAGTGTTTGTACATACCATATCAATCTCTAGTCATCCAGGTTCTTACAAATACTAGTCCTGGTTTTAATCAGTTTGTTGTCCCAGTTCATTAACACCTATTCTTCTTCCTTTATTTAAACATCATCTATTTATGTGACCATATCTATTTTCCCATTCTATTAGAGATTATGATCTATGGAAGACCAAATCCCTTTGCAATGTGAGAAAGACAAGGTGGGCAAGAGTCTAACCCACTGCTTATGTGCAGTCATCCTAAAGGGAGGAAAGGCTGGTTTTGAGGGATCAGTATAATCTGTGGGCAAGATTTGACTTTATCTGCTTGTGTAGCTTCTCTATAAAATCAAGCAAGTCTTACACTTGTCTTCTAATTTTGGCTTCAAGTCAACAATGTGATGTTGGCTAAAATGTGTTACTATGATGGCTGCTAAAAGTTAATTAAAAAGGGTGATAGGCATCTTTAATGAATATCACTTTTACCTGTTTGTTATGCTTTCTTCTGACTTAAAATAGTAGAGCACTGGTTTTTACATGTTCAGAGTGACAAACCTGTTACTTTTCACTCTGTCATGGCACATATTGTCAAGTTAGTTGCATTCAAGTTGAAGCATAACATAGTTCTGCCAATCTTAGAGTCTAAATTCTTGGGGGTAACATCTCAAAGGAGAGGTGGTAAGTTAGTTCAACATCTAACAGGCACCTACTGGACTTGATAAATTTCCCTTGACCTCAAAAGAAATTACATTAGCTTTACCATTGAACTGTCTTGAAAATTCACTGCGAACTAGAGGCAAGTTCTTTGAATATGTCATTGACTATTCTTGATATGAGATGGGGAAAATTAAATCTCCAACTAGGGAGAACGAGTGAGAACTGTAAAGTGGAAATCAGCTTGGGTGAAAAGAGAGCATTGTTGTGGGAAAAATAATTCTCAATTCTGAAAAAGATAAAGAAAGAGAACAGAAGAAATAGAGGAGTGGATCTGAAGATGAGAGTCTTCCTTAAGCCACAAGTATGGATGATCTGTTTCCACCGTGACATACATGCTGAAAGAGACTGAAATCTCCCACTGAATCTCTCTTACCGTGATTTGACTGGATAGAGGCAAATTCAAATGATAAATATTGTAAGTCCTGAAAGTTGTTTAGATACAGACAGAACCTTCACTTTGGAGGCTTTAAATACAGATTGGACACATATCTCTAAACACCTAAATAATTTGCTTAGTTAACCTGCTTAGGAGGCAAAAGATGGGATAGATATTGTCAATCAAACAGAAACAAATTGAGAGTTGAAAGAAAGAAATACTTTGAGTCTTCAGAATTTTTTATTGCTGCTTTATTATTTTGATTTAGGAAAATGAAATAAAGATAGAATTCATACAAAACAAGGCTAAAATATTTTCTTTTTCCCTTGAAGTTCTCCATTTGGACAAAATTTTCCATGGAAAAAAAAGTTGCTACCACAGAAACAAAATTAATTTTCAACTTGCTCCTTTCAGAGTTAGCTTTACCAACTATATTTGGAAAAATACATGGTGCTAGAATTCTGTAGAGGCAGCTACTGGTTCTCTAATCACTACTTACGCTGATTTTCAATAAGAATTGGATCCAATTCATCCAAGGGTGGATTGTTTTCTCTGCTGTGCTCATTTCTGAAAGTACAGTTTCCCTCACTCCATTGATAACAATGAAACATGTTTAAAGGAAAGGCCTGTGGAGGAGAAAAGATTTCATTAATCATGAATCATTACATTTGTCAGTTGGCAAAGGGAGACTTCCTCATTTATCCCTTGAATGAAATTAGCTCTGGCCTAGCTGCAGTTAGAAATTCTAAATTACCTTGGCATCTATCTGTTACTGTTTATGTATGCACCATAAAATGGCAGATGGCATTTTATTAATAGCAGATGAGCTGAGTCTTTCAAGATACTTTTTTCTGATATTTGGTTTCTTTGAATTTGAAATGGCACCTACCTACAAAATTTTGTGGTGCTTGTGTATAGTTTTCTTAGTTAAAAAAAAAAAAAAAGGCAACAAAAAATTTAATGTTGTTTTAAGCTTCACCCGCCACTTTCCTCCCACATCTGAGATGGCTAATAGAGATTACATCATGATGACCTGCATAAAGCTTAAGTTTGAGGAATTTTTAGCTAAAAAGTCTATGTGTACAATTCTGTGGTATTGCGTAAAATGCACTGATACTACAGAATCTGATGTAAGTCCTTGTTTGGGTTGTGGGGTTGGGGTTTTATTTTTCCCATTCTTACTTTCTCGAAAAGTATGGCATCTTAAATGATACCGGATCAAATATCAGTCTTGCCTGTTAACTGTGTAAATTCCACTGAAGGCACTGATACTAATGTTTCCTATTTAAATCAGAGTTTGCCTGACTTCATTTCAAAGTTTAAGAAAATTGTCAAAAGTGCAAATAAACGTGGTTTTCTGCTTTAACTGTCTATGCTAACTCCTTCAAACTGACTAGCATGCCAAACTTGGGTTACTCACTAGGCTTGTAAAGGGCCAAGATTCAAGCTCCTGCGCTGCCCGAGTTTGTTCTGAAACTCTTCCCAGTGAAAGTTTTGTTGCAGTTACTTAGTAATTGTGAATAACTTTGAGTTCTGAGGAGCAGATCTTTCTGTTTTCATCAGGAAATTCACAGTCACCTCTTATTTATTAATCTGCTTGTCACCAGTATGTTGCATATAATACAGGGCTCTAAAAGACAATCCCTATCCAAATCAGGGTCTGGATCATTAGAAGAGATGTGGGAAGGACTGAGGAAGGAAGACATTCTTGTGAAAAAAATACTTGAGGATGCTTCCATAGCCTAAAGTTAGGTAGCTCACCTTGTGGCTACATATTTTTCATTGCTTTGTATATTCATATCCATACACTAATAGAGGCTTGGGCCTTTGACTGAAATTTCCTCTGAGCTACCACCAACATTCTCAGCACAGCAGGGTTGTGCCAGCTTTATCCAGTAGGATAGACAGTTAGGAGTACAGAGGAAAGGCAGTGGTGCAGAAGAGCCAAAATCCAGTAATGAGAAAGGGTATGTTCTTTTACTTGTAGTGTTATATTCTTCCCAGAAAAATCACGATGTATTCATTAGAACTCACTCTGCATTTGAAAACATTTCATCCTTTCTGAAAGATCTTCTTATTCTGTGCTGCTTTATGGCTTTGTATAGTACTCCAATAATGCTTTCCATGGTGTGTGAAAAGCACAACGTAAAGAAGGTGTGCAAAAACCCAAATGCTGAAGTTAGGAAAACTTTAATAGAGGAAAAAACACGCAACCCCCCCAAAAAACCAACCAAGAAATCTAGAGTTAATATGTTTATGCAGCCCAATCTGTGTAAGAGTGCTGTCTAATGACATGACGAATTCCATTTTCATGGAAGAAAAATATACCCAAATATAAAGGCACTCGCTTTGGCTGAAAAGATCTGAGACACAGCTTATTGGAAGTTTGGAAAGCATTTTGGAATATAAGCTGTATGCTTTCTTTGTTCTTCATGCTGTGTGCTTGTTTTGTTCTTTAACTCTTCCTGAGATCTCCCATGGGTCAATGTTGGAGATGAGATGCTGGGCAAGATGGGCATTTGATGTGAGCTAGTATGCCCACTCTTCAGCTCTTAATAATGTTAGTCCTTCCATTAGCACAGACTAAAAGGTTCGTTCTTCAAATGCATAACCTACTAGCACAGCAAAATACTTCAACAGAAAGCTTTAGACGTTGGGTAAAAGACAGAAAATTTGGATCAGTCACTCAGGATCCAAATACCGATATTCCCCAGTGCCAATCAGGAAGACAATACAGTGGGAGAAAAACGGACTTTGGAAAAAAGAATAAACCTCATATATGTGCAAAAAGAAGCTAAATATATGCCTATTTATATCCTGCAACACAGAACTGATAAGGTGCAAAAACTGCCAATGTTTTATGGCCTGGGCACCTGTTTCAGTATCTGAGCTCTCTCAGTGAGGTGCTTTTTCATTCTGTCCAGTCAGAACATACTCAGCTGCAGCTTGTGACTTGCCTTCTACCTTTTGTCCTCTGCACTGTATACCGTTGATAAGACCCTGGTTATGTCTTCCCTTAATCTCTCTTTGGGTAGTGGAAGACTAAAGTACATTCTTCCTTAGCTGTTGCTTCCCCACGTTAAAATTCTTCATGTCCTCATGACGTTATTAAACTTTGCTAAAAGTTATTCTTTTTTACATTCCTGTAAAGCACAAGAAATCAAAACCTCATGGGATTTGCCTTTTGCTATAGAGAGGATCAGTTCACTGCAGTAAGATGACACAAATTGGAAAACAGGGGCATCAACATTATACTGAAATAAACAGCAGTTTTTCTGCAAATTAGTGCCACAGGGAGTGTACCAATGTTAATTTTCTTTAAGAGCCTTCACTGCAGCTTGTATGAAAAATATAGTTCCTGTATGTGGATCAGCCTTAAGCATTAAGGCAGGCAATACTGTGCCCAAGTGATGATGTGATAAGACGTATATCTTTAACTGTCATAAATCAACCTCAAACTCCTTATTTCAGGTTGAGATTTTGAAGACTATGACAAAAAATTGAGTAGCTGGTAACCTATTCTGTAAAGGGTAATAAAACCGAATACCTGGCTGTCTATCCTGTGAAGGGGATTCCTGCGATTAAGGTCAGTGTTCATAGTTTATAATTTTGTCCACATGTGAAGTCATACTGTAAAGCAAAGCCTTCTGTTTACTTTTCCTTCTTTCTGGAGGTAGGTGAAAACAGGATGAATCTGATTTATTATGTGAATCCTGACTTTCGTTGCAGATCTAAGGGTTAACAATACCTTGGGGAAACTTGGTGCAAAGCATTTATTGCAAAACATTATTAACATTTCCAGGTTGTTCTCTTTGGAAATCCCTAATGTCAGCCAGAATAAACATGTGTAGGGAATCTTATATCCATAGTATTTGCTTTCTTCTTTTTATCACCTATCTTGCTATACGTGCACACAGCAGACACACTTTCAAAGTAGCAGGCCATGCATACAAAAAATACACGTTAGTTTTGAATGGTGACTGCTCGTGATTTACCCACTGGAGAGACTGCTGCTAGTCACAGAGTTACACCATTTGTCTGAAGTTAAACCTGTCCCTGTGATAGCCACATCAAAGTCTACAGAAGATAAATTCTGCAAGGTTTTTTTCCTCCCACAGACAACTTATTAACACTACAAGTTGTAGCATCTTTTTTCCACAGTGTATAGTTTGAATGCTGCTAATAGAAAAAACTTACTGTTCCCTAGATCTGCTCTAGATGTATTCTTAGTTCTAAACTCTACCCATATCTGTAGGGTGGTTCTGAAAGGAAGGTCTCTGTGTTGCATGGATGAGAAAATGGGTTTTTTTTGGTGAATTTTTCAAATTTGGTTTACCTTCAATACCAGTTTCATAGTGTTTTGAAAAGTGAAGAGAAAGTTCTGCAAATATCTTTATTTTTTTTCCCCCTGCTGTTCCTGTAGCAGCTCAGATATAACTCATCTGTATTAAGATTCTAAAATCTCTAATAATCTCTCTTTGAGCAGAAATGTTATGTGCTTTTCAAAATCCTCAAGGAAAGTTACTGAAGAGGAATTTATGAAGAATTTATTGAAATTGGGTGAACTTAGAAAGAAAAATAGTTATAGTCAGGTTTGGTGCCTGAGATAGTATTTACTGTGTGTTAAGGCAGATGGAGTCAGGGCAAAATACGTGTGGAAAACCTATTGTTGCACTTGTGTGAGTCAATCCTGTGCAAAGTAACCAGGTGCAGGACACACTGGAAATGCTGCTTTCATATCTGGTAGTATTCCCTAAAACCGGAAGAGGTTTAAAATCAATGGATTCAGATGCTACTAGGTTTTTGTTTCACTGGATAAGGCCAAACAATTTTATTTATCATTAAATTGGAAAAAGATCCCAAACAACCATCACCTTTCAGAATGTTTTCATGAAATTGTTTTATTAAACTCTTCAATATCAATATTGTTTTTCTAGATTTGTCTGCCATGGAAGAGGGAGACCTGCCACCTTAGACAAGAACAATTGTGGATAATAAAACAAATTAAGGAACTATTCAGGGTTATGTAAAACATTTTCTTGTCTATTGGAAGTCTTGTATTAGTAAAGGAATGGGACTGACTGTGCTGATTCTCATATTCCAATATTCTTTGATTAACTAGTGTTATACCATTATGTTTATCTGTTTTTATGATCATCATCTCATTTTCCTATTGTGAGTGCAATCTATTCCTAATAATGTATCCTTAATTTTGTATTAATACGTTATTTTATACACACTGCTTTCTGATGACAGTCTTGGCTATGCACTGAAGTTATAAGGTAACATTCTATATCCTAAAGTATTTTAAATCATTGATTTTTTTCAGGTCATTAACAAACTAATAAGCAGAGTATTTAACATTGATGCTAAATGTAAATTGTCAATGACAGCAGCCAGTGGTATCCTGCTGACAAGTGATAATGTCATTTCAACATGTCCTCAGAGCATGGTAATTACTGCTGTATTCATGAATGTATATAGCTTGATGTTTACCTGATTTGAATATGAAAGGCTTTCTGAAAAGTTCATACATGCTCTCTGCATGCTGAATGCACTGCATAAAATATATTAGGACTATCTGCAGAAACAATTAATTCAGATTCCACTGACCTGAGGCCTTCTATTACTACAATATCAACAAAAAACCCTTTGTGGAATGCAGAATTGGTCTACATTATTAAAATGTTGCTCTCAATTCTCTATCTCAAAGATGAGATTGATATTGAGTAAGAACGGCAAAAGAGGTTACGTGGTACATAGCTTGCAAAGTAACCAATAATCCTTTATGTCATTTCCTTCACACTATATAGAAACATGTTCTACATGGTTGATGGTTAAAAGCTGGTTTTAAAGAAAAATAATTGTGGAATATATGCATGGAAACCAGTATTTCTCATTTTTCCCCCCTAAATTATTAGTTAGGAATTCTTAGTTCTGTGGCACCAATGTTGGTGTTCTGTGGAACCAGAAGAAAAAATCAAATATTATATAAACGCGGAGAAAAAAAAACAGAGCTAGCAGATCTGGCTTTCAGTGATTAGCACAGAGGGGGATCAGGTGTACTCCAAGGCCTTGGGATCTGAAGGAATGAAACATGGATGCAGTAAGTCTATAAGACTTTTGCAGTATGTTGAGGAAAGAGTAAAAACTCCATACTTGTATACTTCATATATTTCTGGAGAGCTATAATTCCTTATAACCTCTCCATGGCCGTTATTAGAGATGCTTTAAGCTGTACAATTGCTTCATGCAATTTGTACTGTGTATGATAGATTTCTCTGTGTGTACTTTGGAACTGACAGAGATAAAATCAAAACGTTTAATCCAAAATGCATGTAGCTGGGGTTAAGATAAAACCCCAAAATACTCAAAGCCTGTCCAACACTGAAATAATCAGTTGGACTCTCCAAAACAAGCAAAAAACCGGAAATTAAATTACTTATAGTCCGTATCCTATTTTGTACCCCAGCAGAAAAAAAAAAAAAAAAAAAAAAAAAAAGCCTGAGGAAGCAGATTAAAGTCCAGTAAACATCAATTTATTTTTTAATTGCATTTAAAAAGGATGCTTTAGAAACAGATCTGATTTTGCCTCCTTGGAAAGCTGTTCAAACCTCATTACCTAATGGTTTTATACCTTCGTTTAATTTCTGTTTTGAATTTACTCATTACATCCTTTGTTCTTATGTTAACATTGTCCTTTTACACCCTGGCTTTAAGCTCCTTATTTTACTCTTATTCTATTTATAGAGAGCAGTCACATTCCCTGTCAGCTTTTCACAAAGCTGAACAAACCAGCTCATTTCACCTCTTCACATAAAATTGCCGTAGCCTTTTCCTTCAGCTTTTCCCCTTCTTGTGCATGGCTGGCCATGATTTATCTCTCAATGGATCCTAAGATTGCATTCAATTCCTTCTCAGACACGTCACGCTCGTGGTTCATAATGTCCTGTGATTGAGTAGTGTGCACAGGCTTGTCTTCATTGTTTTGTACTGATGACCAAATTTGTTGGTCCCCAAAGGCATAACCTTTCACTTCATTTTATGCAGTTTCTTTTATTCTCTTCCTTAAGATCATCCAGTGCTTCCCGTAGGTCCCCTGTAGACAGCATTTCCAAATGTTGACATGATGGCTTGCTCTTGGTTAACATGTTTTTAATGATCTCAGCAAAATTTGTCCCCAGATTGTTCTGTGAGGAACTGTGGCGCTAAGCTCTCTCCAGACAGTAGTTCTTCCCTTTAACGTTATGGAGGGCAAAAATCCTCTTCTTGTTCTTCTCTTGATCTTAACCAGTAACGTTCATCTGGCAATAAGACAAGATGCTTTAGTAAATCCCAATAAAGGATCCATTTGTTCTCTAGTTCTCCTAGGAAGCCAGGTATGTTATGAGAGAAAGTATACTGGGTCAGTTTGGATCAATCTGCTTCTTGTAAATTTGACTTTACCATTTTTCCTTTAGAGCTCGAGCCAGAGTTTTATGTATTATTAAAACTGCAGTCGTGCAAAGCATTTCCTTTCTTGCCAAAGTTACTGCCTTTGCAGATTTCTAATTACAGGGCACTCTATGCATTGTAATAGATTACTTAAACATCTTTGCTACTGTACATATGATTTTGTATGCAGCTTTGTCCAGTCTCCTGGACTAGATATTTTCCAATCCCTCTGGCTCACATCAAGCAATGCTGCTACTAGGTTGCATCTCTGTTGCTCTGTTTCCTCTTGATACTTATACTTTGCAAAATCTGGCACTGGTTCTGGCTGTTATTGCTTTATTGTTACACGTTTTGATCTCCGAGACAGCTTTGTCTGTCAGTGAGCTTGTTTTCTTCCATTCTGTGTAGGTGCTCAGTTTGTTCCCAGTATTCGGTTGACTTGTTGCATTCTTTCTATATATTTCTTTCTATATATTTCTTTCTATAAAGCTCCTCCCCTTTGCCATTTTTTCCATACCCTTTCCTTCCTCAGTCCTTGCCTGCTTTACAGATTCCTTGTAACTGTAACAGCTTTCCCTAAACAGAATCCAATCCTCCTTGGACGTTCTTGTACCTCAACTACTTGATCCAGTTGAATTCACAGCCTGGGTAACATCTTAGTCTTCCCTTTTCAAGTCAAGGTCAATGAAGCCTACTTCTGATCCCTTTTCTGTTTAGGATGAACTAATTTGCAGTAGCTTGGTTCAGGATTATCTGGAAACACTTACAGGAAGTGCTCATCTACTGCTTACCAAGGCAAGATGTCATCTCTTCACACTCCTTTTGACAGAACGTTTCCCATCTGAGCTCTGCCTCTGTGAGCATGCATCTGGGAAGGCTGCAGAATTTCCTCATGTGATGCAGGACTCAGTGGCATTCCTCTGTGCCAAAGTCTGTCCTTATTCAAACCTGGTTCTGACGCAATATATTCCAGATCTACCACAATAGCACAATTTATCAAAGTAGCCTTAATCCAAATGGATTATTTTATTTATTTTGTTACAGATGAATAAACTAGTAGGAAGCTCAGACTTTAACAAGGCTGAGATTTTTTCTTCTTTTTTTTTTTTTTCATCAACCTCATTTTAAATTTTACAAATGTATTTGAGATAGCTATGTGTATTTTTCAGCAGTGTTCTGAACTGCAGGTGATACTTGTCTCTTCTAGATCATAGCCTCTTTCTCAGAAAAAAACCCTTTTTTTTTGCTGCTTTGTATTTGCGCTTTTTTTCTTTCATACAATCTTTGTTATTACCAAAACAAGGTATTGTGAAAACAAAAAGTTACAGTTTCTTTCTTCAAGGGAGGCTGCCCCTCTCCCTTTCTTCCCTCTGCCCTCAAGTCTGGACTCTAAGGTAAAGAAAATGCTTCTTTTTACTCTCTTTTTAGGTAGATGTCTAGTCCATTATAATTTGATCCTATATGATCAGCACATCTTCTGAGATACTCTGTTTTTTTCAGTTGTCAGCTGATATTTTGTCCTGGCTCTTACTTGAGTCTCTGTCAGTCTTCCTATTATATCAAGCCCAATTACAGATTAAGTACCTAATCTTCTGAGAGGAACATCTCTTGCAGTGTGATGTGCTGTCACACTCCAATTACTTAAACAGAGCTATAAAGGCTTTTTTCCTCTCAAAAATTGTTTACTGTAATGGATCTAGATAATTAGGGACTGCTTTATTTTTGAGTAAATAATGGAGAAAGGGGCACTGGAAAAACTTGCAAGCAAAAGACGTGATTTCCGTATGCAAGTGAGGGGAGAGAAGGAAGGAATGGACAAGAAACAATTAAAATATCAAGAACAGTGCAGAAAGTTTGTTCGTGCACATTTGTTTAAATACTGAGAAATGCCTGAATTCCAGGTCCCATTATTATAGGCCCATTTTCCAGATACTGTTCTCAAGAATTAGCTTACTTTTGGGGGCAAGGGAAAAAAATTCACATAAGGTTCTATCTGGCAAATAGTTTTATAATCCTCTTCACGGTAAAACACAGATGGCCATTCGGCAGCAATCCAGATGCTCCTGCAGGAAGCTTAGTCTCTCTGTGGAGCCATTTGGAGGGTATCCGTGGGTGCTGCTAGCTTGTAACAATACAGCATTTATGCTCTTCTTTTCAGAGATGATCTTATTTCAGTAGGGAAGTAGCTTTTCACATTAGAAATAAATTCTGTTTTCACCTGGAGCAATGGTTGTGTCCATCTATCTATAACGAGGATGATATACATAGCTTTTGTGATATAACCTTTGGTGTTGCATGCATTCTGTAGCCAAAATGCACGCATTAAAATGTGGATGCTAGTCTGATATTGTATCAGTTGGCAATATGGTATCAAGAAGAACGCTGCAGGAAAAGCATCAGTATACACAGTAAGTCTAGTGAAGAAAGTAATACTTAAATTTATAACATAGACAGCATGGTATAGTGAAAGACATCTCTTTGAAAGCATATTTCAGAAATATGCTTATTTTGTCCTGAATTCTAAAATACAGAAGGAACTAGAAAGAATAAGAAAACAAAGTAGACAGATAATAGAATTCACTATCATTGCTTCAATGAGACTACTAATAAGCATGAAATTGAACATCTGCTTAAGTGCATGTCTGGGTTATAGCACAAAGATAACTATCATAATTGTACCCTGATATTTTCATAGCAGAGATTTTAGTGGATGATAACTAGCATAATGCAAATATAAATGTTATACTGTGGTAGAAGCTGTACAATTATTTTACCTGTGATTGATAGGAAGAAAAAAAAAAACAAATCAAGCGTTCTGCAGATTACTTTTTTGAAGGAAGTCCTTTGAATCTATTAAATAATTGAGGAAATATTATCATGAATTTCATACTAAAACTTTGATGTCAAAAAATCTTTTCCAATAAGGGAAACTGCTTGGAGCTGTTCTTTGGCCCCATAGCAGCTTGCAGTGTTGGCTGGGGTTTTTCCACGAGCGAAACATTTCTTATGCTGCCAGTTTAGTCTACATGCTGTAGAAAATACTGTCTAAAACAACGTAAAGAAATAATGATGATAACATAACCAAATATTGCCCTGGGTGTTTGTTTTCACAAACTTAAATAAAAAAAAGCTTCCTTAACAAATCTTTCAGAAGAGATGAGATATCATGTTAGCTTCTGTTGCTCATATGGGGAAGACCTGAAGACCGAAATGTTCTGGCAGAAACAGTGTTTGGGCATGGGAGGATGAGATGTCAATGATGTAAAGCAACTGTGTAGTTAGTTTTTCAACCCAATTCAATTGTTCAACTCAATATGCTGCTTCCATATTAATCTATAAAGGTTGTGATGTAGTAGAGGCTAGTTTATAGTTTGAATTTCAGTTACTGAGCTTCACGTAAGCTAAGTGAGATGATCGTTACCCTTCTGGAGCAACTTTGCACTCAGTAGATGATACAAGACTTGGGGCTTTTGTTGTCTTCTAATAGGATGCTGCTAAAAAACACTGGGTCTTTGTAATGCCTCATTGTTATTCTACCATGTACAGCTTTGGGGCAGCTGGTCTATTATAAGACCACATAGTTATGAGTGAAAGACTGCAAATTTGTAATTCTAAGAAAGATGCACTGTTTCTGACACATACAATTAGTAACTGTGGCTTTCCAGACTTTTTTTTTTTTTTGGTTCGTTTAGTATTGCTTGAGAGAGTGGTTAAGGTATATGGGAATCTTCTGTATTTTTAAATGGAGGAGATATGAGTTTTATTATGTAATAGCCTTTAAACTTCTCAGAATGCTATGGATAAACAGGAATTTGGCGTGTTATAATATTTAGTGACTCAAACTTTAAAAAAAAAAAATCAATCAACCAAACAAGCCCACCCCAATGCCTCCCCCCTCCAGAAAAAAACCCAAAAAACCAAACAACCAAAAGACAACAATAAAACCAAACTACTTAGCTGAACCACCAGCAGATCATGATGAAATCTTAAAGTAAAATTTATGCAGGAAAGGGTGCTCAGAATTGGGCAGATAGTCCTCCATGGTAACTAACTGAACATTTAAAGCCAGCTTTGAGTTTTCACAAGGTTTTTCTCTGAGCTGATTACTTCAAGAGTAGGGTAGTAAAGAAACATTGTTTGCCCCTCTTATTGCTTTACAATTTCAGATATTTAATACTAAAATATTAAGGGAGGAATTAATTTCCTTATGCTGCAGGCTTGGCTGCTTTAGAGCCTTCACCTTTTCAAGTCTCCATGTAGCAACCTCTGTGACTCAGATACATGCTGCCTTGGAAGGCTCAAGCAATCCTATGCACACTTGAAGCTGCTGAGATGACCATGACATGAGAGTAAGTTTGTCAGAGCATGCATTGCTGTGTCGGAGTTCGTGGTGACATTTTGTGACATTTACACCAGTGTTGGTGTAAATGGTCTTCAGCTTTTGGCAGCAGCTTTCAAGAAGGTGCCTGTGAAATTCAAAGATTTAAGCCCTTAGATTCTGATTGATATTCGTACAATCAGGAGAAACAGTAAGATCTGGGGTTTTAGGTGGAAGGCTAATCATGGAAAAAACTTTTCCTTGGTGAACAATATTTTTCTTCTTACCAATATATTCCAGAACACTGTAAATCAAATAAATATTTAATTGAGAAGTAAAAAATTGTATACAGTACCAGTTTCTCCTATTGTGGACACTTGATTTAGCTATTGGGATTTAGGAACATTAAGCCAAAACTAAGTTAATGTTGAAATTTATTTAACTAATACAAGTCTGTTTTGTTTTGTTTTGTTTTTTCTTTCAAGACATGTAAATAGTTTGGATACTGAAATGCAGATTTTCAGATTACAAATACAGTAATAGAAAATAAATTTATTAGCTGCTGCTCCTCTTTCAGGGCAGATATAATTGAAATGGGAGAGTAAAAAAGCTAAATAATGACTCTTCAGCAATGACAGTTGAATAAGAAAGTTTCTATTATGTTAAATTCAAAATACTCCAAGTTAATAAAAATTAATGGTCTGGCATCATCATTAACAATAGCCCATCTTCAATAAACTTTTCTCCTCTAATTTTTATTTTTAAAATAAATTTATTTTAATATAGTACTTGATTGAGATTTAATTGTTGGACTCAAAAGGAAAAGCTTCTATACTGTACGGCTTAACAGGCTCTGCTTGGGAAAGTAACATTTGCTAAATAACTATCTAAAGTATCCAATAGAAGTGAAGAAGATATTTCATTCACTAAATGTAAACATAATTCTGGTTTTCATAGAAAATAACTTCAACTTAATTTACCTCAAATATTGGTTATTAATTCATCAACATAAATATTCAAAATGTGTCTAGGTAAAAACTTTTGTCAAAATCACATGCTTGTATTTTAAGAAAAAAATGCCTTGAATGGCAGACTGAGTTGTCTCATTTTGAGAGATATAAAGTCAAGAAATATGGATTTAGGATCAACTGACCTGAATTTATTGTGGTGTGGAAATGAACTCTTATATTACAGTAAATGTTTTAATGCTTTTGACATCAGATTAATTTCTTTGGCTCTTCTCTAGTTATTCCTGATCTTCGTCCAAAAGCAATTGCTTCTTTACTTCCTCATGGTGGGACTGTTCTCAGGACATGGGATGAAATGTGTTAAACTGTACACATGACTATGTGACTACATTAGCACATGGTGGTAGAAATGGCTCTAACCTCTGCCCCCATCCCTGCACTTCACTTAGGGATTCAGTAATCCTGTCTTCATTAATAAAGTAACTCTAGTTTTATAGCTCTGAGTGTACTGATTGGCATACGATACTTAATATTTAATCTGTTTAGGTCTGGGGACTAAAGTAGACTCCAGGAACATCTTTCTTACTGTAACAAAAATGTGTGCTTTGTTGTTTTAGTTCCCCCCACTCAAGCCATCCTTTGGTCCACATCAAAGTGTTTCAGCAGATTGCTGGGAATGGATCAGCTTCTCTGAAAACTCTTGCTGATCTCTATAGTGAACTTACCTGAACCCCATTCATGGTGCTGCTGAAGTCCACTGGGTAATTTGGCCATAAATTTTGGTCAGAGACAGAGTAACAAGCACAAAGTTTATAAACTTCCTTCAGATAACATTCTGTGTAACTTCAAATATTCCTTATAAACGCCTTGCACAGCTTGTCTTCTGCATGCTGGAATGAATGACTTGCTCTTCTGGTGCCCATAGTCCTCAAGAGTAGCCCTGGAAACCCATGACTTTGCAATCTGTTACGTGAACTGTCTGATGTTTTCAGCTGAACTCAGACACAGCAAACCCCGGGCAAAATGCAGCTAATGGCCTGACTTCAGAAACAATTTGCAGTGGTGACTGGTTTACTTTTAAAACACCAGAGAGACTGTTTTCCTGGTGGCCATCCTTCGTAGATTCAGCTGCTTATTTTATGATAGCAGTTAAAGGAGAACCCCAGATGCTCTCTGACCCTTTTAGGTGGCTTATGGGTTTTTAATAGGACAGCTGAGAATTAAGTCCCCAGTAATCCCCATAGGGACGTTATGGAGTCAGCTACATGCATGCTTGCAGGATTAGACCTTAGGTCAGCTCACTATTGCTAATATTTTTCCTTAAGTGTCAGAGATGCAATAGGTGTAATGCTTGGTGAACTTCAGAGAGATGACTGCATCTGTTCACAGAAAGGTCTTTGTGGCCACTGTAATTAGCTTCAACGGCTGAATGCTTTCCCGAGCTGAAGCCAGTTGTTTCCAGGACTGAGGTTTATTTGAGTTTTATACAGGTTAAATCTAATAATTACGTATCTTAAAAATGCACCTAGATGTAGAGAATTCACATTCTACTTACTTTATCTTTCCTTCAGACTCTGTAGGGACAGCTACAAACAAGGAATGGTTTTCATATTTCTTGCAGTAAATGTAAAAGTAAAGGCCGTTGTTACTCATGATGAAATCTTTATCTTCCTTCTGTTGTGTTTCTAAAATTCATTTTCATAATTTTAAACATGGAAGAAGATTCAAGTTTGCTCACAGCTGGTTGAAATATATGTGCAGAAAAGATTCTTTCTCTGTGGTGCAACTGAGCTGGTTACCTTGATCTCTACTACTTCTGTCCTGAAGTTACTGAGATTAGCAGTGTTTAGATGAGATGAATGTTACATATTTATCTAACTCCTATGACAACAGATTTTGGTTGGGCTTTACAAATCTAGTCAAAGGATTTTCATGTCTTTTTTGCATAAAAATTTGTCTTTGCCTTTGGCTAGAAAGAGAGGTGAGCAGTGTTTTGTTTCCCATAGTTCAGTTACTTCTAGATGAGACAGCCTTGTAATTCGGTCTGCCTGGCTTACCTCGGAGTGCTCCAATGTCAGAGATAGTCCCTTAATGCTACAGTTTTGCACGGGAGATGTCTCAGATCCACATTAGCCTTGTGGTCTAAAGGCTTCCTTGCATTTCTGGAGGGGAAAACAAAAAAGAAGCAACTTCTGAGCCATTCTGAGCCTTCTTTAAGTAAAGCTCTTACTCTGTTTGCAGCCTATCTACCTCTACAGATTTATATTCTGTGGAATTAACATCTCACAAGTTGTTCCTAGTAGAAGTCCTTAACCCTGAAGATTGGGTGGTTTCTAGTTTGGCTCAAACAGATTCCTACTGGTTCTGATGCTCAGAAATATTTACAAAGATCTCATTATCCTATTCATAATAAAATGCATTTTTCCTTCTTCTGGTCCCTTCTCCCTCAAATTATAATGGAAATTGAAGTAAGGTGTAACAATTCATATTAAAACAAAACAAAACAAAACAAAACAAAACACAACAACTGGGAGTACAGACAGTGCCCTGATGCTGCTCGTGTAAATTCCAATGATCTGTAGATAGACTGAGGACTGTCAGACATGACTTGTAGTATGCAAGGAGGAGAATTCACAGTCTTGCATTAGAAAGACCCTGCTTCCATTTTTGCCCTTTAGAAAAGGTCATTGGTCTCATGATGACCTAGAAATCATTAAAGCTATACTACATTAAAATGCACCCTAACTCACATTTTAAGTGTATGGAATATGAAACAGTGTAGGTAAGGCATGGCCAGCCTTGACCACATTTGGACAAAGTGAATTTTTGTCTCTCACTTATAGCTTATCAATTATCAACATCACAAAGGGTGTAGTGGCTATTAATTTAGCCTTTTAAAATGCTTCACGTTTCTGAAAGGCTTAAAAAATCTCCTTTAGCCACTGCATTACAACACACACAGACACACCCCCCCTTATTTTTTTTCCACCTACATTTTTCCATGTCTCTTCTCAGGTAGTGTATTTATTTAAATTCACAAGGAAAATCTGTAATTTTGCGTTCATAGATGTGTGGAAAGCGTACACTTAGCGTAATAAAAGGGAAGAGAGGAGGAAGGGAGGATATAATCACTTTTTTTTTCTTCACCATTAACATCTTAAGTCCTTAGTAAATTGACTGTCCTTTAATCACGTCCTTAACAACCCATGATGAACTATTAATTGTATGTGCACCGCATCACTTGCGAAATCCCCTGTACCGTTTTAGCTTTCCCTTCTCCCAGATTACAGCAACAAGAATTTATCTGGAAATGCTTTCTTTAGCTTTTTCCTAATTCTGATTAAGACTCCAAAGGTCATATCCCTAGACCAACATGAAATTGACTTTTCCCTTTAGCCATGGTAACTTCACTTTTTTTTAGCATGGGGGCTCACAAAGACGATGACTTGTTCCTTTTCCTAACTCTTCTTTTTTGTTTTGTCCCCAAAAGTTTTTCTTTTTCGTCTGAAAACAGAAAGAAATCAAGACAAGGACTGGCAAGGACTTACACTTCTATGATTTTTTCTTGGGTTGTTCACATTCTACTTATGGAAACTGGTTTTTTATAAGGATTGAGAGGATAACACATTATTAGATGTATTTAGTTTGCCTTATGGAGATGATGGCAATTTCATGTCAATAAAAACTACTGTTTGAAATAGCAGCTTTCTTGTTGCAGTTGGTTTTGTTCTAAAGCAGGTTACCAATTGCAGGCTCCACTTTTTTTTTTTTTTTTTTAACTGGCATTTTAGTAATATCCAGAGAAAGAGTTCAGTCAATTTGTATGGACCACTCCTTATTTAATTGCTGTCTAATATTTAATTGCTTTCTGATTTCCCCCTTTTACTTCCTCAGACAGAGCTAAAGTGGAACAATTCCAGTTTATTCCCTCTCTGGGCAGCTTTCTGTACTGCACTTTGGATGCCATACAGAGCAATGTATTTTTTTTATCTTCTGCTTTGCTAAATATGCTACTTGACTTTTATCCTAAAATTAATTCATCAAGAGCTTTTTCAGTACAGTAATCTGTACTATGTGTAAAAGAAAGCCTGCCTGTGGTGTTGGTAGTTGTGGTGTTATATTTTCTAGAGTCTCATGGAAAAACTACAAAAGAAGCAATGGGAAAAGCATAATGTTGCTACAACATGCTGATTTACTGAAAGGCAACCAGCAAAGGTTTTATATGAAATTTCATTTGATCTGCATCAACAACATGTATGGATGAAAAGGATGTACTTTGTACTCTACTGAAAGTAAGTTCCTTGTAGTATATATTATTGCCTGCTGTGCCCATCAAATTGAATTAACACTTAGTGATCTGGTGAAAAATGGCGCCTGGATCAATCGTTTTTGGAATGTCTCTAGGAAAACCGATGTGTATTCTACCCAACACCCAAAAATCAATGAGACGTAGCTGACTGTGCATATGTGTTGTCATCAAAGCAGCTCAAATTCAGATCCATGTTTAGTGTGCAATGAGAAATCAGCACTTACAGGACAATAACAGCTATTTTTAACTGAGACTAGTTGTTTGCTTACCTTCTTCAGCCATGCAAACAGATCAGCTGTTAACAGTAAGTGTCCTCTCAAAAATAAATAGATAAATAATTTTTAAAAATTTAGTAATTCCTAGTTTGTGGGAGTGATATCCCATGAGTTTTGGCAGAAAGCTCATTCTCACAAGTACCATTTGTCATACCCCAAGCTCTAAAACAGTCTTGAAACTTCTCAAGAAAAGAGAGGGAAGGAACTGAAGTGACAACACAAGAGACAAAATTTACAAAGAAATAGCAAAAGTGATGTTTGATAATCAAAATTCAAATAGATAATTCAATAGAACTCTGTGCAGATGTCTTATTTAACATTTCAGCCTCAAATGCTAAATGATTTCCAAAACCTGGCAAAAAAAAAAAAAATCATTACATTTTGTTATATATGACAAATACTTTTTCTTCAAAATCTGTGCATGAACAAGATCTTTGCCATGATTTAGAGGAACAGAAAAGAGCATTCCAGAAATAGGAATCCCTCTTAATAAAAATTAGTCTGGGAATTTCTTAATTGTTTTTATCTTCTTATAAACTACTTGAAGAGTTGTGGTCAATGGCTCAATGTCCAAGTGGAGAGCAGTGACGAGTTGTGTTCCTCAGGGGTCGGTGTAGGAACTGGCACTGTTTAACACTTTTGTTGGCAACATGGACAATGGGACTGAGTGCACCCTCAACAAGTTTGCCAGCGACCCCAAGCTGTGTGGTGCGGCTGACATGCTGGAGGGAAGGGATGTCATCCAGAGGGACCTGGACAGGCTGGAGAGGTGGGCCCGTGCAAACCTCATGAAGTTCAACAAGGCCAAGTGCAAGGTCCTGCACATGGGTCAGGGCAATCCCAAGCACAAATACAGGCTGGGTGATGAGTGGATTGAGACCAGCCCTGTGGAGAAGGACTTGGGGTGTTGGTTGATGAGAAGCTCAACATGACCTGGCAATGTATGCTTGCAGCCCAGAAAGCCAACTGTATCCTGGATTGCAACAAAAGAAGCATGACCAGCAGGTCAAGGGAGGTGACTGTTGCTCTCATGAGACCCCACCTACAGTTCTGTGTCCAGCTCTCAGGCTCCCAACATAAGGACATGGACCTGCTCGAGCGCGTCCAGAGAAGGCCACAAAGATGATCGCGGACTGGAGTACCTCCCCTGTGAGGACAGGCTGAGAGAGTTGGGGTTGTTCAGCCTGGAGAAGAGAAGCCTCCGGGGAGACCTTATAGCAGCCTCCCAGTACTTCAAGGGGGCTACAGGAAAGGTGGGGAGGGACTCTTGATCAGGGAGTGTAGGGATAGGACGAGGGGTAACAGTTTTAAACTAAAAGAGGGTAGATTTAGGTTAGATCTAAGGAAGAAATTCTTTCCTGTGAGGGTGGTGAGACACTGGCACAGGTTGCCCAGAGAAGCTGTGGCTGCCCCCTCCCTGGCAGTGTTCAAGGCCAGGTTGGACGGGGCTTTGAGCAACCTGGTCTAGTGGAAGGTGTCCCTGCCCATGGCAGGGGGGTTGGAACTGGATGATCTTCAAGGTCCCTTCCAACCCAAACCATTCTATGATTCTGTGATTCTACATCTTATAAGGTACAGAAATGGTAAGATTCTCTCCCTGTATCAGAGAAGTTAATCTTGTGTGTTTGGTATCCTCAGCAAGCTGTCATACAGAGAACTCATTTTAATAAATAGTTATACAACTAACTTTGAGGTGTAAGCATCCAAAAACTTATACATTACAAGAAGTTGGGAACTGAAGTTGTTGAAGCAGACTTGCCATATTTTTAAAAGGTAAGGGAGTTATTGCAGCTAGGTTTGCTAGGAGGTGTAACCTATTAGCCAGCTAAACATGTGACTGTTATTGATATTGGGTACACAAGGCATTCCTTAGCTCTCCTTTTTCACTGATGAGGGAAATACTTTATCACACAATTAACTATGACCGAATGATGAGATTGTGCATCAAGCAACTGCAAAATGTAGCAAAGATTATTAGACCACTTGAACCAAACTCCATTTGCAAAAATCAATTCTACCATGAGAAAAATATTTGCCACTTTATCTTTGTGAAGGATTGATGCTTAATATCACAGAAAGCATCCAGCCCCTGACTGGTGCTCAGAAGATATACTACATTTGCTTAAGGTGTTTTGCCATTACAATATTGCATGTAAACAGAAACAAATTATGCATATTAATTTCTTAGAGGTGAGAAATTATAACACGGGGTGACGATTACTTTGCTAATGTGTATTTGTCTCTTAGACATGTCAGAACATACTCACAAGTGATATCAGCAGGTAAAAAGATTTTGTGTACCTAAAATCCCAGACTGCTAAACCCGTCAGTACATCTTCTGTCTAAGCTTATTTCAGGGTCTACTGTAAGAAAACTCTCCTCAGTTATACAACCTGTGGATAAGAATCTTGGATTTCAGTGGTTTCTTTAGTGCTATGATTGCTATTCAGTATCTTTACCCTGCAGTAAATGCAAGGTAACTTTAACTATATTTGTGTTACAGTTAAGGGGTAAGGTGTTAAAATATACTTCTTGCATAATGATTGAAAAATCAGTTAATTAGGGAAGTCTGAATCTCCAGTGTTTTGAAACCACTTGTTCCTGACTAAATGAACACTAAAGTGTTATCAAATCAGAATTTTCAACCCCCGCCATGCTATTAAGTGAACAAACAGTGTAGATAATGCTGAACCCTGCCCTGTCCATTCACCTGTAAAATAACCAGAAGAGTAATCGTATCTTTTCAGACTGAATGGCTCTCTTTAAAACAAGCAAACGAAAAACCTCTTAGGCAGCAAACACAGTGCATTTCCCCTGTCTTTTAGCACCTGGGCTGAACGGTTAAGTAGTACCTTCCTCACAGACATCCTGAAACAAGAAGGGACTTTCTGACATGTTGAAAGGCAGTAGCAGAGATAGACCCATCTTTGGACTGGCTCAACTTTTTCCCTTTGAAATATTTTTGATGTGCCTCTAACCTCACCACCTGTGCACACTAAGTGCCTCTGCATTGTTGTAAGCCTCTCTTCCTCCAGCTGTAGCAGCCAGCCTGGGTTTTTCTCCACTACCGATCTTTTCTGCCTACCACCCCTACCCCCTCCGAAATAAAACCCAACTTTGTTTCCCAAGTACCAGCAGAGATAGCTCTCACTTGCCCACTGTTGCAGCTTAGGGCACCTCTGCATCCCCCTTCTCTGGGCAGCAACTTCTCTCCGAGTCACTGAAAGTCCCCTGCAATCACTGCAGCATCCCTTGCTGCCCCATCTGCACGTGGGGAAACGGGGAATCTGCCCCATCTGCAGTGCTGGTACAGCCACTGTGGTGTGTCCTCCCAACTTGCTTCAGCTTGCCCATGGGTGGGGGAAGAGAGAGGGTGGAGGGGGGGAAAGGGAACAGTCCTTTTTGTGCAGGCTCACCATTGCTGCACATAGCACGCCTCCAGCTCTTGCCTTGTTTTGCTCTCCCTGCCTGCCATCTCCTGTTCCTCCACAAACCCCTGAGTTGCAGTAAACCAAATTTTATTGCTGGGAGCAGGACTTGGGGGGCAAATGTAAAAGGAGCAACAAACAGAAGAGACAGAAACCCAAGTGGGGTAGAGAGAAAGGCCAGGCATACCTGGGGTGAGAAGCTTTTTGTGGTTCTCCTGGGAGAAAACTGCCAATGGAGTCAACAACTGTAATAGTGTTTTTCTACCATGGACAAGTTAAATGTATTTAATTGTGAAGCACTTTATAGCCGTGTGTGTGTAGTATATTTGAACTGCAAAGTGCTGTTGTACTTGGCCATAATATAAAAGTAAATTCAAACTTTTTTCAATCGAGTAAAACAGCTTGAGCTATTATATTAGTCATTATGGACCCCAGCAGAGGTGTAGGAATCTCATTAGGGATGTAAATGTCAGGTAGGACACTTAAAAACCTCATTATGGGGAAGAACCCAAGTATCAAAAGTGACATAAATTGCTGGCCAACCTGAATACTGCAGAAGAGAAATCCTGCAGAGCTCTGTAATGTGGTTTAATTGGAACAACAATTACTACCAGCTTTATCTTGATATAATGAAGATTAAATGTACAGATAACTAGACTTGTGCTTAAGCTCACTGACTAAAAAGAAAGTAATGTAAAGAAAGGTACTAAGTCTCTTTAAATCTTGAATAAAGCTCTCAAGGTAATAAAAACATTTTGTAGGAGTTTTGTGTACTTTAATAGTATATCTGTTAATAGTAATGCTACAGACTGACATATGGTGTGAAATTACATAGATATGTCTCTTTCAGATCTGAAATTTAGGCTTACTCAGCAAAAATTACTTTTCCAATAAAACCTAGCTATTCATTTCGTTGGCCTCTGTATTTATTTGTCTATACTTCCCTTGCCTTGTTTTGTGATGGAGAAGCCAGGCTCTGCCTGGCAAGAGCGTGAAGAAATGCCTGGTAAGAGGGTAAGCCCTTGTAACTGTGCTGAGAGTTTGGATAGGACCATTACACAGCTTTTAAGCGCTTTCAAAGCCAAATTGGAAGAAATGAAATGGCAATATTTGAAGCTTCACACTTGTGACCTGCTGCTGTAGTGATAAAGCTTGTGTGGTTTGGCAGGGAGGAAGGATAACATTATAAATTTGCAGAGGGGATGAGGAGAAGCAGATTGCTTTTGACTGCTCTTTGCCTTTCAGCTGTGTCCTTGTTCTGTCTTTCTCTCCTTTCACACCTTTCCTCATTATCAAGGAAACTTTGGAGTACAGTAAGATTGGCTGTTTGTTTTGATGTAAATAAAATTAAACTGACTTCTTGCAGGCAATCAGTTTTGATTATTTTGATTTTTCTTTATTTAAAGAAATTGATAGGGGTGCTACAGCATACCCAGAGCTCTGATCATGTTATAGAGGCTAATCAGAATACGAGGTTTTATGTACTCTACCATATCGAGATTAGCCACATGGTGATTAGGAAGTGCCTACCCAGGTTCAAGAACCTGCCTAACAGAAGCATAAATATCCAGGAAGCTTCCATGCATGTTCAGCAGCTGAGCTGTTCTATATAATAGATGGCATGCATTTTTTTCTTTTTAAATCAGTGACAAAAAAACTGCCCAAACAAAGCATAGTACGGCACATGTTTTTTCTTTTTGAGGAAAGACAGCAGAACCAACAGGAGATGCAAGTAATGAAGATACTGAGTTGAGTTTGTTATACCCATAAAGCATAAATTAGTTGGGCTTTAGCTTTAAATCTCTATTGGATTTGCTCATTCACTGCTGTCCATATAAAACCATCACACTGTTTAGCACGATTAGGCTTGATTGTTTAAACAGTCTGGATTGAAATAGCATTAATTAGCTATGTCATGCTATTACTCATTGTCCATAAACTTGCTGTTACCATTCAGATCATGCTTGAATTTACTGGCAGAGCAAAACCTGAAAAACCTATCAGACAAAGTATACTTTATGGAGCTCTTTTATTTTTTGCTTATTCATTTTTCTGAGGAAAGATATACTACAATGCTTTGAAAACCTTTTTAAACCTAAAATGGGATAAGGAAAGAGAGAGAAGAGGGAGATAAGACCAAATTTTATTTGTTTTGGTTAATATGTAGCTTTGAAACCAGGAAACCTTTCTATTTTTCCCTGTTTAATAGTCCATGTTAAAATTTCTAAATTGACTTCCTGGGTGCAGAGTTGATCTTTGCCTCTTACAGATATCCCAATCCAGCAATTTACAGACACAAGATTTACTTTCCTTCTCACAGATGTTTTACTTTGCCTTGCTTTTATATTCGCTTTTTTCTTTTTAGCTCTTTTATAATAAGCACATGAACTCAAGAAACACAGAATAGCCGAAATTAAGATTTAACTAGTTCAATTAAAGCAATACAAAGTCAAGCACAGAGGAACAAGTACACCATGCTTATTGTCATTCGAGTTACTTCAGAAACAAAGCTGAAAAAAATGCCAGTATTTATGTTCATTTACATAAACAAGACCCTGTTTGTGTATAGTACATTTTTTAAAAATTTAAATGAAAAGTCATTTTCTAGTTGTAAAACCCAGACATTATCAGATCCCTAACCTCATCTAATAGCAATAACCCTATGCTTTCTCCACATTCTGCTGTGTGTTTCGCTGGTGCACCAGCTTGCTCCTTGGGTGTGAGCAATTGCTGTCATAAGGCATAAATCTGCTTTATAAAGCGACAGTTTAAGCTCAGGATTCTTAATGCTGGGCCTCTTAGCATAATGGTTTCTTAACATAACACTTGGAGAATTACCCATGTGGATCAAAAAGAAGTCTTGAGTGAAAAAATTGTTCTGCGTTCCAGAGGAGTCTCTGATTGGCTTTGTACTGCTTAAGCATATAAACTGCTGTTATTTCATTCAGTACTAAAACTTGTACTGAGCTCATGTAAGAACTTCATTTAAAGACACCAAGAGGACAGGAAAAGATTAATGTCTGTAGTTTAACAGACTGTCTTCTCCTCTCACTCAATGTTTTTATAAAAAAAAAAAAAAAAGTAAATTCAATGGAGAGGCATAATGGCAAACAATCGCTCCTCCTTTAAGACATGAGCCTCTGCATTTGTTGGGAAAGTTTCCTTCTGTAAAACATGTTGATACGTTTAAAGAATACATTAAGTTAAGCTAGAATTTTCTAGTCCTTCAGTGTGGACCCAAAAAAAAAAAAAAAAAAAAAAGCACCCCACTCACAAAAAGTAGCCCTCACTGAGAAGCTTCATCATTCCTTATGTAGACGATGTAGTGAAGGCAAATGGGGTATTTACTGCTTTATTTCCTTGTTAGGACTGTAGGACTTGCAGATTTTTGTATAATTGTCATTATTGAATCCTGTGGAAACTTCCAGCTGATTGGATGCCATGGTCATCAAATTCTAGTCTCTGCTTGGTTTTTGACTCACTGATAAGCTTGGCAAGCTCCACTGTCCTTCCCTAATCACAAAGGAGAAATATTGGCCTCTTGAGTAGCTGGTAGAATTAATGCCTGATGATTCAACGATTAATGTAATCTTTATGCAGCAATTTCCACTGTTGTCCAATATCCAGGATGAATCTCTTCATAGAGACTATCAAATATTTTAAGAAATTGTAACTTAGTTGAGAGCATGAGATACACATCTAATCAGAACTTTCTGAATGTAAATCACACTCATGCAATGCAGACAGATTTTTCTTGGTAAAAGAAGTCAATAACACTAACTAGGAAAAATTCATTCTGGTGAACATATAGTACTTTTAATATGCTCAAATTTTGTTGGGTGCTCTTAGACTGTCTTTTTAATTTAGGTTTCCAGACACAGCTAAACCACATCCTGGATGCAAACCATACCACAACTATATGTAATTTTGATCCAGAAAAATTGCTCGCAACCATCAAGGGCTACATGGATATCTTTTTTTAATTTCCTTTCAATACTATTGACATCCAAGTAAGTCTCAGCAGATGTGGTTTAGTCAATAATTTCTACTGGCATTACTTGTATAGCTTAGAAGAGAGTGAGTGAGTCACCTACCAGACGTAATAACTGTATTAGGAAGGATACGATTTGTCACACTGATCTTTGTCTGCCTTCACAGCAGGAGATGAGAAGGCAGCTTGCTTGACTTTGTGATTTCTTTTTTTTTTTTTTTTTCCCCTTTCTCTGATTTGGCTAAATCTAGTTCTACTGAAGCCAGTGGAAATACTTTGCTCATCTCACATAGCCTTGGCTCATGCAACCTGTCATAAATGTCTGGTTTATTTCTGTATCTGAGACTTGCTTTCATTCAGAAATCCCAGCAAATATTGCAAAATCCTTAGCATTTATACTAATTTATAAAGGAAACCCTCCATCATTTAAAAAACCTCCAAAGTCTGTAATTAGTACCTGAATAACACGAAGCACATTTATCAGAAGAAGATTTTTGAACATCTGAATCAGGACAAGACTGAAAAAATTTAAGTCTGTGTTAAGGCTGAAAGCAAGAATGTGTTCCTTCCGTCCTTACCTTCAGCAGTTGCCCCTGATGGCTTGGTATGGATTAGTTAGTGAAGGCTGGCATATAAATTCACAATTTTGTCTCACTGGGAATTACTTTTTTGTATTTCTAGTACATTTTAAAATCAGAATTCTGAACTCTGTGTTCAAGTTTTTTCTCCTGTTTGAGCTTTTATAGTCTAAATCAGCTACAGGGGAAAAAAAAGGACAAATGCTTGCTTTGGTGAATCATAATCTGTTTTATCACCTAGACCTCGGTGGTGGAATATAGGATGGGATGAGATATACAATGGATGAGCTGCCACTTTTTCTACAGCTGAATGTCAGTAAGATGGAGACCTTTCTGCCTCAAGGTCTCAGCATTAGCTAAAGAAAATTTCCTTTAAAGTAACACATGAGTTAGAGCAGTATAAACAGTAAGGCTGCCAATTCATTGCTATAGACTTCTGTCAGGAATCTGAGTGAACTTGGTACTCGATTTTGACATGCATGTTTATTTTACACCACAAGGTTTGCTTTTTCCAATCATACTTCTCCTCAGGGTTTATTTAGTGTTGCCAATACTAACAAAACTATTTGTGTGGTACCTGCTGGATTATTATCAAAGACATCTAGCAAGTCATTCTACACCCTCTTCTTAACATATTTTTAACTCAACTACATAAACAGTTAACTTATTCCTTAAGTAACTGCCTTCCAAATCCCAAGTCACTTAAGCATTCTCTGATTATGTATTTACTGGATGTCACTTGTTAAATTTTGTTTTCTCAACATTATTAGAGTGAAATGCTCTGGTTATCAGAATGTACTAGTGGTGTTTCATATACTGCAGTCATCCCACACTTGTCTGGGCCTCTCATCCTTCTTGTACTGCTTTTCCTTGTCAAAATGTTGGTTGAAGACAGAGTCATTTGCTAAATATTTTAGTTGGTGTTTGCTTTTTGATGATTTTTTTTGGGGGGGTGGGGTTGGTGAGGAGGTAGAGGTAGGGTAATTGGCCACTAACTTTAGTATCTCTTAGGACTCCTGAGGTGGACAAACAGAATGTTTTTCAGCTTGATAAACTAGAAAAACTAGTTCGGTGCTTAACAAGCAAGAAAATCAGTGCCTATTTGCATGATCTTTCTGCTTTACAATACTCTAAATTTACTAGATCTCTAAAGTAATCTCATTTTGAGCTTAATATGCTTAACAGTTTATACCATCTCTACTTTATTTTCTGCTGGCTATCACTGATCAGTACTGAGAATTCCTGCAGACTCTTGTGTATTTTAGCATTTTTCTGTCATGACTATTATTGTGCATTGTGTTTTCCAGGGACAAATTTCACATGGGATTGGTGAATGAACGTTTTCTGCCAAATTTCATGAGTGTTTGGCAAAGTGACAGTATTAATTGAAAAAACCTGCTGGCAGTTCAAGCATGCTAATGTAAACAGGGTCACTTTTTGTTTCCAGCCATGTATTCTAGCCATTTAGTGACAGGATTTTAGTTCCTAGTCATATGAAAGCTCACCTGCTGAATGGCAGGTTAAGTCTTCCTTCAGGAAGAATATTATTCCCTTTCCAGACAAAAATAGATTAGGTCAGCTGAAGTTGTCCTTCTTCTCAAGAAGACTGGTTTTGGTTTTGTGATTTGGGAGGGGTCTGAGAGAGAGTAGAGTAGGCAAGTTTTCCTTTGAGATGGTCATCTACCAGGAAAATTAAGTAGGTGAGGAGATACATAATTTTCCATCACCACACTTAAATAAGGATTTCCAGATTTTCAGTATTGACGTTTCTGCATTATCTGCCTAAAGGACAAGCACAGGCCTCTCTTAGCCTTAAGTGATTTATGAGTTGCATGATACCAAATTGTTGGTGAAATTCACTTGAGTGGATACAACTGCAGGCTCCCTTTAAGATGATAAGCAGGCTTCTACTCTGTCATAAAGGTATGTTGTTATTTTTATATTTAAATTCAAGTTTGAAAACAATAGAACACATTGTAAGGAGCTATGATCACCAGTTATATAATATGATAATTTAATTGAGAGCCTGCATAAAGACTGTTGTATTTCACTTACTACAAGGGCAAATTCTCACCTGCTGTGTTTGCTGGGACAGATGATGTGCAGCTGCGATGTGGTTGTCCTTTCCCCTCGCAGTTCTAGGGAGAAAGAATCACAAGTGGGACGAGCCCAGGGCTCTGTCAATTTACCTCATTTGGTATTGTTAGCCTCCAGGTCCTGATGCTTGTACTTTGCTCTCCAGCTGAGTAGACTTTCTTGCAGGCAGAGGCAACAGTTAGAGCTGAGCAACCTGGCCAGAATATTTTAATATTTAGCACTGAAAAGCTATTTCTAGTTCAGAGTGGGATTCTAATTTAAAGTAGCCCTGCTGGTTTTGATGGGACAGGGAAAACACTTAAGCCTTGCTTTAATCCAGTTAGTCAGTCCACGTATCAGTAAGAAGGTTCCAGCCAGGACTCAGGATAATTAGGCCATGTATTAATGTGGTGCTTTTTTTCTCTTGTTAATACCTGAGCTAGATATCTTCAATTTATCCTGGGTAAGGATATGTTTGCTGCAGTCATGCTTCTGACTGTGGTGTAGATATAGCCTATGACTCTCATTTCTCAAGGGAATTAGCCAAGTTTTCCTGGCATAAATAGAAAAAAATAATGACTACGTCTACTTTTCTTCATTATCTCCATCATTTTGCTGCTGCTGTTAGGCAACATGTCAGCATTTAGCCATAAATATCTCTGCCATGTAAAAGATGTATGCTGACTTATAAACATCACACTATATTGTAAGCACACATATGATTTCAGAGTGCTTTGGGGTTTTTTTTCTTCATGACTGTAGGGTTATTTTTGTGGCTGAGACTACTTGTCTGTATCCTTACTTTATTCTGTTTTTACTAATTGGTCTTTGCTTTAGAAGTAAATCAAATTGAACAGATTTTTTTATATATATATAAACAATGTTTCTGGTAAAAAAAGCGCTACTATTTATGAACTTACGTGCTCAAAAAGAGAGATGCACAGAGCTGTTATTGTGACAATTTTATTTGATGGAAAGTGATGTGAGTCTTCATGAATTTTACTAAGAAGGAAGAAGGCAACAAGACTTGACTTGTTTGTATAAAATCCCTGTTTGTGGAAAAGCTTTCAAAAACTAATGAAAACTTGATCCTTTTTAATTAAGCTGCAACTTAACAATTGAAAGGAAAAATGGCTTGGAATAAATTGATTAAAAATTTAGAAAGGGTTATTATGGAATTTTCCCTGAATTTAAGTCTTGTGATGTATTTGAGTCAAATCATTATGTGCCACATTCACCATTTATACCAGCTGACTTTAAGTGTACTTCATTAGTGTAATGCCAGTGAGAATTTTCTACTTACTGAAAACCTAACGAATGCATAAGAAGATTTAACAAGATTTTAATCCACATTAATCTAAACAATGAAGGATCAAAAATACAATGAAGTTCTCACTTATGGTGCAATTGATCATTAGTGATTCACATAGCCTAGAATCCCTATATCTTTTTTGAGATCTTAAGGGCTGTTAAGCATAGGAAATTTATGTACAATGTATTCCTCGCAGTGTTTCTGGTAGGAAGCTCAAACCTGTCTTTGTTTGTAGGCTATCTAGTTAGAACCTAACCATTAGTCATGTTAGCCCGTTGGTAAAATCCATCTTAAAACCAACAGATTTATATAAAATAAATTCTAGTGCTTCCATACATCAGTCCTTAAGATGAGTTTTGCATGATGTTGAATAAACTTGTGCCTTAGAGAAGCAGTATGCATATTTTATGCAATGCTTAATAGTAAGTTGTTTTTCTGTAAAATGTAAATGGATTCAGAGTTTTTGTTTTATTGCTGTCCCTGGTAATGACTTATTGTTTGTTCCTGGGAGCAATGAAAGGCTTCTTAAAGTGAAAGTTTCTTTTTAACATTTCTACATAAATGGGCTGATTCTGATCTCATACTTTTTCTACTTCAGTGACTTCAGTGCTGCTGCTATTGTTTTTATGCCATCCAAAGTCATGATCTGGCTCAGCGGGAAACTGGAAACCTAAAGTTCAAATAATTAGCATTAGGTGAACATTATTTGGGGATCGGTAGTAATTCGAACTAAGATTTTTAATCTTTTTATTCAGTTAATTAAGAGACACAATGAATACAGAAGTTGATAGTCCTGTTAAGCTATGTGTCTTCATCCAACTTTAAAGCCAAGTTTGAAATTACTTCCTGTCTGCAACTTTTTTAGTAGTCAGACTGAGTTAAGCTGGTTGAATAAAACCACAAATGTCACTAAGTAACGGTAGTTTATCATAATCATTAAAAAATCCTAATATTGTCAAAAAAGTAAGTAATGTGCAATGGACACAGAAATCACAGAAAATAGTGTACTCTTCAAAAAGCTTCTGAAGTTTCTTTGCAGCTCTGACACTACAAATCCATGAATATGTAATCATTTTTAATTAACATAAATCTTTATGTATTATGATGTCAAATAAGTGAAAGATGAGGATTCAGCATAAGAGTTTTAAGCATTTTGTAATGAGTGATTTAAAAAGGAATGATTTGATGACAGAGACAGGAATCTCAGTCTACATTCTATGCTCCATTAATCTTGAGCAGTATCTTAGGCAGTATAATAATATAAATATAGTGACAGGGAGTGTCAAATTTGGGATTGTTGTTCCATGAAGGAATATTGAGAGGCTTCAGTTGTTTTCTGTTATAAGCTAGGTTAAAATGTTGAAATTTTAATTACGTTTGTAGAATATTGTGTTTCCAAATTGTAACATTATTGATTATATATATACTCTTAAAAGGAATTAGATTTTTAGGGAGTGATTCAGCTAGCAAATCACATTGGTCTGGCATTGCTTTAGAAGTACTACACAATTACATCTGGGCTTCAAGGGCTGCTACAGAGGGTGGAGAGCCTCAACCATGCATGTTGTAGATGACACCAAGTTGGGTGGGAGTGTTGATCTGCTCGAGGGTAGGGAGGCTCTGCAGAGAGACCTGGACAGGCTGGAGCGATGGGCTGAGGCCAACTGTAGGAGTTTCAATAAGGCCAAATGCCGGGTGCTGCACTTGGGCCACAACAACCCCCAGCAGCGCTACAGGCTTGGGGAGGAGTGGCTGGAGAGCTGCCAGTCAGAGAGGGACCTGGGGGTGTTGATTGACAGCCGGCTGAACATGACCCAGCAGTGTGCCCAGGTGGCCAAGAAGGCCAGTGTCATCCTGGCTTGTATCAGCAATAGTGTGGCCAGCAGGGACAGGGAAGGGATCTTACCCCTGGACTCGGCACTGGTGAGGCCGCACCTCAATGACTGTGTTCAGTTTTGGGCCCCTCACTACAAAAAGGACATTGAATGACTCAACCATGTCCAGAGAAGGGCAACGAAGCTGGTGAGGGGTCTGGAGCACATGTCGTACGAGGAGCGGCTGAGGGAACTGGGGGTGTTTAGTCTGGAGAAGAGGAGGCTGAGGGGAGACCTCATCACCCTCTACAACTACCTGAAAGGAGGTTGCAGAGAGCTGGGGATGAGTCTCTTTAACCAAGTAACAAGCGATAGGACAAGAGGGAATGGCCTCAAGTTGCGCCAGGGAAGGTTTAGGCTGGATATTAGGAAGCATTTCTTTCCAGAACGGGTTGTTGGGTGTTGGAATGGGCTGCCCAGGGAGGTGGTGGAGTCCCCATCCCTGGAGGTGTTCAAGAGGCAGGTCAACATAGCGCTGAGGGATATGGTGTAGTTGGGAACTGTCAGTGCTTGGTTAATGGTTGGACTGGATGATCTTCAAGGTCCTTTCCAACCTAGATGATTCTGTGATTCTGTGATTCTGTTGTCCCAATATGCATGTCTTACCTTAGGGAATTAAAATAGCATTAGATGCATATGTTTAGGCAGCTGAACACCATTGTTACAATCATATGTGTAACATACTTATCATTTCTATTGCTTTGCTTTTATATCTTGCAGAAAGAAGAAATTTTTAAGTTATAAAATTAATTCCATGAAGAACTTAATGAGGTAGAGCATTTGATTATTTAATTTACAGTTGCTTTCATGTAGAACAGTTTTCTATGGGAAATTTTTTTAATCTTTACTAGCTCTTTGTGGTGTCTTAGATATTTCAGATGACAGACAGTAGCACTAGATATTAACCAGTTAGGTAGTTTAAATTGCTCAGAATGTTAATACAAGTAGCAGTTCAAGAAATGAAATTCAGCAACAACAAATGGAGTGAAACTTGTACTCTGTTTTCAGACAGGATTTTTAGCACTGTACAAATGATACTGCGTAATGAGCGTATAAGACACACGGATGCTTAATTTCATATAGGTAGGAAAATGAGGATGCTTATGAAGAAAACTAGCACTGAAACGAAAATTAGGAAAAAATTGAAAATGCAATATGTGGAAAAGATGTATCAGAGTGCTCCAGTCCTACGAAGAAACAAGTACAATAAACCATATATTTGGACATTTGCGTAACTTCCATCAACATGCTGTTGGGCTGCTGTTACAAAAGCTTGCCGTAGAAGGTCAATTTTTTGTCCTTCTCCTTGGTGATGGTTAAGGAGAAGATATGGAGTCAGACCTAATGGCTGTGAACATATGATACTGGCAATACGAAAACAAAGACAGGTTATATGAGTCAAAAAATTCTTATGGGGTCAGGGAGCAAGTCAAGTCTACTCCACAGTCATAGACCCCCACAGCCATGTGGACAACAGCTGCCTCAAACGACTTGTAAACATAAGCTGAGACCTCAGAAAAATGTTTTCTACTGCCTGATGTTGTAAGAAAAATCCAGAAAGCCTGCAGAGAATTCTCCATTACTCTGGCAGCCTGCCTCTGTGCCTGGGAGTGATGGCTTCAGACATGCTTGTGTGTGTGGAATCACCTTGCCACCGTTCCATGCTCTTCAAAGGCTTTCTGTCAGTGTTGTAAGGCACAGCTATGCACCCACTCCCTGTGGTACTGTGTCAAGTAGTTCATATCACCTTAGCCAAGTCGACGACTCCTGGATTTAGGTCCAGTTCCCCTCTGTGATGACTTACATATGATATGAGGACAACCCAAGACAGTACCGGTAGTTTAGCTCACAGAGATGTTGTAACGTTTAGCATCTACAGTAGGTTACAGGTGTAGACTTATCTGATTAGAGAAGCCCTGCAGCTTTTAATTTTTGAAGCATTTTACAAGCCTTACATGATGTTACCCTCCACCTTTTATACTGGAAGAGACTGCCTGGCTGGTGCTGTAGCATAACTGTTGTAATATGTCCTACTGGAACAAGAACAAAAAGACAAAGGGAAAAAAGGAAGAGCCTATTCACAAATTAATTCTCATGAAGAAAACCAATGTTTTATCACAGGAAGGAGGAAATCAAGAACTGGTTCCCCAGTACAAAGAAAAGGAACATTGACAGGAGAAGATGCATCAGCACAGTCTGAGTCACGTTATTTTTCTTAAAACTGCAGACACTAGTTTCCCCAATTTTCATAGCTAAAGCATTAAAATTAGAATGTAGTAAAGACAGAGAAAGTACATGTATGGATAAATATAACTGCTGTATTTAATCTTTCACATGGAGAACACAATAAGGAGAATACATTGTGAAAAGATCTTTGTCAAGCATTACTGACAGAAGCTGTAGCAGAGAAAGACAATAAACTTAACATGCAAATAGTGGCTCTCATGAATCAGTCCAGTCTCCTGTTTGTCAGTGTAGGAGAAATACAGTATGGTAGACACAGGAAATCAATGCAACTGCCACGCTTTAAATACTCTGAGATTCTAAAGGTCAGACCATCCTGGTTATTCTGCATTCACTCACTTCTGTTACAGTTTCCTTCTCCCTCTGCTGAGTTGGTCTTAAAAAATGAGAAAAATTCTTAAGCTTATGCATTTTTTGTCCCTCCCTCAACTTTTGTAATGCTGCCACTCAAGGCAGTTCAGTAAATACTTTTGTTAAAAATATGTGATGCGGGCTTTTTCTTTTTTTTTTTTTTCTCAAGAAATCTCATACTTGAGGAATTTCTGGGAAAGTATGCCAAAGGGCCATCTTTTCATTGCATGTTGGTACAGCACCTGTTACTGCATCTGTGCATCCCATGCATGAGGGGCGCACAGATATCCAGATATGTATGCTTGATACTAAGGCTATATTAATGATAGAGAAGCAAAACTGATTTGGGAGGTGGATTTAAGCAGTAATCATCAATAGAGGTCCAGCCTAGCAACTCCGCTTCATTTCTGAGGGAAGCACTTGTGTTTGAGTCAGGCCAGCATCAGGCAGTTGGTGAAGGGATTGGGAGTATCTTAATGTTTGTAAAAGGGTGGCTTTGGCAAGCACAAAAAGAGAAATCTTAGTATGGACAAGGGTGTTTAGACAGGAAAATCATGCTGCATTGGAAAAGCGAGCATAAGAATTGTGGTGTTAACTTACTGTTCACATATGAAACTTGGATTTCATAATGCAGAATTACAGAAGCGTTGGCTGGAAGGGACCTATGAATGCCCAACCATACGCTCAATGCAGGACTGTCACCAATGGTAGATTAGCTCAGCCATGGCTTTGTCTAGCTGAGCCTCAAAATATCTAAGAATGGAGGTTCTAACATGTCTCTGGGCAGAAGAATAAACAAAAAAGTGCCCCATAAATCAAACTGAAGCCAGGTGATGAGTGTCTTCTGATGAGTCATTTCTTTGTCCAGACCTGAAAGAAGTACAGTTAAAAGTGAGGATCTGGTTATTTTGTTTGTTTTAATTTTCACAGATAAGTGAAGGTCCATAAAATGTTGCTGAAGAGATGCCTTATTTTTGACACAGACACATTTCTTCACTATCACCTGGGTGATTTATGCATAGGAGTAGAAGGCGTTGTCAGAAAGCCATAGGTACAATTTGGATGAGCAGGTGAAAGTGTGGTGGAGAGCAATCCTTTGTGCATTGAGCCACCATTTATCAAAAGGGGCTATATTCATATACTGTGATGTGCTACACAGAATAAATGTCAATACATAGAAGAGAAATACGACTATTTTCTTAACAAATGTGACTTTACTTGAATCTTTCAGCTGGACAACAGACTGATCTGCAGGAACAGTGTACAGCAGGGTGTGCAGTGATCCATGTTGTAAGCACTGTTGGATCACTTTCCTTCTTTGCAGTAGTGACAGTTATCTGGGTGGGTGAGTGTGTGCTGTTAGCATAGCACAAAGATTTTAATGATTTATGCTGCTGGGAAAAAGCAAAATGTGTTGTTTTTTCCCCCACCTGGTGCAAAATGTATGCAATATATTTGTATCTCTACAGAAATTCTCAGGTTTCCTCAAGACTTAGGAGGTAAAAACAAACTTTAAAAATGTGGCTCTGGGGGATAGAATAGGAACTTGTATACTGCAATGTCATGTAGCAAATATTTTTCAATCATATGATTACTTTTCTCTTTTTGGCCTGAGATCTTGTTTCTACTTGCTGTCTCTGAATGCTGTGAAATTTTGGTTGCACAACAAGACAGTTAATTTAAATGACTGTTAATAGTATTTCTACATAGCTCACTATAGGTTTTAAGAGCTACATGGATGATAATTACTAATTTCACATCACTCTTATGTGTGTAATAGAAAGATGAATCCATAGTGCTTCAGTTATGAGAGTAAACCAGAGTATGTTGTGAAAACAAATTGATAAAGTTGAGGTTTCCTGATGTAGTAGTGGTGTAGTACTTTGTCTTGTTTTACATTTGTAAACTAGGAAAACTACTTATTCAGGTACAGATTCTGATGTTAATTGGAACAGAGACCATCTAGTTTCCTTAAGATTAGAAAGATACACAGAGCAGAATGAGACCAAATTGTCACCAGGGATTTCAAATTCAGAACTTGGGGCTTTTGTACCATCATATCTTGCAAACACTACTTAGCAAACCACAGTAATACTTAGTAGTATGCACCCTAACCAATCTTAATAAATTTTGGATAAAATAATTACTACAGAGCTATTTGTAAGTTTTCTCACATTTCTAAGGTTGTCAGTACTTGTCTCAAGCTGATTTCAGGAGACCAGGAGAATCATCGAGTTTTTGTTATGACAGTAACAAATGCCACTTTAAAGAAACCATACAAAACCACCACCAACAAAAAAGTTTGGTCCATGGAAGACACATAATACTAGTTCTGGCTTCTTTAACATTTCCATGATGTTTGTGACTATCACAGGACATATAAAAATGGGAATACTCTGCAACCTTGCAATAGTCAAGTGATACTATCATCAGCCTAAAGATGGAAACTGAGACAAAGTACAGAAGCTGTTAGTTCAAACTACATTTGACTTTTTTAGAGCAGTGTTTTCAAACATTCAAGGTATACACATGCTTTGGAATTCCATTTTCAGTGTTTTTGAAGTTCCCTATTTACAGTCAAAGTTATCCTCTGGTGTCCCAAAAACCAAGAGAAGTTATGTAAGTGTGAGGGTATTTCCACATCCTTGACTTCTTTAGTCGTTAACTTCCTGACTGAGATTTTTCAATTCAAATATATTTCAAAAAAACCTATTTGACACAGTTAAAGCTGATGTCAATTCTACAGAAACATTACTCTAGTTTGAAAGTTGTAATCTACAGGTGAAATGATATTCCCAGGTTGCTTCATATTTGTCTTTGGTAATGGGATTTTATAAAAGTGAATACTTACATTTCTGTTATGTATTTGCTCCAGGTTGGACTAAAAATCTCACATAAAAGGAACTGGATCTGCTTGTGTTATGTTGGGAGAAAGAATGCATGTTTTTGCTTGATCTGGTTGTACTTAAGTTCATTAAGTCTAAAAAAAAAATTCTGGCACACACAGAGTCATGTCTAGTTTTGTTTGTTTATTTGTCTTTTGCCCAAAAATGCCTGTAGCAGGAGTTTATGTCCATTTGCAACTCTCTCAAAACTGTTTTCTCTTGTAAAGTGTGCAGAAGTTATGTTTTTTTCTTCCTTGAGTTTTGTTCTTAAGATTTTACAACATTCTTTCTGGTTGAATAGCTGAATAGCAAAGCAGAGAGTCAGCCATTTATAGCATGTAATTAAGCTTTTTATATGCTGAACATTTGTCATTAGTATAGGAAAAAATATTTGTTTCTCTTGTGTAGTGTTCTGACAGTAAATACTGTGAATACATTTCTTTCATTATTACAGGTGGATTTTTGAGAAAACAACATTTTAAACAGAGCTTTGCTTTTCTATGCAAAGGAAACAGCTGAAATATAATAGAAGAGGCTGCAAATTAGAAGTGATCTCTAATGCAAGGAACATAACAGAAATCACACTTTCGTTGCACATCTTCACAGAACACCGTGTGTTACAATTTATGACAATCAGTGCAAATCGAGTACCGTGCACCATGCTGAGCTTGGAATCGGCATTCAACGTGCAACCCTCGGGACAGAAATAGGCGGTACTGGTGGGGATGAAAACTACGAAAAGTAGAAAAATAGATCTCCTAATGACAAAATCACACCTGGTGTTAAAGCCTAGTCTCTCATTAAGCAATGATTATTGCCTGCTGTGTATAAAAATAGCCAACACAAATAGCACAGCTTAGCAGTGCTAATTTAATAGTTGAATGTGCTTATGGGTGTTCAGTGGAGCAGAGCGAATAATCCGGCGGGAGTAGCATATTGAATGATTTTAGTCCCTCTTTTCTACTTATGGAATAACCACAAACAGATCACAATTTCCTTGAGCTCATCTCTTCAAATATTTTTTATTAACAGCTTTTCCCAGATAAATTTTACTGAGTTGATTGATCATGAATATTCTGAATGTGAACCATAGTGCATACTTGTGGTTAATCAGATAAGTCATATTTTATCATTCTTGTTGACTGACTGGGTAAGTACACAACAGCTTCCAAGAAGCTAAACCCAGGTATGTGTAAAAGGAAGCAAATGTACAAAAGAACACATATGTCTAAAGTATGACACTTCCCAAAACACATTTGCATTATTTATCTTCAGTATAGGTAGAAAAGAATCTTCACTGCATACATTAACTCTGGAGAATGGGACCTGTAACTTTACACTTAATGAAATGTTATAATTTGCTATTGCAAATGTGTATTCTATCGGGTAATGTGCATGCAATGTTTCCTTTACAGGGTAAGGTGAAATAAGACTTATCCATTGGCTTTACATTGTGGGAAGGAAATGTCACACTGGAAAGGCATAGAAGACAACATTTAAATATTCTATCTTTAAATGGAATGTGAAATGCACACACTGGCTGATAACCACGAGCAAGAGAGCGAGATGATGCAGAACCATCAGACAGGGCTGCAACGTGCTGGGATTCACTTCAGAGAATGTTAAGTCAGTGGGGAACATTGTGCAATTACCAGTAGTGAACACAATGGTGAGGACCCTGTGCAGAAAAAGAGGCCTGCTGGTAGATTAGGTGGGCCCCATGGCAGATCACAGTGCATCTATGTGGTCTCATTCTCTTAATTTCTTCTTCTTTAACTTTGGGTATGTTGTTCCACCTCCAAGTACACGCTTCGTAAAGTTTTAGAAAAGCTAACTCATTTGGACTCGGTGAGCAGTTCAGCTTGTGCTTCATAATATGTGCTTTGTATTGTGAATTTACACTGTGCATAGACCTCCAGGGACCTGGTCCCATTTAAGTTTTTGGATGCAGTGGTAATCAACTGATGCTATAGCCACCAAAATATAGCATAGGTTGGGGCTTTACAGATCACTGTTACGAATTTATGTGATTTATGTGTGCTGTGTATCACAGAAGAGTAAGGCCTTTTTTGTATTCTTTTTCTCAGTGCCTGAGCCAATGGGGAAACCTGGAAGGTGTTTTCCTGTTGAAAATCCACTGTATCTCAATTGCATTTAACTTGCACGTAATTACTGCTAAATTTTATCACTTGTAGCTGCTACTTCTATACCCAGCACATGCTCAAGAATCTTTTCCATAATGAGAATAAAGCAAAATCATAGATACATCAATGTATTCTTCTGTGTTTAAAAGGGGAAATAGCCAAGCTCTTGATACTGGTTTTACGTGGATTACTTGAAATCTCAAAACCACCGTTACTACATTGAATATTTCTGATGTATGTGATGACTTCTGTCAGAGCAATAGTGCAAACATTTAACAAATGGACTGTTATATATATGTTATCCTATGGTCATGCTTTCATCTGAGGCTGTTGGAAGAAAGTAAAGTTGAAATAAGAAGTGAAAATAATCTTGAAACATAGACAATTTTTATTGTCTAATGTTTTTCTAACTCTTTCTACCTCTGGAAGTTGCTGATAATTTATTCTTACGAAAGGTAGGAGACAAATTAACATTTTGGAAAGAATATATTAAAAGGTGCTTGAAAGAAGAAACTATCAGAGTTGCTATGATATTCACAAAAAAAAAAAAATCTGGAGCATCACTATAGTCCTCTGTTTTGGCACACAAGAATTGGTTTAATTCAGCTTTCTCGTCTGTTCCTGAGATCTTTAGGTAGTTATTCAGCTATAGGAATTCAGGCTTTATTCCAAAGGGTCAGGAAGGGGAAACAGAAGCCAGAAAGCTCCTAATACATTGGAAATTGATGGTGCTGATTTTATAGGTACTAAATGGAAGGTATTGTCTGAATTCAGGTAGTGCATAACTCTGCTCCATTTAAAATCTTTGACTTGCTAGGCTGATTAAATGTTAGATGTGGTTCTGCAGTGACTAGAATGAGACTTACACCTGTAACCATGTAATATTTAAATGCTAATTTATAAAATGGAATACTCACTCTGAAATGTAGCTAAACACCTTTTTCTGGGAGCACTTATTTACTGATACTGTTCACTTATGCTTTCCTCCCCTTGCCTTCCCTTTCTCCTTTAAAAAAAAGAAAAAAGTTGTAAAAAATTTTTTCCCAGGGAGATGCATTTGCTGTTCCAATTTGCTGCAGAGGAAACTGTGTTAGCCCAGCAGGAAAGAAAAAGCATGAGAGGGTGCTTCAGCTAGTTTAAAGTTACCTGTGCAGTCCTTCTCCAAAATGTATGAAAACACCACTCTAGCACCTTTTGACACGAGGTAGCATAAGAAAGAGCACCATCAAATGAATTGCTCCTTTTGTTAGGAGAAGTAGGACAAAAATTGAATTTTTATAGTGAGAGGTGCTAAGCAGTTTCAGCATTTAGTGATTCACTGACAAATACCCGCATTCCATGCTGCCTAATACCAAGCTGCTTTCATTTGCAGATTTAAGTTTGAATTTAACATTCGTTTCATTGCAGACTGAAAACAAACATTGAAATTTGCCACAAAATAGAACTTCAGTCCCAATTATGGCAAGTGAGTCTTTAAAACAGGTCTAAATAGGACCCCCATTGGCTGGAGATTTAGTACTTCAACTTTGTCTTGCTTATTTGGACAACTGATCTGGTTTTCAAAATGTGGATAACAAGGCATAGATATAGCTGGCTTTGTAGCAGAAATGAAATGAAGGAATCTTGAAACTGATCTGTATCAAGCAAAGGTACTGTTTCACATAAACAATACCCTGTATTAAATAATAGCCAGAATTACTGTATGGTTTAAAATATAATCATAAATGTAAGAAATCCTCTGTCTTAGTGAGCTCAGTGATAGATATGCATCATCTTTTCTCAGATGTCCTCCAGTCGTCAATTCCCAGCTGGTCTCCTTCAGCCAAAGCTGGTGGGAACTTTGGGAGTGAGCTGAAAAATCCTCTCTTCATTCCTATCCACCTTAACTGGAAATGATTAAAAACTGTTAATTCAGAGGATGCTACAGATCTCACTTGTTTATCCCTAGGAGGAAAATGCTTTCTCAGGATGGGTGACAGATGATATTCTTTATTTCCCGGTTTTGGAGAGACTTTTACTTTATTTGCATATCTTTTCCTTAAAACATAAACACATCTAGAGTCAGGTAGGTGCCTTTTTAAGCGAGTGTGCTATAGAGGCAGGTATTTGGTACAACTGATCCAGCCTGGGTTTAGAATCCATTGTAATGTCCCGTTTCCTTCCTCCCACTAGTATCCCTGCATTGTGCATTCTAACTTTTCCCCCTTTTTTTCCCCTCACTCTTCTCCCTTCCTTCTCCACTATCCTCTCCTAAAATCTCCTCTACTTCACAGATACAAAATAACTTTACTTCACTCTAACTTTACTCAGAAATGTCCCAGCTTGTATTTGTCTTGGCTGTTTTGTCTCACATTTGCCTTTAAATCTCTTGTGTCTATTAAAGACCAGAAGAAACCTGCCTAATTTTCCTAACCACATCTGTTGGCCTTATAAAAACTTTTCTTCTGTCTTCAAATCTGTTGAAGTACTGAATTTATCCACATGAATTTGTATCTTATGCATATACTCTCCTTCCTCAGGAAGATAACATCAAGGTTAGAGACGCATCTTTAAAACTTAATTACAAGTATCAAGAGGACGACAGAGTGATCAAGTCTTTCAGCTTGCTGGGCCACAGGTAAGATGTGATATATGACAAACATTAAAACTGGAGATGACACACAGTTCATTCAGGAAAATTTAAACACTGTAGGATGATATATACACAAACGACTCTTTTCTAGAACCACAGTGGTTATTTATGAACTTAGTGATTTCTAAAATAAGAAATGAGATGCTTTCATGGAAAGCTACTCCTCTAAATGAGTGACTAGCTGGCAAATGGAATAAGCCAGAGAGGTCTGCTGTCACTACGGGTATGGGTTTCTCTGAAATTTTGTTGTAGTGGACATTTAAAAACCAAAACAAAGACCCTCTCAATATTCTCTTAAAGTACTTTATGCCACATTAGTTACATCACTCCTGTTTAATTTCCCTGAACTAACTGAGAGATCTTTGGTGAAGTTCTAAAACAGTGCTTCATTATATTTTCTAATTATCAGCGTAGATAGTTGTTGTTAATTTGGCTAAAACTGAATTTCATTAAGTGTGGAGGAATAACATTAATAGAAGAAAATTGAACTGGGTTTTATAAAAATGTACTAAATTTATAGATTGGCTCAAATAAGACTTTTCTTAGAATTCAGAAAAAAAATCTGAAACAATAGAGCTTTGACTAGTTTTACTTGATCTGAAATAGTTGGTTCACCCTGCTTCATAGACTTTGTATAATTTGACCTTGAGTGAAAGAGCTTTCATTCTTGATAGAAACTAATTGTATGTGTGTGGTGTTCAAATCATAGTGTTAAAATGAAATTAGTACTGCACAGGAAGGGATAATATAAGGAAAAACATACTGTTTTAATGGGCTATAAACTTTCTAAGTGAAGCACTGTTTTCAAACCAATGAGATAGCTGTAAAGTCATCTTTACTATCTATGATTGCAGTATACCCCTGAAAGTTATAATTTATATCTTAAATAAAAAGACTGTAGAGACTGAAAAAACTACACTGATCCTGCGAGATGTCTTCTCCTGGGTCAGCAGGGTCAAGCAATGTTCTTAGGCTGCTCAGGAACTGTAAAAGCTTCCTAGAAAAATTAGATAGGGGCACATGTGCCTTGTGTTATGGCATTTGCTAATAACCTCCTTGCAGTCAATTGTTTGGTGCGGAAAGATGCTGTAAGGCTCTGGGCAATGTGCATGTTTCAGTAACATGACAATAAGCCTTAGAGAGTCCATGACAGTATGGATTACAGCTGAGAGAAATTATTTTACAAAATTTTAGTGCCAAGGATTGATGTGTAAACTTTTTAATACATTCTTTGAAGGAAAGTCAGATTTCATTGTATTAATATGAATCTTTGGGTTGTGCTCCTTTGTTTCTTAAGAGCACATGTTGTAAATTAATGCAGTTTCCATTTTCCTTTTTTACAGCACGCTTCACTTTCACAGTGTACACAGTGATCTGATCTCAGCTTGTTTGCTCTGAAGATAATGTAAGTTTTGCCAATGACTTTGACAAAGAAAAGCACTTTGCCCAGTAATTGCTTGTAATATGCACATATAACTATCTATAATAATACGTGCTGTATTTCAAAAACAGAAGGAACAAGAAATGTAAAGCCATAATACCGAAGAACTCTGGGGCTTCGGTTCTCATTTGCATTACACATCCCCTCTTTTATACTGGTTAGCTCTGGGAATGTAAAACACTCTTCAAATGGTACAACTATAAATTTGGGTCACTTCAAGGTTGCTTTATCAGAGGACTAACACCTACGAATAACTGCTGCCCCATCCCTTCCTTAGTGTACCTATCTATAGCTTTTTTAGAATGTATTCTTTAGGGTCTGTGCACTTTGGGTTGTTGCACTTCCAGTTGTGGTGAATGTGCTAGAATAAGAAAGTACAAGAAAAATCTGGTTTTAAATATACTTTTTAAAATTTGGAAAATAATTTAAGTATTGTCTTCAAACCCTCTTTTTCTGTAAATATCAATGTGATATTGAAGACTGTGTGTTACAGAAAAAGTGCTGGCTCTACAGCACAGAAGCCCTTGTGATAGTGAGTCCATTCTGTGATCTTGCATCCAGTTAAGATAGTTTACTTACTTAACTGCCATCCTCATCCAGAAAGGTCTGCTGCTATTTCAGTACTTACTGCCCTTTGGATGGGCTTGACTCAAACAGTAGACAGAAACTAAAAAAAATGCTGGTTTAAAAGAAAAAAGTCTGAGCTGTAGACCACGGCTGCACTGTGATGAAATGAGACTTCCAAGGATACACAGGAATGTTACCTCCTCCATCGGGCAGTAACATGCCCAGCCCGCCTGCTTTCCAGGCACTGCTATGCTGGAGCACAGTTTGGGTGGAGGATAGCTGCTCCTTGTGACTGAATTGCTGGTTGCTGTAGTGTGTAGCGAGCACTATGATCACATCCCACCGTATTTTAGCTAGAGTGGATATCATCCTGGACAGCAGGGCTCATCATCAACTGGAAAAAATCGCTAGCTGAGATGTTGAAAAACAAGTGGCAGGCATACCTAAACTGAAATTATTGTTTGGTAAACCCCATAAATGAGTATGAAGATCTTCACTATTTTAGGTATGGGAATAAGAACCTAAACTGACATGTCCTTTGTGTTTTCCATCCTCTGCTTTGGAAATACTACTCAGCAGACTGAAACAGGATGAAGCTTGTACTGCTTCTCAAAACAAATTTAAATATGCAGTGTGAAGGTTGCTTTCTAGAAATGTCAGAATATCAGATATGATATCCTGCCCTCTGGAATATTCAAAGACGTTTAGAGAGACTACTGCACAAGAATTATAGCTGTTGCCACTCCTGTGATATGCATTTAGTGGGGATTTTTTTTCCCCCTTTAAAGCCGTATTTCTGAGTCTACTTGTTACGTGGAAAAAGTCTCAGCTTTTATTTAAACAAACAAACTTCTGTCTTCAGAGAAAGACTTGCAAGTGTAAAATCAAACTGAAAGCAAGAAGAACAAAATTCTTGTCTTGGACTGTTGTGTAGTGTGTTTCGGTTTAAGCCAGTCTCAATATCTGTGCTTGCCTAAGGCTGACAATGCTGATTAGGCATAGTCCTGAGACTGTAGAAAACGGAGATGACTGTTTGTATTGCGTCCTTCCCATTATCTTACTTTATTGCAGAGAGAGAGAGAGAGAAATGATAACAAAATTACTTCCTGAAAAGCGTCTCTGGCAGATGCATCCCCTCTGCAGGGTTTCTGATCCAAAGCCACTACTCTGACTCTGGGAAGGACGGGATCCCGAGGCCGCCTCAGTGATGTGTCAGTACTCTTGCCCCCGTTTTGATTCAGCTCTACTCAGCTTCTTCCCTTCCCTGGCACCCCAAGTGGAGAAATCTGGCAGGATGTCTAACCCAGGGAGTCTGCTCACCACTGAATTATTTGGACGCTCTTTTTTACTCAGGTAACACCTATTTGTTTTCTGAGAGTAAGAAAACATACAATGTAAATGAAAGAGCTGATGACATGAAATTAAGACATCCGCTTACACCCCCCTTATTTTTTTTTTTTTTTTAATAAGTAAAACAATTTTAGATCCTCTTCCTATTTTTCTGTGGGGAAATTCTGATGTTGCAAATGTATTTAAGAAAGAGATTTGAGTAAGTATTGCTTATCAAGAAAGTCCTGATCCTGCAAACTTCTCATGAATGAGTAATCACTTGATCCTTTTGGGTTCTTTGGAGCTCCTTCAGGCTGAGTAAAAAGGGCTGGACCAGTGTTCAAAAATGTTGTATCTCTTCCATATACATTCCCATTTCTTTGGTTTTTCTAGCTGAGGGGAGTTGTTCAGAGATTTTGACTAAAACTGTAAAATAGATACTATTAATATATGATTTCTAACAGGAAAAATGTTGATAAAGTACAAACCATACTGGTTCACACCTCTGAACTCTTGTTTCTACTTTATTTCCTGTCAACACCACAAAACATATTTGGCATCTTTGTTTAATGTTCACACATCTGAAACTGCTGCTGTGGCTCTTTCCAACAGGCACTGGAGTTACACTCCAGTGAAATTAATTTCATTTGGTTATATCTTTGGCAACTGGACAAGAGAGTTGATAAAGAGAAAGTCTTTGCCAATTGTATAATAACTTAGTAATACAGGATAGTGTATGTGAGCTATATCTGCAAATCAGCAAATGATTGAATGAAGTATATTTGTCTGCATTTAAAAAAAAAATGAAACAATATATCTTTTTAAAAATTCACAGAATTATACATGATCTTTTGGATGGAAGAAGATAATTTAATTTCTATGTTGTAATTGTCAATTTATAGTTGAAAGAATGCTTGTTAGCAGTGACTAATAACTGTACGAAAGAAATATGGCAACTTTAAACAATGCTTTTTCAGTATTTTAGTTGTTATTCTTCTAAAAGCAAGGATTGTTTCATAATTTACAGATGCAAAAGCATTGTTGTTAGGAACCAAATCATTAACATCAAACGTCACATTTTGAAAAGCCAGAAAAATAATGTAGTCACTGCTTCAAACTGAAGGTTTTCTTAACTTTCACAATACTGTAAACTGTTATTAACTCCAACAGCATCTGAATATATTCTTTTGTTATTAATTTGTTTCAGAGTATCTGAAGTGAATTGTGATCAGCGTTCGTGTTGAGAGGAAAGTTGGCTAGAAGTGAGGATGTAACTGAAGTGCAATATTTTAAAAAAAAAGGTGGGGTTTTTCCATGGAAAACGGCAGAGGTATGCAATATTTAATTACATATAAGAAACTTTTTAAAAATTTTTCATCAAATAAGGACCACTGTAAAATCATTTAGGGGCTTGAAGAATAGGATTGGCACTTTATAAAAAATATATTTTAAGAAACATTTGAAAAAAACCGGTTCTATTCCTTTAAAACAAATGAACTACAAATAATGAATTTGATGTAAATTGACAAATTAGTTCTGTTGATCTGAGCATGAATGTTGGTGTAGGCAGACAGCTCTGCTGTATAAAAGTGAAAATGTGCATATTTTCAATTTAAAATGAGATGTTGACAATATAAATACCCTCCAGACTGAAGAGCACAAGATGAAATTTGAAACATATTTATAGAAAAATGCAAATATTTTGCACATGAATTATAATGTGGCTGTAACTCTGTTGTTTAAAGCTGAAATTTAAGATACACGATATAACCAAAATGAAAACAGTTGCAAGTGAGTGGGAAATTTTTCTTCATTTTGCAGAAGTATTAGATAGATACTGACAGTCATCAACACAAGCCCTTGAGTTTTCAGTCCATGACTAGAGCCATTAGTTGAAGTCAAGTTCCACCAATCTGTTTGACCATGAGCAAGGGCCACACAAAATGTCACTTTCAATAGGGGAGTCTAAAGATTTCCATTATATAGCATCACCCCAAGGGTAACAAATTGAAACAAACACAAAAAGGATGCCCATTTCTATGTCGATTATTTGAGAAAATTTTGGGAGGATTAAAACATTGTACTTGGTGAAATTACTGAAAGCTGGAATTGATGTAACAGAGAATTCAAGACCTGTTAATTTATTCAGTTAATTCTGAATTAATTGAAACCTTAGGATAGCACTTTCTGGGAGACCCATGAATAACAGTGCACAAACTAAAAGAGGTTTTATCTTTTTAGTTTAAGCAGTGGTCTTAGCTAGAAACCTTAAAAAGAACAGCTCTAAACTTTTAACACTGTATTTTGATTTTTGTGATAGTTTGAGGGTAATCTAACATCTAAATTGGCTTCACACTTTCCTACAGGCAATCTGTGACAAAAAAGGAAACTGAGATAGGAGCATTATCTAAATGATATGAGGAAAAGCAGTGGGACATCTAAATGAACCCCCTTTACCTGTATCAATAATTAGAGCAGTAGTATTTATGGCATAATGTTAACCCAGGTTCAGAGTGTAACTCAGCACATATTTTGTTTCCTTTCTAAAAGGAACAGAAAATCTTTACCTGTATTAATTTAGTTATAGTACATTGTGCTCTTTTAGACAGGCAAACACATCCAAAATTTTGTGAGAGTCCTCAAAAGGGAAGTATTCATGACAGTGCCAAAAATTTTTTTTTATAATCCCATTATGTAAAAGTGAGAGATTGCTGGAAACAACACTTTGCCTTAAATAGGAAAAAATGTAGTCGCTTTCCCTTGCAGATGGGAGGTATCAGGGAAGCAGCCTTAGCCATGGAAAGGGGATGGTTTTGCTGCAAGGGGTAACATAAATCAGATGCATCTTCAAAATTAATTCCACTACAATTTTTTGCCACTAGTTTCAGAATCTAGGAAAAATAACCTATAAATAAATGAAAATGTGGTTGTTTTCTACCTTAGGGATATAGAATGGATTAAATTAATTTAATTAGATGAATCTGCTGCTTAAGTGGAAAACATTTCCTTGGTGGAGTAAACAAACAAGAAGTCTAAACTTCTGAAACTTTGTTAAAGTCCAAGTTAAGCTACCTCAAATAAGTTTCCCTTTGATTCCTTGAGAAAGAAGAAAAAAAGAAGAAAAAACCCAACAAAACATAAACTATTAGCCATTCTTCATGACCACAGAGATGAAGGGATTTTTCTTAGTTGTACAGAGCTGTTACCCTTTCACATCACTTTGTCTCCAGATTCAGTATGTATTCAGTTTTACAATTTACTTTTTTCAGTATCACAGTCTTGTCGACTGTTGATTGTCCTTCCCTCCAGTAGAGACGTGCAAGATGGTGATGAATGTCAATATTTACTATGACTTAAGGTTTTTCAGACAGAAGAGAATGCTATCGGAATGCCTGTTATGCCTATATCATAAAATTTGTGCTTTTTCATGAAAGCAGAAGGGGGAAAATGTGAATATAACAACAAAGACATCATGTTCAGTATGTATGGAATCTTCCTCTCTGCAAAACCTCCTTATTTCTTATTTCTGAAGCTGAGACATCATCCTGAATAAGAGTCCCACACTGGTTGTAAATTTTGTGTGTAATTCAAGTTTAAAGTTTCATGTTCTTTTAATACTAATGAGAAACAAATGACAAAACAAGTTTTGAGCTAACACACACACACACACAAAACATTTTATCTCTGAAAGCAGAATTAGGGCAATTTTCATTCTCTTATCTATTTTAGATGTTTGGTTTGTTTATATATTTAATTTTGCCTACTTGAAATCAGCTCTAAAAGAAACTTACTGCGTTCTGTCTTCACTGTTAAATCTGGCACTTGGTATGGAATCAGTGCTGGGAAAGATTATTTCTTGCAGAAATAATGAAGCAATAGGAACATTGCTGCTTTTTTTCTTTCCTCTTTTAAAGTGGATTTGAATATATCCAGCGGTTTGAAAAGATCATATGCTGAAGTTTCTGTGAAAAGTCCCATGAGGAATTAGATGCTTATTCTTGGATTTATTTGAAAATGCCAGCTCAAGTTCATAAATTTGATCTATGGATAAGAAATCATATCAAATGTGGAGTAATTTCTCTCAGGACAGCAGGAACTCTTCACACCTAACTCACTGCAGGCAAGAGGAGATACAAAAGAGAGAAGACAGATAGTGATTCAAACTTATCATTTAGGAGTATTGATGGTACTGCCTGCTTAAGAAGCAGTTTTGAAACATTTCTATGAGAATCTTTTCACATGTAATATTTCTCCACAGATTAGTCACTCTGACTGTTAGCCACAGTCCCACTCCTGTTATTGTTTTAGCCCATTATTTAATTTCTCTTTCCTTTTTTTTTTTTTCCTTTCCTCCTTTTCTCTGAACAAGTTTCTCTTGGACCTCACTTTTTTTAATGAGGGTTCATTTATGTTCAGAACAACTCTACTGTGTTACAAAATTTATTTAAATCATGCCTACCAAGTCCCTGCCAGCTATGTCTCAGGGTTTACAGTTACCTGGATCCACCTGAGCATGTAGAAGCTGTTTAGATTTCAAGGAGTCTTAAAGTCCTAAAAAGCCTTTGCAGATCTTCTTCAAAGATACTGCTGTGTAACTAAAAGATAGCTTTAAATTGCCTATCACAGAATAATAAGCACTGCCACTGTGGGAATGTACATCTCAGTAAGAGCTCATCCATTCTTCTGCCCAAAGTGTCTCGACATTGGCACAAGTTTTTGTACCATGAAATCACAATTATTGACCAGCTCTGGGTGACTTAAACTTGCTGCCTTGTGAACCCTCCATCAGCACTGTTAGATCATCATTCTTCTATACTACATGACTTGTATGTGATAGTGTTGGCCTGTAGTATCATAATACTAATTAAATAACATTCTGATAACCTTTTCAAATGGGTTCATTTTGATTCACAGAGAGAATAGCACTGCTGAAGAAGCATTGTTTGCATCTCGTAGGGCTGATGCTTTTCTGACTGAGCAACACGGATGATCAAAATTCACTGCTTATCATACTTTCCTCTTAAATTCCAAGTTATTTTTATATTTTTTATTTAATTTATTGAAGTAAATTTATTTTAAAAAATTATTGCTGGAAAAAATCCTGAAAACTCATCTACATGTTTTCAGAGTGTAAAAAACCCGGAGAGAGATGTTGCAAGCTCCCACTTTTATTTATGAAAATTAAAAAATAGCTAAGGAGCCTGTAGAACTTTTGGAAGCGTGACTAAAGACTTGTGATGTTGGCCATACTGCACACAGTCCTAGAAAAGCTCTGAAATGGTTACTCAGAATGGTATGTAAATAAAGATTAAGAATGGAAGACTGAGGTGGAGTGATGAAGATGACATCTCAACAGAAACTGCTGGTGTCACCACGGTTTTGTGAGGAAGCAAGACTTGCAATTGTCCGAAGTAGATGAGGAAATCTTGTAAATGTGCTTTAAAGAAATGAGTACTCATAACACTAAAAGGTGTTTGACTTTTCTGTCTCAGAACAAGCTGACATTTTGATCCTTCACAGTCTTCCTTGTTGGTATCGTTTGGGTTAAGGATATTTTGAGACAAGGAAGATCCTTAACACCTCTCTTCCCTCTCGGCATGGTACAAAGAAGTCAGAGCTAATAACAGAGTCGGTGGCTTTGTGGCAGACTCTAGCTGTAAGATGTAAAATATGTGATATAATTATCTGTATATCTCCTAAGCATATGTGTTTTCTCATTTCTCTCTTGGCAATTGTTAATGTAATTGTGAGCCATGGTAAAAGGAATATAATCTTCTTGGGGTCAATGCAATTGTGCATTCGAGTGACTAAATGCCTTAATTGGGTATGGAGTATGCTGCCTTTATTTGGCTTCTGTGTCTGATCTAACCCAAGGTGTAGAAAGGCAAATGAGGGTCATTCTGTTCCTCATTGCTGCACAATACTGGTGGGAGGTGTTTGGCAGTAGAGCTCTAAGGGCATGTTTGGCTTCACTGTGTTGACAGCAAGGGTCATGGCTTTACTGTGAATCAACCTAGTTACACAGGTACCTTGTTCATCTATGTAAAGCAGGAAGGAAAGCACAATTGCTTTCCAGTGTTCTGCAGAGAACAATAAATGCAGCTTTAAATAGACAAAAATACAACTGGTGTGTTTACAAAAATACTGAAACTGCCCTGATTAGTGTTTAGAAAGTTAAAAATTATTTAGGCTCTGCTTAATCAAAATATATTTACCAATTTCTTTGCAAAGCAGTATGTATTATGTAAATATTACAATCAGAATACTCTGTCATTCTTGCAGATTTGCTGGGTTCTGTCATGTTGCTGATGAACAGTGACAAAACAAACTGCAGCTCCCTTAGAGACTCCTGATATATTTGAGCTTTTGCTTGCTTGAAAGAGCTAGGAGAAGAAATCATGTGCATCTTCTTCCAAACCTGGTCATTATGTCCTACAAACGTATTCTGTATTCTGATGTACAGATGTGATCCTTTGTCTTGCTGCTGATGCCAGTTGGCTCAGATGCAGTGGCAAAGATAGTTGTAGGTGCAAGACTCAGATTTTAAAAATGGCTAGTGACTTCATTAAACGTGAAGTAGCATATCCCTGGTTATTTTGTCTACAGCCAGTTCCTAGGTAAAGGATGCCCACTTTATGACCCTGTTTCAGAATACCAGAATCCCTTATTTCCCTTAAGGGAGATGTAGAGCAAAGAATTAGGAGACCTGTATCTGTGGTTTTCAGAGCCCACAAATCATGTGCTGCCTTGAGATACACGTGGGCCAGCACTCCAGGTTTGTATTTAAGTACCTTGATTACCTGATTGCTTACAGTCACATCCCTTAAAGTTGTGGCAGCATTCACAGAGCTTATCAAACAGCTATAGCTCCTGCTTTTTCTGGTACCATGAAGAAGCTGGGAGTCCTGATGGCCCAGTGCAGCTTGGTTTCCCAAGAAAATTCTGTTATGGTCCTGCTATTTCAGCTAATGCCAGCCAGCATGGTCCTACATCTGTGATCTATTGAAGATGAGTTGTGCAGCTTTGCAAGCTGACCACATTGACTTCCATGTTAGTCGAGGTATATCAGTTCCTTCTCCATGTAACCACCTTTCCACTTCAGACCCTGTTAAGGGGTAGACATTGCAGTAATAGTGACTTGCTGTGAACTGGAACTGCCTAGGTATGCCATTTGCTTAAGGCAGCCAACTGCTACACCTGACAAAGTTTTTCTGTTGCAGTCAAATGAAGCAGGGAAGCGACCAGCCAGACAGTATGTCAGCAGCCAGAAGTAAATATGACAAATTCTGCTTTAGCATATAGAGGTTAGTACAGTTCAGTACTGCTATTCCACAAAGAAAGAGATTAGAAGAATAAGTGCAGAATGGTGCACTTTGTAGTTTGTCACCTGCCTGTGTTGTTTGTGAAATGCCACAGCCACTAAGAAACACATGAGGGACATTGAAGGAGCATGAAGGAGAGGCAGAAGAAACAGAGGACCTGATAACTGGAAACTAAAGAGCCTGGCAATTGCAGATAAGTAGATGTTTATTACTTAATCTATGAAGAAGTATCATGAGACAGGTAGTAGTGCTGGCACACTGCAGAATTTATTTAATATGTCATTTTTTGTTTTGCTTCTAATTCCTCTTTGGATATTAGAGCTACATTTTCACAGAGGCAGAGACCTGCCCATTGGTACAGGAATGCACTGACTTTTGTGTGCTCACACTATGAAGCTTAGAGACTTCTCTCACAGCTCATGGGCTCTGAGTATCTGCAAATAAACGCTCTGTCATATCTGCAAATAAAACTGAAGGCACAAACGTTATTTTTTGGATGCAGAAGTACCTACTGAGCCACAACTTCTCAGTCAAAACCGTGGTCCTCGTTGAACAGATCTAAAAGAATAAATTCCACTCATTTCTATAAATCTTTTTGCAGGACAGCTGCAACGTGGGCAGAAATATCATTGCCTGTGCCGTATAGCTAGAATATAATGTATCACCTCTGTTTAAAAACAAAAAGTCTCTTACTAAGTCTGCTGTCCCTTAATAAATATAAATTGCGATAACAATAAAAAGCTTGATGTAATTATGCTAGATCCTGTTCAAAGCTCCTTTCTGTTGACAGAAACATGAAAGACTTGGTAGCTACAAGAATGCAGGGGTTTAGTAGAGAAAGATTCTTTCAAAAGCATTGCAAAGGGGGAGAAATAAGCTAATAAAAAGGGAGACATGTTACGGTTTTCAACCACAAAAGTCAACACTAGAGTATTCAGCCCCAGGAAATTCAAAGAAGGAGGGGGATCTACTGTGAATTTAAGAACACTGTGGTTACGCTGTAGTTTATATTTTGTGGCATTCAAGTAATCTAGTTAGAAACTGTGTTTTTTGTGCTTAGCAAAAAACATAAGAAAAAAGAAAGTTTTGGGTTGTTCTTTGTAATGTTGAAAGCATTAAGATTCATAAAAATTAGCATGGTTTAATCAAGTTTTACAATTAACTCCTAGAATTATTCCAAAAGTTCCCAATGTTCTGGCAACGTTTCCCCTTTCTCATCAGCACCCACAATCCTGATGATGTTCTCTCTAGTCTCATCCGATGCACACAGGACTCGCCACAGAGATCACCGTTTCTCTGATCACGGTTCTTCACTGGTGAAACTGCTTTTTAGTCTGAACTTAAGTTTTTGGGTAAATTAATACCTAGTCTCAGCTATAGCCTTTTGATATCAACAGGAGTCATTCCAATAAAGTAACTCTGGGTTGGTATCTTTTAAACTTCTTATACTCTTGAAAGCATCTGTATTTTCGTCTTCTGTGTTTTTATCGCAAAGCCAAAGGTATGCGATGATTTATGTTTCATGTAGAACACATATGATTCACATACAGCTGAATGTCAAAATATGTATGTTGTAAGGTTAATAGCATTGCTGTTCAATTTAGATACACTCTCATTTGTTCAGTTTTCTTTATCATGCAGCATCTCTATTGAGTATCTCTTCTGGAACCTTCTCAGATGCTTTGGTCAGAGGCATTTGCAAACTTTGTCAGCACCATTGTCAAGAGCACTGATCTTAAAGAAATGTCATTTCATTGTTGAAGTGCTTACAACAAGTACACAGTCCAGCATATTTATAATAGTCCATCTTTTACTGATTTTTTTTTTTTTTTGGAAGTTTACATTTATAAGTAAGGAATTAGTATGTTGGGGAAACTTACTGCCAAACCTTGACTTGCAACATTTCCTGGTACACAACAGTACCAATGTTCGACAGAGGTCAGATTTTTTTTTTCTCGGAGTTCTGACAATCCATATAAAATGCTTTACAAGCTTAGCTTGTCTTAAGGTTGCACTTCTCTTTCTTGGTCACATGATTTACTCTTTTACAGTTACATGTAAAGCACTTACATGTTTGCTAGTGTAAAATTCCCTAAAGAATCTGCCCGAGTCTACCAAAGCAAACATATTATGGGAAAAAACAAACAAACAAACAAAAGTTGTGTATTTCCAGTAGAGAGGGTTTTTTTCCCCAATTAGCATTGGTTCTATTATATCTTTGGTCTGAAGCAGTTGTTCTGAGAGGGTCTAATTCTTTGCTAAATGAGGATAGTAGTTATTGTCAGCCCAACCATAGCTTTATTTTTGCTGTGAACAATGTATTTAAATGCTTCTTAAATGTCTTCATTAAGAGAATCGTTTAAATATTATTAACAATTGGTGATTGCTTTATGTCCTAAAGACTATCACATTTTGCATTCCTTTTTTAAAGTAGTGAATATGAGAAGGTGGTTTTGAACATGACCAAGAACTTGTATTTTATAGACAGGGTCAGAATAAGTCTGCTTTTGTATTAATTGTGGGATAGTCCCTTGGCTCAAAACAATATTAAAAAAACACAGTATAGAGGTACAGGAACAGGTCTTCCAGGTGAGAAAGCATGTTTCTAAATCAGATGAGCTTAGCATATGTATTCCTTTAATATAAACTGGAAAATAGTTGAAAACTCCATTATCCAAAATACACAGAGGATGTTTGGATGCCTTCATTGCATCAAGTCCTTATATCTATGTCAGTGTGTCCTAGAACTCCTTTCTTCCCAAATAAGCTTTCCAGCATCTGAACAAAAGAGGCAAATGCCTTCCCTCTCATCTTTCTTCTTGCCTCTGCTGTTTTTAACAACGTATGTCTGACATGTTAACAATCAGGCACATGTTCATTCATTGTTGTCTCATCTCAGCTGCCTGATAATGGCTTAAGTGGGATGATAAGTGGAATTGCACATCAAGGATCTCTTTTTTGTTGATGGAGTAACCAGGAGTGCGTTTCCAATTTGCAGTTTGGCTCTGGGGTTTCAGAAGCACCACGTATGTTGATATCCTTTTGGTTCTTTGCCACCAAATTTGGGGATCAATCACTATGTTGTGAGAGGATATATATATTAAAAAACCCCAAAATACAGTAAAGGACAAAAAAACAGGAAAAAAAAAAGACTTTTATTTTGAAAATAGTAGGACATATCACAGATTGAGAACTCATCTATTGCAAAACATGTGGAGGAGCAAGTGTGTGTGTGTATATGTGAGTGAGAGAGAGGGAACATATGTATGTCTGTATTTCTCTTTCATAATATCTCAAAGACAAAATAATTCATAATTTGATTGCTCTGACTGTTTCTGAGTTAAACCAGGGATCATATATACTGAGTCATTCTTTAGACAACCATTTCCATGCTAGTTCAGGACTCCTTGTGGCAAATTTGCATTCTTCTTAATCACTTGCAGTCAATCAGATTTTAATTTGTCTTTGTCTTCAGCCCTGCAAAGTTTGGGCCTGGAATCCCTTTCCTTCAAGGATCAAAGACTGTTCTCCTTGTGTATGTCAGGCACACTTATGGAATGCTCTTGTATGTTTATTTAGCTCAATAATTATTCCGTATTAACAAAAGCAGATTGGTTCAGGAATGCTTTTCAGAATAGCCTTTTTGAAATCTTGCTTTGTTGGAATTATGGCACCTCCAATTCTGTTATTTTCCTTTTGAAATATGTTGTAGGAATTCACCACAAAATCTATAAAAACTATTCAGGGATGAATGGCTTATTCTGCTTCTTATCTTGTTAATCAATATTGTTAACTAGCTGTGATGGACATAATTAATGGAATGACCCTAACCCCCCCCTAATTAAAGATAATTGTCTTGTTCAGTCACATTCACTCTCCAAAATAGAGGTGCATGAGCATAAATGTCATAATTTATTTTAGACTCTACCATGATCATTATGTATTCTGTTTTCTTGTTAACAGCTAGTCTTAATTCTAGCTCACCCAGCAAAGTTGCAAGCCATAAAATGGCCCTCTTACCTCTCTGAGCTGGATGGCTAAATAACACATTACTATATTGCATACTTACAGTCAGGAGGGGTCGATGAGGGTAAAACCAGAATTCCACTACTTACTGGGCTCTTGAATCCATTGTCCAACAGCCTGGTAAGATGCTGCCTGATGAGATACGTGTCTTGGCTTGAAGTTAAATGGTGATGATATGAGAATAAACTTCCTGGATTTTGGTATGCATTTCATGTATCCTTTTATCAGCTTTATTATTTGTTATGCTTTTGCTGAGCTTCCTTGAATAAGAACAAAAGGGTACACTTATTATGCAGCAATTTTGTGAAAGCTATTTAAAATAATATTTGAGGAGGAAAAAACAAATCAAAATGAATAAAAGCCTAGGAAACACATGATGAAACAGAATGAATATCAGAGCTATTAAATTAATAAGCTTGCAAGCATTATTTATGGTATCTCAATGGAAGTTTAGAAATTGATACTGACTTTCCAAAATTAATTGAGTACCTTTGTTGTATTTCAGGAATACATATTCAAACTCACTGTACCCATTCCTTGTGGGGAAAATTGTTCCACCTGCCAAAAACCTCAGGAGTTTCATCTGATTTTCATCTTCTCAAGGTAAACAGTTGAGGTATTGACTCAGTATGGCATTCATTCAGCAAATCTGTATAGTCTGAGATTGTCTGTAGATGGTTGTCCTTGTTTTCTCGAGTTGCCCATTAAAAGAGTGTTTGAAGTTGTGCAGAAGCAGTAGTCTGATACAGAGATTTGGCAACTCTACAGCACCACAAGGTCTCCTGTCAGGGCAGTTTAATTTAGAGATACACCCTTCCCTAATAATTTATAGGTAGACCCTTCCCTAACAAGTACATATGCTGTTCAGGAAAGGGCAGAAATGCAGATGAAGGATTTGGTATTAAGGACTGACGTGTTCAGGAAGACTATGAGCTCAGCTCAGATGTCCAGCCAGCTTGAAGCCCAGTGGTATGTTCCTGTGGAGCATCTCATGTGCTTGGAGCTGGAGGACATCCCTCACTCATGTCCCCAGTTCTCAGTGGCCTGCAGGCTCTGCTGCACTAGAGCACTGCTACAGACAGACCAGTTGATAGGACTGGAGGGCAGAGGACCGAATGAATGGTCACAGAGCCTCCCAGTACAGGTTTCTTTGGATATTACCTTCACAGTATTGACTAATATTCACTAGTGCAAATTAGATGGAGATGCAGGTGTTCAGTTCTCAGAAAGATGGGTGTCAACAGACCAGAGCTGTGTCCTTGGAGTCAGCTGGCTGCTTTTTGATGGATTTGAGTTGTAACGACTGGCTGAAATTCTAGTCCTTTTTGCTACTGCCATGAAATCTCCCTGGCTACACACATTTCACCATTAAAAGTACATTCATTAATTTTTCCAGGACAGATGATTCCTGTATGACACTAGTTTGCCCCAGATTTACTAAATTGGCTATTTCTATTATAGCTTCTCATGCAAGAATGACAGCTGAAGTCACCCACCAAAAAGTGAACAGGGAAGATGCAGGAACACTGACAGAAAGAATCCCATACCTGTTGTTGTTTCAGTTTGTCATTCTCTTTCTCTTCCCTTTTTTTTTTTTTTGCTGCTTTTTTTCTCTGAAAGAGTTTCTCCTGGACTTTCCTTTTTCAGTGAAGGCTCTTATCTGTTCTTTTTCAGAACAATTCTCTGTGTTATGAAATTTGTCTAAATCATGCTTTCCAAGTTCCTAGCAGCTGCGTCTCAAAGCTTACAGTAACATAAAAATCCCATGCATATAGTGCTGCAGCGTAGGTCCTTATTGTGTAGTGTTTAGCTATTAATGGAATTGTAGGTTAAGCTTTGTGTCGTTTTTTCCTAAGGCAGCTGGGTGTGTGGTGGATAAGGGAGCTTGGCGTGTGTGTAGCACACTTTCAGGATTGCTCATTTGGACCTGTTGAAGCTGGACACCTTGTGTGTAACCTTGTGCCAGCACCCATAGCAAGTGCACTGTTTGTCTGTGCACTCTTGGCCTCCTCGTGGCTGTTGAAAGAATTAGCAGGCTTTTCAGGCTACGGAGGTGCTCAGCCCAGCAACCTGTATCTGTTTCAGGCAACCTTACACAGGGGCCTTGCAAAAGTGATGTGATTATGCAGAGAACCAGGCTCCCCAAATGTGATCTTCAAACAACATATTGGATGAGAGCTTATGATTTTCAGAAAACATTCAAGGATATGTAAAAGAAGCAATAGAGTGAATTGAACAATAGCATGGGAACAACCAGTTCCATATTTAATCTTTCTTGCAAATCATTTGCAATTCTGCCAATAGCTGCAAATGTTATTTGCTAGTACAAACCATCAGTTCATAGTAAGCAGCAAAAATCTCTTGTACATCAAGATGTTTTTTCCCCTCATCACCCCTCTTAGCATAGTGATAGCTTAGCTACAAATAGTATTGTTTCCAACCAAAATTTCACAGCTTTATTTCTTTGATTGGTTGTCATCACCTGAAAGGTGATATTCACTACCCAGTGAGTAGTATCATCTCCCCAGGTCCTTACCTGCTTAAACGAAGAACTTTGCAGAACCCTGCTATAGATAGCTATCAAAGCTTTTGTCTTTATTTCTTTGTTCTGAGACATTGTCAAAGTGGTATCTTTCCCTTGTAATATTGTCTATGTTAGCATTGTGTTTTCTCTGAAATATTCCTAACCTGAGCTTCTGAGATTAGCTAGTGTTTTAACTGCTTAGGGTTGTTCTCAGTAAGGGTGAAAGTCTTAGTAATGATTTGGACCGAAAGAGGCAGAGAAAGGATTTTAATAAATCCAGTTTCTCTCTGCAAACTAGCAATGAACAAATGCTTGTGGTTTTGTTTCTCTTCAGTTTCTTGAATATCTTGTTGGGTTGATACCAAGGACTTTATGGCCAAGGACTCTATTCCCATAGATCACAGCTCTAAAGGACATTATTCTTGGCTGGTATCTCCAGGCACTTCTATAATGCAAAAAAAAAAGGTAGGGTAATTGTATATGCTGTTTATATTCATGTTTGTACATGTAGGGATGTGTTGATGGGGAGATGTGGTGAAATGATAAAAATGTCATGAAAGGCAGTTACTCCTTTCTGTGAGTAAGGAAAACTGACGGCACCAATTTAATTCCTGGGAGCACAGTGAAAAGGGCTAGGACTATATAAAGGTAGCACAAGAAGGAATTGAAAAATAATAATGGAAAAATCTATATCTAAAGTACTAGCGGGAATATATTTATGTATGAAGAGTATTCCATGATTGATCTACAAAAAACCTGAGTGAGACACAGAAACAACACGTATATGTTTGTATCACTCTACAACCTCTGCTGGAGATAAATTTGAAATATAGCCATATTTCATAGGAGACCTATTCTCAGCCTTCCTCATTCCAACATGCCCTTAACTTTCGTAGTGGATTTGTAACCACTTCCTTGCTTCTGGTGGAGTCACGTTCATCTTTTTGACCCATGAAATGCTTTTGGTGGATAAGTTTTGTCCTCAGTATTAAAATGGTTACCTTAAACGACAAAGACTACCATTCTCAAAATACATGTTGAGAGCCAACAGCCCTGATTTCTCTCAGTCATATCTCTTTACTCTCCTATTTTATGCTACACAAAGAAAACCTTCTGTCATGTTGTCACTATTAGTATAGTGACATCTATTAACCACAAAGTAGAAAAATGTCCAGTGAATTACAGTTGCCTCAGTCTTTCTCTGTGCTTGTTTTTGTTCAAATATGGAAAAAAATGCATGGACAACTCAGTTTTTCCCCTCTCCTGTTTGTAAAAAGAGGAAAGCGAACTAAGTTTTAGTAGATTCAGTAGATTCTTCTTTTAAAATTCAGGAGTACTGGGGAGTGGTGAAGATTTAAATATTCTCATTATTAATGTACTTTTATTTGGATGTACACAAAATTTAATGCACTGAAAGATATATTAAGCAAAACCACAAGGTTTCTAATATACAGAAACTGAGAGTCAAAACCACCAACATGTCTCCTGAGTTTGAAACATCAAGGTCACACTCCTGGTCTCAAATTTGACATCACGTGCCTTGAATTTGACATCATATGCTTCTTTAGGAAAAAATTTACATATTACATTTCTTGGTAAATACTTGCACTAAGTATTCTTTAGTTAGAGTTTTTCCAATCAGGTACAAAACCAAGATATTTCGCTTTTTATCACAAATTTATTTGCACATATTCATTTCCTAAATCAGATTATCTGTTCAGGCTAAGGAGGATCTGGTCCAGAAATGAGATGCATAGGTCAAAGACAGCTTTGCATCTCTTAATGTTCAGGGCCTCACAGTATTCTTTAGTGGGAAGAAATTAGGCTAGTTTTTCAGCATGTGGAAAGGAGAAGAGTCTACAGAACTTTTCATCCCATCTTTCTTTGATATCTGGAACCAGATCGGTAGTACTACTATTTTCTTTTTCATTTCAGAGCCTATAAAAAATTAATTTAAAAAGGCAGAAATGGACAAGTGAGTTCAAGTGAGACTTGATATTTACACTCAAGGTGGAAAGTCCAAAATGAAGAGTTGTGTGATACAGTAAATGGCACCCATGATTCATTGCACAAAATAGCTGCTGGCAAAAGAGATGATGTCTGAGATCCCCATGAGATAAAAGGAAAATCTTCTGTGATATGATTGGCCTTTACCTCTGCAAAACAGTGTGATTTATAAAGCATTTTGTATTAAGGCAAGTGATGGAAGAATCAGGTGAGACAGTGACGAGGTTTTATGATGGAAATCTGCTTTCATCTTGCCTTTTAAGATTAAGTCTCAAATTTGGTAACATTTAGTGTCACAGAACCACATAACTATTTTCAAAGAAAACCTAGTAGTTGGCAATGCATAAGGCAAAGTGAATTCCCTTTTGAGATTGTGCAGCCCTGCATAAGTCATTGGGGTGTCTGCAAGCTGATAGACACAGTGAGGCAAGTCTCTAGAATGAAGTATTATTTTAAAACCTTACATTTACTGCATCATATACCATAAGATTCATGGATTTGTTCAGCATTTGAGGAAAAAAAATCACAAATGAGATAATTGTTCTGCAATTATTGATGGAATGTAATACTCAGCAGTAGAAAAACTAATCTAAAATTCAAGTCAGGATAAGGGAAAGTCATTAGCTATGCTGTGTAAAGCAGACATATACAATCAATGTGTGAATGTCACGTTTGTCAGGCCAAAGTGATGGGAAAAGACTTCTACTAACAGAGAGAAAATTGAACACATCTATAACGGTGGAGGATAGTTCATATCCTGTTGTAATTGCAGTGCACTCGAAGCAGAATGAGAATAGCAAGGGAAAAAAACCCTCTCCTGAGCTTTACAGCAGCACTGCCTGGAATGTGTGACAAAGGTAGAGGCTTGAAAGGTGATGTTGTGAAGAAACCTGAAGCCAAGCGAAGAAGCTCAAGGAGATTCTGTGAAAAAAACTCCAAATCGAGCTTTAGGCAGTTAGGAAGAAAGTAACTGTAACAGAACCCCAGATGGTGCCAGGGAGAACTGATAGTTTTGTTCCTTCTGTCTATTAAAATGTGTCAAGTGTGCAGGGTCAGAGTGCACATGATGATTTGATGGCAAACAGAGACATGGTAAAAAAATAAAAAGATTTTGGAAGTTTGGATATGCATTATTGATATGTGTGTATCGGATAAGATATTTACATATTGCTGCTCGCTCTTGTGGTATGAGGTGAATGAGGTGCCACCAATGCTTTATTGGGAAAAAAGCTGAAAACAAAAGAGAAAATGGAAATAATATTACCTCATTAGAAAGTCATGAATCCCATGTTTATTTCAGTCTGTATCAGTTAAAAAGTCCAAAAGCCTCTGAGTGTGCACAGAACAAGGAAAGGTTGAAGGCGTGAAATAGTTCTTGCTTGAATTACTGTGGTATACTAGATGATATAGTCATGGGCAAGGATCCCATTAATAACAGCAATAAAAAAGCCCACAATTAAAACTCCAAAGCACTAACTTGCTACATATAAAGCAAGAGAAGTAACAGATACATGCTTGACAGCTGAGCATAAAAAAAAAAAATAAACATAAATTAAGACAGTATTTCTGAGCAAGATAGTCATTTAGTCCCCAGTTGCATCAGAATGAACCACCTTTTTTTGCGGTTTGGTTTTTTTTGCTTGCTTCACAGTTTGTGAGGGTATAGAGCTGGGGACAATTTGAGTCAGTGTTACCTTTAAGGTTGTGCCATTTTCTGAAATCTCTGGTGCTGCTGTAGGTTAATCTAATGCTAAAGGAGTTCAGAAGAGATGTGAGATGGAAGAGCAAGATGCCTGTAGTTCTGTGCATGCATTTCTGCAGTTAGTTTGGAAAGACTGCTCACTTCCCTGAAATATTCTTTCTTTTCACAGGTTACTTCATCATCCAGAAACATAAGCAGCAGCTTCTGTGTGTTAAGGGATTGAAAAAGTAAATTTTACAGCACAATTCATCAATGGCGTCAGTCAGATTTAAGAGAGAGAGCATGTTTTTGCAAAGCTGCAGAGATTGCTGTAACTGAGGTCAACAGCAAACTCCTAGTGCTTTTAAAAATTGATTTTACTGAAATCTTACTCCATTTTCCTAGTAATAAAGGCCTCTAAGGATTTAAACTGCTGTAACTGAGAGCAGTGTTTGGCCCTGTTCTCTAAGTAGGTGTGGCACAGCTCCATTACAACTCCAGTGCAAATAATAACATCCTTTAAAAATGGAGTACCCTTCCTAATATTTCAGTCAGTGACTTTTTGCTTTTTCTTGTAAAAGCTTGGAGGTCATAAGCTTAAACTTCTAAAGCCTCCAAGAAACCTATTTATCTCCTTTGCAAAAGGCCTAAAATGAAATAAGAAAATATATGTGACGGGAATATAAATATATTTTCTTATCTGACAAATCCAGTGCAGATTGCTTCATCAAAAAAAATTGGGAAAATCTACATGGCTTGGTTATTTAATTCTAGACAGAATATTTGATACTGTTAAGATCATAGAAGATGTTGCCTTGATTATTCCAGAACTCACACGAATCTTTCAGAGTTTTATTAAGGAAAGCTAACGAGTAGGTGCCTCAGCATATATAGATCTGAAATTTGTAGAATGGCATGTTCTTTAGAAATAAGTAATGTTATAATTTGCAATTTTAATTAAAAACAAACAAGAAACCCCCCAAACAACCCAACAATCAGGACCTATACTATAAATGATCTGACCCTATCTGTGAATGAATGTTGTCCCCTCTGGGTCATGGATCTCAGGCTTTTGCATTTCTCTGAAGGCGTTTGCATGGTTCTCCTTGCTTAAGCAGGGACGGAGGTTACAGTCCTCCTTCCACTTTCCGTGATTTATCTCAGCAGCTCTTACTTCTGTATATGCTGCAGTTCTTTGTTTCTTCTGGGCAATGGTAATAAGTCACCCAACTGCTGCCTTAAAGCAAAGTATTATTTAAAACAAAGACACATCAGAGGAAGTATATCTATAAAACCAGCAGAGTACACTGTTTGCATATATTGTGTTTCAATAAAACCTCCCCCTCTGCAGATCTGGCAAGTCCCCTGAATTTTTTTCACAGGCCCTCTGCAGTGTCTCCCTCTTTCATTTTATATAAGGCTCTCATTTTGTCATTTTGATGAGTGTCCTCTTTTCTCTTCTCAAGAAATACTCTTTGATTCTAGTGGGTTTTGGATTTTTAGTTTTGCAGCTTGGCATAATGTTAGTGTCAGTTCAGCTTACAAACTGAATGTGGACTATTTTCTACTAATTGCCCCCAGCTTTTCCAAGATATTTTCTATTCTGGTCCCTTTTCTGTATGTTTTCTACAGCTACCTTTTGAGCTAGAACATTGCATTCATTTAGGAAAATCTTGCAACTATTTGCAATAAATTCCCCCAATCATATTGTCCAAATTATTTAGTTGTCACATCTTTCTATTCATCCTGCTGTTACTTCCCAGTTCCAAAGCTGAATCAGAAGGCATCTGAGTGAAATGAGTGAATACTGGGTGGTTTATTTCTCTCATTAAAGCCTCCAGAGAGACGACTAATTTCAGTGTTGGTATACCTTTTTCTAGCGACTTTTCTTTAGTTTGGTAATACAAACAACTAGGAAATAAACAGAGGCTTTCTTCATTTCTGGTACCATAAAAGTAACATACACATTCTTCCATGTTTTGGTGACAGTTAAAAAAAATGAGAGCAGATATTTATGCAAATGCTTAAGCTAACAGTCCCATTAAGTCCTGGGCTATCTCTATCATGAAAAATAACACTGGTGAATAAAGGTGTTTTAAAGATTGAAAATTTAGTTGAGATAAACCAAATCTCATGTTGCAGTGGGAAATACCAGGTTTTTTGTGTTCAGGAAAACAAGAAATCTTTGTAATACATTTTCCTGACATAGATAGCACAACTCCAGCACAAAATATGAAATGTTTGCATTTACAGCCCTATTTGACGGGCCTTCTGAGTTAGAAAGGTTGAGGAGCTCCATCCTTCACTACGAGGAGCTTTATCCTCCACTACAGAGCTGCAGCTGGCTACAGGAGTGGGGAGGAAAGCATATCAGCAAAATATCCTATTTAATGGATAAGAATTGCTTGACCCAAGGTTGACAGACTGTCTTGCTACGGGTCTTTTATTTCCTCCTGGGCTGGAAGAATACTAATGGCATATAATTATTTATTGCATGTGTTCTATAATAATTATAACAACGATATTATAAAGAATACTATTTAGATAATGTTAGCTTAGTCTTTTGCAGAAACTGCAATTCCTCATTGCCCAAGTGGCTGTAGAGGATTAATAAAAAGCCACCTCATCCATTCTGGCAAAGTGATTAACTCATTATAATCAAGAAGAAAACACTGGAAGACTTAAGAGCTTCCCAGCACACCCAGGGTCAGATGGGATGATGGGGCAGGAGGATGGGGATGTTTCATACCCTGTGGCAGAAGTTGAAGGCGTTCTGCAATGCAGGTGAGACTGCTGACAATTTGTTCTGCACCCAAATGTTGCTGACTACAATTGAGGGGAAGTCTGGTTCAGGTGATTAGGGGTTCCCTACAACTTTTATGGTCTTACTCCTGCTATATTTTGATTGGAGGCTCAGAAATTTGGGTAAAAGCTGTGTTTATACATTTGCTTCTACGAAGGAACTTCTGAAAGACCTGTGTACCCTGACAAGGACTTGTTCTGAACTTACGTAGCTCTTAATCATCGTATATGATGTTGTTCTCAGTTTCCAAATTAATTAACCTCTTCCCAAAGACCTGAACTAAGCATCTTTTGAAGCAAATAGGGACTCTTCATCTCCATGCAGTCATTAGAGTTGGGAACAAGTCTTTTGAAAAAGGTTGCCACCTTTTGAGTTCTGATTTTCTTCTTGGGGGGAGGCATTTAGCTGGGAAGTACTAATTGCATGTATACCATGTAATAAAATATATTCCTTACCATTCTGAGCAAAGGTGTGAAATTATTTCATACTTATGTGCTATATGTAAAGTTGAGGTTTCTACAATAATGCTGCTTTATGGCCTTCTACAATCCTATTCCTTCCCTAGATGCTTCCTTGGGCCATGAATAAAACTCGTGGTGCCAATTCCAAGAGAATAAAGAGGAGAAAACCCCATCTTTGTCTACAAGGGAGGAGGTGAGGAGGTGAAAGGATTTGAGAAAAAATAGCAAATGCACACAAAATATAAATGGACCACATTTATATATGGGATCTCAGGTATTCTTTACAATAGCTAAAAAGTATGCAATAAGATACCAAATCAATTGCCAAATGCAAAAAGTTCACTGTGGAAGTGAAACTATTAAGGAGTTTTTGCATGTTGTGGACACTCTTCAAATTATTTGCATTACGCTATTTAAATTTGCAGTTTACAATAACTATTTCTGCAGTTAGCTTTTTAGTTAGCAAAAATAGGCGACCTATTTTGCCATCAATGTGCAAGCTTGGCTCTGCAAAGGCAAGGGAATACTTCCAATCTGGCTCAGACAGATCACAGAAATATGTCTGTGCATTCTCCAAGTGCATTCCCTAAATTGGATCCTGATCCCCAGTATTAGAAGCACTGCAGCATTTATTTTAAAATGTGTCTGCGTATTTATTGTCTAATACTGCCTGACAGTATCTTCTGAAAGGGGAAGGAAAAAAAAAAAGTCAGTTGAAATACGTGAGAATAAATAATTTCATTTCTTGGTATCTTTTTTTTTTTTTTTTTAACAACAGAATTTTTTGGACATCCGTTACGATCTGCAAGGAAAAAAAATAAACTAATCAAACTTGCCATTATGCACCTTACTGGAGGTCTGCCAGTATCTCCATAACACAGTCTGGTTTTACAGGAGTCATAGATTTCTACTGTAAATGCTCAGTCCAAGCTGAAATTTGGCAAGCTTTTTCATGACATAGTAATACTCCTGCACATAAATGTTGCTTTTCTCTGAAAACTGGCAGTAATGCTGGTGAAGCTTTTCTTTTATGGCTTCTATAGATTTTTGTTTACAGATAGGTAAATTCAGTCTAAGTGCTTGGAATGTCACCTTTTTATTGCATACTTAACAAATGATTCAGCCTTTATGGGGAAAATTTGCAGCTAAACTGCATTTGCATTTTGCATGCTTTTCTACTGTATTCTGTCTCCATAATAAGTCATGCTTTTTGTCATTATGGAATTGGTGTGCAGTCGCTTCATTATTGAAATTGCAGCTCTGCTGCTGCTCAAAGCTGAATTTCTTATGCTGTCTAGTTAATCCGTTTTTCTGGATTTTCACGTAATTATTGTGTAAGTATTGATTAGAAAGAGCTATAGCTTAGCTTTAAACAACTGACTTATTTAAAGTTACTTTTCACACTTCATTTATCACTTGTTTTTATTGCATCCTGTCTTTTATTCCTCTGCATCCTGCATTTTCTCATCTGCTTGCGTTTTCAGGGCAACATTGTACATTAGGAGACGTTCAGGTTATGTTATAAAATCTCTCCTAAAGAATACTTAAAACAAGTAAATCTGCTTACTTGGTGGCTCACAGAGGGTTCTTCCTCCTTGATCACCATTTCCAAGACTGGCCCACTACGGGCTGCTGCCTTATGATGAATTCGAGCAGCAACGCTTCCATTTACGATATTTTGAGCTCAACACTTAAGCAGCTAATCTGAAAAGATATCCAGATACGTACACAGGCGCTTGTTTGGAGGCCTAAATGATCACTGAACGACTTTGAAAAGCTGCCCTGGTATGATTTATGTGGAAATGTTGTGTCAGTCCAGGTCTCCATGAAGCGGGAGGGGATATCAACACCACAAACAAGAACCTTCATAAATAAGTACCAGAAATTGAGGAGGAAGTGTTCTCACGCCTCCAAACAATCCCATCGAGTCGCAGACGAGGCATCTACCGATGGGGAGCATTGTTCTGCTGTGCACGTTGCCTCCTTCCCGCATAAATGGGGGATTGTCCGGCCACCTTTCTTTATGAGTAGTGAACCTATCATTAATTCTTTTTGTTTGTTTTTAAGGAAAATATTTTATCTTTAAATCTCTAAGATTAGAAGCTTCGTGTCATTCAATTAATTAAACAATGCAACTCAAGAACCGTAAACATTAAAAAGCCTTCTTGGAAGCAGACTGTGGCCCAGTCTATTGGATAAATTGATTGATTACTTCTGTGGCTGCTCCTAATAATCTGTAACATTTTTTCATTAGGCAGAAAGTTGTTTTCCTATTTAGTATGCAAACGTGAGATCTGGAGCATTCTGCCCATGTGTTATGATTTCTTTTTTCCATTATGCAATCACAGAATGTGTCACTTCCCTGTTTACAAAAGAAAAATGTAAGAGATAAAATTTGTGTTTAGTAAGGATTTTGATCTTCAATATATTAAAGAAATTAAAGTCCAGGGTTGGCAGAAAATCATAAATCATGGTTATGTGTTTCTCTAGAATGATTTTATGGATGCTAGGGCAAAGATATTACCATGTGCACTCTGGTTATGTAAAAATGCCACTAGAGGCTATTTTCTTTCTTCAAAGGTGCCCTTTAAGCTCACTCAAAATTACTCTTAATAGAGTAAACATGCAATTTGCACAAAACTAACACAATGCGTTCCAGGTTACATGTCGGAGAAAAAAGCATAGTGAAAAATTTGTAATGAATTTTATCTTTCTTTCCTGCTGAGAATTTTTCCCAGAACCTGCAGTTTTCCAAAACACATTTTATATTTCAGATTTTTCCAAATATTTCTGCTATTCATTTTTAGCTTCAGAAGTGTCCTTTGTAAAGGTTTGATACTAAAAATTTGCATTATCTGGATTGTGTTGCCCCTTGTGATGAAACTCTAACGGCTGTCCACAATACGATGTGAAAATCTGATCTTTCATCTGTTTCTAAGAGGTGCATTTCTAACCCTTGTGAGGAGAAAAGAAGGCTGAAAAATACACCTTGAAGCACGGATGGTGAAACTAACCCAAAATACGTGTGTGTGCATGTGTGTGCGCGCTGTCATGAGGCAGACTTGGGAATTCACAGTCTATCGTTTATTGTATGGATCTTAATTTGTTCCTCCCCTTCCTTCTATCTCCCTCACCTTTTTTTTTTTAACAAAAGGCTTTACCTGGTAACCATGTTGTTATCTTGGAAAAAGTTGCATAGGTATTTCTAATACCCACTCTTTGTTCTCTTACAACCGACCAGTGAAGGAGTTAATGGTGACATTAGTACTTTAAGCACAATCCCTTGTAGCGCGAATTATCTTTTCCATCATGTTTTCTTACCAGCTCTTTTCCATCAACCTTGACTGCCACATTTTACTTTTCCTTTTTGTTTTTTTAAGTTTGGATTTGTACCTGTAGAAAATGACATCACAAATTTGTTCCTGTAGAAAATGACACCACAACAGAAGATTGAAGTGGTTTCTCTCAGGCGTGGGCTTCGTGGGTGAGTTGTGAGAACAATCCCGGACCTACACGTGTAGGCTTGGGAGCAGTTCAAAGGCAGCCACCATGCTGAGGTGGTACCGTGCCCAACCTGGAGGGATGCTGGTCAGTCCAGGCTTCGGAGTGTGACACAGGGTGGGGTAATGTGGGGGGATGCTGGGGACGGGCTCAGGCACTGGCTGCCACCCCCGATCCTTTGGAGGAGCTCTTTTCCTCCCTGGCAGGTGATGCTGTGACCCCACAGCTGTATGGCAGCGTTAATACGTGGCTCAGAGGGTCAGGAGGATCGCGTGCACTGGTGGAAGCAGAGGGCTGGGCCCCAGCCTTTGGCAGAGTGCTGTACCCTACTTGTCAGGAGCTGGCTGGAGAATATTCACTTCTCATGGACTCTACGGAGTTGCCTCTCCCACCTCCACTCTATGTGTTGTAAAAGCTCCTCCTTTACAAAGCAATAGCATGGGAAGGGAAATGCCGAACGCTGCATCTCTTTCCAGGAGGAAAGGTTTGGCAGTTGAATGCAGTTGCCTCTCCTTTTTTCTCTTTTCCTTCTTCAGCAAATCACTGTTGTGTGGTAAAACCATGATGGGTGCTCAGCCTCCTGCTCCCAGAGAGGGAGCAAGAGCAGAATCAGGTGCTGCAGCTGGAAGGTGCAGACGTTTTATATACACACAACTTTAAGACTGAATAACAAAAATATCCTCATTTTCTTCTTTGAAAATATTTTTTCACAGTAACTGAAAACAGAAGTTGTTTTTTGTTTGTTGTTCCCCCCCCCCCCCCGAGATTTATTATCTTTCTTCATCCTTTTTCTTCCACCTTAAAAAAATATTTACCTGAAGTCATAAAAGAAAGATGTGGCTCCACATAGACCAAGACCAGTAGTCCTTAGAATTTAGTAGTGTTTTGAATAGCTGACTTGACTCTGCTGTACACAAGGACTCAAGGAAGACAGCTGTGTCTTCCAGAAAAGATTAGGAAATGGTCTGAAAAAAACCCGCCAAACCAAAACAAAACAGTTTTTATTACCAGGGAGAGTAACATTTTGAGGAAAGTAGCAAATATTTCTGGACTTTCTGCTGTGGAAAAGCATCTTTGTCAAACAAACGAAAAGGTATAATGAAATGAGCCTTGAGAAAGACAAAGGAGGACAGGAGATCTCCTTCTCTGGGCTGTACAAAGTAACCGTACACCAGACCCCCCTTTTCTTCTCTCTGTCCCTGGAGGCGCCTGCTCAAGAGCCCTGGGCATCTCTCTTTCCCCTTTTGGAAGTTTGACCAGAGAGGACATAGGTAGGGTAGATGTTAAATGCAAGTATAAGTGAAAGGAAGGCTTGGAGTCATGAAACAACTGATGCTACCAGTAATCTGATTGATTGAATAATCAAGCCTGGAAACAGGAAAGAAGAAGGAAAGTAACACTCATGTCCTCAACTGTACTCCCTTGAAACAGTTACCTGACTGCGAGTGACTTATCTCTCCTTTGGTTTGCCTTAGGTACATTTCCAACCCCTTTAGTGCAACCTGGTGGAGCTAAACCGGGAAGTTTGGGGTCTGCCAGTATTGTGCAGGAGAGATACTGGTGCAGGCCCTGGCTTGCAACCAGCCCAGCACCTCCTTTTCTGCTGCTGGGGGGCAGGCAAGGCATGTCACTGTTGAAGCGAGCTGGCGGTAGGGTGCTGCAGTCGCCCCCCAGGCAGTGTTGCCGCTGATAAACTTGGAGCTCAATGCTGCAGGCAGCAGTTCTCAGCTGTCCTGCTGATATTGGTGGCCCTGAGGACACATAGGACAATTCCTTTGTATTCATGAAGAGGGAGGTTGTTTGGGCGTTTCACATACTGGTGAAACATGGGAGTTTGGTTCTTGAGGTATCAAAGATTTTTAATGTTGCCTCTGCGTTGTTGTTCCACATCTGTTGCGGAAGGCTCCTCTCCTCCCAGCGCCTGTTGCTGTCTGTGCAGACAGCACGCGCATTCAGAGCAAGACCTCGTACTACATGGATGCATAACTTTGGTTTGGAGTTAAATATTTGTTTGACCTCAGTATTATTCAAATATTTTCTCGTTTCCACAGAACCACGCTGGGTGGCTCTGGAGACCTGAGACGAGTCACTTGGGAAGAAAAATGTCCATATTCTGAAGAAATGACCCACAGAAGGGGAAGCTTGGGAAGTGCTGCTCTGCAGTGATTCCCCCGGGGATAGCAATACTGCGTGCCTGCTGCTCTGGCCCCTGCTCTGACCCGTGCTCTGCGGCCTGTGACGGGCTGAGAGGACTGGAGGTAAGGTGCACGCACGTAGAGAATGCTTCGAAAAGACACATTTTACACGGTAAATTCTAAAGTAAAGCTGCACAGCCCTACAGAGAGCAGCGTCTGGGAGGAGGCCCCTACGGCCGCCAAGGCTCCAGTTTGCTTTGGTGAGGTCAAAGTAAGTCTGTTCCCTGGGGCCGAGGTTATGGTCCCGCGTGGAGCGGACTGGGCTGGGGGCACTGGGGGCAGCAAGGGGATGAATGGTGGAACCGGCATTTTTCTAGCAAGCCTGCTATGGCTGCGCGCTGCAACTCTGAGGGCTTTACCGCTGCTTCGCAGCTGTGTCCAGCCGGGAAAGGCGGGTGCTGGGACGTGCCCGGGCCGTAGCGGGCTAAAACACCCCGCCGAGGCTTCCGCGCCTCGTGACTCGTGTCACCCCGTAGCGCGGGGACCCTGTTACCGGTCGCCTGGGTCGGGGCCGCTTTTCGGGCTGAGGGGCCGGTTCTGCCCTTTGCCCCTTGCTTTGCGCCGCCTGCAGCTCGGCACCGGCCCCTCCCGCTGCGACACGGGGGTCCCGCTGCGACACGGGGGTCCCGCTGCGCGGCCGGCGCCCTCCGAGCGCGCAAGTCCCGCGGCAAGCCCGCTCGGGAGCGCCCCCCCGGCCCGCTCCCCTCCCGGCGGGCGGGCGGGCGGGCAGGTGGGCGGGGCGGCGCTAGGGCCCGGGGCGGCGCGGCGGCGGCGGCGGCGGGGCCGGGCCGGGCGGGGGCGGCCCCTCCCGGGCGCAGCGCGAAGGCGGGCGGGCGGGCGCGGGGCATGGTCCCGGTCCCGGCGGCGCGGCGCGGAGCGGAGCGGGCGCGGAGCGGTGGCATGCGGCGCGGAGACATGCGGCTCTGCCTGCGCGCTGCCCCGCCGACATGGACCGCCGCCGCCGCCTGCCGCCGCCGCTGCTGCTACCGCTGCTGCTGCCGCTGCTCTGCGCTGCCCTCGGCGCCGCCGGGCGTCTGAGCGCCCGCCCCGGCAACGAAGGTGAGCCGCGGCTCGGCCGCGTCCCGCCGGGCACGGGTGGGTGGGGGACCCGCTGCGCGCTCTCCCCCTTTTTTGGTTTTACCACCCTCCCTATTTTTATTTTTTTTTTTTCGTCCCGTTTTATTTCTTTCCCCCCGTTAAGGTGGTCCCGGGCGGCAGCGGCTCCTCGCCCCGGGCCCGCAGCTCTCTCTCTGGCGTTGAGCGCGGCCCCGCACGGTGCAGCCGCCGCCCGGAGCGATGCGGGAGCGGCCGCCCCGCCCGCCCCCGAGGAAAGTTGGCGAGGGGAAGAGCAGCCCCTGCCCCCCCCCGGCCCTCCGCCGGCGGGGGGAGCCGCAGCGCCGGGGGGCGAGGTGGGGAGCAAGGGGGTGGGGGGGGGCAGGGGCGTTCGCCGGCGGGAGCGGCCGCGGTCCCGGAGCGCCCCGGCCCCCCCGGGCAGGTGCCCCGCGGCCGAGCCGCCGCCCCGCTCCGAGCCTGGGGGAGCCGGCCGGCAGCGGCGGGGGGGCAGCCGCGCTCGCTCGGTATTTAATAAAAATAAGCGACGAGGGCAAGCGGGGAGCGCCCGTCTCCCTCGCGCCGGTGGTGACTGAGCTGTGAGCCCTTTTGTACGTGCAGTTGGGTTTCATTTAGCCGTCCTGTGCTTCAAAACTTTTAATTAATACGAACAAGAAGTTCTCTCCCCTGTAAAAGCCCCATTTGAGTCCCTAGCGGTTCCACAGCAGTTTTCTTAATGCGTTAAAGTGGGGTGTGTGTGTGCGTGAATGTGTGTGAATTTTCGGAAACAAAGCATGAAGGGTCGGTTCTCCTTTGCTATGGTAATTTTTAAGATGACATTTGATGAAAACGCATGTTAGATTTCAGGGAAAAGTAATGACCACTACACGCTGTCAGAAAAAGTAATTGAAATACTTTTAAAGATAAAATTGTCTCTATGGAGAAAAAAAAAAAAAAAGAAACGCAGCTTTTGCTCACTTGTACAGCGGAGGCAGTCGGCACGACCAGTGTAATCGTCTTTAGGGATAAAATCTAGAGGCCAAAGGTTGTGAAGAACTTCTAGTATCAAGCAACCACGTAAAACTTGCACCTGCTTGGGTTGTAGCTGTGTAGAGAAGCAGATATCAAAGCTGTTAGAGCAATCTTTTTTCCTGTACAAATAATGCTGATGTACTTATTGATATTCTGGGTGCTTGTGGGATAAGGCAGTGAGATAACGACTTTAAATGATTTCTGGAAGGAAAAAGGAATAAAACAAATAAGGAAAGGTTCAAACTTTACAAATCCTGGGTAATCCTAAATCGGTAGGTTTTATTGCTAGGAAGGAAACTATGGTACTATCGTACCAGAAAAGCAATATGTCATCTGTTTGTATGTTTTATGTAAATTTGTTTTGCAAGCACAGTGCTTTATAGGTCATATAAAAGAAGGTGCTTTTAATACTCAGTCACTTTTAAGCCTTCAGATATATGCTATTTTGTAAATATTGTCATCTTTCATAAATTATTTTCAGAAATGAAAACGAGTAGTAGTAGGGGTTACTCTTATTATTAAAAGCGTTTTGGGAATATGTGTAGTTCTGTCAGTCAGCGGAGCAGCTCTGCCTCCATGGCACTGGTAGACAGACACAGTGTGTAAACTGAGACTAATTATGTAAAAAAGATATTAGAGCGTTCCAGTTTGCAAAAAACACTTCTGGTTTCTTTGTTTAAAATCACTGGCACTGAGAATTGAGAAACGAGGAAAAAAATCAGTATCATACAGAATGCGCATTGAGCGTACTTGTCCGAGCCAGCTTTCAGCAGATACTGCTTCCATTCTCTCTTCACCTTCAAGAACTTGTACAATATGGGCAATATTTTCAATTTTCAAGGGAAAAAAACAGTATAGATGCAGTTACCGAACAGTAACTTGCTTTTGTATGCTTACTTTTTTGAAGTATGTATTTTGCTATTCCTTTCAAAAAAAAAACCAAACCAACGCTGACAGTTTGTTTTAAAAATGAGATCAACTTTAAAGGACTTTTTTTTTTTTTTTTTTTTTTGCCCCCCCACTTAGGAAAGCTCAGCAGTTCTTTTATGTATTTACAGCATATTTAGGCTGATCATGTGCGTTTAGAAATCTGAATTACCGTGATTTGCTGACACGCTAATTTGTTTGACAATCAAGTGTTAGCATGCAGCTTTAAATCATGTCAGAAGATTATATTTTCCTCTTTTAAATAATCTTTTTCTCACCACTTCACTTAGTTTCCTACTGTTGCTACCATAAATTTCCTCCCAAAACTAGAGATAGATGTTTCTGCATTTCTGTGGAGTATTTAGAAAAGTTTTCTTTTTCTGCCACTGAGGATGAGAAAGATGTGCTTTGGACAGAGATCGTTAATTGTAGGCATATAGATAAATAAGTGTACTTTTTTTCCTACACTTTACGTTAAAGCTACTGATGAAATTCTCTTCACAAATTGTTTTAACAAAGGATAGAACTAATTTTTGGTGTGTTTATGTAGCTTTGTCTAACTTCTAGGGTATGTGAATGTTGCAGTGAGCACGTTACAAGAGTATGTTCAGAGCTACCAGTAATATCTCATAAATTTATATCTGACTTGAAAGAATTATTTCTATTTTTTAAAAATAACTTAGGTTAACATTTACAATTAACATTAAAACTGATGACTGCGTGAGTACAAATACTGCAATGGAAATGGATGGGATGAAGGGAGAAAAAGATGAAAAAGGGGCTGAAGGCAAGTTGTTGGCTTGCTTCACTTTGTGGTGTTAAGTGCAGTCCTTTTTTTTCCTTTCTCTTGGAGTGCTTGAGTTTTGGTTAATTTGCTTCATCCCAGAGAAGTTTTATTTAGAGTTTTTTCTTGATGAAACGTAAAATTTTCCACTGAGTTTATTTTTTAAATTATCTGCCGTGCTCATCACAAAGCTGCATGTATTTTACCTACGTAATCACAGGAGCACAAGAAGGTTCTCTGAAGTTCAGATTTATCTATATGCAGTGGTAAGGTGTGTGCCGTTTTCTGTGAGGCAGGAAGACGTCAGGAAGATTTAACATCTAACTTTTCCAGTTTGAAGTCGCAAACCGAACCCCGTAGGTGCATAGAAACCACATGTTCCGCTCCTCCATTTCGCTGGCTATTTTCCGCTTAGGGAGGATTGTGGGTTTTTTCTTAGAAGGATGCAATTTCTTTCTGAATAATTCCTACGGTATCGAGAAATCGAATGAGCTATATCATTCTGTAATTTAATAATTTTTCCTTAATCTCTTCTGTAACTATATTGCCTGCCTGAGGGTACCAGCAACCTTAATTTCACTGTTTTATAACCCACAACAGTTAACACTTGACCTAGGTCATTAACAGGATTATCAGCAAATTTGTTTAAGCTTTTACTGACAACCTGAATTGCTTCAATAATATTTTGACTGTTCAGACAGGAAACTTCTTGTAACCTCTCAATCTAGCATAAAATTAATTTCTTGTGAACACAGCTACCAAAAGATCAATACGGTAAATCTGCTTACAGTACTTGGTTTCAAATAGTGTCTGTTTTGGTTTACAGCAAGAAGGTTCCAATCAGCCTCTCTTTTCAGTCTGTACTGGATTTGGAGATGCGGTTTCATCTTTTACTCATTGATTACCATCTTAGAACTTTGCGTAACTGCACAATTAAATGCACCATTTTATCTGGGCTGGTCTCTGTTAACACTTAAAGTTGCTAAAGATGACTTTCTGTGCCTTTGTAGTAATGACAGCTCTTGGCATGGTTTTGAAAAACGCGGTGTCTGCACATGGAGCAAAACGCCTGCCCAACTTTTGCATGTAATTTTGGGAAAGGCTGGCAATACTGGGAACTTTTCAGTAGAATCAAAAGGGATTGCACGGGGAAATGGCATTTTACAAATCTCGCCTCACTGTATGTCAGGTATCATTAGGTCAGGATAAGTCTTCATTTATTGTGACAATTCCTGCTGGTGTCTCTAGCTTGCTCTTGAGTGTTTATCTGCAAAAAAAGTTACAAGTAGGTTCAGAAACCCTGATGTGATACCTTTTTAAAATTTAATTTCAGAAAGCTCAAAGCCATGGGGGTCTAGAGGGCTGTTTTCCATACAGCTGTATCTTACCCAAAGCTTCCGTGCTTAATCCTAAAATGTAAGGTTAGACAAAGAGGGAACATGCTTTAAAATTCAGACAATGATGTTTTTAAAATCCCATGCAACAGGAAAAGTAAGTTGGGTAAATTCCTCATTTTCTGTCAACATTTTTGACAGCAGGCTTTAACAAATGCAATAATTTATTTTCTTTTCTGTCTGTCACTGAATTTTGTCTTGACTTACTGGTGATTTCAATACGGTATATTAAAAAGAAAAATCAGTACGTTGTCTATAGCAAACTTAAAGCAGATGTTTGAAATACAAAGATGTCCAAATTGGACACAGCAATTAATTCTTATTGCAGTTAATTTGGATGCAACATATCTGATACTCAACGAAGCAGTCAGGGCACAGAAACGGATTAGAACTCTTCTGTACTCTCAGCCTCAGGAAATTAGGTTTTGGAGGCACTACCAGAAGGGAAAGCATTAAACAGATAATAGTCACACTGAGTTTAACAGTTGTTTACATGAAATCTTTGCAAATCAGGAGTGCATTCTGATTGAACTTAAATTTTTCCTTCCCATCTGGGAAGAACACAAATTAGTTTCATTTTTGTATTATCTGCTGGAGTTAAGTAAATTGCTATTAGTATACTTACAAGTTCTCAAACAGAATCAAAAGTAAGTTTTCCTCTAGGAGTGTATGTAATAGCTCTTGTTCCTGTAATCCCCACTTGATGAAAGTTTAGAAATACAGATGCAGGTGTTCGTTTTCTTGTTTCAGAGCTCTGGATTTTATCGCCAGTGAGGGTCACTACAGAGCTGTTACCGAATACAACAGTACTGTTGGTAGATTTTTATTCAGAGCCTGAGTTAGTTCCGTAAGGTACCTGTAATTGATATAGGTACCACCGCTTTGTAGCTGCTGTTTGATTTTTCTGTAAAAAAAATATAAATAACTGGAGATATAATCACATCCTTTTGTTAAAGTTCAAAGCTCTACTCAGTGGAGCTGGTATTGAAACACAGATAGGTCAATCTGATACCCTGAGGTGCAAAATTGACTGGGCTTGTCCAGAGGTGTAAGGTAGAACTTCAGAGGTGGGGCAGAGGGCTCTCACTAACCCTCGCCTTTCTAAAAGACAATTGCAGCATCTGAAGAGTTGGTTTTCTGGAGTAAGAAGTAGGGATTTTAATTTTTTTTTTATTAACATTTCCTTTCTTACGAAAATGTGTCATTCAATTTTGTTGAAGCATTGTTGAAAATTTTTGAAAATATATTTATGAGGAGGAAAAGACTTGCAATAAGAAATGATACAGTGAAATGGAAGAATTTTTGTTTACAAATGCACGTGACTACTGTTAAGTGATCCGTTTTGCTAAAAATTCATTGCAGTGGTGGAGCCCTTCTTATTTCCATAACACTTCAAAGCAGTAGCTTTTATTTTTTTATATATTTAAACTGTTCTAAATAAGAACCAAAACTTAAAAGAAAATAATTTAATTTGGAAGATTGTGTATGAACTCCCAGTGGTGTAATTTTGGAAACAGAACGTGGTAGTAATTTGCTGGGTTAGGATTGTGTTCCCCACGGGCAGTTTTGTGCTTTTTAGTTTCTTAGGTGCTTGATAAATCCTAGCACGAGTACTTACTTTGCAGTCTAAGTACTCATTTTGCGGTGTGAAGCTGAGGTAAGATTAAAATTCAGTCCCGTAGACTGAAGATTCCTTTTAAATTTCCTCAGTGAATGAATGAAAAAAAGAAATAAAGATATAGAAATAAAGATAATCCTGCCTGAAAGTAATCTTGGGACGGTGACAAGAAAGTTCTAGTCTGTGAGAGTGACGAGTAGCCTGAATGAAACACCAGCATGTACAGCCTTAAATTTGCAGAGATATTATTAAACCAGACACACTGTAAGCAGAAACGTTAGTGCCACACTCCTTTTTTTTTTTTTATTAAACTGCCATGTCCTGCTGTTTCAGGCAAAATATGGAGGAAAATCCCATTAATCTGCTGGAAAAATATTGATGAAAGAAGAATAGCAGACCAAACGAACAGTGGTTGAAACTTGCTAGCAATTAAGTGAACAATAGGATGAATGTTAAGGTTCAGTCAGGGCAGTTTATGTAATAAGGTGTGGGAATGGTGTTTTTTTTAATTTCCGCTGGTTTCTTACACCATTTATATCTATATTTAGATGGAAAGGTTTGCATTGCATTGATCCCTTTTTTAAAAAATAGTAAGTAAAAAAACCTGCTAAAGTATAGTGGCCTCACATAAGAGGACAGTAATTAAAAACTAGAATTTTTAAATTGGTGCCTAAGAAAGGAGGGGTTTGTAGAAAATCTAGAGTGACGAGGTAGGTGCCATTTAAATAAATAATAATTAAAGCACAAAATTATGTTTTGGCCTGCGGTAGGCTTCCCACAAACTTTGGCTGTAACAAATAGCAACAATTGACATTGGGTTTCTTCATTTAGTCATTGGAAAGGCTGCTAGAGGGTTTTTGCTCTGGTTGATGTTTTGACAGGCAAGGCTTTTTGAGGGATCTTGTTTGGAGGGGGAGAGAAGGATTAAAGGAAGAAGATAGGTAGGCAGAGATGAAATGAAAGTTGGAACTGAATCTTAGAAAAATCAGACCAAAATCCAAACTTTCTCTGACTAATGACAGTGTTGGAAACCCAGAATTCAGTGCTGACAAAGATGTGAACACTGAACAAAGCTCAAATTAAGAAATTCCTTGCCTCCCTGAAAGTCTAAGCTTTGTTTACATTAGTAAGCTTCATGACTATGATTTACCAGTGGTGAATTTCAACAGAGGCTGCAGTTGAGACAGGGTATAGGCAATTTTTACCATTCTGTTTAATCTTTCTGTAACAGTGCTTTCTTTAGAAAAAAATAAAGCAAGTTATGTCTGTCCAACCTTAACGTTCATGGCCAGCCATGGAGAACACCCACTTAAGGCATTTGTGTCAAAACAGGTTCCAAGAAGGCGAGGGCCTTATCCTGCAAAAACTTTTCTCCATGTGTGATTTACGTTGGAGAGCAAATGTCCTAGCAGTGGTCGAGAGTTCAGTTTTCCTGGAGAATGTGGTTACAGCTATGGAAAACGTACAGTGCTCACCCAAACCATCTAAAGATAACCCAATGGTAGGGAAACCTCATCAGTCTCTTCTGTTCCGAGCGTGCCCACCCACACTGCCCCGCAGTCTTTTCTCTCATGCCTGTGCTTTTTCTTCTGTCTCTTCCTTCCCATAAATCAACATTCAGCCTTTCAGTAGAAGGCAAAGATCATCTTTTCTTTTCCTTCCACGTGTCCGTTCCTTCTTACTAAATGCTGTTTACTAGAAGGGGGATGCTTTGATCCTGTAGATGCCCCCAGAAAAAAGACATAGGAAAAGAATTATATGTTTAATAGCATTGCTTTTTCCATAGTTAGTTGGTTGTGTGATCCCAAAATCTGGGTTAAAGCTGGACAGAGGGTGTTCAAGAAATCGGAGCCGTTTGTGGGAAGTTAATGGAAGTAGAGGAATAAGCAGAAGACAGGGATCTGAAAAACTGTCTTGTGGGTAGATGGGAATAGAACAATCATTTAGGCATTTACCTTTGTTATAAATATTTGTATTTCTCACATATGGAAATAGTGAAAAAAGATGTTAGTGGGGTTTTGGTTGCAAAGGCAGCAAATGAAGTCAGGGGCAATTCCATTTTTCATATGGATAGCTCAGCACACATGTTCTGCATTAATTACCTCCATAAATTCTGTTAACCTGGCAAACAATGAAAATATCATGTTGGTGACATCACTATTGGAAAATAAAACTGATTTTAGCATCTTGATTTTCTCAACATGACATTTGAGGAGATTTCTTGTGCTATTGGCATTTTACTCCCCCAATTTGCACCAAGATGTTTAGTCATTTGCTCTGTGGGTTTATTTTATCTGTGGAGTAGCTGTGTAAGGACCCAAGCATTTCATAGTCTGTGCGAGCTGGATCTTGACTCATGGAAGTAGAGAAGAAAAGCTTGACAAAACTCTGTCAGGGCACACCTAGGTGGCTTTCCAAATGCAGTACTTCAGGATTCTCAGAAATTTCTTTACAAGTCTTAACTGTTGTGTTTCAGACTTAAAAAACAAAACCCAAAACCCAACCAAACCCCATACAACTATATTCACTTGCAAGGGTTTTTGTTTTTCTGTGCCCCATGCGAGGAATTTCTTAAAAGCAATTTTTTTTCTGAGTTGTGGCATGCTGCCAGCTGATTCACTTGGGGGGTGTCACAGCCTTTTTAACAAATAAATGGTTGTTTGCTGGACTTATGTTCTGGTCCCTGTCTCGAAAAATTCTGTCCTCAAAGGATTATTGATTACTTACTGTGATTTTTGGTGATTTCAGGGTCTTGAATATGTTTGAACTGCGGTAAAATTTGTGGGAACTTAGGAACTTTTAGTCATGGGTGCTGCCTGTGCCCAGGTATCTTTTCGGTGACAGTTTTTGGTGTTTAGAGTTCTAGAAACTGAGCATGTTGTGCTAGGTTTTGAATTCTCAGTTTACCTTAAGTGAACATGGACACTGTGATGCAACTTTTTTTTTTTTTTTTTTTTTACCCTTTGTTATACCCAAGGGGGATCTTTGTGACACTCTGGTAGACCCCAGATCTATCGGATCTTTGGAGACCTCAATTCTGCAAAACTAGTGAATACTGAATATGATTACTTTTTCCCCAAGAGAGGAGGAATACAGAAGTAAGAAGACTTAGTTGTGCAGTGTGCTTAAGCCCTTTTGAGAAGTGCTTTAGAGCTTATTAAAATTATTTGAGTAACGTTTACTGTCGAGTTTTGGCAAGACGTAGGCTTATGGTGCCATTTTATGTGCTTCAGGATTTGGGCACCCAATGGGACTGGCAAATATGACACATCTTCCGAGAAACCCGCTTCTATTCTGGGCTGGTAAAAGACATGGAGTGGCCTGGTTTAGGTAACTGAATCTCATCCTTAGTTTCTGGTATATATATTTTTTTTTTTCCCTGAGAAAGGCGAACTTGGTTTTGGAAGTTAAACTCCTTTTAACACAGTGGCCCCCATTTTGCATTTACATGTGTAACGCTGCGCTTCACTGATGTCAGATTTAACACTATAGTGATAGAGTAGAAAGAGATTTGGAGGATTTGGATTTGAATCTGAGTTCAGCTGAACTAATTCAGGTATCTAAGGGTTTATGCTTCTTGTAGGAGGTATGGAAAAGGACCGGTTGGAACTGTTTTTTAAAAAAAAAAAAAAGAGTGCAAAGAAGTGAAAGCGACACAGTAATTTGGAACCCATTAGGTTAATCCATTTTTAATTTTTATATCCTTGTCTTAATGAAAAGGACTGGCACAGATCAACTTACAGGAAATAGCCTAATAAAATTGAAACCTTATTAGGCCCCTTTGATAAACATCGCATTCCAGCCCACCAGTCATATGTTTTGCATACTTGGAAATTGAGCTTTACGCCACTTTAATGATATCAAGAGAACTCTCATGTTTCAAACTAATAAAAAAGAAATAAAATCTGTTTTGTCTGTGTTCATCCATGAGAATGGATGGGCGGTTGTCAACGTAACGCGACAGGTACTCCGAGAAAAAGCAGCGTAACGATTTGTCACCTCACTCCTACAAAAAGAGCTGCTGGTTCATATGTCATCATCAGTGGGGAAACAGCTTGTCTTTGATTTCTCCTTCCAGTAGCCAGAATAACTTCTACAAGGTGCTAAGGTGGGAGGTTTGAGTGGCCTGCACACCTGTATAGACTTGATACAGATTGATGAGAGGGTAAGATGAAAGCTTTACATATGCTGCCTTGCCTTTGCTGTTGCTTGGAGTCCCTCCACAGTAGGATGGGGGGAACGGCTTTTGGTGTTATGTGAACACTCTTTTAAGATTTCTAGCAGCAAAATGTTTACTTGTTTTCTGTTCCACTGTGAAATCAGTTCCAGTTTTGTCTGCTAAGGAACAGTATAGTTCTGCAGTTTTGCTCTCTGAAACCTCTCATGTCAGGTTTTTATTTTTGGACCTGACTGCCATTGTCCTGTCTGTTCAGGAGACTTAGGATAACGTTGTCCCTTTCCTGCACGTAGGCTCCGTACTTAGCGAAGGGAGAAAGACTGCTGGAGAGCTTCTACATGGTGTCAAGTGCAGGTGATGAGAGCCGGGCTGGCTGAGCTGAGGCGCACGTAGAGCTGCGGCTGCTGGTTAGCACGGTCTGAGCCGCCGTGAAGGGGGCACGGGAGTGCTGCTGATCCCTAGCAATATCGAAATTCATGCTGTGTGCAGCAAGCGGGGAGAAGGCTGCTATGCAGGTCGTGGAGCCTCCCTGGTCAGCTCTGGCTTTGCAGTTTACAATCTGTGGTTTTATTGATAGGCATTCCTGCACTGCTTATTGCTGTCCTGCTGTCCCTCCTTCGTGGCAGACTTTTGAGAGAAACTCGCAGTAAGGTTCCTGCTTTGGCTACTTTCAGTATTCAGCTCTAGGGAAAACAGAGATATCTAAGTATGGCCTCAGATACGGAGATTGGGGAGTGTGTTTGAGAAGAGTAAAAGCTGGGAGGGAAATGAAACTCTTCAAAAGCTGAGAATAGAATTTACCAAATAATCCAAATTGATGAAGGAACCTTTTATGTTCTATAGAACATAATTCTATAGACGCAATAATTTATTGGGTAACTTGACACATATTGCTAGTCTTTTGTCTTTTCATCTGAGATTTGTAACACAATCTCTTAATTTTGGAAAAAGTTATTTACTGAACACGTAAATGAAAATAATGGAGGCTTGGGCTATCCAGTCTTCTTTTGAGAAGATTCCTGTGTTCAATATTGGAGCAACTGTTCTTTCATTCATTTTGGTTTTCCCTTGTTTGTTCATCTTTTGCCCCCACCCTGGTGGAGTTCTTCAGTCAGCAATTTAACCACAGATTGAACATGACAGTTGCCAAATTTGGAATGTTCTGCACAAAATCATATTTGTATTGTACAGTATAATGGCACAGGCAAGAAGGGTTGAAAGTGCAGACCTCACAGCATTGTGCCTCTCGAAGGACTGTAGTCTGGTTTTGAGCTGTAGCAGAAATCTCACTGAGAAATCTTGCATTTGGAAAAGAGTTGTGTGGTAAATGGGCCAAACTTTGTTGGCACTTGAGTATGTGTAACAAAGCATGTTCTACTGGCTGTTTTTAGGAGACTTTACTCTGTGTAGCTTAGTGTCACTTTGCATCCTAGGGTGTCTCAGGCTGGAGGGAGACAAAGCTGTAAAAGCAGAGCTAGTAGATGGGGACCTAGAAGATCTTTTTTATACTGAGGTCATTTTCTTCCAAACAGTAATAACATCTTCACTACAACATTCGAGGGGAAATGCAGGACCATAAAAATCACAGGATGCTTGACTTTTGTTAACAGACAAGCAGCAAATGAGGCCCCAAGTCTGCTACTTAAAACCAGGCTTCACTGTTGGGACACCCTTCCATGATGAGCATATTACATTGGTTAGCATTGCTTCATGGGGTGCTTTCTTATCTACTGATTTTAATTATTTATTTATTGTCCCTTCCCAAAGATTTCATGGTCTACCTTAACAAATTTTAGCATGGTTTCAGCAACATCAGCACAATAGCTGATCCTAGCTGGCAATTATGGTGAATGCACTGAGGTGCAACTTTGGCTTTGCCTGGGCCCAGCCTGTTTGGCTGTAGATGTTGCTTCTAGGCTCAGAATAAACCAAAACCACAAAGCTGATCTGCTCCCACTCTTATTTCACTTTTGCCACTGCTGGGGAAATGGAGAGTTGAGAAGACTCAGATCTGTCTGATAGGTGGATGAAAATCCAGGTGCAAGTCCCCTTTGCTGGGAAGAGGCCACCATTCTAAAAATGTACGTCAGGGTTTGTGCTGACTCTGCTGTGTCCCACCCCAAAACCAAGTTCTGTCTGACTTCCTGCCACAAAGTATTTTCTTTGCTGCTCAGGATTGTATGACACGTTTCAATTATGGGCATTCACCATTTTTATTTTTTTTTTTTGGTTGCATAGCAAATTTAATTTTCCCCATTTGTTGGCATTTTTTTAATGACTAACTAACGTATTTCTAAACTAACAGTTTGATGCCAAACAGGAAAAGACAAAACAGTGATTGTTTCTTGTTTTTTGGGCTTTTTTTAATTTTTAATTGGAAATATTAATTAGTTGAAAAAATATTTTATGTATTTTACCTCATTGGCCATTGGTCTGTATTTTCTTTGTAAAGAATATGATTTGGAAATGCTTTCCAGTGGTGAAGTTGTTTGTAGGTTCTTTAGATATTGCAAGTTGCCTCCTAGCAGGCTTTTCTCCCCATTTCTTGGGCAGTGAGGGGGATCTCAGAGTGGTTCTACCTGGCACAACATCTGTTGGTTTATTTTTTATTGCGGGAGGTATTTATACTGTGTTCAGTTCGTTGTAGCAGTCATTACTCCATGTGTTTCTGGAAACGCTGCTTCTTTCAGACGCTGTTCAGGTATCTTGTTAGTTTTACAGTTGTTTCTTTTGCTGACGTTACTCCTGATGAAACCTGCTGTTAGCGAGCCTTGGGGCAGGCCCTCTGCCATCGCTCTCAAACTGGAAACAGTTTCTGGTAGCATGAGCGGGCCTGCGTGTCAAATTCCACCTGAGACTTCATTCATCTTCTGTCTGATGCCACGGAAAGGAAAGTGAGCGAGCTTTGCATTTTGCCTCCACACCTCTGCTCCAGTTGCTGGAAAGAGTTTCATCTTTACCCCCTGGGCAGAAGTGCATATTGAGGGAACTAATAGTGCTTTCTCTTGCAGTTGTGAATGGGGAAGGCCAGAAGAGAGCTTCTAACAGGAAAACATGTTCTTAATCGACATTTTGCTGGTATGCTGCCACTTGGCAGAAATAGCTACAGTGTCCAGTACGGTGAGCAAGGCTGTTGAACGGAAGGACAGTCACCGATTTTCAGAGCCAGAAGTGGTGGTTGCTCAATTTGTGTAGCACTGCAGTATTTTAATACCAGTAGATTCTCCCTTGTGTTTATCAGTAGTTTTAAAGCAAGTTAATTACATGATGGGAACCAATGCAGGACACTGAGATTATTAGACAGCACTTTATTTATTTAAAACTTTTTATAAGAACTCCTCTGTGTCTCCTTAGCATAACCAGTGATCCTTTTCAAGGCATTCTGTAGGAAAGAATTGTCAATAGCAACAAACTGTTCAGCTGGTTTAAGAGTTACCCCTAGTAACCAGCTGGTCAACCTCAGAGATTTCTGTAAGAGCTCGCTGAATAATACTCACAGTTTTGCAGGAGGAGGAAATACAAGGAGAGCAAATGAGTTGTGTGAGAAACACATAAGCTTCAGAAAGAGCCTGGAAATCCTGAGTCTCTTTCATGTGGCCTGACTTGTAAAACTACCTCTTCCCTCTCTTCTGGAAAGCAGTAACAGGAAAGAAGAGGAGTTATTAGCTTTATTTTTGGGACATAGTATGTCAACCCTTCCTCTTCTTCTGTTCCCCAATACCCCATTTAAGAACAAGAGAGTTGTGGGTAATCAGCCTCCGAAGTTAGGACCATGTCTGACTTAGTTTCAAACTCTTGCACAGCCCTGCTCTTCAGTGGGCCAGTTGCTCTGGCGTACCTGCTTGTTAACTTACAATGAAAGAAGTACTGCCACACGAAGTAGCTTGACCTCTGTCTGAAGTCATACAAGTTCCCTTCATGCTAGCGTGACTAGTGGTACACACCTTGCACAGGACAGTGCCACGAGAGAGGTTAGAACTCGCTCCTCTCCAGATCCCTCTTTCATCTGGTAAATAAGTGACTATAAGCATTTGTAGTACATTTAAACGTCGGCTTGCATTTAACTTTGATTATATGTGGAAAAATGTGAGGGTCGTACTGATACATGCCCACTGATGAAGATCTGACTGGATATATTTTCATGATACACTTCATGAATTGGTCAGTCAGTTTTGTGAACCAATTGTTGCCTTTTGTTACACTAGAGGATACACCAGGGTTGAAAGAAGTTGAAATGAGTCATTGTATGAATAAAGTGCTTGTGTAAAGTTTTACTTTTTTACTTTTTACCTAATCCTACAAATCCATGCAAAAAAAAAAAAAAAATAACACAATGAATATCTAATCCATTCTTTATGTATTTCTTCAGTCTTAGTGACTAAGGGGGACGTAGGGAAATGCTATTTTCCTCTTCAACTTCCAGATAAATATGCAATGTTAGGTCATACAATGACAGAACATAACACTGCTCTTCCCTATCCTTTTTGCCTAGGGACCATGATCATTACAGCCTCTAAGTTCTGTATTAATTGTTTGCTATCTATCAAGGTGTACAACTTTCTCTTGAAGTCACAGGAAAAATGAGTTTCGTAGAAGCTTTTTTCAGGGAGAGGGAGGTGTTTTTTTCAAGTGACAACCTGCAAGGAAATGTTTTGCATTTTAGATACTATTAAACAACAGTACACTTTTGATGAAAAGTTGTTTTTTTCCCAAATTTTTTTAATAGGGAAAAAGTATCGTATGTATTTCAGTTGGATTCTAAACAATTTTAGCAGTCGGGCAGTCTGCTCTGTGTTTCTGCTTGCCTGTAATAATATCCAGACAATATGACAGTTATCTAGGGGATCAGTATAATTTTTTTTTTTTTCCTTTGGGTATTTTTTCCCTCTCCTGGTCTTTCATTTCTTGGCATTTTACAAAAAAAAAAAAAAAGTGGTCTTTATAATTGCTGAAGACTGTGTGGCTAGATAGGTGAAGGAACTTAAGGTTTTCTGATCTTATTCTGCTAGATATTAAATAGTTACTTGACGAGCTTTGTTCCTTCTTGCACAAATGAAAATGGAGAAAGTCGAAGACTGTGCAGTATGAAAGCATCTAAATGTTTAGCACAAAACTACTTTTTAATAAAGTTATAGGCCTGGAACGTAGCTTTGCTTTGGTTTTTTTTGTCAGTAATGGGAGCATTCATACCACTCTTTGTAGGTGCTTACTTGCATTCTCTGACTTCCATCTGAACTAGAAGCCTAACTAGTCAGTGTGAAAACCTCCCTTCTAAGGATTTCTAAAATGTAGTGAAACATATGAGCAGGGAAAAGTAGTTTGCCTAGCAGTGCCAGTTTGCAGGAGATGAGGAAGGACGGTGGAATGAAGGAGAGAGGCTGAAAAAAATATTCTTACTGTTGTAGTTTTGATCCCAGTGTATTGCAACACAAGTTGCTCCATGGCTGAGGCATCTACCTGTCATGGGGCACATGTGGCTTGCACTTAATATTTAGTTACCCCCCATGGCCCTGTTGTAACGCCTGTGATTGCTTCCTGTAGAAGTACCTGGTAAACCTGCTCTGGAGAGAGGCAGGCAGTAGGGAACCGACCATTAAGAAGGTGGCATAGGGAGGTCTCACAGCGATGCTGAACTCTGGTCTTCTGCACCTCGAGGGCATGCTGTAATTTGCTAGGCTGCTTGGCAAGTCTGGAGAGGGAAACTACCACCAGGTTGTGAGTCTGTGGCCTGTTTATTTTTTCCAGATGAAACTGATGAATTTGGACTGAATTCTTAAATTTAAAAGTGGCTGCAATCATGTTTTCAAGAAGCTCATTCTTAAAGAATAAATATATTATTTAAGTTTACTCCTGAGTGATTTGCCTTAGCAATTTACTGCCAAGTAATTTACCTCAGAAGTCATAGTTCCTTCACCACCATGTATTGCAGATGCACAACGAACATATCTGTCTTATCCCAGGAGATCCATAATCTGTGGGAATTTGTAGTCACAAAAGCAAGAAGTGCACTTTTTCCTTTTGAATTTTTATTAGTATTTCCTTTTTATAGATGCAAACCTTGCTTCAGAATAGTTTGCCTCAGGCCATATGCACTCGGTAAAGGACTGACTGATTTTTCTTTGTGTAGGTGATTGAGAATTTAATTATTGATAAATTCAGAGCTAAGAAATATGTAATACTGGATTATGTTCTTTCTGTAAGATTAGTAAGGATATTTTGTTTATTGATACAGGTAAAAATTCAAAGTACTGTTTTCTTTTAAAGGGGTCTATAACTGTAGGGGGAAACATTTTTCCTCACAAAGATGGCAGAGCAGCTCATTTGTGTAGCACTGCATATATACACATACACAACACAAATGCATATGCACACAAATGTGTATGTGGTTGTTTGTAACATGGTCTTATTTCTAATACTGTACAGCTGTTTCTCTCTACTGTGTCTCCTCCTTTACATCCCAATAACAAGAAAAATAATGCCTTCATAGCTCTCTTTTTTTAAGTGATGTCCAAAATTAGACAGCAATTAAAAGGAGAATGATGAAATAATACAAAAAGCTTAACTTAGCAGATTCATAGATAGTTTCCCTCATTTTTTCCCTTCCTAGTCCTATTCTTTTATTTTCTCTGAGTGCCAATACCCAGACCATCTGGTTCTGGGAGCAGTGACAACCCTTCAGGCTTACAAAGAGAAGCTGAAGCTGCTCATATGATTACAGTGGCCACCTCTAATAGATCCATCATTCTCAGGTGTTAAAATTCCCTTGCATGTGATGGAATTTATTTCTTTTCTCACTTTTAGTAATTTCCATATTGAAGAAAAAAAAAATGGGGGCAGGGGGGGATGGACACACAACACAACGAAAGTAAGCCCAAATTGCAGATAATAAATACTGAAGGTGTAGAGATTGGTGCAGTTGTGAAAAATGTTGTCATGTGTACTAATACTTCATTGGTTTGTGTTTATATAGAGGCTGTTGTTTTGTATGGTGCTTTGTATCAATTCACCTGTTCCGCGTCATGTTAATAAAGAGGTGGTTGGTTAGAGAACTGGGTGATTAAGCACATGGAGACTATATGGCCAGGATAAGGAACAGAATTCACTTTTTGCTTGTAAAAAACAAATATGCAAATACCAAAGAAGAATATCCTTTAATTTGTATGTATGTATTTATTTATTTTAAATACCTGTCATGTTTTAAAATGGGTATGAAACACTGTGATTTGACTGAATGGACAATGTCTGTATCAGGCTGTTCATAAATAAAATCTTCTTACTGTGAAAATTGTTGCATGCCTCTAAAAAAAAAACCAACAGCAAAATTAGCAATGAATTGACATCTCTCTTTAAAAGTAAGTTTGTCTGAACTTGTAACACTAAATAATTACTTTTGTATCTAATGTTTTTACACATGACATTTAGAAAACACTACTGCGAGACAATTTGAGAACAAATTAGATCAGAAGAAAGAAAGAACTGGAGAAAAGACTTTAATCAGCATTCATAATTTATTCTTGTATTATGAGAAAATTATATATGCCAAATACAGGCCTTTAATCAGATAATGATTAAAATATTCAGATCTTACCTATGTAGTTAGATGCATTGACCCAAATTTCAGGCGTCCAGGGGGAAAACGCTGTAGTTTGTGCAGCTGATAGAAGTGCTCTGTTCTCACCCCCTGCTGTAATTAATTTGGCCAGTGACCCATTGTTTGTTTTTGGTCACTTTATTGTTTTGAAAAGTTTCCCCGTCTGCTGTTCATACCATGTTTTAAGATAAACAAGATGATCCTTTCCATTTGTCTGTCTTTTTCTTCTGTGTAGCTAACTACCAGGCCACCTGAACAAATCAACTGCTCACAAGGTCCCTGAATAAACATGTCTTTTGGTACGGGTAACTGGGGTTAACTGGACAGAGGCAAATGAAACTCATTCCTCTTCATTTTGTCTTCTTTTGTAGTTAATCTGCTGGATTCAAAAACAATTCAAGGGGAGCTGGGCTGGATCTCCTACCCATCACATGGGGTGAGTTCACTAGACTGTGAAATGGAAAAGTGCTGCTACAGACCAATGTGCTATTTAACCATTGTTTCCTCTTCAGAGGACACCGTGCAATAGCGCTGGTTCTCTGGAGCTTCAAAAATAGTCTGCTCTAAACTTGCAATATATAGCTTACGTAGCTATGGTGCCTTCTCTTTAGAACATACATCGCACTGTATGTAATCCCCAGGAAGAGCTCGCTCTTATTGGAGAAAATGACAGCAAGAGGAGCATTGAACCAAAAAAAAAAATAGTCCTCTTTAGGTACTGGTCCTTCTTCTATCGCAATGTATATTTCTGAAAGATACCATGGGACTGTTTCATAGTATTACTTGCTAATTTACTCAGATGGAAGTAGTGAAAGGTGAAAAATGTGTGGACATAAGCGGGTAATGTAAGTACTTATTTGCTAACTCTTGTGCCGAATTGTTCAAGTACTCTTACTTATGAGTTAAAATGTTATTAAAGAAATGTCTAAATAATGTTCTTGAGGGTTGGGTTTTTTTATTTACCTTGTATCCAGATGTAATGAAACTAGAGGTTCTATTAGTGCAGTCTTAGAGCATCTGTGCTTTCAAACATGCTAATTCCATTATTTTTACATAGCGTTTGCCACCAGTCTCTTTTTTAAAAACTTTTGATGACTTAGTACCAGTGCATAGCCATCCAGTGGTGCTGATATCTGGTCACTCCCCAACTTGTTGTCTCTGTGGAATGCGTGTGTGTGTAAGAACAGCCCCTTACTCCCTTTCTACGTTGCATAGCACAGATATGCAAGGAAACTCTTGCATTCCTGTATTCTATCCCCTGAACAAAAAACTGCTTGGCAGGCTGAAGCCCTGGTGTCTGGAGCTTCCCTTGCCCTCAGAGAAGGCTGTACCAGCAAGTCTTTGCTGAAAGAAAGTACTTGGAAACCTGTGGGTCCTTCTCTTGCTGTCCTGTCACTTGTGCCTACCCTTAAGATGCTTTGTTTTCTTCCCCTATGGCAGTCTTACTTTGGTTTTCTACCCTTAGGATGACAACTCCTAGAAGTTTTTGTGTGTCTCTGCCTGTGTCTTCTACCCAATGAGTAAACTTCTGCCAGAGAGTGCTGCCACTTCTAAGTCCTTGGGAAATGTTGTCTCTAGTCTTCTTGATAAGGAGTTGCTGGCTAAGAGTCCAGCCACTGTCCTTTTTCCAGACCAACTGTGGTGTTGGCAGGTATTTGCTCATTGGTTTGTTCATAGGATCATGAACATCTGCTTTTTGATTCTTCTGTGGCTTTGGACAAGCTGTTGCTTCACCTTTATTACTTTTACAGAGATCAGTGGTAACAGTACTTCTGCATCTCTGCCTTATGGGATTCAGTTGTTACTATTCAAGTAGTGCCTTCTTGATATTAAGTATTATGCAGGTGTTTAGCAGTATTTAAGGATTACGGCTTCGTTTACTCTTTGAGTTTATACGTGAATCTCTGTTTCTGAACAATTTGTTCCATTCTCAGGGGGAAGAAGTGGGAAGAGGGTTCATGTTTCTTTCTAGTGGCAGTTCCTGCTGACTTTTCCCAATAAGAAACCTCTATAAACAGGATGTCTAAGAGGGAACTCTCCAGCAATTTCTAGCTCATCAGGTTTTTTTGTGTTCACTTGCATTTTTTTCTGGTTTTTTTTTTTGCAAAGCCTTTTTTTTTTCCTGTCTCTCCCAGCTGCCCTGCCCTCCTCTGCTTTACTCTTCTCTTCTGTTCATCTCCTTGCAGCTGTGCAGATCTGCTGTTCTGCTCCCTGCAGCTGTGCCTCTCTTGCCTTGGATGCCTAAAGCAGTTGGTAGGGAATGATACAGGGTATCTTGGGGGCTATAAGAAAACCAGATGTGCTACATTACCCCACCAAAAAAGGGCCCCCAGATCTCTCAAAGCAATTTTATTAGCTTCTGCAAGTTTTTGTCAGGTAAATCCAGCACATCTTGTTTGTGTGTGTCTGTGCATGCTGTTCTATTTACTGTAATATCCACGGATATTGAAGCCAAAGTAAATCATGGAATTGTACTGATGTTCTTACAAGTTAATGAAATTCCTAGTTAAAAATCACATGATAGTAAATTAATGCAGATCATGTACGGTGACTGTTTTTGTAAGAGAACTGAGTCTCTAAACTGTAGCCTTCAAAATACTGTGAAATTTCAAGCTTACATATTGAAACATGAGTGTAAAGTATAGAAATAGTAGCATTTATCCTATCTGAATTGGCATTTTGCTGTAAAACGATGACAACTTGAACATCATGTGAAAGAGATGCCTTCTTTTTACAGCCCTTTATTTATAGTCAATTAATTAAACCTGGTAAATATGTCTGCATCTGTCTCTGAGCTAACTAAAATATGAACTTAAACTTTAGTGGAAAAACATTATAATAAAGATGTCACATCACACTGAAAGATTGCTAATAGCATAGTGGTGATTTACAAGGTAAAGCTAATAGAGCTACACTTGAGGCTGTGATTCACAAATGAGAATATTGGTGTTGTGCCAATTCTTCTCCAGCATGCAGCAGTGTTCTCATCTGAAGCCATAAATGTCAGTATACTGAGGCCAGTGACTTACAGAATTTTAAAAAATAATTTAGCCAAAGTGTTTAATAAACCTCTTACTAGGTTAATAATTTTATCTTATCGATACATGATATTGATTGATTTCTGGCAAAACGGCTCAAATTGATTGGTTGTCATGTTCAGTGGTTCTTTATTCTTTTAAGTCTGCCTTGACTTGGACATATATAATAACAGCTTTCCAGAAATTCCTGAATATTCATGTTAAGATTTATAGGTCATCTGTATTCAAAGATTTCCGTGTTCCACATAAGAACACTCTAATGGCAGTGTTTTAGACCATGGTTAATAATATCACCCTGTAAGAATGTGATCTCTCCTTGAACCATCCCACACAGCCACAGTCTTGGCGTCAGTAACACTGATCTGGTCAAGCTCATTAAATCCCTTAAGTACAAAACATCGGCCCCTCAAGATAGCAAGGCAACGGAATTAAAAAATATAATAGCGGGCTTTGCTGATGCTTGAGCATGATTGGCAGCAGCCACAAGGCCTGTATCCTGTACTACCATCTCCAGCACCTGCCTCGGCAACCTTTTTGTAATGCCAATCAGTCAAATACCAGTTCCATTTCTATAGGTTTCATTAAAGGGGAAAGAAAGAAGAGCTACTTAGTCTGTGCAGAGTATATTATTGATATGCTGATTAAGCATAACGCAAGTGATCATTAACTGCAATTCACGTAAATTACAGCAGCACAGATGTGGGGGTTGGGAGGATAAAAAAGCAAGTCACTTTAATAATATACAATAGAAATGTGATGGATAATTCATACAGGACAAAAAGACTACAGTCTAAATCCTGTTCTGCATATTCATGTGAGTAGTTGTATTGGTTTCAGCATCATTTTTTTAGTAAGAAAGATGTATCTAATTTGACCCTAGCTCTGTGTTCTCTGGGAAGTTTGGAAAAAAAAAAATTAAAAAATTGTGGCATGATCACGGTACATTGTTCTGCAGTCACCCAAACTGTGTCTTGATCTTTACATGTTTATTACTCATATTTATGGACTTCAAATTTTTGGGCACTTCTTTTTTTTATGTAGTTGGTAGAAAAGTAAAAGAGAAATCATGCTTACCTTGTTTTGCTTGTAGCTAGAGAAAATAATGTTCTGGCATTTATAACTGTCATGTAATAGATAATTGTATAAAAACCTAAACCAAGCCAAAAAAACAAACAAAAAAAAACCCCTCAATGTGTTCCGTACATGACCAAAATTAGTAAATTGCAGGCAAAATTTTGAAAGACTGGTTGGGAAATAAAGATACTGGCTTTGATTGTGGCAGTTCTCTAGGTCCCCAAGTTTCTTCAGAAGCATCTGACTTCTTTGAGAGCTGGCCATGCTCAGTACCGTAAACTTTTGGGCATGTACTTGAGCTGCCAACTGTACACTGAAGTGCTTTGAAAAATCTGGTGTGAATAACTTTGCTTTTTCTTAGTGGTCACTCTCATGATCATTTGAACAAAGCAAGCTGATCATCTTAGTAGTGGAAACTGGTTTGTATGTATTAGAGAAGGATAACATTCCCTGCTTCTGTACTATTTTGTGTTGTGCTAGGAAGGCTAGAGCACGCATGACTGAGATTAATGAGAGTTTTTCCATCAACCGAAATTGGGTTAGAATCAAAAAATCCAAGTGAAAATGAGGAAAATGCCTCCTTTCTTATATTTCAAAAGCCTGAAAGTAGTTTGTCACATTAGACTGCATTACTTACTATCCGTGACAGTGGGAGTCTCCCTGGCTGCATTTGTTCTGGTTTCAATAGCCAGCTAATGTGTGGCACTATAAAAACTTTTTGGCCTTTTTTTGTGGGATATCATACAATGGTTTGGGTTGGAAGGGACCTTAAAGACCATCTAGTTCTGCCCCGCCCCCTGCCATGGGCAGGGACACCTTCCACTAGACCAGGTTGCTCAAAGCCCCGTCCAACCTGGCCTTGAACACTGCCAGGGAGGGGGCAGCCACAGCTTCTCTGGGCAACCTGTGCCAGTGTCTCACCACCCTCACAGGAAAGAATTTCTTCCTTACATCTAATCTACATCTACCCTCTTCCATTTTAAAAACCCTCATCCTATCTCCACACTCCCTGATCAAGAGTCCCTCCCCATCTTTCCTGTAGCCCCCTTTAAGTACTGGAAGGCCGCTATAAGGTCTCCCCAGAGCCTTCTCTTCTCCAGGCTGAACAACCCCAACTCTCTCAGCCTGTCCTCACAGGGGAGGTGCTCCAGCCCCCCGATCATCTTCATGGCCTCCTCTGGACCCACTTGAGCAGGCCCATGTCCTCCTTATCCTGGGGGCACCAGAGCTGGACACAGTACTCATGGACAATGACCGCAGAAGAGTCTGACTAAATAAGCATTTGGGTATCCCTTGCGACTAGATGAAGGTGGAGGAGAACTTGTGCAGAGTTATATTTTGCTTGTGATTAAGGTGCACTCAAATAAACTGCATTCAAGAATCAGTTTTCCATGCCAATGTGAATGGAAAGTTTCTCTGTTTATATGGAAGACATTTTCAAGATTAGTAAGTATTTCCATGAGCAGCAGAAATAATGAGGTTTGTTTTCCTGCAGTTTTGTGTCTTGCGGTTAATTGTGTCCTGTGAGTGAATGTTTTTTTGCAGTAGGTCCTTAATGCCAGCGGGTTTCCTGGTGTCACACTTCAGTCTTTCCCTCAGCTGGGCACACAGAAAGCTTCTCTTCCCTACATGTGTCTCTTATTTTCACACCACTGCAGAATTTTAGGACAGCTGAGCCATCACAAAAGCTTGAAACTGGTCAACAAATACAAAAATTTACAAAACAACCCAATTTTAGTTTTCTTTTGATACCAATTGACATCTTAGTCTCTATTAATTTTTTGTCCGAGACACCAAGCTTACAGTATCACTTAGAAGTTGACAAGTATTTGAAGTGGGGAGTATTACCAGAATCACCGTGTGGTTGTGAAAATGAGTTTCAAAGTAAAACAAATGATATCAAACAATTGGTATGAGACAAAAGATTGAAACTGAAAGGTTTCTTTATAAAATAAAAAATCAAGTACCTTTTTTCAAAATGAAAACAGACACATTATGCTGTTACACACTTTTTTCCCTACTCATTAGCAGTGGCATTTCCTTAGTACTTCTTAAAGCAATGCATTGTGTTAAAACCAAGATTTATCTATGTTTTGCCTGAGCTCTGGTCTCCTTACAACTTCATATATTTCCTACTGTCGCCCTGCCTTTCACGACTGGTGTATCAGGTCTGAAATGCAAGCAGACTATTTTGGCGATTGAAAGTCAAAGCAACCACTTGGGATTCTCTTTTTGTGAATCATAGACTTTGTTTTGTCTTACACTGAATGGCTGATTGAGAAAGTAATTTTTTTTTTTCACTAAGATATTTGCTTTTGGGGTGCACTGAAAGTGTATTTCTTTCATTTTATTCTCCTTTTTTAAAATTAATGAAAGAGTGTTAAAAAATAATAGCACTTTTACTATAACTTTCATAAGTTCTTCCCTTCACCTCCAATTTTCTGTAATCGAGCATGTGCCATTTCTCATTTTTAGACTTTTTGTTTTCTTCCTACTAAAATAAAACTGAATTTATTTTTAATTACTGTAAAGTGAACAATTTTGCTTTGGAGAGGGACACTTAAAAATCTGTATCTTTTGAACTAAAATCTCTTCACACTCAGAGCTTGAATCAGAATGCAGTGGTGGTTTCTTCAGCCTGTGGGTGCTGCTTTTGCATGAAATCTGAACATGATGAAAGATAAATGTATTTGTACTGTACTTTTCCCCCTTTCTGATAGGTATTACTTTTAGCAATATAAAGCTCTGAGATATGTCAGGTGATTGTTTTAATTATATGAATATTGTTAAACTGATGACAGCATTGTTTAGTACTGCTTTCTGAATATAATACAGAAGTTTTCTTGCTGTCTTCAGAAGCAGTATGTAAGTAGAATGTACTTTTCGTGTACTTTAGCTGACTTTGACTTGTGTTTCATCAGTGCACTATCTTCAGCTGCTTGCATTAAGCACACATTTAAAACGGAAGTTTAAAAAAAATTAGGTGGAGTTGACAAAAGAAATGGTGGAAATGATTTGAAAGAAAAATTCGTATCATGCATATTACTTCAGAATTATATTTATGCCTGTCTCTTGTTATGAATTGTTACCAGAAAGAAATGCCTTTTTAAAATGTAGAACACTGATATTCTTTAGATGTGTTGTTTTGATAATTGTGGTCTGTGTTGCATTCATTTGAAAAATTCAATATGATCATAACAGTACTGTGTTCTGGTACATTTTAAAAACAGCTTTTAACTTGACCTAAAGTAAAAAGTATGCTAATTTCTATTCCATGTAAGGGAAGGAGAAAGACTTCTTTCCCTTTCTTTTGAAACTAGCGTTTTTACCATGTTACTTCAAATAATGAGATTCCTATTTAAAAAAAAAATTGCAACAACATACATGTAAAATGTACAGTAAGTACAATGTCTTTGTATCATTTTTTATAATGAAAAAATACGGAAACCCCCCCCATATTTCATTAGCCTCATCAGTCATTTTACTTACTCGTAATAGGTTGCTGAAGGTTGGGTATCAGTTTTCTGTGGTTTCAAGTGAAAAAAAAAAAGGGGGGGGGGGCAAGTTTTGGCTTCTGTTCCAACTATTCCAAGAGTTAAGTAAAGATCTTATTTAGAGATGGAATTGCAGATACTTCAGCTTCCATTTTTTTCTTTCTAACTTTCAAAACGTAGAAACGACATCATTCTCCTCATGGGCAGAATTTTATTTCTGTCAGTATAAACGCAGGCCATTTGTGAAAAGTCCTCTCATGGCCCGATGGCCATATTTTTCCCTTTGTAAAGAAACGCTTACTTTATAATTTTATTCATTTTTCTTTTGTGCTGAATTTATTTGCATAAACGAGAATAGAACAAAGTAAATGCAGTAGCTGTCATGAAATGCAACGTTATTTATCACAGGGGCACACTGCAGTCGATTTTGAGGCTGCTTTTATAACATCAAGACCACAAGGAAAGTAACTACTGTCTCCAGATAAAAATGCCCATAAACGCTTTTGCCTGATCGCTTTGCTGCCGTCGTGGGTTGTTTTTTATGGTCTAAATAGTTTTGGTAGGCAACTCATTACGGATATGTCTCTTTTTTTTCTTTTTCCCCAGATTTCTGAAAATATTCAGTGTGAAATGATTACCCGTGTAGAATAGTATTTCCTACAATTTAAAATTTGTTCTTTTACAAGCTGTTGCAAAGTCGGTGTATAAAGCGCACACTGTTGGCTTGCTGCCGCTTAACACAATGCAGTGGTTTCTGGGCAAGACACCCACATGTTGCTTAATTTTCCCCCCAATCTCTGAAGAGTTGTTTGTGAAAACAGCCTGAGGATTCTGTTAATTAACGTCCTAATTTCGCACCCTTCAAACTCCCCGGAGTGCCTTCCCAAGCCTTCCGAAGCGCTGAGGAGAAGCAGCCGCGGGGCGAGCGCCGGCGGGCGGGGCGCGGGTTCCCGCCCGGCGGCCGCTCCCGTCCCTGTGCCGGGGGCAGCTCGGCCCGGCCCGGCCTGGGCGACAGGGCCAGCGCTGCCCCTTCCCTCCGCGGCGGCGGGGCTGCGGGCAGCGCCAGGCTCGGTCCCGCGGCTGGAGGGCAGGTGAGCAGCAGCGGCGGGGGACGGGGACACGCACACACACCACCTCCCCCCCCCCCCCCCGCCCCGGGCGGAGGCCCCGCCGCAGCTCCCTCCTTCCCTCCTCCGCCCGGGCGCAGGGCTGCCCGTTACGGCGGGGACCCCGGCGGGGCTGCGGGGCCTTTCCCCAGCCGCGGGCAGAGGCGCGGGCAGGGTCCCCCGCGGCTGAGGGCGCCCGCCGGGGAGGAAGCGCGGCGGCTGCCGAGCGGGAGGCGCGTTAGGAGGAGGAGCATCGCGGGGCGTCTGACCCGCCCCGCCGCTCCGCTCAGCTCCCGGCCCGGCCGGGCGGCGGTGGGTTCCGCTGGGTTTCCTCCCTTGCCGGGCGGCCACGGGCTGCCCCGGGGGGGAAGGTTCCAGACCTCAGCGGCGGGGCCAGGACAGCTGTTAGGGCCCTGCCGCGGGCGGTAGCGTGAGCGGTACCGGCAGGCGAAGGAGAGGCGCGGGTCGGGCGGTCACGGCCGGCTCCCGGCGAGGCGGCCCAGCGGCCCCGGCCTCCCCGCTCCCTCCTGGCCCGGCCCGGCCCGGCTCGGCAGGTGGCGCTGTGCCTTCAGCGCGGCCCCCGCCGGCCGGGCCGGGCCGGGCCTGCCCAGTCTCGCCCCACAAGCCCGGCCCCGGGTCGCGGCGGGGCTGATGGCCGGCACCTCCCGGCACGGTTGGGCTTGTCACGTCCTCTTAGGCAGGTGCTGTGGTTCCCTTTAGGTATGCTGTGCAGCTCCGGAACGCAGCAAGCGGCCGAAATTTCAGCTCTTCGTGCACTGGATTTGGCTTGGAGGGGAAGGTGTTATGGTGAAATGCGTGTTTCATACTCGTGTTCTGCTTTTAATCAGTGGTTGAGCCCTGTGAAGGGTACGTGGGGGCTAAGGGCTCTTTGCACCGTGCGTAGATACTATCTTATACATAATATGGTGATGAAATCTGTGAGTTTTACTCGGTGACATTTGGTCCTTGCATCTGTGTGTTGGTTTTCCCTGCCTAACTGCTATTCCTTGATATCTCTCAGACTAGGACTTTATTTCCAGCTGTTGGATTTTCAGAGGCCCCGAAGGGTAATTAAGACACGCAGAATGATTGCTAGTTGGCTGTTAGCACATGTACATATGGATGAGTGCTGTGCTGCTGTGTGGTTTGTGTGCTGTTGCATTAGACAAGTAGGGGCAGTCAACACCATCCTTCCTCAAGGGCCTGACAATTGATTTTAGTTAGACTCCAGGGAAAAAATTTGAATCACTCTATGTTCTTGTTTTCAAACACAATAAAAACCTAAACCCAAAGCGTATCTGTTACATCTACAGGACAGTTACTGCTTACAGTAGCTGAAGCTTAGTTTCTAAATTGGTTGTCAACATTCACGTACAGTGCTTTCTGTATAGAAAAGCTAGGGAATGGTAGGAATTAGTACCCTTTATCAATTTTTTATCTTAGAACATTACAGGTAGGTTTTGACCACCAATCCTTTAATTAGGCTGTTTAGACTTCATTCATATTGACAAAAAAATAGTGGTGGATTAACTTGTTTCAAGTTCTGATGTTATCCCAAAAATATGACTGATGGGAGAGGTTGGTGATGTTGGTGTTGGTTATGGATCAGGCTGCAGAATGGCATCAATCAGAATCTCCTTTTCACTTGGAATCTTTTTTAAAGTTTGATGCTGAAATGTGTTTCAGTTTCAGAGATGTAGATTATCAGAGAAACGATAAAACATTGTTTGGAAGAGTTGCCAGGAGGCCATCTAGTCCATCCAGTCTCCTGCTCGGTGCAGGACTATTGTTAATGTTATATCAGGTCAACAGGTATGGCTTTGATTGGGGAGTCTCAGAAGCCTCGGAGGATGGAGATACCACCACGGCCCCTCCAGGCAGCCTGTTTCAGTGCTACACGGGCTTCTAGCGGACAGAATTCTGCCTGAATCTCTTAAGACACAGTTTGTGGCTGTTTTCTCTCCTTATACCATCTGCCATGATTGAGGGGAGTTTGACTGTGTTAAGTCCCTTTCAAGTAATTGCAGTCTGTAATTAGATCACTCCTGAACTTTTTCTTTTCACAAGACTGAACAACCTCTGCTTCCTCAGATGGTGTGCTTTTGTCCTCTAACTCTCTTGGTATTGAGCAATCTTACTGGGTACAATGCCATGCTCATTGCCATACTAGCTTCCTTAACTGGGCGAGATGAACATGTGAAAAACCTCTACTAGGATGGCAAAAAAAGTCCAAGAATGGGATGAAGGAAAAACGTAGGTGCCTTATCTGTGTAACTGATCAAGTGTTTCAGTCTAGAAACAGTTCACAAGCAACATTATATTTTATTTTACATTCTTTTCACCACCCAGGGATTTGACAAGTAGAAGCTAAATGGGTTCTGGAAGAGTTGAGATTTCTTGGAAAGAGAAGATAACAGCATAATATGGCTTACTTCTCCACAGCTCCTAAAAATGAGAAGTTGGGCCCTATACTAGCTTGTTATCGAAAAGCTCTTGTAATGGGAGACATGTTTGTCTAGAATCTGAATGTTTTCAAGACCTTTTCCAATCTTGAGAGCTTTTTTCATGATAGCAAAAAAATCTTAAGATTGTGTTTTCTGCCCAGAGGGGAGATTTTATTTGTTTAAGATTTAGTAGCAGGAGTGCTTTTTGGATTTGAGTGTTTTCTTCTTTAAAGGAAAAATAGAAAAGAAGGCAAGCATGTTTCTTCAGGGTGAATAGAGCACAAAAAAAAGAGGGCCATTAAATGACATTAAATAGTCAAAGTCAATGTGGAGAGAGGTGTCAGGTGTGAGGGTAAGTGAAGAATCAAGACTGAAATCTGCAGAAAGCAACCTGGATTTAAACTGCTGCCTTCCATCAGGAAGACTTGGAGCTTCTTTCCTGTGTGACAGTAGGGAATAAAGATGCCACAACAACTTTCATGTTCCAGAGGAAAGCCAGGACCCTTTGGCTTCTGCAGGAGGGAGAGAGCTTGGGTTAACTCCTAGCTTCCCCGTGACTCTGACTCCTTCCTTCATATTGCAGAGATTAATTCAATGACATTTGTGCCTGTCATGTGTCCAAAACTCTGCCTTCATGAACCTCTGTGTAAATATTTACTAGAAGTTCAAACAAACAGGATTCTTGCTTTCCCTCTTTTCACTTAATGTTAATGCAAAATTAACAACCAGAACTTCAGAAGTTAATTTTCTTCCTGGCCATGTAGTTTCATACATAGTGTGCAATGCATTCCGTCAAACTTCGGGGATGTGTAACCTGGCAAAGCAAACATTGCTACTGGAACTTGAGCGTTTATGTTCCGATATCCTTGTTTAGCCATTTAACTTTCACTAATATTTTTGTGACACTTTATTAATAAACATAACGTATCCATGACGGTAATTTAATTTTACTCTGAAACCTGGTAATAAATATTTGAACTGTAGAGCATTTATGTAGAAGTGTGTTAGCCTGAAGAAATGTTTAGAGATGAAGCTGAGCTGCGCTTCTCCTGATGGCCCTGTAATTCAGCAGCGTATATTCAGAAGTAAATGGTTTTCAGGTTAGAACATCCTCTTACAATGAAAACATCCAGAGGGGTGAACGTTAATAAGACTGGTAGAAAAGTACTGTGTGGATGAAGGACAGGCAGGAGTGGTGAAGTCGCGCACAAAATAAATGTGCAGCCCAGATGGAAACTTTCCCTCTACTATGTGACTGATTTGCCAGGACCGTAGGACTCCTGAATCATCATTTTCTTGTAGGCTGGGAACTAACTGTGGAGGTATCTCCAGAGTACGCATGTGACTAAACAGAGGTATTGGCTTTAAAGCACAAGAGGATGGGATTGGATGGGCAGACAACAGACACCAAATCTTGGAACAGACCACTTACTGAATATGGATACTGTCACATTTTTAATTTGCACGATGTTTTAAGAGAAGCCTATGCATTGTCTATCATGCTGTAGCAGAGGGTGGATTGTGGACTACCCCACTTCAGAGTTCCTGAAGGGTTAGTGGCTTGATTTTAAAGTATTGATAAATCGAATGTAAGCAGAAACTGAGAGAATGGAGAACATTTTGGAAATAGAAAGTAAATGCTGAGTGTTGGTGTTCTTCAGATTTTTAGGAAAACTAATAGATAGGTGGCATCCTACATCCTGAAAATTCAGTTGTTGCATGTGACTGCACTAGTGCAGTGTCTTGATTTAGAAGGTGGAGGGCAGCATTGAACTCAGAGCTAACTTACTTGGTTAAACCCCTGTTAATAGAGACACAGAGTGAAAGGTCTGCAATTTGTGATATAGAGGTTGAAATGTAGTGACTTTGAGGACTGAGCAAAGAAAATACAGTTTTACTTTATTGGCAGTTGTGTTTTAAGCTGAAAAATGGCAGGTCTTCCTATAGAAGGTGTAAAAGAGTAATACAGTGTTATTAAGTATATAATCTGTGTTTATGTCCTTTTAAAACTAATTCAACAGTGGAGTAAAGAAGTATCTGAACTGAAGGTATGCCCTTGGACTGTTGCAATGACTGATGTACAAAGGTTTGCAGGATTATGTCTGCTACCCTATTTTATATTAAATATAAAATGTATATTTAATTGTTTCTGATGTGTTTGGAAGTGAACTTTTTTAAACCATATGCATTTTAACTGTTGCATATTAGAGGTATTTACAAACATTGGTCAAATGTGATGTAGGTTTGTTTGACCTAGTTTACTAGTTGAGTTAAAGGCAGCGCTGTGACCAAATCTAAACAGGTTTTGGCATGGCCACCTGCAATGTGTTTAATTTAGAAATCAAGTTCATTTAGTAACTAGGACACTGTTTTTTTCTCTTTGGTTAAGCTTTGTTTAGAAAAACTGGGTTAAATATACAGATTCAAATCTTCCTTTTGCATTCTTCTGTAAAACAGAGATTTTGAATTAAAGTCTTACAAATTCTTTTCCTTTTATTTACCTGTCAAATTCAGCAAAAGGTACTCATTCAGGAAAGATTTAGGAAATGGGCAAGAAACAGTCTGCTTATAATTTCTGTTTCTTTTTCTTTTTTTTTTTTAATAAAAATGTTTTTATAAAAAATAAAGGGGAGGGGAAGAGAAGAAACTACAAGTGACAGCATTCTGTTCAGCTTACCTTTTTACTGCTAAATTTCCCTCCTTCACCTCCACAGGAAGAACAGACCAACCTTCCTGTCCGTGTTTCTTGCCAGTGAATGCTTTGGTCTGGTTGTTTCCTCTTGTTGCCTGCAGTGAGATTCTACCGACTGCGTGGGAGGAGTTTGCTCAGTATAGTTGAGTGCCAGGCCTGGAGGCTTCTGAAGCCCCTCTAGGATGGGAATAGTGTAGAGCAGGGATTCTCAACCTTTCCTTCACCACGGACCCCCTTTAAATACCTTTTGTAGCCACGGACCACCAAGACTTAATTCAAGATTTAAAGCACTAGACTGCATCAAATATTTTATTTTAATTTTTTCATGAAGGGTCTTCAAATTTGGAAAGAAAGGGAGATAAATTAATCTGTTAATGCACACAGTCCTATTATAATATCTTTATTGCAATGACTCCATACGAATTTAAAATAATAGCATCAGTACTCTTCTTGCTCAAACGGCCCATTTTATGGTATTTTAACATTCTAATTCTGAATTTGATGCCAATTTTTGCATTAAAAGTCTTCTCACCTCCCCCTTTGTTTGTGTTCAGTCACCATGTATTTTTGTTTATGGGTCCAGGGCCACCACTTGGAGGAACAGACTTCAGCCCCATTGTGGCCCTAAAGAGGGCCATTGGGTTAAGAAAATGTCTTTAAGAGAAGCATCGCCTAGTTAAAGTGGGTCCCACCAACCATACTAACACTGAATGTACTAGTGCTTCAGGGCAAGTGTGGAGGGGGGGGCAGGCTTGAGTATGAGAGGAGCATTGAGGGGAGGGCGTTGTGCGAAAAGGAGGCACAGTGCTTGCTGTGGGCCAGACCAAATGTTTCTGGGCTGGACGTTCCCCACCCCTGCTTTAAGCCTTCATGGACCCCCTCTGATGACATTGTGGCCCCCCAGGGTCCGTGGACCACAGGCTGAGAATCACTGGTGTAGAGGTCTTCTCCAGTGCTCTGCTATGGATTGTGCAGAATTAACTGTGTGTGCTTTCGAAGTTGGGTATTCTGGAAGAATAGAATTTCTGTTGCCTTATACCTCAGCTGTTTTTTTAGCATACAGGCATTCTTGAGTCGATTTGGTGACCTTCTGTCGGAGGTTGGAAGATCGGTAAGGTGTGTTGTTAGTGCAAGGCCATTCTTCAACTGTGGTGTTGGTGTGCATCTCTGGAACGTATGTGCGTACAGATACATGCTTCTGTACACTGTATTACTAAAAATTATGATAATATGTAATTGAAAAAAAATGACCGTTTACACAGTGACAATGTTAGAATTGAATCCTGCCATGTTTAGCTTGATCGATTAAGGAAATAGGTTTTAGTAATTCTCGTGTAAATTCAGTTATTCTTCATCTGTCCCTAATAACATTTGAGTGGAGGGGGTTGGGTAGCATAGGTCTCTAACGTACTTAATTCCTGTGTTTCATGTAAGAAGGACTTAGTCTTCTGTTGAGTAGCTCCACTCAAGGTGTAGTTATTAACCATTGCAGTATCTACATGGAGGACAGCCATTATAAAAGTCCAACTCAGGAAAACCATTTAAATAAAGCGCTACATCCCTAAACCTAAAGTCACATGAGCACCAGATAAAAATCTGTATGAAGCCAATCTTCCTTAGTTCTCACATGCATGGAATTACTTGTTCAAGAAAGTTTCCTTAGGCTTTGGAGGGCTTCTAAACCATGGTACGTGAGGTGCAATGGCAAGTAACAGGTATGACCCCACGCAGGATGTACATCTCTGTTTTACTGCATAAGTATGTGGATAGAATTTAAAAAGCCTTAGAAATACATGTATGTTTGAAACTCAGTGTTTATATTCCTAGCAATTAAGATCCTTTAGAAAATCTCAAGCATGTGATTCTGCATTTGAGAGAAGCTCCTTGGGGATGTATGTTCATGCTCACTGTATTTTCCACTGAAATGTGGTTCTGCATACTAGTAAAAGATTGCACTGAGTATTAACAGTATTTGAAAATTATGCAAGAACAACAACTTCTGCAATATCTGCTGTTAATGATACAGAAGAAACTGATATAGGAATGAAATATTGGAGGTGGGGCAGGAAGTAACCAACTACTTCTTAATATATATACATGGCGCGAACTTTTTTTCTTAGGTATGCCAGATGACAAGATGATGTTAGGTAGCTTCTGCTTTCTAGCAAGGAACATCAGAACCCTTACCATAGCTGACATAGGTACTTTAGGAATGCTTTTAACCACGTGGAGTAGCTGAAAAGGTTTATGTAGAAAAACAGAAGAATAATAATGTAAAGATGTCTAGAAGAGTTACCGTGATAAATTTCCTAAACTTAATTCTTAGCAGGAGACAGAATCACTTTTATCCTATCAAGTCTATCACTCTGGACAGAAGTGAAGGCTGGACAGAGCTTTAGGGTCCATAGTGTATTCAGGTTGTTGTTAACCTACCTGTGAACCCATTTTAGTCAGGAATTGTGTTGGATTTACATTGTAACTAAGAGTAAAGTGTGGCTTCATGCCAGTGATGCTCCTGCACTGAGCATAACAAAGAGACTAGTTAATGCAGTCTTTTTTTTTTTCTTTTTTTACCCACCTCTGCCATTGTAAATGTGAGTAGTGTTTTGTAAATACAATGAACTGAAATGAATATAAACTGTTATATATTGGCACCACATTTTGTGCCAGACATTCAGTGAGATAAAGTCATGGCTGGAAAGGACAGAGGTGAAATAAGCGTCTGAAGAGAAATCATTGGTTCAAAATGGCTATAAATGCCTTGGTTGTGAAGAGAGAATGAATATAGAAGTGCAGTAAGCTGACACTGGTGACTGGTGTGAGCAACGTATGTAGTACACTAGGCAGCTGGAAAGGTTATGGAATGGTTAATGGCAATATTAAAATGATAATAAAGTAAGAACGCCAAAAGGTCAAAATAAATAATAAAGACATATTGTGTTATCTGTGAGAGAATGGACTAATAAGAAAAAGTGAAGAATCTTAGAAATAACCCAGAATAATTTAAATAACATGGAATTTGCATAAAACTAAAATCAGATTAAAGTATTGTTTCAGTGTTCACAAATCTCTAAAAATGTGTAAACCACAAGAAAGGTTGTGCTGGGCTTAGCATGGTGGGAATGGATTATCATTAGCTTCTTTTGGTGACACTTGGCATTTTGTGCACTGAAAGGAAGAGGGATATGGGGGAAAACAGTAGATAATGTAATAGACATCTACAGCAAATGTTGCACAGAAGGAGATGGAACGAAGGAAAATGGGAGCTAAAGAGAGGAAATTCAGAAAGAGGGAGAGAAAAGAAAAGTGAAGGATGCAGTCTTTAAAATACATAGCTACATGTGAGCAAGCTGTAAACTCAGAAGGAGACACATGTGGTTTACAGATCGAATATATTTTTTTCTTGCTGTTTGTTAAACCAGTAGAAGAGAATCCATGTTTGCCTCATGCCCTGTGGTCTGTATGACAGCATGGTCCTTTCTCTCCAAAGGGCTGTCTGCGCTCCCGGGGGGTCCCAAAAGGTAAAGGTGAGCAATGGGCTGCTCACAGAGCAGGACTCCTTCCACAGCAGCCCTCTGTCATCCTGCCAGAAGCTGTAGACATTCTCATGTTGCGTCACTGGGGTGTGACTCTGTCTCGTTGCTGAATCCTTTTACTGGACCTGTAAAGTAGCCGTGGGGTGAGAATGGAATGGTGGGGGGTAGGTGTGGGAGACCAGCAGGTAGACAGGCAGCAGTTGCTGGATCCTGTTGAGTAATGCCTGCCCCAAATAGTAACTGCCCTTGTATCGTGCATGTTAAATCTGATATAGTTGATAAATTAAAAAATTACCATCAGCTCTGAATTTTCATGTTAAGACACAATGCTTTTAGAAGTTTGCCAGTGGCTTTAAAACAGTTGGCATTGCTCTGTATTTACGAGTCTGTTGTTTCTCTGTTGTTCAGTGAAGGGAGTAATTAAAAAACCACCAACAACTATGAGACCTCCTGTGCCATTCCAAAACACTGGTTTTGCTGCCGGGAATTATCTTTTTAAAAAGATAACTGTTTTCCAAGGTTCAGCAAATACCTTAATGATTAGAATGATTCTGTAATGGTGGTCAGAAGTATTACAATATAATAGTTCTTTGCCTCCACTTTTAGGAATATAGTAGAAGCTCTCTGGTCTTTTTTTTCTATGAAGGTCACAGAAATGCAGATAGCTTCATAGCATGCACGTACTGACTCTTCTGCTTGATAAAGTAGTTGAAAAACATGATTGTGCAAAGTTACATAAGTTTAGTACTGTATGCAGCCTTTTTTGTCTGTAAACACCACAGCCCCCACCCCCCCCTTTTTCATAGCCTTACAGTACATACTTGTTATCTATGAGCTACATAAGCCTTGACAGTTTTGGTTTATAATGAGTTTGTTTAATGAATTAATTTTCAGGTTCTTTCAGCCATAGTTTCACAGATAGATTGTTTCTGGAACACTGAAGAGAAAACTCTAAAATAAAGTATTTAATTGTGTCATGTATACATTGTGAAAAGTAAATTTTTGCCCAGATTGCCTCTGACAGAGGCAAAAAGATGATATGGTCACAGTTGTAAAAGAACTGGGATGTCAGAACACGCCACGGAACTTGTATATGCAGTATAACAAATGTTACATCTATTCGTCTAGCCAGGAATTGACTGAATTCAGTTGGCTGTGGAAAATTGCTATTTTGGCTTTCTTTAAGCAGTTTTTAAATTTCTTTCTTGTTTTGTGTATGAGAAGGCTTTTCTGTGGATGCAGGGAAGAAATAGAAAATATTTTTGTTAATGTAAAAGATACCATGTCTCTCTTTTCCACATGGGCGGCATCTTTAATTTGTCAGAAGTAACACCACCTCCCTTTAGGAATGTTCCTAAACCCTAGTGGTACGAAGATGAATTCAGGTCTCAGCAGCAGGTCACAGAGCTTTGTAAATGTGAGGCTAGTTCTCACACTTAAGTCTTCAAATGTCAGCTTGAGTTCTTCTGGATGCAAGTGGTTTTTTGTCTGTCCATTTATCTTTCTGCATGTTTTGCTTTCCTGATTAAGGTATCAAACTTCTATGGACATGACATTTTTGAGTCAGCTTGCATATTTTGTCATGTAAAGATTTCCAGCAGCAAATCTTGAGAAATATTCTTGCTCCATCAATGTGGTTTATATTGCAGGTAGGAAGGATGCTGAGAGCAAAGGACTCCGTGTTTATGTAGGAAGCAATAAACAAGAAGGGGGAGAGTGAGAACTGAATATGCAGGGTAAGTGTGTGTGCAGTGTGATGACATGTGGGCTGCCTTTTCTAGGGAATTTGCAAAAGTGGTGCTAGCGTTTGGGTGCTGTGGGAGTTCCTTCTCTAAAGATACTTACTTTATCGGATGTCTGTGGTATATACACAACATGCAAGAATGATTTACCCCTTCAATTAAAAGTATTAGGATTTGAACATGAATGAAAATGATTGCATCATGGAGACATGAGTTCTGTCTTTCCTTCCCCTCTCTTTACTTCCTTTTTCTGCTTCTTGTACCTAGTCCCCAAGAAATGAAATGGAGGTGAAAGTTCTGCTCTTGAATTTCTGAAGTAATCAGTACCTTGATCTGCAAGGAGCTCTTCTTTCAGTTTTTTTGTGAATACAGTTTACCAATTTAGGACTTCGAATTCAAGCATTTGAGACAAATTTTATAGAAGAGGAGTTTGTTCATATGAATTATTAGTTTCTTCCGTGTTCGGTTTTGAAGTGCTGAACTGTTGAAAGATCTCTCTCAGCTGTAGAATAAAGTCTTACTTTATTGTGAAGGTGGGAGCACCAGCAGATATCACAGTTACCATTCAGCAGGAGTCTCAGGTGCCAGCGCTTTCAGAATCTGTGAATTTCTTTTGAAAACAGTTTTTTTGCCTCTCATTTGTGTTTTGACAGTGGTCCATGTCAGAAGATACAGTCCTTGTGTGCAGTTTGTAAATATCCTTGTTCTAGTGGTGTAAGTGTGAAATAAAAAGCTGTTCTTCAAGCTGCTGGTTCCCGTGACTGGCCGCCGGTACAAAAAGCCCTGACATTTGCTAGCAGTTGGCAAAGGGCGGCTCTACATACGTATTTTAATTTCCAGCTCTGGGAATGCAGGTAAGCTTTAGGGAGACCGTACTACTTGTTTCAGTAATTGGATGAAATCAATAACAGCGAAATAGAGTATTTGAGTAGTTTTCATGACAGAAAGTCAGTGTTAGGAAGTATTTTCTGCTGATCAGCTGACCTTTTGGTGCTTGGTGCCATATGCCAACATGTTAGCTCTACTTTCCTATTAGGAATTTCCCATTGGAAAATGAGCTGTTACTGGTAATTTTAAAACAACAATAACATACCACCCGCCAGCTCTGGGAGCATAGTTATAGGTTATGGCATTCAATTAAAAATTATGTACTGAATTGTCTGGATTATGTGGTACTAAACACAAAAGCATCTCACAGATCAAGGGTTTTTATCATTGCAGTCTGCCGTAAAAATCGTGTCTTTTCGTCATCTAAACATGTCCATGTTTTGGTTTTTTTAGTATATACAAACTAATTTTAAAAAGAATTTCCTAAAAGAACATGAAGTATGTGTACTTTTTCATAAACTAGTATTTATTACACTAGAACCTCTAATATTAAGTGGTTTGCTAGTATATCAGAGTAGCCAAATGCAGTGAATGTGAACTGAGGAAAACACTGTCAAGTCTTGGAAATCAGGTTTTCACTTTACTGGAAATTAAAGAAACCCAACCACAAACAAAAAAAGTCATAATTCCCAAAGAAAGCAGTAAGTATTAAAAGAATTCAGTCAAATTCAAATGAGAGCTATATACCAGATCATTGTATGGATATCAAGTTCTTTATGATTTATGGTACAAGAGTGACTATGAAATTAACTTGATAGTCATTGATCTTGTCCTGCGGTGTATTGACAACATGCAGTGTGATATCTGTCTTCCAGAGTTTGACTGCTTTCTTACTGCTCTCAAAGTAAAGGTTATTCCTTATTACTCTACTTCTTACTTTGTTATTAATATGAAGGAGAAGCAAGCATTCTGACCTTGCTCTCCTACTGTTTTGAGCAACTTGTTTGGTTTTGCTGGCATTATATAATTTGACTTAGACTACTTTCCTCCAAATTTACATTTGAGAAATTTAGTCTTCATTAAATGCCTTGCTTCTGAAGTCTTCGTAACGAAGTAAGACTTGCTGGGTGATTGGTGTGTGTGAAAGTTTCACCAGGTATGCAGAGTTAAAGTCTAGGTGATAAATTCCTTTACTTTGTGCTTTGGACCAGTTTACTTGCTCTATATTCTCTAATCCATCTCCCTTAGGTCTATTGCCTTCTTTCCACAGCTCTGAATAGTTTCAGATGGCTTATTTGAAATTCATCAAACCACATAAATATGATTTATTTTATAAGCTTTGGAATTTAAGTTGCCATATAGACAGCATTTAGACGTGAATACAGTGTTTAGTTCAATGCAGTTTTTCAGGATATTACCTCTGATTATTTGATGCTTGTAGGCATAGGAAAACTGTTGCGGATCCTCTTCAGAGCTTTTGGGTATTCCTCTGATCCATTCAGATCTGCTTTAAGGGCTGCCTGCAAGGAGGAGCCATATAAATATCTCTCAAATATCACTTTCATAGAGAAATAGAAAAACTCAATAGTATCTATCAGAAGTGTAAAGGGAAGTAGTCATGTGTTATACAAAATCCTTTAATGGTTGGACTTGCTTACTAGAAATGATGGGCATTTCAGACTATGTAACAGTTTCAGGTGAGATGTAGGAATACAGTGTGCAGTGGGGAAAAAAAAAAACAATTTTGGCAAGCTGAGAGTCATAGTATTTCTGATTGTGGCAACTTAATTTTAATAGACAGTGAGTGGTGTTCTGTATCACAAGCCTGGTCAGATCCTGATTTCTAGTGGTAAGATGAAGTGATACATCTCAATATTTCTTGAGGGAAAAGAAGAAACTATTACTGTTGTGCTCTAGTAAACTTGTAGTGACAGGACATCAGCTGAATTGATTCAATATAGTGAAAATATACATAAGAATGGTTCTTATTTAGATTCTGGTCTTACTAAAGGTTGGTATATGGAGCTAGTTTCACTGACCATTCTGTGAACTCACAGCATTGAGTCTTCCAGGGGTGTTAAAGTAAATCCATTTATGGTATGAAAGTCGTGAGAACAGAATGTGCCTGTGACTGACAGGTAATCTGCCATGAGCATTTCTAGGGCTGCAGCATAATTTCAATAGCAGCTATAATCATAGTGTCTGAAGAGTTTTGAATATGTGTGAGTGCTTTACTGATTTTTTTTTTTCTTCTTTGTTGATTTAAATATTAATAGGAAATTCTTTAGGTACAAATATGATCTCAATTTTACTACGTTGTACTGTAGCATTAGTGTGCTGATTTCAGAGGAATAGCTCTTACCTTCTGTGCAGAACAAATGCTTGGTTTAGAGTATCGTTAATGAAATCACATTTTCTTCCCAGACGATCACTAAATCTAAGTAGGTGAAAGTGTAGTAACAGCTAGAACTCTAACTTAATGAAGTTTTGCTGTTGTTTTGATACTTATTTATGTCAGGCTAATTTTACAGGTTTGATTAGTCTTACAATTAAGAACCTTCTATTCCCCCCCCTTTTTTTAAGGCATAGGCACATAGTTGGTTAAAATGAAGTATTGCTGTTTTCTGAAATGCAATTAGTAGTCTGTGTTATTTAGTGATAAATAACAAAAGAAAATATATTAATTGTATAGCTGCTGTATATCTCACTAGCATGTTTTCTTTGGGGGGAAAAAAAAAAAAAGAAAAGAAAGAAAATGCCGATTAGGGGCTGGCAGAAAAAAATCACATAAAAACATACGTTTTTTTTGGGGGTATGGGAAAGTGAATAAGAAAGTGATTTTTAATGAGAAAGTAGTTTTCTGTTTCGTGACAGTGATTTGTGCCAGTTGCTGCAGTATAAAATAAGAGTTAAAATTAAACAAATGGTACAAGAAGTAAAATTACTGAGGTATGGAGTTTTCATCTGAGCCCTTAAACTTTGAATTGTGGTTTTTACTATATCATTATGCATGTCTCAAATATAAAGAGTCTTGATATTTGTAGAGCAGTAACTTGTGTAACTGTTGTTGCTTTACTACCTGGACTTGATTTGCAGGTTTTCTGTAATGTCATTTTGAGCAGCAGTTCTTTAATCTTCTGTTAATATGGTTTGACACATTCTAACCTATAAGATAATGTTTTATTGAAATGGTGTTTGTAAATAGTAAACTGGGTACCAGTAAAGAGCTTCAGGTAGACATTTTTGTTGTTTAAAATCAACTGGTAAGCCACTGTTCAAGGATGCTTTACTGGGATCATTAACTTAATTTAGTAGGGTATTAAACCTACAGTTGCAGAAACTTCTTGTGTGAGCTATATCCTTAGGCCTCTCCAAAGGTCTGTCAAAAGTGTAACCTTCAGCAAAATCCACATATTTGAGCTTCTGTGAGAAATTGTGATTGTCTACATTATGTAGGGTGTACCATGGGGGTTTACACAGAGTGGAATACTATGGTACCTGGAAGCTGGGGACATAAAAAGTAAGTTACAAAAATTCAAAAGACATTGCACTGCTTTAGTAGGTATAAGCTTAGCTGTAACTGACTCCAGGCAGAGTTTCAGTTCATCAAATACAAGTGTATGAGTTTGGTGGAATTATCCCAGCAAAAAGCCAGCAAAAAGCTGAAAAAAGAAGCAAAAATTAAACATTTCAGTGGTTAAGTGGGATCATTTTAGAAAGAACTGCATTTTATCATGGAGGATTGAGGATTGCTGTCCATTTTTTAAACAGTATTATGTAACACTTTGGGTTCCTCAACAAAACCATATTTAATTTTAGTTTTCATCTGTGGTATGTTATCTGTACGCTGTGCACACATGGTATGTTTATGGCTGATACATTTATCAGCTGTCATAATGGCACATCACGTTTTTGAGTTTTAGCATTTTAATTATATGTATTTGAGTTAAAATGCTTATGCATCTCCTTTCATGGTCAAGTAACTGTATATGTCATCAATCAGAGGAAACCAGAAAAAGCATAATCTTTGGTGTTGTGTCTTTTATGACATGGAGTTTGGGACTAAAATAATTTTCTTGCTGTTTTTAAATTTGCATGACCCAGATGTTACTTAAGTGTAAAGAATGAATGTGAACCTCCATAGAATATTTTTGTAGGAGCAAAATAGTTAACATTGTATTTCAGTCACATCCATAGCTGTTAAAGTTTATATCATTTGAAAAATTTATGGACAATATATTGCAGGGGAGGAATGCAGTGTGATAAGAGAGCACAGGATATTAAAAGACATTATATATCCAAAAAAAGAAAGATTTAATGTACTCAGGAACTGCGGCATGGATGTGGAAAAATGAAAACGGAAAATTAGCTTGCAGATAAAAAAGAAAAAACTCGAAACAATTGAAGGTCAAACACTGACAAATTTTGCCTTTGAATGATAGACGGGGCTTTGTCACTTTCTCCAGTGTGCTCCTGCTCTCTGCGCTGACTGCACAGTGCTTGCAGTGCAGAGGTAAACTTCCTTAGGCCTCTCCTAAGTCTGTAGATACGTTTATGTCTGTGGCCATGGTAATTGCCGTGCAACACAGAATTGGAATACAGTTTTCCAGGCTTTCCCAGAAAACTGAAAAGCAGGCTGTTGTATGATCATGAAATAAAACAGCCATCCAGTTACTTAGTTTTTTCGGGGGTGGGGTGTTAGTGTGTCTTTTTGTTTCTTAACATCAGCCAGTCTTTTTCACCATGAATTATATGTTTCACGATGTGTAACTGACACCATAGTTCACAGCATCTCTGAATTTGTTCCAGAGTTTGTCATAAATACCTGATACTTCATTGTCCTGTTGTTTTTAGCTTGCTTCTGCAAACCCAATGAACAGGATTTTATCTTTTTTCTAGAAATATTGTTTTACTCAAAGCAGATGTTTTGTGACAAATAATTTGAGGGTGTAGCATTGAAGAGACATGAACTAAAGCCTCTTGAGAGCAGCATTTTCTGGAGAAAAAATTGAGGCATGTGGGGAAAAAATAATCCAGCAGTATTGGTGCCACCATAGTTGAAAAAATGAATGTATTTATTTTGGTGAAATTTACTGAGAGAAATTTATTTAAGGTGACTGTGATGTTATAGTGGAGTTCATAGTATAATTTGGTTTATGGTAAGTTTTCATTAGTTCCTAAACATTATCTGGATGCAATAAAACAAGGATAAAATATTTGTAGGTAACTCTAGTACTAAAAATGAGCACTGAGAAGACTGTAAGAAACAGCTTTAGATTGAAAAGGAACAGGTGGATCAGAAACAGAGGAACTTTTTTAGAGACCAGTACAAAGGCTCATTACTTCCCCCCCTTCCCTTTGGGCTTGGAGTTTTCAGAGTGTTATAACTGAGAAATGTGCTTGGTAAGTACAGAAGAGCAGGAAACACTGTGCCTTACTATGGAGTTTCAGCTTGAACGTGCTGCTGCAGGAGTGGTGTGAGACCTTGTAGGTCAGAACACTGTGAGTGTTTGTTCTTGGAGCAACAGCAAGGTATTTCACCTGTCTGTTCCTGAAAAATGTGACAGAGTAGCTAGCACTTCAAGCAGACAGTTGTATTTCAACACTGCTGTAGAAAGTAACAGTATAGAGTATGTCTTCAGCTTATCTTTGGATCTCTCTTCTGTTACTCAGTATATAAAACATAGAAAAGAAAGGTATAGGTAGAAAAGGGTTAAAATGACTGAGGTCATAACTGGATACTGCAGCCTTGTAGAACCTCACTCCAGGAGGAGAGAATGCAAACAGGCATCAAAATCATTCCCCCAAGGACCACTTACTATACAAAGGTTCATTACTTCTTTTTTCACTAGTAGTTCCACCTTATTAGTCATAGAGCTACTGCAGCAATATGTGTAAGATTAGTGGAAATTTTATTAGTATCTACATTTTCAATAGTCCACTTTAACTATTTAAATCTTACTGTATTGGGTTTCTTGGAGAAAAGCTAATAGACCTTTAAGAATTGTGGTTAGGAGGTGTTTTTTATGGTATTAGACTGTTTCCTAGCTTTTTCATAGGGACAGGAATTTGTAGTATGTAGCTGCAAGAAAAAAGGCTGTGCTGTTCTTACTTGTTCTGCAATCAACATATAAATATGCTGGAACAAGCTATTTGTTACAGCCTAACTCAGGCTGTTCTTTGAAGGAATGCGGGTGGTCTTACTGCTTGGCTTCTCAGTACTTTTCTCATTTCAGACCTAACCAGGTATTGCACAAAGCAGCAAAATAAATCCAACTAAACTGGGAAAGCAAACCACTTGAACAGGCATCTTTCTGTCCCCTAGATGAGCAGGTTGGATCCCTGAAGTACATGTCCTTATAGGTTGTTCAGCCTGATTTTAAAATTCCAGCTAATGGGGTTCCTCTGGGAGATCTTTTTGCAGCCTGCTTTATATCTCTCACTGTTATGAATTATTTGCTGATAATCAGTCTCCTGTTTCTTAATGGGATTTTTTTTTTTCAATGAGTGCTTTCTGGATTTTACCCTGGTGAATCGTGTAAAGTAAGTCCTTTTGTATTTCTTTGTTCTTTAAATAGCTGTTACGTGATCACTTCGGTTTTGCTCTGTTTAGCAGAAATACATAGCGCTCGAACTCTACTACTTGCATCAATCTATCCAGTTTCCATTGCTGTTTTTCCTTTGGGTTCTCTGCCATTGTTGATCCCTTTCTGTTGCTAAAGGTAAAAAGCAAGCTCACTGGTCAGTCTCATGGTTTTGAACTGATGGAAGCGTAGGTATCATCTGAAGGAATCTAAAAAGTTTTTCACTCATAAGAAGTGATGATCAGCAATGAAAAGAAGGTCGAATAACTGTAAGAATGGGAATGTGTGAATTAACAGTGATTGCAAAGGGACTGCTCAAATGAATCCAGTGGATCATGTAGTGTTTGAAAAGTGGTAGTTCTCTTTGAAAGTAATAGTTTATTAATTATTTTTTAATTTCCTGCATCTCGTTTGTACACAAAGCTGAACTTACACTAAACTGCGGTAAATTAGAAGTATGGAGACAGTAAAAGAGGGAAAAAACTTTGATTTATAGAGTGAGCAGGAATGCTAGGTGCTATTACTTAAAGGGAAAATAACCCTTTCATATTTTGATATCATTGAAGGAAATCCTCCTTGTACAGGGGGCATAAGAACCCTTCTAAGTTTGGGCTTTGGCATCTTGGTTATCTCTGATTCCAGCATACTTGAATTAGGGAACAATAGGAAATTTAATGAATGTTTTTCATAAACATTTTAAAGTAATATGCACTATAATCTTAACCCTACAGTTTAAAAAATGTGACTCCCTGTAGAAAAGCAGATTAGGCCAGATTAAGATTCAAATAACTGATTTCAACATAAATGCTACTCATTGTCCAGTTGAACTTGTAATTCTTTCATTTTATGAAAATTGTATTTTTTCATTTGCTTTTGCCACTTTAAAATCACAATGTGACAAAGAGAAAACCAAGTTCCTTCTAAACACCTTTCATTTTTTGTATTGGTTAAGTGATTAGCACGAAGACGTTTCTAAATTACATTCCATGACTTTTAAGAATTAATATTTTTTCTGTTGTGTATACAACTTAGACACTAGTTTCTGTGGTATGTATTAATTGTAGATTTCATGTATGGTGGCAGGAAAGAAAAATTGGAATTACTGGTATTTATACTACCTATTGGTTCTAGTTGTTGTGAAAACTTTGCTCATGGCAAAGCTTTCAAGTTCATAATAAAAATAAACCTTCTTTGAGGAGCATTTAGCAGTTTGTGCCTTGCATTGAAGGTGTGTGTGTGACGGATAGAGAGCAGCTGAAAGATGAGTTTATGCCTTTGTTTTCTCCATATGGAAAATAAAAGTGGAAAAAGGTCACTTGAATCCTAAAACTTAGTCCACCGTGATTGCATTAATTCAGTCTTGAAGGACCTGAAGATACCTATTCTACAAATTGTAAGGCACTTCCTAACTCTTTGTAACAAAACCAAGTATACTGGTAAATAACAAACTTCAGTAGTGTAAGATCCATAATAGTAAACCAGCCACAGCTATATTCGACACAGAATTGAGATCAAACATTAGCGTCATCTCTCTCAACAACAGGAAATTCATTATATAAAATTGCAGATGTTCCTAGGAATTGGGCCATGATGTTGACAAGATGGCAAGATACATAAATGGAAGTTCCTGAACATTATTTTGTGATATGAAATGTTTTGTTAATAATCACTTTATACCTGCAATGTCAAAGAAGTTGTATCAACTATACACACAAGAGACTTTTAATGGCATGGCAGCCACAAGCGTACCCTATAGAGGAAGTGAATTTACATTCTTCCCTTTTCTGTATCCGTTCTTCTGCATTCTCACCCTTTTTCAATTTACTTTATCTGAGGGTTAGAAATACACAGTTTGCTCCATACATTTCAGCAGGAGATGCCCTAATACAAAATAATGTGCTGCAAAGACATCCAATGCAGCTATCTTTCTAACTCAGGTGGAGATGTCAAAGCGTCTGATACCTGAAAGAATTGCACTGCAAGCTTTGTTTTTTCTTCTCTTGTTTGGGAAACTTAGTAAGCACCAACTTAAAACACGTTAGCTTGCTTTGTCTCCTGTCAAAAATCTGTTGATGATGCAGGATTGTGTGTCAACTTTAGAATTGATCAGACCATGTAAACTTCATCCATTAATATTTTAGGAATATCTGATTTTCATAGAAGAGCTAGTTGTAACTAATGTTTTAAGTAGCTATCCAGAAGACAGCTTGAATTCATGTTTTTCTGTGTGGGTTTCCTTTTTAATAATACTTTGTTACTGAATGTAACTTTAAAAAAATTGTCTCTGCTTTGATTTTTTTTTTGTTGTCTTGAATCAGGAAGGTACATAAGCATATCCTTAGCTTAAATGACTTCAGAATTTTGCTGGACAGGTTCCTGCATGTCTTACACTGTTTACTGAACAGTGGAGCATTTATCATTCCTGAGAGGTCTGATGTTTGTGTATTCATACCTGAATGGAAGAATTCATAGATGGTTCTCCCTGAGTAAGCAATACTTGTAATTTGTGCATTGATAGCTCTGGCTACTGCTACATATTTTCTGTTATCTCTAAAAGTGAAACATCTGTACTGTGTTCCCAAGCTAGAGCAGTGTTTAGGCATTATCAGTGGTGTGTACACTTAGTTTTTGTTGTAATACATATTTCTTCTAGAAATCTTTTGGGTAGGTTTTCTTTCTTTCAGCTGTTCTTATTTTAAATCTGTAATTTTAATAGCTAAAGCAGCACAACAATGTAGAAGGTACATTCAGTACAATGAATGAAGTAAGGCTCTAATTCTGCAAAACCTTCTACATCTGTATCACTCCCATCTTTGGATCCCATTGAAATTAAGGAGTTTGCTATCTGTAAAGTTAAACAGATACTTCTGAATTTGCAGGAGCAAATGTTTTATCAATTTTTTTGTTGCTGTTTGAAATGTCAGTGTTATGAAAGTTCTTTTCTCCATAAGGAGTTAGAACTATAGTAGGGAAAGTTCTAGGGTTCTAGGGACTGAAACAGCTTTAGTTTGGGAGCATTAGAATTTAGTTTGAGGTTGTGGAAGAGGAACTGTGCTTTTCTAAGAACCTTGTTCCGTGGTCTTACAGTTCGGTTGCATGTGCTGACCTTGTCTCTGAAGTTTTCCTGTTAGCAGACTTGTCAGGCTGTGAAATATAAAGGCAATGCTAAAAAAATGCCAACAACTTTCCTCCTTTATTAGAAATGTTTAAAGCATCAGAAAACTAATAATAGAAAAGTTAAATGTTGGCATTGTATTAAAAAAAAAAAGTAATCTTGAACTAATTTGAAGTCCACAATTAGCCTGGATCACAGGTGGCAAGAAGTTTTAATGATAGACTGGCCCAGGCCTTGAGGTAAATTATGCATAATTATTCATAACTGCTATTTTTGGCTTGCTTGCATTTGTCCTAGACCTCTGCCTGAGGAAACAATTTGAAATAATTAGTGTGCGAGTGCACTGACAATGATGAATGAATCAAATGCATCTGGTGCCAAACATGGATCTTGATAAGAAGCAGATAACTTTGGCAACTGTGGATTTTTTGTTTTTCAGTCTCTGAGATGGGGAACAGTTTGTTCGTTTTATTAGGCTGACATGCTCAAGGTAGAAAATTACCACTCACTGGGCCGTGATCAAAGTGCAGCTAGGAATTCTAGCATTGCAAACACGAAACAGTTCTGCAGACTGTGTGCGCAAATATTAAAGACAAAGAAAATGAAGGGGATATCAAGGTGGAACATTTTGAACACACAGATCAGAAAAGCCAAAAGTTAATGTTCCAACAGCAAAATGCATTGCTTATGTTACATAGGTTGCAGGCACAATTTATGTAAATATTCAGCAGCGTAAATACAGCTGCATGTCATTACTCAGGGCAAAGCAAAAGCAGAAACAAGAAGATTCCGCTCAGATTCATGCATTGTAACTTAGTTAAGAACGTGTCTGGAGTCTTCAGGGGTGTTTCTTTCTCTGGCTTGAGTGCTCAGTGTCTCATGTATGTAATTGACTTTACATGCTTTTAGATCTGGATGATTGTGAGGCTCTTTTTAAATGAAAGTGTTTAATGAAGAGGGGAAACAGCATGTTTCAATTAGTATGCCCAAGGTAGCTCATTTTTTATCTTGTTGGACTAGTGAAAGAACTCTTAATTGTTTTGAGTTTTCTCATAATAAATTGAATAAAACAAGAAGAGGGCACAAGGTAGTGTTCAGGTCAGTGACTCAATAACTTAGCTATGACTGCCAATCTCTCAACGCAGAGATTATGTGGCTTGTAGTTACTACCTTGAAATTGTAACATTGGGAGTAAAGTTGTCTGAAACAAATGTGGCTGTAAAGAAAGATTTTTTTTTTTTTCAGACTGAAGTGCAAGGTATAAATTTGACTGTATAGCTGATAAGTTGGGAGCTGAGCTGTTGACTCGCTTTTTGTCTCTTAAGTGTTTCAGGTAAAGTTGTTACAATGAAGATTTAAGTATTCCCGGATGTCAACTGCTGCTGCATATGCTGTCTTTTAAAGGAGTTTCTTGGTGACACGCGTCTTATGCATTTGATTGGATCTTAAACTGTGTAAACTTCAATAAGAGTTTAGTCTTCTAGCTTCTAGCTCCTCTTCTGGCTTCTGCTTCTATATTTAATTAATGTTTTTCTAGTAATTTCTAGTGATTTTCCTAATGAGAATCATAACATTGCCCCAGAAACCTACGCCTGTGTGATTAGTACTCACTACAGAGCTCTGATATGTTGTGGATATGGCAGAATATGGATATAAAGACATTTTTGGCCTCTATAAGTGAAATCCCTTTTCCTAAGGGAAGTTCTGCTGTGATGATAGGTTTATATGATCAGATATTTTTTGTGTAAACATCTCCCAGGGCCATGTCCAAATTCCTTAAAATCACTGAAGTTTGTTTGGTTGTTCTTTAATCTCAGTGGTCTCTGGATCTGGTGCTTGGTATTAATGTCGGAGCAGACTAGGGAAAGAAAATGTTGTGAATGATTGTAGGTTCAGAGTCTTTATTTAATCAGCTCAGAAACTTAAAAAAAGTGAGCCCACGTGTTAAATGCTGACTCACTGCATAAGCTCCATTCAGCTTGTACACTCAGAGGCAAAATGTCTAACTAGCTTGGGTCATTTTATATTATTTTAACTGCCAAAGATACCAGAAGCAAAACTCCTCACAGTCCTGAGGCTACCAGATGAAATGCCAAATGAATGCCTGAGCAAAGGCTCTGTCGAAGTCAGACTGCTGAGATCTTTTTTCGATTCCTTTGTTCTGGATTCTGCCTCTGGCCATGACTGGTGAGCTGCTGTGTCCAGCTCCTGAGGCTGACCCTGCTCAGGCGTTGTCTCTGCAGCCCAGGCTCTCTGCTGAACAGGCGTCCTAAGATGTATCTAAGTGGACACTCCATATCTACTGTACCAGATCCGGGGGCATCTTGACCTGTGTCCAGAAGTCGGAATACAATTTTTGGTTGCCCTGTAAACTGCCTGTCTCCAGCAGATTCTGAATCCAGAACAGATCTTACGGTTCAGCACGATTTTCCACTCTTGTGGAACACAAAGGTCCTGTGGGGAAAAAAGGATGTATAATCACCTAATTAAGCAGTATCGTAATGCATATGCACAGTGGAGCGGAGTTAGATTTCCATGTCTCAAAGAGCATACAATTGATTGACAGTTCAGTTGCTCTGTGAAGAATGAGAGGAAATAATGCTATTTTGTGCATTCCTGTCTTTTTGAGGATCTGGTGGGATGCTTTCTTTCAGAAGGTGTTACTGGCCTTTTAGTAAGGAGTTTGCAGCTCTGGACTCAGCCTACCATTTGTCTTCTACCCTGTCAGGATCTTTTGACCTGCAGGGCAAACCCAGTATCTTGATTCATTTCTGCTTCCCATTACCACTTGGTGTTCTGTGGGAGATGAGGCAAGGATAGTGTTTCTTGGTAGGCAAAAGTGTTAGCTGATAGAGCAGTGATTTTTAAAAGATGATGATTGGAGCACTGGATGAATGTCTTTTTTCTGACGTGCGGAGTAACGACTTTACAACCAGTAAGGTTATAAAGAAGGTATGTTTATTCAGCGCTGGGTGCACGGGGGATCACTCCTCCACAAACGTGCACATTTTGGAACGAAAAGCAGCTCCTGTCTATAGCGTAAAGTGTTTACATATTCATGATAATCCTGAGAATAGGGAGAGATATTACAATTAGTTTTGAGAAATCATTATCATAAATCCCGCGCCAAGTCCTTCCCCGTTGCGCCTGCGCAATGTCTCCTGGTGGTCTTGGGCGGGGGTCTTCAGGATGAAGATTGAAGATGCCTCCTCTTCCTCTCGTGACTTTTCACCCAATTAGGTCTCTTCAGCATGTCAATTTAGCATTCTTTGAATCCGCCTTCCTTATTTTGGGACTCAGTAGTTGCAGCTCCTCCCTTATCTCAAGAGCCCATCCTGCTGAGAGCCCACCCTGCTGAGAGGCCTGCATCTATTTTGTTAAGGTTTCTCACTTCATTTCAAACTAGCAAGACTAAGATAATAAATAAGTTGTGACCTTTAGTAAATTGTTAAAGCTGTTTATAATCACAAAGTTTATGTAGATTTTTACTTTCTTGAAAACCTTGCCACGTGGCAAAATGCTACTGCCTGCTCCAGTTCACTCAGGTGTGCTTCCTTATGTGCGGTGGCTTAAAATGTCATGAAATTCAGACTTATTTTGTCCGTGTTACTGAAGTATATCTGAACAATTAAATTTAGTAGCTTGTTCCACAAGTGACAAAACAAAGCCATTTTTGTTTTCTCCAGATTGATACCCTAACTCTGGCTTGCCCGCAAATGTCCTGTGGCTTCTCTCCTTCATAGCAGAGCCATTACTCTAGTGTCCATCGTCATTCCTTTTGCAGAGTTTCAAACTGATTCCTGTATACACTGGGTTTTTCACTTTACACTTGTCATCTTCCTTCACTGCCCCCTGAACTCCAGTGGGCAACCAGCAGTCCGTTTTATGTTGAGATTGGCGCCAAAAAGAGCATGTGTGTATGTGCGTGCACTCTGACTGGACGACAGGCCAAGCAGCTGTTAAGTCACATGCTATCCTTGCCCTTCAACAGCAGCATTGTATTTCTCTCCTTTACCTGTCCACTGACTTCTACAAGGCCCACAGAAAACCTTTGAGACCCCAATCTTCTAAAATTTAGTTGAAATTGGCCAATAGATTCCAAAGTTAGTGGGGGCAGTGTGGATGGGAGAGAGGAGAGAAAAATTGGTTGGTGTAATCATGTAAGCCTTGCGTCGTTGAGGAAACCAGACTAAACCACCTTTATGTCTGCCTTTTGCAGAGGAAGTAATGTGTGATTAGCTGAATCTTACTTGTTGGTTTGGGATCCTAAAGTTCTCCAAAGTGTGTTATGTATCTGTCCAATTCCAAAGTGTCAAATTTGCATGCAGATCTGACTAGAACTGAAGGACTGTGTGAAATCACTTGTGGTAGTCAACTTCTTATTCCCTAAAAGCCTGATGAGGTTCAGGTAACGTGTGTATCAAGAGTTACAGGAGTGTATTGTACTAGTAAAATGTCACCTCTCTCTAGACACCCTCATCTTTCTGCTGAGTTTGGATGGCTTGCAAATACCAATGTGAAAAAGGCTAAAAGCCTTTGTTTTGAATGTGTTCTTTGGAGAAATTCTTGAGAGAATATGTGTGTCTTCTAGCGCAAATACCACTGGCCAGCATTTAATCTCTTGGTCAAGCATTCAGTTTGCCTGACAAAAGGGTGGTTTGGGTCTGTGAGAAATTCAAGTTTGTTCACCTTTGTTTGATAACAGTTCAGTTCTGCTGTTCTTTGTCCCAGCTTGTAAACAGAAACATTTGAAAGATTTTTGATTGTAGGTAGGTGTGTTTCTCAGTCAAGTTCCTCTGTGCACATGTTCCTGGCTGGCTCACCTGAAGAGGTGAGCCTTGGTGAATATTTATCTTTAATTTGGGTCAGAATCATGCAAATGTGGATTTCTCAGTTGGTGGTTAGTAAGACCAATTGATACTTCTGGTAATTAAAGCATGAAGACAATGTTGGGAATGCCTGCTGTCCTGAGTAATGTATTTGCAGGTGGAAGCCTGGCAGGTTCAGTTTCATTGTCTTGCAATGTAAGTGCAGACATCTGTGGAAAAAGAATCAACTGCTGAAAAAGAGCAAATGTGAACTAATCAGGATGAATGGTGTTTCTGAGTAAAAGAAGTGAGTACTCTCATGCTGACTAGGAAGAGACAGAATTCTTCTTTGAGGATTTTTTGTGTGTTTTTTGAACTTACCATAATTGATGTTTAATTCTTTTTTTTTTTTTTTTTTTTTCTTATGGAAGGAGTGATACTGCAAGGTTTTGATAGCTTAGAGCTTTATATAGGTCTAGTTTACTATCTGGAGAAAAGGACTGAACCCTGAGTTTGGGTGAAATTACTATTTCTCTTTTGCTGCCATTTAAAAAAAGATGTAGACTTTTCAGTGTAATGAAAATCGGAAGATTAACAGACTTTAAATAAGTAATTTAGCCTTCAAAGGCTGTTCAGTGGTCCTAAAACTAACTAGATTTTTATATGGTCATAGAAACGAGTAATTTACTCTTTACCTATGAAATTACTCTTCTGAACTCACATCTATATACAGTATTTCACATGGGTTTTGTTTTGCTGTGGGCAAATATTTTGGTGTATGTTTTCATGGAATTTGAAGTTACTAGATATTTGTTTTATTTTACAGTGTACTTATTTCCCAAGAAGCAAAATGAAAAGGATAATTTCTCTGAGGCAACAGGATTGGACTGTGTACTGGTTCTTTCCAGAGGGAAGGGTAGTATAAATAAGAAACTTCTTTAAGGAGGAGAATATGAAAAGGTTTTTCTTGTAGTGGATAAACCTATTTTATTGTTAGTGTCTGAAGCTGTCACTGTCAGTCTGTGGAGTGAGTATGGTAATAGCTGGCTTGAAGGTTATTAGCATCATTTTATATATGCTAACAGCTGCACAGACATTGAGGATGGAGGTGTGTGGTTGGGTTTTCTTGGTAGTAGGGTTTTTTGGGGGTTGGTTTTTTTTGTTTTGTTCTGTGTTTTGTTGTTTGCTTGTTTGTTTTGTGATGGTTTTTAATATGAGCCTAAACAGAAAAACTGTGTCATTTATCCTGTATCCCTGCTCTTCATTGCTATGTGAGGAGCCCATCGTGGGGCTAAGCAACCTCAGCTATTACTAGCTGCCTAATCGTGTCGGCTTGCAATGCAGGGCCGAGATGGGGTGCTGGGGAGGAGAGGACGCTGGCAGAGGCAGCCAGGTGCTGCTGACAGCCTGGTAAGATGTGATTTAACCTAACTCAGCTGTGCTGTGCTGCACAGGCAGGCCTGGACAACAAAAGGCACACATGTGTCCTTCGTAAGCTTCATTAACTCTTTTAGAAGAGAGAGTGCTACTTTGACATATTAATTAGTTCCCGTGCTTTCTTTTGCTCCAAGTTAACCTTTGCTTTGGTCAGTTGATTCAAATTACTGATAATTGCAAGGCTGTTAGAGGTCTGTTTATGCAAAGTGTACTTAAAGGGGCTTTGCTGTCTGAGTGAACAGGCAAATGTTTCATATCACTTGAGGGCTGCTGGATTGTGCTTGTCCCACACTCCTCTCTTTGAAAAGAGAAAGAGCAACCAAGAAGAAACAAAGCAAAGATAACAGAATAGCGAAAGAAGTTACTGCTAAGGAAACCAGTTCTTCATTGAAAAATAAATGGAATCGTGGAAGAGTGGTCTGATACAAAGTTGTTAGGCAAAGAAAATATTTCCTGTGTTATTTCCTGCATTGTGTTACAATATACTGTGCTTAGAAGTTACTGACTTTCAGAAAGTTCAGTATGTGTTTTCATTTTTTATATGAGTGCCGAATAATGTATTTTACTCCCACAGAAAAAGAGTAAGATTTTTGGGTTGTTTGAAGCTTTCTGACTAAAGTAAGACCAAAAAAATGTACAGGTTAACTTAAACTTGTATGGTTCTGTGGATCTCTTTTTTTTTTTTTTTTTTGTATAAATTGTTTAACATTGTGCCATGTTTAATATTTTACTGAACAGGTGTAAGACAAAAAACACTGAACATTTTTTGTAATGTACTTTTTTTTTTTTTAAGTAATGAAAGCAAACAATGTTTTTCACAAAATGTTGACACTTTGTTTCAACTTTTCTCTACTATTTCAGTCAAAGCTAGTGCCTAGAATCTCTATGTAGTTTTGCCCCCAAAACAGGATCAGTTTTTTGTTCTTATCAATGTTATTAGAGTGAAAAATTTCACTCCAACTAATTTCTAGGATTATTTGCAACATGTATTTTCTGTTACCTATATTGGTTGATGAGTGCTGGTAGCACAGAAATATGGTTTTAGCCAAACTTCATCCAGTTATGTCTTCTCAGCTAAGGTCTCAGTTTTCAAAGAGTAGTGGCATAAAAGGTGACTCTGTCCAGTTGTATGTACAAACATTGCCATTCAAATGTTAGAGAAATGTCCACTTGAGTTTTCTGATTTGTAGTTACTTCAAACCAGGATATTACAGTTAATGTAAACCGGGACACTTTGATAAAACATGAACTTCTGTTTTGAGATGTGTTGTATTCTTCTTGCTGTGATAATTCACTGAAGAAAAGGAATGGGACCCTCTTTCTCAAATCTATGCTATAAAATAGCATCTACCATTCAGACTGAAAGCTTTTTCTGGGCAGAGATGAGTCATTCTTGCATATTCCTATTATGCCTTGCACAATGGGATTGTTCCCTCTTAGTACTACCTCTTTTCAAGTAATGTAGCAGTAAAAAAACTTTTTCCTGAAGTTATCTCCTACAAAAAAGTACCATTATTGCTGTCAGGAGCATTAAAATTTCTTTTTTTTTCTTTAGGTGACCTACTTTGTAAGGTAGATACTTTTTAAAGTTCTTCCTTTTTCTACAACCAACATGTCTATATTCTTTATTGTGTAAATCTCAGTTTCTTTGTCATTCAGTGCATTGCAAATAACTTCAATTCCAGCTAAATCTTCAATTTTAAGTTAATGCTATATTTTATGATTGTAAAACAGGAATAGTAACATGGATCTTGAGTCGTTTCTGCAAGACAGATTGTTTTTATACAAATAAATATTTAAGTTCATCAATGTAGAGAACAATTGTTTTGAAAATTTAGAAATTAATTTTTAACTAGCATAGTTTCATGCTAGGGTATTTACATTGTTCGTTGTAGGAGATTTGGTTGATTATTATTCCGACTGTTAAAACATGTAAAACACAGGAGCAGGTGTAATATGCCAAAATAAATGCTGTTGGAGTACCTAAAAATAACGTACTGCAGCTTTTAAAAGTGGAAAAACTCTTCCAGTCTCTTTGCAATGTGCTACTCTTCCAGAAGACCTCCAATAAAGGGAAAGTGACCTCCAAATGGTTCAGTAGTGATATGGGAAAGGAAGGGCTCTTTATAGTGACAAGACAGGCTGAACGACAGTGGCATATGCTGCTTTCCTGCTAGCAGTTTTAGCTGCTCATTTTGCACTGTGCTTTCTCCCAAGCTTGGTAGGTAATTCAAACTACTTTTCTGCCATTACACATTTTCAATATTGCAATAACTCGGCAAGACCTTTTTCAATATAGCTGTGTAGTGTTGTGTTCTAAGATTTGATGGAAAGGATAATTTCAGCACAGGTATACCATAGCCTGCCACAGATACATGTGCCACAGATGATGGGGGTTAGTCTTCACTGTAAGGAATATCATCTATCTCCTTATGATTTTTGAAATTATTTGCTTGCTGGATAGTTATTCTGCAGAGCTGAGTTCTGTTGAGTGTTACTTTTCATTTCTCATGCTGTCTGTGAGACGACTAGCCAGACTTTAGAATGAATGCATGTGATGATGGGGTGTGTTAGCATGCAGTTAGCATGTGTTAGCCTATCATTCATATGTTCTGACTCCTTTTCAACTTGTCACAACTCTGTTCTATTGAGGAGAATTCTATCACACTGATATAGTTATCATCTTTCTCTTCCCCCAGTTTAAAAAAAAAAAAAAGGAAAAACATGAAGTATTTAAGTATTTCCCAAATACTGACCTCAGCTACATCATCCCAGAATGAGCAGAAGTCTACCCATTGTTACAGGGCTCTCTCAGTCTTTGTTTCTTACACCTTTCTCTGTCAAAGCAGGTGGGTGTGTATACTGTTGATGACAAAAGTGATTTGGTTTTTTATCTCTGGGGTTATGCAGAGAATATCTTTTTCTATTTGTAAAAGATACGTGATCTTGTCTTTTTTAAAAACCTTTTCTTGCACCTCTTGTACTGCATTTCTTGCATCTCTTGATGATGACTGCAGAAATCTGTTAAGGACCAATTTGTCTTAATTAGGGGAACAGCTGGACATGCTTGTACTGTTCTTTAGAGTCATAAATGCAATCTCATTTCATTCTTCCTTACTTAGAGCACACATGTGTGATCACCCCAGAATTGCTGTCATGACTAAATTAACACTGTTTAAATAAATGACTGCCAAGTATAGCCTGGAAAGAGTTAACAGAAATTGTGTTCCTACTATGAAGTGAGAATACCTTCCCTGCTGATGAGGGGGATGGGGCCCTTAGAGTACAGACTTGTGGAATAGAAAATGTTTTTGATGGGGTCTGAGGGATCATAGAAGAAGGTGTCTGTGAAAGTGCTTTTATGTAAGAACAAAAGACCTTGCACAGGCATTCTGTACAGACTCTTGTTTCTCATCCTTGGTTTAGATCACAGTTCTCTCATAATTTAAAGAAGCAACTTTGTGACCTGTATGCATACAGATTCTATAAAGTGCAGTTACCAAGTTACCGATGTAACCTTAAATCACCTGCAGACTGGGTACTGTGTTACTGAGGGTTTTGCTGTGCTTGCCAGTACTATTGTGGAGGTACTTGCACGGGCAAATGGTTTGTGCCAGACACAGAATGCTCTTCTGAGAATCAGAATGAGGTTGCCCTGTAAATTATGCAGGAAACCATCAGTGCTGGATCCGTTATGAACTCTTTGCTGCACTGTATAGAGTGAAATCAGCGTGGAAGGGGCGGTAATCTAGAAAGCAAGTATGTGGATCTGGTTGTCTTTTTTACCAAAGCTAGCTGCTTGCATTTGGGTCATGGTGACCTGATGATGTGCATATGGGCAGGGGAATCCAATTTTGCTAAGTAACAGTTCCAAGTATGCTGTTCCTACCCAGGCCAGAACTTTGCACTTCCCTTTGTTGAACTTCATGAGGTTCCTGTCGGCCCATTTCTCCAGCCTGTCAATGACCCCCTGAATGGCAACATGAACCTCTGGCACATTGGCCATTCTTCCCAGTTTTGTGTCATCAGCAAACTTGCTGAGGGTGCATTCTGCCTCCTCATCCACATCATTAATGATGATGTTGAACAGGATTGGACCCATTATTGATGCTTGGGGTGCATTGCTAGATACCAGCCTCCAACTAGACTTTGTGCCACTGATCACAACATTCTGAACTTGGCTGTCAGACAGTTTCAGTCCACCTCACTGTCTGCTCATCTAGCCTATACTTCATCAGCTTTCCCTGCGAGCATGTTATGGGAGACAGTGTCAAAAGCCTTACTGAAGTCCAGGCAGACAATGTCCACTGGTCTCCCCTCATCAAGGCCAGTCATTTCATCACAGAAGTCTGTCAAGTTGGTGAAGCATGACTTCCCCTTGGTGGAGCTGTGCTGACTCTTCCTGATGATTTTCTTGTCCTTTGTGTGGAAATGATTCCCAGGATTAGTTGTTCTATCATCATTACAGAGATGGAGTTCTCCAAGTCTTCCCTACTCCCCATACCTCTGTTCCTGCCCCAGCCATGGAACTGGCATTAATACTGTACTCATTGATAATAGTAGCCATTCTTGTGGCTTTATTTAGGGTTTTTTGTTTCGGTTTGGGTTGGTTTTGCCTTTGGTCTGGTTTTGGTGTGTTTTTGCTAGGTTGTCATTCAGGTGGGTTTTTCCCCTGTATCAGCTCCCCACATTGCCACTTCAACAGTAATGCAGGGAGCAGAACAGGAGGTAAGAGTAGGGCAGAGCAGAATCAACAGTTAAGCTGTTGTAGAGCCATGACTTCACTTACTGTGCAAGTTCAATCAGTTTTCCATGTGGTGATTGGAGGTCACACACACATTTCTGTACTCTTCACAGGAAAAGACATCAGAGAGAGAGTATTATGGCATAGTATTTTGTTTGTGATGGTTCAATTTCAGCTTGCTATTTCAGTAGTCAGGCAGTGGTTCTTTCTGAAGGACGGTGCCTTGGCTGTAAATGAATTTTAAATTATGCCTTAGAGCACTGTGTTAGATGGTCTTGAAAAAACAAACTCATGTCCAGAATGTCTTATCTTGAATATTGTAAGATTATCGCTCTTATCTAAATTGCCAAACTCTGTATGTGGAGGTATCCAGTTTGCTGTAGTTAGACTACAGTTTGGCTCCAAAGAACGTGAGTGTATTGTATTCTGTCACCTTCACAGCCTTCTGATTTAATTATGAGTTCCTTCCTAGCTTTTGGAAAGCTGCGTGAATTTGCTTCACTCTCTCTCTCTTTCACTTTGGCCTTCAATATATCTACAGGCTGATCCAGACCTTGGTGTCTCTGCTCCTTCCCCCCACTTCCAAATGGCTGGGAATAGTTTGTATAAAACCTGCCACCTTTATGTTTACAATGCCTGCTTTTTTCCCAACTTTCATTCTTTCTTTGTGTCGAAGTCTCTCACTTGATTCAATTACAGCTCTCTTTCCTCGACTCCTTTGTCCCTAATAGCTTCTGAATCATAACCAATTTTGCATTGGATTTTATATAATTGTTTATTCTTTTCCCTTTTCTGATTGCAGCAGCATTCTTCTTTCCTCATTTCTTGTTACTTACTGTCCTCCTCTCTGTTGCCTAGTCTTGTAAGCCTGACATCCTCTTGTCCACACTTTTTCTCTCCCACCTAGGCTTCTGATACTTCTCTTTTAACTTTTGAAAATATTTCTGTAAAATCTGTATTTTTATTTTCTTTCTGCTTGGAAAAAATATCCTTCCCTTTTGAGATAGAGCAATACAAGCAATTTATAATTTGTTCTTTCCGTTTAGGTTTCTTTTGTAGAAAAAGCTTGTTCAAACTGGGATCATTCATAAATACCATTTGAATGTTTTGTGTGAACAAATTTCAGCTGTGGGAGGCTCACGATGAGACTTTCTGTGTGATTAATCATGTACATTGCTCGCTGATGTTTCTGTTTCTGTGGTAAGATTAGAGAAACTTTGTCAAACATCTGCCTTGAAAACTGTTTTGCTTGATTTTCTTGTCTGTCCCCCCTACGCTTGTAGGAAATAAAGGAAAAACATTGCTAAAACCAATATGTAACACCTGAACAACAGCAGCAGGACTAAACAGAGACTAAGTTTGGGCTTTTGTCTAAGTATTATGTGCCTGCTAGTGCAAAAAGAAAAGAAAAAAACACTCTCAAGAACAAAATTACAGTTTTATACTTGAGTTCAAGAACCTGCATATGTGAAAGATGGTATAAATCATAACTAAATTGTGCTTTTACTCTGGTCACCCTATTTCAGAGAAGGTGGCTTTTGTCGTTCTTGTCAGTCCAGCTTTTTTTGTGGAAACTGAGTTTTCATAGAGTTCAAAACCTGTTTTAATTAAAAGAGCAATTAAAGTACAAAATAGGTATATGTGGGATATATAGCATGTCCTTTATAATGAAAAATGATGCCTCATTATTTAAAAATAAAATTTCTTATATTATTTTTACCTACTTGGGCTCTGTCCACACAATTATATTTAGCAATACTTCTAAGTCTAAGCAATGTCTTCTAAGACTGTTGTGTAAGTAGGCATGTAAATAATATATTTTTATTTTCTTTCCAAAATCTCTGCATTATAGTGAATGAAGTGTTAAATCTGGATAAATTATATTCAGGCTTGAGAAGCATGATTTTTCAGTATTTTCACTGACTTCTTATATTCAATTTAAGTAAATAATTGCTGATTTATCAATAAAAGCAACAGAATAATTTTCCTGTTGGAAGTATTCTTGTTTATGGAGTGCAATAGGTGCAGTGAAATTATAGGAAACATGGTTTTTCATTTAGTATGAGATAATATTATTGCATTTTAAATTAGCAGACCAGAATATTCCAGAATATTTAATGCATAACTTAGAGGACTGCTGGGCATAAAGTGTGTGTTTAGCATCACCTGCATAAAATATTTCCACAGATTCAAAGATATGTTGTGGGTTTTTTTTAGTTATAAATCTTGCTTTTTTTTTTAATATGATTTTTTTTTTTTAATTCCTGACAAAATGAAATGGAGACAAACCATTTTGTATTTTTGAACTGTTTTGGGGGGCAAATTACTATTTTCATGACAGAACTGTTAGCCTTACCACTTGAAATTTTGATATATGAAATATGGGGTTTGATGCCATCAAAGATAATGTGTGTATTTAACACTTTTTTTGCCTAACTCCTTTGGTTTTGGATATTGCACCGTGGAGGTTCATCAGTAATAATTTTGTTCATTATCATTTCAAAAATGGAATTCTGTGTGTTATGGTTATCAGCTTCCTACGTTCTCCATCTTATTTTCTTCTGTCATAAGCTGTAAGTGGCATATGGGGTTCAAGCTGTAGTTCTCATTTCCCTAAACATTGCCAATTAGGATGTTGGCTCTGGGACATGTGAAAATGAAACAACTATTAAATGCACTTTTGAACTTTATTGCATATTGGTAAATCTGTATTACTAGCGGTATTTCATGGGTTATAAATCAGTAGCAATACTGAATTTTTCCTGTTTCCTGTGGCTGGAAACAGATTCCAAGTATTTTCATGCGATGGGTTTCTCACTGGGTCCCATCTATCTTGTAAGAGGGAGTTCTGATTCCAGCAATGGTGGGGATTCTTGACAGCTCAAGTTCTCTGTTAGAAACGCGTGGGCTTTCAATTTCGTTCTCACAACATGTTCAGATGGACCCTGTGAAGCAAGTGATTAAAGCTGAAGATCTGAAAGACGGTTACCTACATATGGTAGCTTTCCCAACCAAGTATTTTAAAATGTAATTTTATCTTCTCGTTTATAGGACTTCAAAGACTTAACTCACAGAGACACTATGTGATGGGTTTATCTCAGAGTCCTGAGATTGAGTCTTCTTTATCAGAAGCATAAATAATTTGACACAGTTCCTGACCTTTGGGCAGGAAAAGTCCAGGGGAATGAGATAGCGTGAAGGTTAGTTTGTCTGTTATCCTCTGGGTAGTGATTCATCCATTACTATTGAGGTCATTGTCAGGATAATATGGAAGACCATGTGGTTACTACTGTGGGGCTACCTTTGGGCAAATAAACGGTCTCATTGTATTCTGGTTCTGCATAAACTTTAACCTCTGGACCCACAATTCATCAAAATAAATAAAACAGTGAAATCCTTGTCTGATTTTTTTTTTTTTTTTTCCCCCTACTACGCAGTCACAAATGCAGAGAATGGAGTCAAACACACTCATGCTTATCGATACATGTTCCAGCAGGCTTTCATTTATGTTTAGTGCTTTGGTTTGTGGAAAAAACCCCTCTCTTCTGTGCAGTTGCTTTCATTTTGGGCTTTTCGCAGTATGTAATCAGTGTCTGAGAACAGTGCAAGGTTAATTTTTTTTTCTTAAACCACAGGACCTAGAAGTGAGGCAATTTGAATGTTGAATACAAAAGCTGCAGTGCTGTACTACTGAGTATGTTTATAGACAAGCTGTTTATAGACAAGCTATTTATGGCAAAGAAGTCAAGCTTGAGTAAATAAAAGTAAACTATAGAAATATTTTCTGCATTACAGCTAATGAGCCCTGCTAAGCTTTAGAGTAATTCTCTGAACCATATTTAATCTTTGCAGTAAGGTATTGATAGTACTGATAACAATTAGTATAGCGTATCTCTTGAAGCACAGTGTGCTCTGCTGTACCATACATAGTAAGCTAGAAAATGAAATGTAGGCCTCATGTTTACATACAAGGTCTTATGGAGGAATTTTCTTAGTAGGATTATAGGTCAGGAGTTTGTGTTTCTGCTAATGTCTGTCAGCCTCCCACATAGTAAGTATACAAATATACCTATATAATGAGATTTGAATTTGAGGTTGTGAGGCTTCTCTAAAATCTGACAATACTTTTAATATTGCATGTATTCTATTCCCAGGAGACCTTTGGGTCCTCCTTGGGCTTGCAATGATTTATGACCTAGGTCTACAGCAAAGATGCTGTGCAAGATACAGGTAACATGGTGTGAACAACAGATTTCTTTCAATGCTTTTTTTTTGGTGTGTTTTTGAGCTATTTTATCTAATGAGTTTCTGTTTACCCAAGACTGAAACTGATTGAACCCAAAAGCTGCCTGATGGCTGTAGGACTATGGTTACCTGTTTTTCTTCCTACATGTAAAACTACTTACTTCCATGACATGCTTACTTTTTTTTTTTTTTCCCCAGTTCCGAATGTGTACGGTTTCTCAAATAATGAACAGAGTTTTTAGAAAATTATGCATCTCCAACTTACTGCTATAGTATAGAACTGTGAAGATTAGCTAATGCTGTTGCTCCTCAAGAGTCTTTGGTTAAAGTCCTGGTTGAGTTACTTCTGTTTATTTATCTCATATTAAATTAGGCATGAGTTCCTCTTTCATCCCTAGCTTGACATATGAAAAGTAATTGTTTAATAATGTTTCAGAGCCTTGAGAAATTAAGAGCAACTTAGCCAGAGGTTGAGAAGATATCTGGACTATATCCAGTATTCCCAGTCTAATTACTTTCTTCTTGTTGAACTGAAGCGAATTTATCTTTAGAAAATATAAAATGTCAAGCTATGAGTTCCTGTATTAAACATATTTTTCAATTAAAATAACTATGGAAATATGTTCATGGAACCAACTTTTCCTAATTGCATGGTGAGAAAATTAATTTCCATAGAATTACAGTAAAAATATGATAATTATCATTACCCTTTTGACCCAGCAGTTGACAAAAGAATAATAACCTTTCTAGAGGTATTTTTAACTTAGCCTTTTAAGCATAATGTCTCCTCTCTGATTTCAACATGCGCTTAATTTCAAGACCCTATGTGATAGTTAGTACAGGTATTTTTAAATCAATTTTTATTTATTGCCATTTTTGCAGTACTTTGCAAGCAAGAGATTGGAGGAAACAATGTTATGCTTTTCAGGTACCTCTCATAAGTATTTCTGGCTTATCACCGTTAAAGGGAAGGTAAGATGGCAGTGACAGGATTTCAGATGTTTCCTTTAAGAAAAGAGTCTGTGTATTGCCTTCTACAGGATTAAAAAGGCAATCTTTGGAGGAAAAATGCTGGGTTTTATTAACTTACTATAGGAGGATCATAGTATTGAGTACTTCACATGCTTTGTTAACAGCAGAGCTGCTAATGCACTTCAGTTAACCTGTTATCACAAGTTCAATTAGTTGATTCTGAGCTGACTTAGAGACCATGTTAGCCCTTAGATGAGATCTTTTGTGTACCAGCCCAAAAGCCATTCTGTGCGGGTAAGGATGCTGGTTCTGAATACAAATGTTCCTCAGTGCCTGAAGAAAGAGGTTGAAAGGTAAAGCTCTTAGTGTACAGCTAGGGTAAGGGGGGCAGTGTAGGCTGTGGTCATTGCTACAGCTGAAATATGTGACAGGGATGTAGGAGAGGCAAGTCTGGACACTGGATGAAGATGTATGAAAGGGAGCATCTAGGCAATGGGTGCCATAGCTGAGTCAAAGCTGATGTTGAAGAAGTGGCAGTTAATGAGTAACATTAGTGTATGCCTGTTTAACATTTTCCGACTGGTAGTCATGACAGTGAACTTTGTAGTTTAAGTAACTATACTTAATGCAGTTTTAAATGGAAGTGCGAAATGATGAATGAAAAGAATGACTCTTCAAGTTGTTATTAAGAAATGATGCTGAAGGTGGGAGCATGGAGAAGCGTGATTGTGGAACTCTGCTTAACTGAGGAATATCCAAACAGAGCATTGCATGTAAAAATAAAACAAAACAACCCAAATGCCTCTAAATGATGGTAATTACACTGAACAGCTTTTCATGGAATTGACTGTGAGCTCCATCTGTCATGAAAGTTGTTTGAGTTTTCAGATTAAATTGTTCTCTCGTATGAAGTTATGAAGCATTAACTACTCTTCACTCATGTAAATTAAACTCTCCCATTTCTAGATTAGTTCTCCCATCTAGGCCGTGCCAGGGAGTTGAAGAAGGTTTCAAGGGAATCAAAGTCTTACAGAAGGGACAGACTCACAGTACTTACCTCTTGCTGTCAGCTGTGCAGGATTACATCCAGTGCTGTGATCTTAAAGGCAGTTATCGTGTTGGAGGCCACAGATCCTGAAACTTTTCTCAGAATCTGTGAAGGTGCTTGTAATGGGGACCAACTCTTCCAATTTGTCAACCCTCTTGAGTTGGAGGGGAGACTACTACATTCAGCAGTAACCTGCAGTACCATTACTTTGGCAATGATGTAGTGACCTTGCCACACTGAGTCTGCCACAAACCTGGAAATAGGGGCACAAGTCTTGGAGCATGTCCATAGGGCAACTCTGTTATGTTTGCATTCTCAGGTGCATCGTACTCACCTTCCACTCAACGAGGAGTTAATCTGCTTGTGAGAGGTAAAGTTAGTTGTCCTGCACATGTGTAGAGTTGTTCATGAGAATAAGTATCGATTCTGGACTGGCTGGTACTGTCTGACTGTTTTCTGGAATGAATAATGAGCTGTCCCCCACCCTGGAAACCTGTGCTGTGTCCTGTCTCTACCTCAGCACAGTGTCCTTGCCAGTTGCTCTTTATTCACAGTCTGTGGAAGACACTGGTTGAAGGCTACGTTGGTCTCGGAACAGCTGGCATAATGATGCTTAGTATTTTTTTCTGTTCAGTTTTGCACTTTGAAAACAAGCAAATATTGTTTGGATTAAAGAAAAAAGACAGCTATGTAAAATTTGCTCAGAACTTTGCATCCATCTTTGGTTTAATAATCTAAGAAGTATATATTTGTGTTACTTGTCCTTGTGCAGTAGTACTGCCAATTATATTTATTAGCCCTAAATATTAAACAGCTGGCAGGATTCCACTGTATATAAATAAGACATTTGAGACCTGGAGGAATGCCATTTCTAATACAGCCAGCTGGTGCTTTTTACAGTTACATTCAGCACAACAGTACTGAATTTCACTGTACATTCAATGTTGTGTTAATGACAATAGGAGAGCGTGGGGTGGTTTGGGATTTCTGTAGGAAATGCCATTGTGTAAAAATACATTGTTTTGAAAGACTGACTGTACCACGGAAATGCTATATTATGCACCTGTTTTATGCATTTTGATGTAAATACTTTTGTGTTTATGGTTTTTGCTGGCAAATACAAAGCAACAAACTGCAGAAGCTTTTCAAATGTGAATTTGTAAGTGTTTTTACTTTCTCTTCTGCGGTGGTGTTTTCTGATGTAAGTAATGGTTTCATGCTTAAAAATTCCTGCTGGCCGCTTCTTCTGAAGCGATTTGCTAATTGTTTGGGGTTTTTTTTAATGAAGCTGTGATCAGGTCTTTGTTAGAGTCCAAGTAATAACTGAAATAATAACTAATATACCTCCTCACTATTAATTTATTCCTATTCTACGTATTAGAAAATTGAGGCATAAATGTGGACAAGGGGTATCTTCAGATTTACCTAACTAGAAAATAGTTTAGAGAATTGGCTTATTCCCATTCTTGAATGACTATGCCATGGTCATTTCTTTGTAAAGGTTTGCCATCAGTGACTTGTCTGGCTATATCCAGAGGTTAGTACTTTAGGTGAAGCACAGGATAATTCTGGAGGACCTGATGCTTTTTATTCATATTATTATTAAATATTAACAGGAGCTTATTGTTATGAGCCATATAGCTAAAATATTATGTCTAACATGAAGTGTGTAATCATCTCTAATTGTAATTACTAAAGATACAGTTTTTCACCAGATTGCCATGTCCACAGCCTTGGGTGAGTTCCATCTTAGATAAAATTCTGCTTACTGAAGTACCTTGTTGTACTAAACAGATGCTTATTTCCATCTCCGAGAGAGCTACATTTAAAGGCTGAATCTTACCTAGTTTGTACAATGCTCATGGATGAAAGGTGCTTTTATATGAGTGGTGGTTTGGCACAGATTTCAACCATGGGGATTGTTGTTACAAAACTTCCCAGAAAATCTGCTTAACCTATGAGATAAATAAGATTGAAACCTGTTTCTCAAGGAGACCTGCAGCCTAGAGAAAAATAAAGCTGTAAATGTTTTGCTTGTCCAAGCTCTGAATGGGCATTTGAATGCTGGATTCAGATGTCTGTTAGAAAGTCAGATGTTTTCCTCATTGTAGTGACCTTTTTACCTCACTGTGATTTAGAGGATTTTGCTTGCAGAAGGGTGAGAATCAGCTGTCCTTACAAATTTGATGATGAGATACTCAGCTGTCTAGCAACTAGAGATAGGGAAAAAAGATGGCTTTGCTTACCTTTCTGCAGTTTGTTAGGTGTGTACTCTCCCTTTCTCAAATTATTGTGTGTTTAAGCTGTGCTTAGTACCTATAACACAGTTGTGCTTATTTCTTTAACCTTATTTGTTGTAATATTTATGTTATTTTACTTCCCAGAGGAAAGTACTTTAAAAAGTAAGAGGCATTAGTGCATCCAACACTTTTGGTGATTTTTTTTCTTTTGAGAGATGATAAGGGTCAACATTTATGTTAAATTATGTATGTATTTGTTATGCCTTGGTGAAATGATGTTTATTTACTTTGAAAGATATTCGGATCACTGTGGCAATGTATATTGTGCTGTAGGTAGCAGAGGGTGATGCAGCTGTAGTAGACAGAGTGAGGAGGTTCTTGTCCTTTCCACCTTTCTCCACATCTGGTCTTATTTTTCTGATCAGGCTATGATTCTATGGTCATCATGGGACACGGTTTCTCTCTAGTCCCCTGTCAGGTCATGTGCCAGGAACCGCATGTTCTTGGGGGGAAGATAAGGAAATTTTTTTTTTCTTTTTTTTCTGAGTTTCACTACAAGCAAAGCCAAAATAGTGAAAGAAGAAAACGTGAAATAACAAAACAGGCAAAAGGTTAGATAAGAATTTTCCATTAGAACTGGTTGTTTTGGATAATTTGGCATAAATTTGGAGCTATGTGTTGTATGGCAAAATGCTACATCTCAGTTTTTGTTGGCCAAATTTAATATCTGGATACTCCTAATGAGTTTCTAATTTCATCTGATCTCTAATCAGACAAGAAATTAAGATTTTTGTCTTGGTTGTAGTTCTGAAACTGTATTGCTTAGTTATGAAAAAACCTCAACTTTCAGGTTGAGTTTATGAACAAAGTTTTCTGAATACAATGATATGCCATCAGGTGTGTTTCGTCTGCTCCCACAAATGTGAAGACTCCAGTGGGTAACTGAACAGAGAGGGAGAAGAACACAGTGGTAATACTAGGTGGATCTTAGACTGAATATTGTTGATGTAGTTTTATACCGATATATCCTCCTTTTAACCTTATATTTTTTCTAATATGCTTATTTTCTGTCACAGTAAAGCTTTTTCATTTACCAGTTACGACTGGTTGTTGTAAAATCATAGACTAGTAAATCAGCATTAGGAGAAAGTGTAACAAAGTCTGTCTTAGAAGGGTTTATGTGATGGTAATGATAATTCCACTGTGTGTGTAACTTCATTGGAAAACTCTTGCAATGCACCTTCCTCTTCTTTCATTTGCAACTTAGAAAAAATTAAAAATGAAAACTGGGGGGCAACCCCGTACCAGCAGGTAATTTATTTGACTTTTGAAAGACAAATGTAGAAGAAAATTTCCATGGTACTTCCACAATTTCTTAAATTGGATCATTTTATGTCCTCTGATCTCAGCTGATTGGTATTTATGGGCCTTGCATCAGCGCCTTTGGTGATGTTATAAGGGAAGTGTTTTCATATTGATGAGCTGGTCTGGAATGCATTCTTCCATGATGCGGTCATTACAGGGTTTTTGTTAATAGCAAGCTTTCAGAGCTCTTGCATCCTGTTACTATTTTGTTAAACTTCTATGTAGTATGTGGGAAGGTTCCACTTTTCCTTTAGATTTGAATTATTTTATTCCTAGTCTCAAGCTGTCCTAAAATGTGTGCTAATTTTTGTTGGCTGTTTGATTTCCTCACTCCTCCTCAGAATTTTGGCTGTTGTTTATAGAAATCTCTCCTTGAATAAATTTTTACTTTCAAGTAACTAAGTTATTTTTTTTCTCTGTGTATTGGCTACGAAGTTGAGTGGGATACATTAGAATCTTGTTCAACATATGTGAAAGCTTGATTCTCCTACTGATCTGAATTTGGACGTATTTAACGTTACAGTAAAAAAGTCAACAGAAGATCCAAGTACTAAAACAAAGGGAGGCATCAAAGTTATTCATCTTGTCTTAAATCCTGCAACCTGTTTCACAAATGTGTGCTTCAGCATGATGGAAACGTTTGAAATATTGGATGGTGTGTGATAGAGAAAGAAAGTGTTAGACTGAAAAAAATTTTTATATGTTTAGTTATAATATAATCCCTATTATCATACTGAAAGATTTTTAGGTCAAATTGTCCTATGCAAAGTTCTTTTTTAAAAAAAAAAAAAAGTTATCTAGATAAGCGGTGAATATTCCCATGCCTGAGGCTTTCAATCTTGGCCTGTTATGTTGCTACGGTGTAAAGTATGTCAGAAGTTTCATACTTAAAATGAATTATATTTTCAGTTAATTAAGGTGACAAGCACAAAATTGTCAGAAGAGGGCTTGTAGATCTTTTGGGTTCTTTTATAAAGATTCAAATGTTTGTGATGATGTCTTTTTTTGTTGTGGTTTTCCTCTGCCCAATATTATTTCTTCAGTTTTTAGTCCTTTCTGAAAGTCTTGCTTATCACAAGGCCTCTTTCTTAGGAAATGGGCGTTTATTTAAACAATTCAACTTGGGCTATTCTCATGCTCTTATTAAAGTTAATGACAAATATCCCTTGAGAGCAAGATCAATGATTCTTCGGCAAGTGTCAGATACACACCAAAAAGCAAATGAAAGTTTTATATCAGTGAGGATTAATTTCCCACACATAGGATGAATAGCAGAGAGCATTGTGTAACACTGAAGGATGCTTAACTATTACAGCAACAAATATACAGAACACTTTGTTGTAATATCAACTTGACAAGAATATAATTGGAACTGAATGTCTTTGGTTAGGAATGTTTGTTGGTAGCACTTCCATTTTCCAAAATAAGAAAATTTACTTAATGTTTATACAATTCTGGCACAAAGAAATATAATTCTGGAAAAACTAGAAAAAAGAAAGTCAAATGCTTCTTTTTTATGTTGATCTCTTATTTTCAATGGATTAAAGTTTTCACCAGGAATGTCTACTTTGTGTTTGTATTCAGGACTTTTACTGAAGTGCCAGCTGTAATTTTTTTCCTTTTATTAAAAAATTATTAATTTCATATAAAATTACTCACTGAGGAAAATACTAATACTGTATAGTATAATATAGAGTAGTATTTTAAATGCCTGCTCATCGGTGATCTCAGTACTGATAGGAATTGAATGTGTGTTATGCAGCTTTGGAGTATTTCAGTTTTCCAGGTGCTGCATGAAACCCTCACATGCCTAACTTTAAGCTCATAATAGAATATTTTGATCATTTTGATTTTCTGCTTGCAGATATAGATTTTTTTTTTTTCTATTAAAACCTTAATAGAAATGCATCATGTCTATACTAATCTTAGTTTTAAATACTATGCTTGGCCTGTATATGAAACGGTTGCCTTCTTTTTAGCATAATCTCTGGAGTAAATGGAAACTACACGGACATGTATGCACTTAAGCATGTGCATGTACAAGGGAAAGGAGGATCCCACTTAACAGTTTTTGAACTCAGAGGTGAACTTTAACACTTTCACAGAGGAGCAGAGGTCTCCAAAGGCTTAAATCCCTACAAGACTTATGAAAATAAGAAACAGGAGGAGAGGAAGAGGGAGACAGACAGAGATAGCATTGATGCTCCCAATGAGGAAGAGACTTCTTTGCACTCACCTTTTATTAGACATCAGAGTCCATGTTGGAGACCAGACATAAGACAGAGTTGTAGGAAACTGGGCTTCATGAATTCTGCTGCTCATGGTATGGCTTGTTTGTTTACCTCTTTTTATTGTAATTGCCCAGCAATCAAGGGAGGGAAAAAAAAAAAGTAAAGATTATTAGCCAGTTTGTATTCTGTCAGTGAAATGTTGAAAAGTTGCATGCACTATCTGCAATGTGAGATTCGTATCATAATGATCTTTTTGTTTGGGAAGGGAATTGCTTGAATAAATAGCAGAAGGCACAAAGTATGCATACACGGGAATGAATTCTTTTCTGTCATTGCTCAGCAAGGCATAATAAAGGTGTTTTGTGGGTTTTTTTTCTGTCTGAAAAACTGTACTGAATACTAAGAGCCAGTAGATGAGAAAAAGGTCAGTTTTCAGAACAAAAAGTGTTTTTCAGGTAGAATTTGAATGGTGGTTCTGTAGAGGGTTATGTGAACACCTCACAGATAGCAAAAAGCAGTTACACTGACAAAAAAAAAAATTTTTAATTAGTTTAGAATTAAGCAATGATTTGACTGCTCTGATCAGCCAAGGGTGGGACATCCTAGCACATGAAGATATTTTTGTGAGGTTTCAAAGTAATTTCATTCCGTTACTATTTTTCTTCTGATTTCTCAGCACTGTGTTCCCAGTCTGTGTTTTAGCATGCACAGTGGTTATATAGTTTGAGGTATGTTCCATCTAGCCACTATTAGATTTATTAATTTGTGTTAAAGGACAGTTGGGCATTACCTGAAATGGTTCTCATACCAAGTACATCATCATACCAAATTTCTTAAAGGAAAATAAGTTTGTAAATAAATATTGTCAGACTGTTGCCTGAGATTGTCAGTGGAGTCTTGGGGAGTTAGTTGCCTGGGTTCCATAGGGGCCTTGAAAAATTATCAAGCTCCTTTTTTAGTAGGAGTTTTATAGTTTAGGAGTTTCATAGCAATGTGACAGTGAAAGATAAAATGTAATTTATTGGAATCATGCAGTTACATATGTGTTGTATTTTAAATTACAAAATAGCCTTCAATTTCTTAATGTACACTTAAGATTTTTGCTATGAAGGATAAAAAGCCACAAAAACTGAAGTATGCCACAGGAAGGATGAAAGAATTGAGGAGATCACTCATGTCCTAGATTCTCACATTGAGAGGGAACTTTTTAGTGAGACTGCTCATGGCATCCTAGGAAATGGCCTACATTCACTTCTGTACATTCCTTTTTGTAAAGAAAGTGGAGGAAAAAAAACCAAAGCCAGAAGTCCAGCACACTCTGCTAGATCTGTTCTGGAAAAGAAAATTCTTTCTGTCCCAACTTTGTCAGCTGGTATAACCAGAGCTATGAGTTAGACCTTCTCACTGGGGATCTCAGAGATTTTTCTATAGCACTAAAAGCACTCTCTTGTTTCCTGCCATTAACAGTATCCAAAAAAGATGTAAAGAGTGAAAAGCAAACAAAAGAACTCTTTCCAAAAGCCAAATTACATTCTGGGGAGGGAGTGGTGCTGTGGCACCTCTCCTGGACATGTTTCAGAAGTGTTGAAGGTGCCTCAAGGCATTAGAGTAATATGATATAAGTACTGTGTAATATGAATTCAGAAATGGTGGTCATACCTCTGCTCCTTCCCTCTTGACAATAGGAACCAATTCAGCACCCAAAGCTTCATATTACAGCCTCGTATTTCCATCTCCCCCATCATGCTGTCATAAAATCCCTGACACAATTTATAAATTTCTTTTGTAAAAAAATTTGGATTTATCATCCCTATTGGACTGCTGGGAAGATAGTCCTGTTGCTTCATTCTTCCAGTATTTAGAACCTGGCTATTAATTTCCAGCCAGAACTGATAAATGCCCATTAGTTCTGTAACTGCACAGTACTGAGGGAAAGAAATGCCCGTTGGGACACCTTTGAAGTGTAATGCCCCATGGACCAGAGTTACCCAAGTAATTGCATGTAATTGAGGTGGGAATTTGGTTTGAGTCCCACCAGTGTCTGATTTACACGGTGTAAGTACAGATCTTTCATACAGTCTTCTGCCAGGATCTCAACAGATTTTCTTAAATTCTCAGCCTAACTCCCACCAATGCCTTTCCTCCTCAACATTACATAGTGCCAGTTCCTTCCTTCCTGGCTCAGGTAACTTTCTCTAGGTTGTTCCTAGCTCCCAGGAAAGTTCCTGTACCCAGATTCTCTGCAGTATTTCTCTGCTGTCACTGCTGTGTAGTCTGTCTGCTGTGACAGCTTCTCCTTCCTCTTTCTGCTTATTCCTCAGATACCTTCACGTTTATCTTTTCCATCTATCTGGAGGATGAAAACAAACTGTTCTTATTTTCTCTTAGAAAAGCTTCAACAAGATGAAATTTTGTATGGGAAATTGCAGTATCCTCAGAAATAGATCTATCTTTTTTTGAGTTCTAGGTGGGTTTCCATGGTAACTAAATTTGGGTGGTCATACTTATTTGCTGGATGCTTTCTTGCCCCTTGCATTACATTCTTGTTCCTGCAGAAATACTGGTGGTTGCAGGGTTGCATGATGTTTAGGGGAGTTGATTCAATAGAAATTAGCCCCACCCTGTGCTAGTTTTTCCTGGGATGGGAATAGTTCTGGGAAGCAGAAGGTGGGAGGAGGAGAGTTGAGTGTGCAGCAGGCCGGACTCAATGCATAAGGTGGAAAGGAGCGTGTGTCCCTTTCTGCCACCTGGTTGCACTATATAGATACCTGCCTTGCATTTGAAGTTTTCTTTCAGTGCGTCTCATATCTCTGTTGCATTATTCTCTTTGCATTTTGTTGTCTCCTTTTCATTTTGGCTGAATTTTTCTTCATGACTTTTCAGTCTCCTATTATTTATTATAGCTACCTGCGTTTTGACTTGTTCAAGCCCTAGCTGTCCAGGTTCCTGCATACTCAGAGTGCTGTGCTTCTCTTTCTGTACCCTAAGATACAAAGGCTCATTTTAATGACAACATAGTAATTCTGGACTCTTCTCTTAGCTGATTTACCCCCCACCTCCCTGCAGATTAGAATTTTCCTCATGTGTTTAAAATGCCATAGATACTTTTTTTTCCTAATGCTTTTTGTTTCTAATTCTTTTTCTCATCTCTGTGCATCTCTTTTGTTCCCTACAGTAAGGGCACTTTTTCTGTAGCTTTCGTTATAAGGAATAGCTATGTCTTTTATAAGGAAGATCTATGTCTTCTATTGTAAGGAGTATCTTAGGTTTCTTTACTCTCTGCTTTTCTCTAAGATTTGAAAATAAACTTTATCCCATACTTATTCATTTATTTATGTCGTCCTTTGTAGCTCCTGCCTTGTTCTGTCATCACAGCTAGCTGTTTGGGGAATATAGGTCAGAATAATGCATGTACAAAGTAAAACTGCACTGAATGCTCTAATACTGAATAGGCGACGTGGCAACGAACAGGAGGTTTGCTTCCTGTTGCCACCTAGCTTCTTAATAGGCAGCACGTTTTCATGACAATACCTCTCTATAAGCCAGAATATACATGCTCAGCTGCTAAAGGTCTGTTTGCTTATTGATTTTCATCCTCTATGTAATGATAATAGATTTTTAGTGCTGAAAAGAAATGCTGTGAGAGGCATAGTCTTGTCTGGATACTATCTGATACTTTGTTCTAGAAGCAGCAGAGCTCAAGGGCAGCGTAAGGGGGAGATGGCTCGACAAGAGCTATAGTGGGAAAAGAACAAGAGGTGCTAAACCAGTGCAACTTTACATTAAAGAGGATATGCATAGTCTCCCCTTGGTCTGAAGTGGGCATGAGTTTAGCATTTTGCAGCAGTTAAACAGTTTGGAACTTTTTGATTATGTGTGTTCAGAACAGGTTTGGGCGGAGAAGTCCTTATAAATGATGCCTCAAAAGACCTGTACTGTAGGCTGCCCCAAGTATTTTGGCCAAGGTAGTACCCAGTGTGAGACTGGTGCTTCCATTCAGCAATGCTTCAGCATTAAATGATAGAGTTAAAATTTTGTTGTTTATATAAATGGACTAACATGAACTACAGTTGTTTCTAAGGAATTGGGTTTTCCTTGCAAATTGATGTAATGTATAAGGATTTACAGCGGAAGACTGCTTGTCTTCATTTGAGCCCCTGAAATCCACAGAGGAGCAATTGACAATAGTGGTTAAATAAGAAAACATTTGATATTTTATTAATCAACATGCAGGGTTTTTTAATGTTTTCCTCTCCTTAATTCCGTCCCTGGAATAAGAATCTGTCTTACTTTATTTTTTTTTAAAGAAAGTAGTTTTGTAACTATTGTAACTTTACAGAGCAAGTTGAACACACGAATTACAAGTACAGAAATAAACATTAAACCAGCTGCAAATGTAGGTGTTTGAGAAACCTCAATTAATAGAAAAAGCTCATGGGTCATGGAAGGGAAATTGTCTTGATGTTCTTGATAACCTGTTTAGAATTAAGATCACTTGGGAATGGCAGTGTGATAGCTTACTGGGAAAAGCTGCAATCCATGAGCAATGCAAATGTACTGCTCGTTTTTTAATTGGATCATAATAATTAATGAAGTCACAAATCTACTTGACTCTGATTTGGACACTCTTCCTGTAGTTTCAGTGACTTACTTCACCTTAACTGTTTCTAATGTGATAGCTGCAATCTCCATAATTTTGTAACAGTTAAAGTATTTTGGTCAAGTTAGCACCCAGTGTGAGACTAGTGCCTCCATTCAGCAATGCTTCAGCATTAAATGATAACGTTAAAATTTTGGTTTTTATGTAAGTGAACTAACATGGACCACAGTTGCTTCCAAGCAAATTAATGTTTTCATTGCAAATTAATGAAGTGATAATTGCACATTGCAACTTCTAGGTGAAGAACACAGTAGTGGTGCTATCTTTATCATGTAATTCATACGCCTACATTCAACTGTCTGTGTAAGCATGTTGCATAAGAAGCTTCTGGAAAAAAAAATGCAATGAGACTTGTTCAGAAAAATAACATCTGGTGCAGAGATGTTTTAAATTCTGCAAGTTCCTGGTTTTGTTTCTATCTCCCACTGGACATGTAAAATATGTTGAACTGATTAGAAATTATATGGAAAAGATAATAAGTGGATCGTTTATGAATCGGTGTGAGGTTCTGTAAATGTCCACAAAATTATGTTTCATGATATAATCTTACCTATTTTCATACAGTTGTTGTCACTGAATTTTTATTTGTCCAGGTAAGACCTGTAGTTAAATAGGTACATCCAGCTTTATGGGAGGCAATTATGACATCTGAATGGCTTCTTGCAACAGTATTAGATTATCAGCTCAAGGTCTGTATTTGTACAAGGACATCTGTCAGAGGAGGGTCCTCCGCTCGGTTTTGGGAACTTGGCAGAGACTGGGAGTCAGGGTCCAGCTGCCTCTTACACAGACAAGAGCTTGTCCTTGTCTGATGGGCTGCCACGTGGCGCCCAGCTCTCCCGTGGCCATGAGCTCTAGCGTGGTAACTTTGACTCAGAAAGTTCCCATACTGCTGGCTCTCTCTGGCAGTGAAGCACTTAGGCTTGCTGCAGCATTTCAGCTGTGTTTTCAGATTGTGTTTTTAACTCTATTGAACTAGTCAGGATGAGATAAAGCTTGTGTGTAGTCAGATCTGTAAAGTGAACTAAAATAAACTTTGTTTCAATTAAAGAAAGAGTATTTATACTGCTTTTATCTACTGATTTAATAACATGATTTAAAATCACATCTTCAGTGGTGCGTGGACAATTTCATTGTGCAGACCAGCTCTTAGTCATATCAAAACTTCCTTAAGTCAGTGGGTTGGGACTGAGAACTCTCAGATGTTACTCTGATGTAGCCTTTTTTTTTTTTCTTTTCTTTCTTTGTGTGTGTGTGTGTGTGATGCATGTATTGTAAAACCAGGAAACTGTAAAGACAGTTAACACTTCTGCACCTCAGTTTCTTTGTTGATATAGTGGAAATAGTACTTTCCTCTCCTAATATTTGCTCTGCAGTAGACTAAGGTCCTGCAGCTAAAGGTGCTTATGTAAAATGAGTAACTGTTAGACTGAGATCTTAAATATAACATTGATGTGACTTGATTTTTGAGGGAAGACTTTTTTCTGATAGAAGTTCTTTGTCTACCTCCCCCAAGGGTGGCAGTGATTTCTCACAGCATACTTAATTCTGTCTACTTAGCATCTCCAGTTTTTGTACCATGCAGCAGCTCTGTTGGAAGCTCTGCTGCTCCCCAGCTGCACAGCATCTGGTTGTGTGGGGCAGCATTTCTGTTTTTTGCAGAGGCTGTGTATGTGGCTGACAGCGAAGCAAGAGTTTCTGTAGGTGCTGTGCTACTGTATGCTCTGTTAGTATGCACTTCATTATCACGATAGGAGTTTACCTTGTTTGTGTAATTAACTTTGAAGCATAGAACAGAAGATGATAAGGCTCAGGGGGATCTTACGAGTGTGCATAAATGCCTGATGGCAGAGTGTAGAGAATACAGAGCCAGACTTCTCTCTGGTGCCCAGTGAAAGGCCAAGAGGTAATGGATACAGCCAAAACCACAGGCAATTCCATTTAATTGTAAGGACCAACCTTTTTACTCTGAATACAATCAAACACTGACACAGGCTGCCCATAGAGGCTGTGAAATCTCTGTCCTTGGAGATATTCAAAAACCTGACTGGACAGGATCCTGAGCAACCTGCTCTGGCTGACCCTGCATGAGCAGGGGGTTGGGTAAGAAGATCTGGAAGAGTTTCTTTCAACTTCAGTGGTGGTGTGATCCTGTAACGGGTATTGTTTGTTGTAATGCATTTTAATTCTAGCACTTTAGTGGTGAGGCTCTTCATTTTGTATTTTAAGACTTGGAATATAGAACAGCTGCAGTTTTTGTGTGGATAAAAGATGAAGAATGATGACCTTAAAAAAAAAAAAAAAATTGGTCTTAGTCATCCATTCAGGGAGAAAGTTACTTAAGTCACTTAGACTAACAGTAAATATTTACTTTACCCCTGTAGATTTTTTTTTTTTTTTTCCGTGATTGGTAAATATGCCTCTCCAGTAAGTGTGACTTCAGATATCAGTAGCACTGGTATGAGAGTAATTCACAAATAGGAAACCCATTCCGTTGCTGTCTGGGTCAAGTTAGTTTGTCAGCAGATGATTGACGTAAATATAAATGATGACTATATATTCTTCCAAAACCATTTTAGCATCATAGCCTGTATAGTCCACAGAAGAATTGAGTAACAAGATACTATGGCAAATGGGCAGTAATTTTTAATAACTCTGGAAACTGGGCTAAGCTTGACCGTTTGTCAAGAGGACGTATATCCCAAGCAAAATCAATTGTCATGCTTTGAATAAATTTTAAACTGTAACATTTTATTATGACTATATAGAATTTCAGTGGGAGACATTGCCTTTTGTTTATAAGATTTTAAATCTCGTTTAATCTTCAAAATACAACTTTATTCTAACAGTGAAAATGTGGTGTTGTCCTAACGAATCTCTTCTGTTTGAGGTGAGTGCAGTTGTAAATACATGTTGGATCACGATTGAAAGGACAACACTGCATATAGTTTAAGAAATCACGGGTTTTTAATAATGCAAAACACCTGTAGCATCTCTTTCATGCCATCTTGAAATAGCTTGATAAAAACTGACTTCTTAATGGTGAATTCTGTGTTCATTGAAGATATTTATATGTTTCAATAGGAAAAAAGTAAGTGCAAGTTTGACCAGACTTTATTGTCCATTTTATAGTGATGTGAAGCAAAGTGATTTTTGCTTTTTCACAGCTTTTGTCTCTAAATATGGTTTTTATTGGTATAATCATTAATCTTAAAACATTTCCTTTTTTCTTTCTTTTTTTTTTTTTTTTTCCAGTGGGAAGAGATTAGTGGTGTCGATGAGCATTATACTCCAATCAGAACTTACCAGGTGTGCAATGTTATGGATCACAGTCAAAATAATTGGCTGCGAACAAACTGGATTCCACGCAATTCGGCTCAGAAGATATATGTGGAGCTCAAGTTTACCTTGAGGGACTGTAATAGTATCCCTCTAGTTCTGGGCACTTGCAAAGAGACCTTCAATCTGTATTATATGGAGTCTGATGATGACCATTTGGTAAAGTTCAGAGAGCATCAGTTTACAAAGATTGACACCATTGCGGCTGATGAGAGCTTCACCCAAATGGATCTTGGGGACCGAATTCTCAAGCTGAATACAGAAGTCCGCGAGGTGGGGCCTGTCAGCAGGAAAGGCTTTTATTTGGCTTTTCAAGATGTAGGTGCGTGTGTTGCCTTAGTCTCAGTGCGAGTGTACTTCAAAAAGTGCCCTTTCACTGTCAAGAACCTCGCCATGTTTCCAGATACAGTACCCATGGACTCCCAGTCACTGGTGGAGGTGCGGGGTTCTTGTGTCAATCATTCCAAGGAGGAAGAGCCACCCAAGATGTATTGCAGTACAGAAGGAGAATGGCTAGTGCCCATAGGGAAGTGCTTATGTAATGCTGGCTATGAAGAAAGAGGCTTTGCGTGCCAAGGTAACAATGCCCTCCATGTTCATAGTTCAATTATTAGCAGGGGCTTCACTTTATGTCCCTACTCTGTGTATTGGGTCATGTTAATTTTCTCCAAATTCTTGAGAGAAATCAATTAGTTGGTAAAGTCACCATGAAAATGGGATTTATTTAATCTGTGTAAATAATGTAAATTGCCAAAAATATTTGATAAGGGTCAACAATTGATTTTTAGTTAATACAGTGTGTAGCAAATCTAGCCTCTCTTGCCACTCTTGGACTTCCTTTTAGTAGATTATCATTTTCTCAAATGCATTGTTTGTGTAAAAATACTTGATTTTTTTGTGCAATTTTTTTTTTTTTAACTTTATGGCTTGATGTATAATAATTGCTACTGAGTTGTGTTGATAAATTGCGATTGGTCAGAAAAAAGCAGGTAGCATTGTTTCAGGTAGCATAGTTCCTAATTGCAGATACATTTGGAAAATAAATATTTGAACTTCAAAATTGCATTTGCATGAATACTTACGTATTTAACTCAAAATAATTTCCTCAAACTTTTGGTTTCTGCAAACTGTGGTTATGTGAATGCTCCCAAGAACAAGACTTCACCAGGGATTCTGAGTTTTTCCACAAATGGTCTTTTAAACATTAGACAAATGCATATTATATTTACCTAATTTTAATATCAACCAAAATGATGGTGGGCTACATTTTGCTTTTTATAAAAGTACATTTTGAAGTTTTGTGCTAATTGAATCTTAAACTTCTTTTCTTTTCACAGAGTGCCTTAAAAGGTGCTGGCTGTGGCAAATAAATAAGTAAAAGTTGAACAATAATATCTAGAAATACCGTGGATGGAAGGAGTAATAGCTGAGATATTTACTGTGGGGTGTGTATGTGTGTTTGTGTATATGTGCATATGCACGTATCCATAAGAACAGAAATTTAAAGCATTCTAAACCTGATTGAGAGAGTGCCTGTTCCTTTCTCATCAGTCCTACAGCAATCTGTGTCAAACAACTAAGTCTTGGGGAGCTACTAGGAGCCCACCAAACCAAAGCCAGATAGTTGTGAAAACTGTTGCTCTAATTAAGGTGACATTTTCCTCAGAAAATGCCAGGGAGGTGTGGAGGAAAGGGGTAAGAATGTGTTTTGTTTGTTTAAGTAGAATTTAAATTGGTTTTGCCCTTAAAATGAATAAATTAGGGAGCTGAGTCTTTTGAGTATACTTTTCTGCAGTTAGATACCAGTATTAAGAAAACCAAGTTAAACTCTTCTGTTAAGAGCTGAATCCAGGAGAAGATACTTTATTATTCAGAAATGCATTACCTAGGGCCTCCTATAGCTACACTTAAAAATGCTAAAATATTAGTGATGCTCTTTTAACCACTGTATATAGTCTTGCTTACTCTAGAGCCTGTGTCCTACTAAATCGTTGAAGGCTGTTGGTTTAGAATTTCAGTTAGACATGAGTACAAAAGGACAGCACTCCAGAAAGTGTCAGACTACAGTTGAGCAAAGGTTGATCTAAATAAAGTAAAATAAAATAAATTCTTTTATTAAAAACAGGTTCTCAAATGCTTGGGGTAGGCCTGGGGTAGGCAAGGCATCTCCGACTGAGTTCTGCAGAGATTAGGAGTGAGTTCACATCCGTGTGCAAGTATATCATATGTGATTTGGAAGGCATAAAATCAGACCGTAGACTACTGTCTTTTTCTTTCTTTTTTTTTTTTTCCCCCCAACTCTTTTTTTTTTTTTTTTTTGACTTCCTCACCAAGTGTTGATCAAGGGAGTGATATATGATGGAACCATTAACAATAGAGACAGGTCCTTCTGGTGTATTCTGATTTAACATATAATGTTCTACCAGCTTTTATTGGAAGTCATATTTATCAAATATTTTCAGTGTGGTGTGATTAAAGTGGCACTCTAAAAGCAGTCAGTAATTCAAAACCTCCCATTTGTCGGCATCGGTAACTCAGCAGGAGTTGGAAAGCTCAGAAGAATTCAGTTTTGACCTTAGGCTCAAGGCTGCTCCTGCATCTTCCCTTTTTTTCTGTCCTTCTCTTGCTCCTTTTTTTTAGGGTGTTGGGGTTTAAGTTTGGGCTTTTTGTTGTTTTGGGTTTTTTTGTCAATAAAAGGGCAGTAGAGTCAGGATTGTAGAATCTGAAGAAGATCCAAAATAATGTTGCAAGCATGGGCTGGAATGAGGGCATAATTTAGTAAAAAAACAGTTTCAGTTGAAGTTTGAAAGAGTAAAAAGTAATAGATGTTATTGTCTTCCCCATAGTTGAAAACATTCAGCAATTTAGTGTCTGTCAGTACTTGATCCTATATTCAGACTGTTTCTGATTTTGTTTGTTTTTTTCTGTAATGCTGTTTTCAGAAACCATGTCATTTTGCATTAGCAGGAGATTATCACTGATGATTAAAATGAAGGACCCTAATGGTATATGATCACCCTATTTAAATTTAATTCAGAATGGCATTTCTTGGTACTTGGAAACATATTAAGGCACAGTCATGCCCCCAAATAACACAAATTGTACCATTTCTCACAACTGCTTCCCTTTCTCTGCATAAGCAGGAAAAGTTGATGTAAGGCTCAAGCTATTTTTTTTTGTTATCGGTGTATATGTACATATAAAAGCATACATGTTTTTATAATGTGTTTGTATCTAAGCTCTGAAAAGCCAAGATTGGACTATTGGTTTTACTCAGCATATTGGTTCTTGTTGGAAAGATTATTGTTCTGTTCTGGGTCCTACCAACTGATAAGCATTTTACATGTTCAGCAGTACAATACCTACGTGTCAGTTAAAGAATCAGGACCATCCTGACCGTCCTTGTCCTCATTATTGTGTTTGTGTGGAGAAATGATTTCTCAAAAGTGAACTATATACCTCACCTTGAGGAATTCTTGTCTTCATTGTATATGTTAGGTTAGCAGTTCAAGATTTTACACCTCCTCTAGCAAAGACCTTTGTACCTGGTCAGTATTTCTGAGAGATTAGGTTTGTATAAGGTAAGGTAAGACGTGTCAGGGAGCATGTCAGAAAAGCCACACTTTCATACTTTTTTTACCCCTTAGCCAATACATATGTTAGTTAACTAAGTATGGTAATGTCATCCACTGTTAATACAGCTTTGTTAGCACTTGCATCCTAGTGATCCTATTTAATCTTATTGTAATATTTCATGGTTGAATAGGACTTCTTCCTCACGATGTCTTTTCTAAATTATGTCTTCATGCCATTTTGGCCAAACAATATCTTTATAGCATCTTCTCTCTTAGAATTAGTGTGTTTTAATTTGTTTTAATTAGGGAAAAAAAACCAACTGGCTGGAACTGCACACTAAGCATAATGCTTTCTGATAGTCTCCATCCTGTTCCCCAGTCAACAAGGATAACTCATCTTTTCCGTTTGTTCCCCATCAAACAGCCATAGTAAATCAGATCAGAGATTTGTCTGCCTTAGTATTCTTTCTCTGACAGTGGCTAACAGCAGATTCCTAAGGAAAAGTATAAGAAACTGTATAAAATGCTGCTTTACTGGGTATACTTTTCAGCTTCTGCTAGTCTGCTGTTGACTTTCTAAGACTTAAGGTTCACCTTATAAGAACGACTATGTATAATAGGAATCTATCACCTGTTAATTTGTCTATTTTTTTGACTCATATTTTTAGTCTCTATAAGTTTTTATAGCAAAGAATGCCATATCTTGTCTTGTGTGTCAAACATATCTTTTTGTTGTGTTTAAGCCTTGTGTTTTAAGTCAGTTGGATAAGGTTTTCCATGTCCTATAGTGAGAAAATAATACCTGCTCCCTTCTCAGCTTCTGTATTAACAGTTTTTAAGGTCTCTTTCATGTCTAATATGTCACCTGTAATACCTATTTTCCCAACTCTCCCTCTCTGCTAGTGCCTTCTTATTTGGAAGACAGGCTAATTGCTCCATACCTCAACTCATGCTTTTTGACTGTCTCTGTACATACTCAAAGTAAACAATGTGATTTTTATGAAAAGGGCAATGAGGCTTGCATGCACTATTTCAGTTGCAAGTACACTAGGAGATTTTACAGTGGCATAGTGTTTGGAACAGCCCAAAGATCAATAAAAAAAGGAGCATTCACATCACCTGCCCAGTGAGTGATTTTTATTTTTTTTTTTTTAATGTGGAGAAACTAGGCTCAGTTTTGTTTCAAACACTACAGAGAGAAGATAGATCTCACAATGTGAAGGTTGGTTAGTTGGGGCAATAGTATCAAAATACATGGGAAAATGTAGGATAAATGTTAGAAAAAATGTTTTTAGTTCTGTAATGATCTAGAAGTCTCTTCGGAGAAATAATGGAAGCCTCATTTCAGGAGCTGTTTTTTAAAAATGCAGTAACCAGATGATAAAGGAAATCCTGCACTGGCAGGCTTGGACTAATAAATCTCTTCCATCCTGAATGTGTCTATTCTGTTGTTGGTTTATTTCATGCACTTCAAAAAGACTAGCTGGACATGGAGAACAATATTTTTCATTATGATATACTTAATTATCAAGCATGCAGTGTGCAATTGTTTATCCATGTGGGTCTACAAGTGAGATTGAATGTTCTTTTGAATGCTTCCAACAGGTGACCCTTTAGACCAAAACCAAACTTTGTGGCTCCATTTATCAAATGGAACATTAAATCGGTGGGCCTGAACAGAATGACTCAAAAAGCACAGAATTAAATTCTCTGCATGCTACCATTTCAAGGTGTAGTTCTAAATTTTAGTTGCTGGAATTGACTAAGTCTGAATTGTAAATTTCCTATGTAATACTATGTAATAAAATTGTAAATTTTAACCACAAGTGACTGACACAATTTTCTATAACAAAGCCAGAAGAAAAAAGAGAATATAATCCAACAGTCCTTCCTTATGTATATGATTTTTAGCTATTAATCAGGTGTATTGAGTGGGAGAAAAGGGAGTAAGGGGTAAGGGAGGAAGAGGTAAAGTTCACCCACTGTGCCTGGTTATTGCAAAAATGACTTCACAAAATTTCCCCTAACACTAAATTATTCAGTGCTTCAAGTTGTATAGTGAGCATATCCTAAATCATATTTCTCTCTCTGAGTTTATGGAGATATGAAAGGAATGCCATCTGTGACTGCTAAATCTGAACCATCTCATATATTGCTTAATTCTTTCACTAGAATGAATGCTGTACTTGAGATAAAAATATGTAAAACATCATTAATACTAAGGATGAAAAACATTTTTCTAGATTTCTTTTTTCCCTATGCTTTAAATAACCATTTTGTCTCTGCATAAGTAAATATACTTTTTGCTTGCTTATATCAGTAGATAAAAGATGACTTTACATATAAAGAAAAAAGGTACTGTGAGGAACTACTCAACTTTGTGCAAGTGAAAACAGACGGAACGCACACATGCTTGCTGGAACTGCAAAGATGGTAACATCTCGGATGTGTTTCTTACACTACAAAAGTGTGTGGTTTTAACTCTCAGGCTCTCCATAGGAACAATTACGTTTAATAAAATGTAGGAACTGATCATATGAAGATCATATCATATATAATAATAGAACTATTAAAGAGTGTTTCCTTTTACATCAACTCTGAAAAAGCTAGGGATTCACATTTTTTAAAGCAGAGGTTTGGGGTGTATGTTTTTTTCCTTTGGTTTGAAGTATTGTTTTGATTTTAAAAAGCAAGAGGGATGATTTTTAAAAGGGACTCAATCTTTCAAGCTAGTAAACTAAAATGGCAACTGCTATAAATTATGAATCACTTTATTTGTAAAATATTCATTGTTTTTATCCACTTTATATTCTATAAGTACATAAACAGAGCACACAATGACGGATTTATGTTCCTGCTTAGAATTTATTTAACTCTTACAAAAGTTATGTCAGAGATATCCAGATGATTTTTCATAAGGCAAGAATTATATTGCACTGAATACTTTGGAAAGATCACAGCCAACTTTTTACATAACATTTTCTGACTGCTAGAAAATTTGAAAATATTTTCCAATTTGTACACCAGAAGCAGTAGATTTAAAATGCAAGTTTTTAAGGCAAAATTTCTTGGGCATGATCTTATGGTTTGTGAGCACATTTGTCGCACGTCCTAAAGAAGCAAAAATTAAAAAGAAATATTCTGAAATTACAGGAAAAGTTTTTTCAATATGACAATATACAGATTATCTAGTCAGAACAGTGCTGTTTCAGTGCTCTGTAGTTACTTGAGAAGAATCTTTACTAAATTTCTTGGAGATTGTGATAGAAATATTTGAACAAAAACATGATTATAAATATTTCTATTAATTAACATTAAAAAGTTTTTAATTTTTAACATTAAAAAGTTCAGTGATTAGGAACCTAGTGTTGGTGTTCTTTAAAGAAGCTTACTAATACATCTCTCCAAGTTGTTCAGTACTACAGTGTCAACATAGGACATGATTAGGTAATTCAGAATAGAATTTTTGTATTTGAAACTAGTTGGGAAATTGAAAGGTTCACTCAGAAAACAGAATATTTGCAAAAGTGTTAATGAGTCGCGAAATGCATCTTAATACAGTTACCCTGTATGTTCAATCCAGATCTTACCAGTTCAGAGGTGGTGCTTGCTATGCCACATTGTGCATCTTTTGGCAATTTCTTCCTTGTCCCCCTCACCTGCTTTTCAAGCAACAAAAAGACACTCCCGCCCTGCCCAGATCCCAACAAGAAAACCCAACAAATCCCCCCTGAATTAGTGGAGTATACTGGGTATTCACCCAGACTCTACAGTTTAACAAGTATGTGTGTGACATTTGCTTCATCTTTTCAACGTAGAAATTTTCGCCTTAGTTCTCTGACACATATGTTCCAGACCACTACTGTTGAACTTTTGTGCAGGATTTTACTGCAAATATCTTCTGGATTTCTATCACAGAGAATCCTAAGGGATCTTGCTGGCATTTCCTTAACCTTTTCATTTTAATGGCTTTGCTTCTTTGGAGGCTTTCAAAAGATTAAAAACTAAATTAATAGTATCATCCTGAGCTTGTTTTGCTTGTACTGTCTTTGGTGACTTTCAATATGAGCTTAGCTCAGAGTTGCACAAAGATTGTATTGTCAGTGTGAATTCATTGAACATGCTTTTTCCATAGGTTTCTCTGCCACTTGCGTCTGTGTGTAGAGCTATTTGACAATCCCTTATTAGTTCCAGAGTGGAACTTACAAAGGCTAACAGGGGTTTGCATTACAACTGACAGCTGGTACTAGACTTTAATAGAGAGCAATTGTAGTGAGAGCTGTAAGTTTTGATAACGTTCAATGAAAATACTCTTAAAGTAAGAAACATCTTGAAAGATGAGTACAAGACGACAAGAATCTTCTACATGTCTGCCGCTTCTCAGCGTGAAGCACAAGATGTTGTCAAAACACGCTGTTGGCAGACATCTAAATAACCAGTAATTGATATCAGACTTTATTGAAACACTTAGACTGCAGGAGAAGTATCAGAATTGACTGTTTCTTTGGATTACAAGCCGAATAACAAGGGTTGCATTTGTAATGTCTCTTTTTCTTTGCATTTGAAATTGCAGTTTTACTCTTGATAGCACAACAGGAACATAACAACTTGGACTTCACACAGTCTTTGCAGGGAGAGAAGATGAGAAGTTCATTGCTTAGTATTTGTTTGTAGCTTCAGCTTTAAGTACCTGCCTGCCTTGGATACCCTGACAATTGGTGTATCTGTTGTGCTAAGGCAGAAATAGACCTAAACAATGACAAATCCTTCAAAGGTCAAGGAGGCGAACTATTTCACTGTCATGAATCTGTGGGTTCAGTGGTTGTCTACTGTAAGGTTAAAATTTGATGTGATAATTTAGAACAGCTGCTCTTTGACAGAAAGATTCACTTTCAACAAGGGAAGAAAAAGCCATATGGTAAAAGTTGACACCGTGCCAAGCCTGAATAACTGCAGAAGTGATACAGGACAGTTCTCTTCAACAACATGGTCAAAGTAAAGCATTTTTACTTGCCTTTGATATTTCCAATCTGTATACTTTTTTGAATCGTACCTTATCCCGTGATACTTACTTTGTAGTTATTTCTTAATAATATTTTTTTATTAAGAATGGTGATTAAGTGACAGAAAAAGGTTGTGGGCTTTAAAAATATGTAGTTTGCTCATAACCCTGTCCAGGCTGCTGTTTGTGCTGTAAAAACACATCAGAGTTTCATAGAATGATTGCTTCAAAATTTTCAACCAAAGTAACATGCACTGTTAGAGGAGATGTTTAATACCTGAGTTCATATGCGTTTAGCAGAGTATTTAAGAATTCACTTAAGTCACACTGCCTTTATACACATACTTAAATTCTGGTAAATTGAGCAGGTGAATAGGATGAAACCTAATGCAAGTAGTCTTCTACTGTGCTCAGCCTAAGCAGTAGTGGTCAGTTTACGTGTAGGAGTAAGGTGGTCATCAGGAGTTCGGAATCCTAGGAAGAATTCATTTGTCCTCCAATTTGGAGGAACCGTTTTTCACAACGATTAGTTCTAGGTAAAAAAAATGGATAGACTCTCTTCTCTTTGTTTTGGCAGAGATGTTTAATGGAAGGAGAATAACAGAAGAAATTACTTAAAAGTACCCAGCCCTTAACTCTAAGAAGTGCCACCAAACAAGTGATCAAAAACCCTCCAGCAATGGTGTACTTACCTCTAAGAATACATCTTTTTTCTTCCCCCCCTCTATATAATGAGATGGGTCCCAAAATTCTTGTTTAAGGAAGAAAAAAATTGTCTTTCATTTTCTTAGAAGAAAGAGATCTCTAAGGTGACTATTATAAAGCAGTAAAATATGTTGAAATGGTCATCTGTTACCCAGCTGAAGTAAGAAAAGACAAAGTTTGGCAAACATATTAAAGTCAAATATTAAGCATGTTCTTTGATGTTTTGCAACCTTATGCAGAGTTCACTCATACAGGATTTGACCTAACCTGAACAGTCCCTTATTCTCTCTAAGTAGTAATTCTGAGATTTAGGTATGCACGTATAGAATTGTTTTATTTATAAATGTATTCTGTAGCATTTTTTTAATGTCACTTTAATAGTAGGAGGCTGTAGAATACAGTGAATAAGAATTGCCCCTTTGCTTTTATAGTGAATGGCATAATGTAGTCATCATTATTATACAAAGAAATACAAGCAAATTATTCAATAGTATGTAGTTCCAGTTTAACAGGGGCATCTCCAGCTGCTGTAATGTGCTTCTTTAAATTACAAAACAACTTGAATTCTCCAAAGGTCTAACAGGATTTTTTTCTTACTTAGGTAATGCGATCCTAATACTGAGATGACAGGTATGGGCAGTTATTTTAACAAGCTCCTCTTCAAATCTGTTCTAGGAATTTCCAGGTTTTGCTCCCAAAAGAATAATATGGAAAACTAAAACAGGGCTGCAGGATTGTGACTTGAAGTGAAGTCAAGGTGTATTAACCATGAACATGAGATCACTGTTCCAGCTGTAAAACTGGTGTTCATCCTGAAAAAAAAAAAGTTGGATTTGGATAGGAAATAGAACATATTAGCAGAAGAAGCTGTTGCTCAGAAATCTCAGTTAACCACAGCTAATGAACCTTCTATTTCATAAATTAATAGACCATTCTTTAAGCTGCCATTTTAATGCAGTGTATAATGTCTCTTACTTCTCTGACTGTGAAGATAGGGTGTCCAGAGCTTTCACCTCAAGGCCATACGAATATGTATTTGTTAACACAAGGGATGGAATTAGAAAGACATATGATTGCTACTTGTGCATGACATTTAATAAGCAATGACAGTCTTGTTTCCCGTACTGTGTGAGGGGATGAACTGGCAGTGAAATTAACAGTAAAAGGGGAATCAGCTTCTGTATCTTTTCTCTACCCACACTAACCACAGCAGATGGTGGAAGAAAGAAACCTAAAGACATTTTTTAAAAAGGGTCAGAACAGGAAAGAGAACAGGAGAAGAGAGAATGGAGGGAAAAATTTATCATGGTAAGTAAAATATACCTATGTATTTGTTTCATTGAAACCTAAATGCTGCAGTTAGTATTATTTAATAAATAAATAAATAAATAATGAAGTTTAGAAGGCACTCTCATGAGAAAGGGAAGGATATTGATTTGAGTTCAGAGAGGAGTATGATTTAATGGTGTGTTTGAAGGAAGATGAGTATTTCTGTGCAAGTTTGCTCTGTGACTAACCGCTAAAAAGATACTCAAGTTTCAGTGGCGAAAAAATGTGGTGACTGTTTGAAGTCTGTGTTTGGGTATACGGTAGGTCTTGCATGGAATTGGCCTGCAAATAATGATAATAAAATTGTAATAATGACTGTGTTACGCAGAGAGATTTAAAGCTGATCTGAACTCCAGTAAATGGGGACACATCTCCTGTGTTTTGGTGAGCACTGTTGAAATGAAGTTGCAGTCTAGAAAAGATTTGTTGTTTTCTCCAGAGCCTTCCCCTCAGAGGAAGGTGGTGTGTAAATGGTCTCTCTGATTCTCTTCTGGCCAGTATTTTAAGAATGTTTCCTTGATGTTTCTTTACATTGCTGAATTTTCACGAGCTCCGAGTACACACCTAGCAGTGTCTCAGAAATTATGGAAACAACTTCAAAGCCAAAGGGCTGCATCTTGTTCTGAACTCAGTGGACTGTTTTTTTCCCAGTACAGTGATCCAAAGAGCCTTCTGTCCAGTGGACTCAGCCTCGCTCTGCAGAGTACTTAGTAGAGGGACATGAGATAAAGCACTTGCCAGTGGTTGTGTATATATATTTATATCTAGTTTCCCTTGTAAGTATGATTCAGAGGGCGCAGTTTATCATCTGCATCCTTTGGGAACAGCTGCTTCATGCCACGTTCGTAGGCCTGGCAGGAGGTGTGTGTGGAGAGGGGCTGTGGCACGGGAGGTCCTGAGCCCTCCCAGTCTCTGCCCTCTCTAGCCACTTGCTTACAGCAGTGAAGAGGAGGCTGTCAGGTGATGAATCCCTGAGAGGGCTGGAGGAACTGGGTAGTAGAGGTTTTCGAGCTGAATAGGAGTTAGTCCTTGTTTGCCCCCACACTGCAGCCATGCTACTGATCCATTCTAATCCACAGCAAATCTGAAATGTGATTGTAATACGGATCACACTAGTTTTCTCTCTGTTGGATTTCTAGTTTTACTTCTGATTCACATCTGCAGTGTGATAACAGCATAACCTTTTAATGCTTAATCTCTTCCCTGAACAAGTAGACTCTGCTGTTCCCTCCCAAAAGTTAAATATTAGTATTTTAGTTATACAACACACAAAACCCCCCAAATTCAGTGATAAAAGCAGGTGTTCAGGCACAAGTCTGTTTAGTAGAGAGTTTATTTAAACATGGATTAAGGGCTTCTTTGGAATTGAGTACACTGTTTTCCTGTGCCATAATTACTTTCCAGAGCCCATGTGTTTAAATTACTCCCTTAAAACCCAGGCATGCTGTCTATCCCAAATTCTCTTATAATTGGGGATTATCTTATAGCCTGTCAGTTATCCATCTGTTGGGAAGCTTCCTTGTCTATCTGGCAATCATAGCAGTCAAGCTTTTACCTCACACTTTCATGTTAGCTTCAGATCCCCAGATGCGCATCCACAGATTGCACGTCCGCCAGGTTGAAACTATCATCCAATTTACAGGTGTTTTCTTCTTTCTGTATGTCAGGAAATATTCTAATATGTTAATTATGAGTACATATGTGGGTAGGTAAGTAGTTTCTCTCTACTAGAGAAAAGAGTCCCAGGTTATAATTCTATCAAGAGGACAGCAGAATAAAAAGCATACTGGTTTGATGATTTTTCATAAATTATTGTCTATTTGTAGTCTATATTGTTTTCATACCATGCTTTAAAATTTCCACTATTGGAAGGACTTTTTTTCCACTCTAATGCAGTAAGTTGACTTTTGAGTTGTTGCGTCTTTCATTTTCCTTTGAAGCATTGGATTGGCCACAGCCTGCAATCATCTTGAGGATACTGATGCTGCTCTAAGTTGACTTTTCTTAGGTACTTTGGATACCTTGTCCTGCTCCTGCCTTCTACATTAATCTTTCTGCTAGATTTGAGGTTTGAGGGCAGGAAGGGGGTTTTTCCCCAGATCAGTTTGGTCAAGTCTATCAGATTCCCAACCCCCTTGTCCAAACACATGAAACATGAGTTTATGCATTCATTGTACTGTGGGATACATCTGATTTTGTAGGATCATCTGGGAGACTCTGAAAAGAATTCTTTGCCAGTGCTGTGAGCTAGGACTTCAGAAATGTTCTTGACATTGTAGAGATGATGTGTTTTGACACGGTTGTGGCTTTTGGTCTTTTATTACGGATTGTAAATCTGATTTGGGGTATTGCAACTTGTTTTGTGGTGCTTGATGATGTGCTTTGTTGACTTTCTGTGGACTGTTTCCATGAGTTGAAAATCTGGCTGTATCTAAAGTTTGATTTAAAAACAAACCAAAGAATAAATACAATGTTGCATACTGTCTCTGCAACCAATTTAGAAATGCTTACTCTTTCTTGGATAACAGTCATGTCCTGCAGTAATCTGAGGAGGTTTCTAGTTGAAGAAAATGTATTATTCTTTCTTTCCTATAATAATTATGAAGAAGTTTGGATCAGATGAACTTGACTGTTACATACTCTTGGATATAAGCAGGATGATTCATACCAGGTCCCATTAGGAGTTTCCTTTATGTCAAGTTGAAAACATGAAGAGGTGTGACAATTGCAATTTTGTATAGATATTGAAAAAAAAATATTTATGAAGACAACTATTGGTAGAGGTATAAAACATTTTTTAGAGTCCCATTGGAGAGTCATCAAGAGCATGCTTGCAAGGCTTTCATAACTTCTAATAAAATGTTTCCTAAAAATAAAGGCTTCTTCATTCTGGAGGAGTTCAACTGAAGAGAAACTAGTAAAAATGACCAATGGCTCTGTGGCTACTTTTCCCTGAGGAGCGGGGGCATGCGTGGAGAAGGCAGGAGGGGTTACGGTGCACGCAGCATGCCTCACCTTCTGCTTCAGCAGCTATTCATAACATCAAAGCATTCATTTTTTTCTTTGTTGTTGTTGACATAACTTTCTACTTCACCTTCTCATGCTGTGATGGACCTGCAGACCTTTGCACAGGCTACTTTTTTTATCCATGTCCACTGTGTTCCTGTTTTGGTAAGAGAGAGAGGGTGGGTAGAGAAAGCCAGCTTTTCCATCTCAAATAGCTGGCAGGCTGTTTGGCTGAGGATTGATGCTTGTTGCTGGCTCTCAGTAGGAGTCGGAGGAACCCATGACAGAGACAGATGATGGCATGCTGGAGTCTGTCAGCCGAAAACGGCAGTGGCCTGAATGAGGACGAATGCTTTCCTCATCAGCAAAGCTTGCTTTCACCTTCTCTAAAGGTGGGACGTGGGGAAATGGTTGCCTGATGGAGTATATGTTTTCTTTTGCCTTTACATTTTACATGCAAAGTCTAACTGCATATAGGGGTTGTTCGTGCCCTCTCTGAAATCAGTTGCAAAGTTCCCATCGATTTGATGGGAGCAAACCAAGCATTTCAAACAATAAGAAATTCTTGGACAGATGAGAACATGTAACTTTTTGATAAAATGCTATTCCTCTTAAATAGTAACATATCACTCTACAAGTAGGGAAAGCAATAGAATAAATCAGTTAATAAATTTCTTTTCATATTTGTGAAGTACCTTATAAATCAGATTATGAAATTGCAAAATTAGGAATGAATCAATTGTTTATCCCACTTACCTAGTGAAGATCTTAGGCTCTGTCAGTCATTCAAAGCCACTTTGTATTATATTGTAATTTAAAATACGAGACAGTTGGTGTGCTAATAATATCAGTCAAGTGATATTCTTTTAGATTCCAGTTGGCTAGCCTCTACAACTAACATCAACATGAACTTATAAACATTTCGATGAAGTACGTAACATTTGTGTAATACTAATTTAAATGCATGTTATCCAGTTAGAAAACCAAAGCAACTGGCCATATGATTTTACTAATAGATAAAGTCCAACTTTCAAATGATCAATTTAATAAACAAATATGTAGTTAAAGCGATTCTTTAGCACATATTTAATCTGAAAATAGTGTCTTACAAAAAAAAAGCAGCAGCTGAGCTTCACCAGCACAAATATTTGCAATAATTGTGTATTTGTGGATGTAATTTGGTCCAGCTGAAAGTTAGGTTAGAATGTAGATAGCTATGTACATAGTGGTGTTTTTACAACTCTCATTATTCAGGGTCCAATTGCTTCAGCTTTATGTGTACTGGGTAATTGTAGGAAACTTAATGGAATGTTTGTACATCAAGGCTTTTTAAATAATAAATATTTGTGATCAGTTACAAAATATCACCAGTTGCCCACATGTGTCTTGTTAACAGAAGAATCATGATAACCTGAAGGCTTTGTTTTTATTGCTTTTGGTTTTGTGTTTTAGAGTCCTCATGATCACAGTTTCATTCTAGCTGTGTGCATGAAAAATGCTTCAATTAGCCATGTATTGAAATGGTTTGCAACTGTCATGCTCCTTCCCTATAATTTGGAAATTTGCATAAATTACTACGTTCACAGGACTGAACTTCCAGCATGCCTGAGGGCTTTGGGTCTGGTCTTCTGGTTCAAGTAAGTCCTTTTAATGCCTTAAAAGATAAACTGTCCTTTTCCTCCTCTTTTTGTCTTGATATATATTTTCTCTATGTCATACCTATACATATATCTCTGTACAGATATCTATAAATACATAAATACATCCCACAAAGAGAAGAACTCAAAGTCTGGCCTTTACTTGCTTTGCATGTCTTGAGAGAGTAATTTATAAAATACAGGACAGGGAGATTTATTTGAAAACATATGGAAACCATGGGAGTGAAGCCTGAAGAGGCTACTCGTCCCAGCGTGGGACACTCCATCCTAACCTGAACAGAAGCTGCTGGATCAGGCCAGATGACCCCATGCTGGGGCTGGCAGTCGGCATGAGCTAAGCTTAGAGTGACCAGGGGACGTATTTGGCTCACAGGCCACTGCTGCCACATAATATATTGCCCTGTGGGTAATGCCAGCTTGCAATAAAGGAATTTCACCTAATGCAAGATACGTTAAAAAGCAACTAATAAACGTTACACGTTTCATCTGAAAGCACATAGTGCTAATGCAAAAAGAAATTGAATTATGTGATTTTAACTGAATTGATGAAGACAGACAAACTTTGGCAAAAATAATAATTAATGCTTTTAAATGTGGGAGGTCTGTTTTAAAACTATGTTAAAGACTTAACTACCAAGGCATATGCAATGAAAAGAATTAAAACTTGATGCAGAAATTAAGTATTAGTGTATTTAAATCCCCCCAGCAGCTCTAATGTCTGTAGCCAAAAAAGTGTTTGTTTACTGGGCTTAATTGGAGCTGTGATTAGGTTACTTTTTAAACAGCTGTTTTAGTCTGGTTTACCCTGAGGAAAGTTCATAATTCATTATAGAGCACTGCTTAAAAATAATTACTCAAATAATGCAGTAAATTATTACGATCCAAATGGGTGGCTTCTGTTAATACTTTATAGTTCATGTCTTTTCAGCTTTGTTCGCAAATGTTATGTATTTGTTATGAGAGCTTTTTAGGTTGCAGTCTCTTGCTCGTTCTCTTTTTTTAAATTGTGCAACACAAGTGATTTCCCTCAGATGCCTGTTTCTGGTGGATTTATTGAGCTGAGGAGCTCGCCCTACAGTTGCTGCCCCTCTGCTCCCCTGGGGGTTTGGGCTGACAGCACCTGTGGAGAGGCCAGCCTGGACAATCACACCCCCAGGACTGCTGGTTGCACGGGTGAAAGGGACTACTTCCCCTATCGCAGTCTTGTGGTGCAGCCAAGTTTTATACAGGATTTCATCCCTTTTTGGAAGGGGGAAAGATGAAGGCTCTTTCTAATACTTTGTATGTGTATAGCCATTGCGGGTCACCACGCAACTGGAGGCTCCAGCCTGCCGCGTGTGCCCAGCTCCCCTGCTGCGCCAGGTGCTTCTCCTGTTCCACACCTGAATTCCCACCTTGCCCTCAGGGTGGATCTTCTGGGCTGTCCTGCAAGCTCCTCCGTGACTTGCTATCATAACCCATTTTTTATTTGCTTCCTGCCTTCTTTCTTGTGTTTATACCCAGTTTGCTTCCCCCCCTCCCCCTTTTCTTTCTTCCGCATCCAGTGGTTGTGTAGCTCACGCACACTGCATGTCTTTTCTTGACTGTTGATATGACCTTTTCTTATCACTTGGTCTCAAACAATGCTCAGGAACTGGCTTAGTGCAGCTCATCCTCTTCACTTAGGAAAATCATTGCTTTTAGCATTTCTGGTAAATACAGCCCCAGGGGCTTTTCTAGAGGAAGATGACTTTCCAAAAATAGTGCTGATTATTACTCTCTGACCTCCTCCAAAGTGCTATTCTTGTTTAAAGTGTGTTTAAAGTGATTACTGTAGCACAACTTCTGTCAGTGTTCAGAGAGCAGGCCCTTCCTGGTATAGAAACAGTCTCAGCTCTTTTTGAGACCTGATTGCAGTTTGCCTGCTTTTGGGTTCACAAGCACACACTAGAGAAGTCGCTTCCCAGTTTTGGGAGCTCTTTTTTGATGTGCTGCCCTCCTGTGCTGTCCTGTGTTGGACTTGCCTTGGTCCCAGGCACACTGGAGCTTTGTGCTGGGGAAAGGGTTGAGGACTGTGATGGTACCAGTGTGACCCACCAGAAGGGGCAGGCAGCAGTCGCACCTTACAGGTGCTGCTAAAGCAAAACCATCTGTAAGCTCATGTACCTGAGGTACATGGCCACTCAAAGAGGAGTGGGTATACTGTGCCCCAAAACGGTCATGAGAGGCTACATCCCTGTAAGGGCTCAAGTTACCTATATACTTATTTTCTTGTCTTTCTCTATTCGGTAAAATTGGCCTTCCATATAAGGGCCACAAAATTGGATGGTTGTAGACAACGTTTTTTTAGTGAAGGTGGACTAAAACACAACTTGATGTTATGGAAATACTTTAACTCTGTTAAATGAGAGATTTCCTGCTTCCCCTGCATCTCATTGAATAGTGTCTCATTCATATTTCATTGTGCTGATGATTATATTTACAAAGTCTCTTTGTTTAATGATCAGTCAGGGAATTTAATTCATTAATCTAAAAGCACTCTGCAGCATAATAAAATACCATCTACAGTTTACAAATAGAGTATTAAAATAGGAAAAGATGCAGTTGCCTGGTCACATAAATCTGTCGCCCAGTGAGAAACAGAACCCAGATTTCTTGAGTCTCATCTCTGCTTGCTTTGTGAACCGTGGCCACCTCATCACTGCTTGAGAATGATAAATGCCTCCCATTTATAAGCGCATATGCATGTTCTGGTAATACAGTAAACAATGAAGCCTTTCAGTATTAAGTGAAAGTATTCGCAAGAGGCCAAGCCTGTGGTCCTTATGCAGACAAAGCTCTTGTGGGCTTGAGTCAGAATTTTGCTTTGAGTGATTACTAGACCAAGCTCATAATGTGTGTTTAAACCTTCTCAGGGGAGGAAAACATCTAGCATGAAACAAATCAGAAGTGAGATTTTTTTTTTTTTTTTTCCTGTGGAATGAAAGAGAATAAATGTAGTATCACTGTGGATGAGAGCATATGAGAAAGCCCCTTGCAACAGAAGTGAACTGACTTTTGCTGTTCCTCAAATGGCTTTCCTTGAGGTCAGTTAATACATTTAATTTTCATAGTTCATCTGCCTAGTGACTTACATAGGAGGCGTTGCTTTTATTTGCTCAGTAAATTATGTATGAATGTAATGGGTGCCATTCCTAAGTAATATTCTACAAAGTAAGGTAAAAGTTTAGTGAAGGGCCTCGCATTTCGCGTTTTTGCAGACGCATTGATTGGACTTTGGTTTTGAAGGTTAAGTTTCAAATCAAAGGTATTATTTCTCACAGGTCTTTTCCAACCTAAACGATTCTATGATGCTATGATGAATTCAGCTACTGTGTTCTCCAGGCCGCCACGCTTTAGACGTATAGAGATGTAAAAATTTATTGTGGACAATTGTTTTAAAAGACAACAACAACCACCCAAAACACTCAGGCTTTACCTGGAAAGCATTCTGGAGGTGGAGGTACCTTAGAGTACTTTGATAATACAAAATATAAGAATAATTGTTTGCATTTCCCATTCTCCCTCACATAGGTGGACATCTGTATTCCGAGATGAAATAATCTCTCTTGTCCTAATGGCAGGTTCATAGCTGGTTGTAGAAAACCATAGTGTTTACATTTCTGTTTTCCTTTGACAATATAGTCTGTCTTTCATTCCCATAGTCTTTGTCTTTAACCTTTCTATGTTTATCTTTAAGTGTTTTGTACAAAGAAGAAAAGTCAGTCATTCAAGAGGAAGGGGAATCAAATAAAAAAAAAGTTGACCATAAAAGTTAGACCACGTAACACAAAGTACTTGCAATGGCAGTATTGAGAAAGGTTAATTCTTACTTTTTTTTTGTTCATTTGTTACTTCTTGTCATAGTGAATTTGCTGAGGAATTGCCAAGTAGCTAAATGTGAGCATTCAGTGCTGGGTTGCAGTGCTTAAATGGGTCCCAGCTCACTGATCTTTTGTAAGCTTGGTCCTCCCAGGAGCTTGTTGGCAGCAGTGAACATTCTTTGAGTGTCTAAATTTTGCCTGTACGTATGCATTTCAGAGCAGAGCTTTTTAACACTTTGTACCTGTCTTGAGTGTCTGTGCCCATATTTACATGCATGCAGCACACACGGACGTAATTGTCACGGCTATGAAATGCACTTGCATGCATTTGCACTGAGCTGTTTATAATGGTGGCAGAGCACAATAATTTTATTGAAATATCACATGAGACTTTCAACTCTCCCCTTTCCTAATCATACAGCAGGATCGTGCCTCATGCGTATACTGTCATAACAGCTCAATGTTTTTTTCCAGCTGACAATGTAGGGCTAGTGTATGTGTGGAATATGAAACAGGTTAGAATATCAGAATACGTGATTTAAACGCACTCAGAAAATGAGTATTTTTTGAAATACCAGATGGTAAGCTTCCAATAACCCTATTTTTTAAGATGACAGTCTTGGATTTGTATGCTTAAGCATAGACTGTTCATTTACTTTCACACAGTCACCCAAATATGTATGCACATGCACACATCTTGTCAGTTTTCAGAAGGGATTTCAATCTTGATGTAACAGTATTTTTGAGCAGAAAATTGTTTGGTGAAGGATTTTCCAATCAGCTATAATCTTATATGTCTGAATAGCTTTGAAGTCATTCTGGTTTTGGAAAAGAAATACATTTCCTGCTTCAAATATTGAATCCTCCTACTGAAACCATCTCTGTCCGAAGATGAAGGGGACCAAAATTCAATCAGGGATAACTTCCCTATTCTTAAAAGTTTTAAATTGGTATAATTGGTACCATTAGTATCATTGATTTTTAAATTTAAAATTAAATACTATTGCCAACAAATCTTGATATAAGAGTTTTATCTCCTGTGATACAGAAAATTCCCACCTTTCCATTGAATCTTCTGTTTCAGTCCTAGGAGGATCAGAATTAAGGTTGTAAAACAGCCACATTTCTTTTATATATATGAAAAAGTCAGATCCTTTCCAAGTATACCTGCTAAAGTGCTGGACAGCCATATAATGACCTTGATTTCTAGAAGTTTTCTTGTTTGGATGTTTTCAAGCTCAGGCAGTATCTGTTCTTAGCAATTAATACTCTTAGTTTTGCAGGTGACGTGATACGGAAAATAATCACAATAAACATTTTATACTCCTCCAACATCCTACACTACCAGCTAGTGTAAATTATGCATATGTTAGGATGTGGGGCAGTGGTTTTATCCTCACATTTGTACAGGATATCTGTAGTTATTTCCTTACTTTAACCTCTTTTATCATTGTCTTATTGTACTTTAAGTTATGGGACTGCTTGCTATGAGACACTGTGGATGCTGAAAACGTACATGGATTCAAAAAGTGACTATATAAAAAATGATGGAAGAAAAATCTGTCAAAGGTTATTAAATACAAAGGCACCTTCTCTGGCACAGGAAGTCCCTTTATCACAAAGAGCTGGAGTCTAGGAAAATATTCTGAGGAAGCATCAAAACATTTGTCTTGTTGCTATACTCTTGTCAGGCATGGGCAGCTAGAGAGGTGGTCTCTAGAAAGGATTGAAGTCTCTGTGGACATCTGGTCTTGCTTGGTAGAGTACTTCTTGTAGTAGTTCTTACATTTTTAACAATATTGGCTATGAAATTTTATCCTTAGGAAGCAAAGTATTTGCAGCAAACTAGCATTCAAAATAAGTAGATGTGAATGAAAAATTCATATTGAGTAGAGAAAGGAATAATATAGAAGGTCTCTAGGCTCAGTCCCATTTTGTCTATCTAAAATTAACTGGTATTTTACATGTACACTGAATGCATTATATTCAGTGCCATATTTCTTAAGCTATCACTTATTCACACATTCAGTGCCCAGTATATGAATATTAAAAGGGTAATATTTGGACCAACTCAGGTTTACGCTCTGAGATCATGAAAATAGTTACTCTTCCATTTACTCCAGTGGGGTCTAACCAAGGTTTGAATTCATCCTTCCAACACAATAGTTATGAACTTCAAAAACTAGAGAGCAAACAACAACCCTGCCACCCCGCCTCACCCCATTTTGTTGATGAGAGGAGATGGTGTATCTTGCATGAGATTTAATTCTGATGGAACTGAAACATGCCTCTGTTGTAGAGATGCGTTTGATAAATAACTGCTTCATGTTAACAAAGCACCGGAAGGCAGGAAGAAGGATATCAAGTGAATCTTCATCAAACCTGTCAATATCTCAAAGTAAGATTATTTCCTTTTCCCTGGAGCTATGGCAGAGAAGTCTGAGGATGTTGGGAAAAACATCTGTGAAGAGCCTAGGTATTACTTTCATGGATACAGGAATGTTAATATTTTAAATTATTTTTCGTTGTTTTTATTGGGTAAAAGGAGTCTTACTCCTTCATTTGAAAAAAAGGTTAAAAAAAAAAAAAAAAAGGATTTCCAGATGATTAAACCATTCAACAGGCTGGAATACCAGACCCAGCCTTGCAAAGCTTAGAACTGGTATAATATTTTTATCTTTTGTGCCCTTTCTGAAACAGCATAATTAATCAAGGCAATATTTTCTAATAATTTCTGTGAAAAGTAATTTGCTTCCTTCTTGTCTCTCAAGTGACAGATTGCTGAAGTTGAACCTGTTACCAGACGCTTCTTTGACAGACACTTTCATATTTCAGTGAATATTTTCCTGGCCTGGTTGGCTTGATTTATAATAGCTGAGGTTAGTGTGAAATTAAAAATTAATTAATGTCAATGAATTTGTAATCAAGCATATTGGCCTGAGCTGTGGAGGTGCTAATAGGTCTCCTGCCTGTCTGCCTGCAGCCAGCTAATCCCTCAGAGTGCAGAACAGCTGCACAGGCAAAACTGACCTCTGAACATGGGCAAAGGGGCAGGGGCCTCTCTGCCAGACCCACGGTGGCCAGACTTCCTCCTGATGCTTCAGGTTAAGGAAGAAAGTGTAACAGCTTGTTAAAATAACACGTTAGTAGCATGGTCATGAGGGAAGCCTCTGTGGGTAGTCATTTGTGTTAATCTTTGGTACCTGCTGTTGTGCCCTAGGATGCAGATGTCAATACACTTAAAACTTGAGGGACAATGTCACTGTTTTGAATACTTATGAGTATTTTGGTCCTTACTGTGGCTTGTGGGTAGTGTATAGCCCTTCAGAAGCCTTTTCAGGAAAGGTATGTTTATGTAGGTCAGGTAAGTCATTTACACAAGCTACAGCAGAGATTTGGATGCTGTGGAGTGCTCACTTCTATCCTGTGCAAGCTACAACCTCTTTCATGGCAAACAAGTCAGTAACAGTCCAGTCAACAATAAAAGGACCCCTAAGTGCTCAGTGATGTGAAGTGTTCTGTAGAGGAATATGTCATAAATCTGACATGACTGAATCCATCCTGTAAAAAAAAAAAATCATCTCCTTCACAGTGATTTTTGTGTTGTAGGGAGGTCATTTTCTGGAAACTGTTCCTGTCAAATGGAAACATGTGAGACTTGATCCACTAGTTCTTCATCAGCTCCTCTATTTTTCCTGTGAGAGAAGAAGGAAATGGTAGAGACAGATACCACAGCACTTTGCTCATCTCAGTTGCTTTCTGAAACACATTTGTGATGTATTTCAATACAAGATGAGTAATTAAACCCCAAAAGTGTAAGATACAAAGTGTTTCCAACCTCCACTGAAACTGTAGGTTAAAAAGGCAAAAAGGTGTGATACTAGCCTGATAAACACCCCTTTCTTCCCCCTGCTGTTTATCATACTTTCACTTTTCTGGTGGTTTGGATTCTGATGATGGATAACTTTAGAACCAAGCCGTCCCACTCTTTCAAGGGAAAAAGCTTCAGGAAGAGATTGTTGTATTTTTTGGATACAAAAAGTTCAGTGAAGTAGTAGGTGAGTTAAGCCATGTGATTCCATGGAATATTTTTAAAAATTTTAATTTTCAAAGAAAAAAACTTTTTAAAAGATATTTTAATTTAGGTACTTAATGAAGTTTTCATTTGAACCCGTCTGAGGATAAAACAGAAGGGATGAATTAATGTGAGACTTAATTTGACCAACTGAAAAGGTACAACTGGATTTGAAACAAACCTATTGTTGTAACATTTGACTAAATATTGACTAATTGTTTGACTAAATGCTTCCCTGACAAAAAAAAATCTGCTGGCATTAGTCTGTATCAGGCTACAGATATCAGGAAATTATGAGTTATGCAGAAATGTTTCACTTATAAATATATCTCTTCATGGATGGATTTCCATTGGCTTTTGCTCCTCCCAGAGGACCATGGTTTGGCTCTCTGTCTAAAATTTAAATCTAAATTTGTCTAAAATTTAAATCAATCTGTTTGGGGACTCAGTTCATACCTGATATCAGAGAGTCATCTAGTGTATTTCTGATCTAAACTGAAGTGGAAAGAGTAGGTCTAAACTAAAGTAGGGATGCTGAACTTTCATTATGATTCTGTAACTAGTAGGAATACAACCATGGGCCTATCTGATCGTCTTTGAAGGTCACTTTAATCCTTTGAAGGCTCGGTACAAATATATGCATCGATAAGTCTCTCTCCAATTTTCTGCATTCGTTTATTTATTTAAGAATCTGGACAGAGCAAGAAAAGCAGAAATAGTCTCATGTAGCATCCCTTTAGAAATACCTTAATTTCCAGAATAGCATCCTGTGTGTGCATGTATGTGTGCGAGTGTACATATGTATGCACATATAACAATTCTCTAAAACTGTTGTGAGATTTTCTTTTCGTCGAAGGAAGGTAAATTAGTTGGAGAAGAACTGGTAATAAAGATGTTTTACCTTTTCTAGAGTTGTTGCATGAAAAACAGAAAGACATTTTAAAATGTCAGTATGAAGTATTTTCTAACGTGTTCCACCATAATGCTGACTCAGCTGTAATGAAGCATGGCAAATATAAATCTGTACATTTGAAATTTTACCTTGAGCTGAATATTCAATCAGCGGCAAATACTCAAATGAGGTATCACTATGTGAGATGGGAGAGAGCTAAAAATAGAGATGAATGGATTCACTTTTTCCCTGTGAGCTTACTCATGACTGACCCAAAACTGTTTGGTGCTTAGTTTGTTTAAATGTTGTATTTTAATTTGTCCAATCAGAACTGATGTATCCTCAGCCACCAGCTCAGCGAACTATAGAATTGTGACCCAGCTGGGCTGGGGGTGTCATTTGGGAAGGACATGGGATGTATGGGAGTTGATCAGTGTTGCTCCTAGAGGGACATTTGGTGGGCAGAACCACAAAGGGTAGCCTTCACAGCTTCCACCTGCTTGTCACAGTTGTAAGGCAAGATGCTTACTGAACCTAAATACAAATGAAAAAGAAGACCAGAAATGCACAAACAGGGCATTCATAAAGCCCCCATATGGATTTATCCTAGTATGTATCTGTCACAGGTTTAATGGAGTGGCTCACAAGTCTGTGGAGATGAGGGTTTGTGCTTGAAATGTCACCATATATTATTATTTAATATATGCCACCATATATTTACGCACATATCTTTGATCTACTTTGAGATACATAGATTATGTTTTTGTCTGGTAGAGTGATATTTTTGCTATTAATGATAATGACAGTTATCATTTTATTAATAATTATTTTGACACTCAGTGTACTTTTAACAGTTAGATACGTTACAAACACAGGGAGACAGACGAGTTGCTTCCCTGAACACCCTGCGTTCTAGAATTTTTTTACCAGCCCAGCATAACACAGAAATCCTGCAACAGCATGAATTAGTGTTTTTCAACACTTTTTTTTTTGATTTTCAGATCCTGATTACTTTTTTTTCCATTGGAAAAGCAGATACCGGTATAGTGAATTTAAGCTTGACTGTGTGTTTCCTTTTCTTAAGTAACTTTTGCAGGTATCTTAGAAGTGGTCCAAGAACTATAGGTTGAAAACAAAATGCATAAAGTACATAAATGTTTTTATTTTAGACCCTTCTTTACAAAAGTTTGATAGCTGACACTGAGATTATGATATCCTTAGATTTTGACTGTATGTTTATCATATATTCCTGAGAACAGAAATTTATTATATTGTGCTAGGTAGTGACAAGAATTTAAATAACCAGGATTTTTGCAAGAGTGAGGAAAACTGCCTGATCTGGTTGTATAAGATTGATATACGGAGACTTCAAATATAATCTCAATAGTACAGGTATATTCTTCCCACAAAGCAAGCCTCAGATGTCACACTGGAAAGAAGATTGAACCATGCCATGAGACTGCTGTTCCTAAATTGTTTAATATCCTAAACGTTAATCCAGTAAACTCTGCAGTAGTACAAGCCCATCTTTAGCAGTTACTGCCTCTACTAAATCACCAGAGTGAACCTGAAGTCTAGTTTTTGAAACCTAATGAGTTTTATCTCATCTTACTTAGAAATAGAGTTAAAATATATTTTGATGTGAGAGCAATGGTTTCTCTATGCGTGGGCTCTCAGTGTCACTAATGAAATATTCAGTCCATATTAATTAAAATACTGTGTTCATTAACTGTAGGGCATGGACTTCTTTATCTCTTATCCCATTTCAAGAATGCTCTGAACATAAAATGAACATATTTAAGATGAGCCTGACCGCAATATTTTGGATAAATCTCCTCTCAAATTCATCTGGTTTAAGGAAACGTGGGAGTCTCTAGGATGTTTTTTCATCCTCCTTCAATACTGGTCCCAGGTGTCATTCAGTTATTCCCAGCGATAATGAAAGATTTATGCATTGACAAGTGTGGAGGTGAAACAGTGGTTAAAGCAGTGCTGCAAGTGATACTCCTGAGCCCAGCAGGAGTTGCTGGCATGCTTGCATTTTTGGAAGATTTTGCAAAGTTTCCCCTTGTGAATAACCATAAATTATTTTCTGGAGACTTTTCTTGTGGAAGCTAATGTCACCTCTTCTGGCCTAGAGATTCCTGAGGTGCATAATAGAAGTTAATCCAGTACATTTGTGCTCAGAGGATCTGAGAGGGTTTTAGTATATGGAAAAAGAGGATTTTCAGGCTTATGAAATAAGAACAATTACCATCACATAATAGTTTGAATACTTCTTATTCCTTTCACCCACCACTTTCTTTAAGAAAGAAAAGAATTAAAAAATCCTATCCAAACAAAGAGAGAGAGGGGGGAAAAAAGAAACCAAAACTTTTAAGGACTCAGATTAAGCCTTAGTTGCTGTGATCGTGCTCTAACTGCAGTTAGTCTCTTGAGAGCTGTAACATGGATTGAATTAATCAAAAAGAGAATGTGTGTCAGAAATGACCCTACGTATAAATGGGGAGAGATCAGGTCCTGGTTTCATGGTGTGTTAAAAATAAAGGCCAGTTTCAGGTCTCACATATAAAGAAAAGAGGGGAGGCTTTTGGGGAGATTATGGAGTCAAGCAGTGAAGTTATAAATAAGCGCTTGCCTTGATTAGTAGAGCACAGACTGCACTTCCAAATATTTGTGGTTTTGAACGAGCATCAAAAGCCCTTGCCGATAGCAGGGAGATTCTCGGGAGGAAAAAAAAGACAAAGTGCAAATCGTAAAAGTTTGGTCTGTCTGTTTAAAGTATGAGGGTATGGTGGATATCTTTAAGAAATAACTGAATTTCAGCTGTTCTTTCCAGTAGCATTTAAAACCCAATAGCTATCATCCTACACTGCATCTCAGTTGTTTCAAAGACAAGACCATCCTCAAAGAGAGCCTGCACATAGTGTATGAATCTTGTTTGTTTTTAACAGTTGGGGAAATTGAATTTATGATAATCTGAACTGCATGGGGCCTTTCATCCACAGATTACATTAAAAAAAGGAGGAAGTCTGGCTCACTGTATACAGTGATAGCATCCCAAACCATGGACTTGGGGTTTAAAAAACCACTGGCGAAGATCACAGGGGCTCATGGATTCCCCCTCCAATCCTCAAACAGGCTGATAGTGGCTCTGTTATCATTGCCACCCCCCCAAACCCTCCAGAAGTGCTTTCCTATTAAGTACATTTACAGTCAAAGGCACACTAATGTTTAGCAGTTTGCAGGTTTAGGACTAGGCAGCTTCAGAGCTGGATTTGAACGTTCTTTAAGGGATTTAAGTGAAACAAGTCTGTGAAGGGAAGTTCAGCTGCGTTGAAGATGCCTTTGAGGTATCAAAGTATTTTGGACACCTGATTAGCAGTAAGACTTTTATGTTTTTTAACCTGTCACTGGCCTGTATGCAAAGCTATATGCATAATGCTTTTTTTGATACAAACTGAAACTAAGACCAAGAGATAGATCAGTCAATGTATATGTGTTCTTCTGTCAGTCTTTTTGGGGAAATTATTGGTCTAAACCTAATTTTCTGTTAGCTGTTTGTCCTTTGGAGGTTTGAAGGGCTCAGCAAAAGACGTGGCTTCTTTTAATAATAAGTAGACCAGCCCCCAGTTCACAAATGGAGATGCTTATTTTGGGAGATGTGACATCCTAAGAGGAGTGTTGAGAACCGACCTTTTCCTAACACGGCAGGAACTGGTCTGTTAACCTACTGTCAGTCAGCCTGCTGTTGTCTTCTCCCTATGTATTATGATTTGTTTCATACAGATTTTATCCTGTGTGGCTGAAAGGAAGAGTTCATAGATGCAGCAGATTTTTGTTTAGTATGGCAAAGAGAATGAAGCATGCCTTCTTGAGAATGCTCTGGTTGTTCTTCAGGTTACTCATCCAGTCTCTCAGGTTGCTGGACTGTGAGAAGCCTCCCCAAAATCTCTGTGCGTCCGTCTGCTTCTTCAGAGGGTTATCTACTTCTCATTTCCTCAGAAAATGAACTGCAAGCTGAAATGTGAGAGAGAATGAGATGGATATTAATTTTTTTGACTTTGTCATATACTTCAGTTTACCTGCTTGCTTACATTCTGCGTTAGATTCAGGACACTGGTGGGGGAAAAAGCAGGAAAGGAGTCAAAGACTGACAGAGGAAATCACGCAAGAGAGTCAAGAAGTAGAATGAGACTTGTGGACAGCTATTAATTGGGAAATTCCCCATTAACTCCAGGCAGAAATAACAGCTACAGGTCACCACTATTGGATTTGTTTCCCCAAGGTTGGAATTAAAATTGCCCCAACCATTAAAAGTGCTTATCTGGGGCCAAAAGCAGGGCCTGGGCACACGTTGCTGGACATGGAAGAATGCATTGGTTCAGTCTGTGTCTTCTGGTGTGACCAGATAATACCTACACTGAACAGAGCTTGCTGAAAATGTAGGACGTAGGTAGGTGTTTACTGTTTTGCCTCATTTTACAATTGTTCTGTGGTATCTTTGAGGGAGAGAGGTGTGTCTCTCTTGAGAAAGCTGTGGGTACCTTTGGGAGCAAACACAGGTGAGTCAAAAATACTGTGGCTTTGGTATTCCTGACCAATATACATGGGGGGGGGGAGAGAGAGAGAGAGGACTATGAGTGAAGCAGCAAAAGAAACGTAAGAAAGCTTGTATATTTTTTGCAATATGGAGCATAAATAGTAAGTGCAAAAATGAAGCAGGTGAAGTATGATGATCACTGACCTTGTAATTTGTCAAACTCCCCATGCATAACATTGTTGCACTGCTTCACTACCTTATGATATATTCTATTTTGCTCAGATACTGAGATCCTCCTACTCAACCTTTAAAGTCCTTCAAAAGTAGTTGACCTTTAAAAAATATTTAAAACAAAATGCCATGTGAGAGTTTTCTTAACTGAAACTTTTTTCCCCACATCCTTTTTGTCAGATATTCATTGCTTAGACACATTTTATGCTGTCTTGCTATTACAACACAGCTAGGCTTGCTGGTAGAAGCTGAGGAGAAGGAGAAAAAAACCCAAAACCCCCAGACCCCGAGACTGGTCTTTTTCTTTGCCAACTAAATTGTAAATGAAACTGAGTAAAACATGTAGCAGAAAATTAGTAGAAATCAAACTGGATCAGTGGGAGAAAGTAACCTTATCCTCAGATAGCCGAATTCTGAAAGTTACAGAAAATGTTTCAAGGCCTTCAGAAGCAATTTAAGGAGCTGGTGAGCAACATTATTGTTTGCTTTGTAAATGAATTCAGTCAGCTGTCTGCTGGTGTGGGAGCTTGAGTTCTGGTTAGGCAGTTTGCCGTATATTCGCTGAAAGCATGTAATTAATTATCTGTGGTTATTTTATGCAGTGGTTAAATCAGACATTACTGAGCCAGCAAACAGGAAAGAAATACGTTGTAGGAAACAATCACATATTGGTCAAACAGGGAAGGAGGGGAGAGGAAGCGAAGGCTTGGGCTGTATGACCTAGGTCTTTCTATCTCCGGCTTCTCTGAATCTATGAAATAGGCTTACTGGGGCCTTGGGATATTCTCATTAAAAAAAAAGAGAAGTCAGCAAATACTCTTGAGACTCACGGCATGAGCAACCACACTGCAATTCCTGCTGGAAATCGGAGAGGGGAATGATAGAAGAGGAAATAAGTGTCAGGAACTGCTGGGCTCAGGCCTTGGTGCACCGGTCACAGGGAGGGTGTCAGGGAGGGTAGGCAGTGTTGCTTAACCTGTATTGGTTAAATTCAAAATGCTCTCTAAAGTTTCTATGGCAAATAACAGGAAAATACACTGCACTTGTAATGTGGTGTCACAAACTGAAGATTTGCTTTGTGATTGACGCTTGCATTTAGCAAACATATCCTGTTCTGTTTGGCTCTGCCTGTTTTTACAGGCTTTGTTTCATCTTTTTTGCAGCTTTGGTGAAACTTTCCTTGCTGTTATCTTGGGCCTTACATGAGGTCTGTGTACTTTTTTAAACTTCTTAGATCTGATCTGTGATGTGGGTCTGTACCCATTTCTGATTAGAGAATGGTCTAAATAGGTCACCCTGGGTGGGAAAGCAAAGGAGGTACCGTGCCGTGCCGGGATACTGTCCTTTCTCCTTCTCTTACCTCAGCCTCGCCTTCTGTCAGTCTGCCTTCCCGCTCTGGGACATGGAGCCCCAGCTGTCCCCCTCCTTCTGTCCCTCTGGGGGCCAAATGGCTGCAGGGAGAGGGAGGTGTCCTGCCTGTGGCCGGGAGACAGCTTCTGGGCTGCCTGTTGGGCTGTGGCACCTGCAGGTAAGGAGAAGGGCCGGTTTCTGGGACTCTCCTGTTCATCAGTGCTCAATGTTTGCCAACTAAGTGCAGAACCTAGAGGCTTTCTGGACTCCAGCTGCTTTCTTTTTACAGATAAACCAAATTGCCCAAAGCCTCATCAGTCAGGAATGTGAAAAACCAAAGTGTTCAGGTTTCACTGCTTGTGCACATCGATTCTGCACCTCTGTTGCGCTTCTCCATCTTCATTGGTTATGCAGAAGCATTGGTATGAAAGTAGGGCATAATTTTGATATGAAGTCATTTATTATACTAGGTTCAAGATCTTTCATAAAACTGGTCCAAATCCTTGAATAAAACCAGAAACCAGGTTGGAGAAAATCTCTCATGGTATGAGAGTTATGTGGTCTGCATTTCGACAGAAGCATTTCACACAGCCTTATTTCCAACAGTTACTCAGGGCTGAACACAGATCCTCCAAAGATCAGCTTTCTTCTTTGTTAAAACAGGTGAGGAATGTTTTCCGGAGGGTTTTATTTATTTTACCACGCTAAGAATTTTCTGAAGAAGCATTGTCAAGATTTTATTTTGGTAATATACATTCATAGAGATTATGTTTAGACGTTTTAGTATTTTCCTAAATTAAATGACTGTTCAAAAACAGGCCAGCATGCTTATAGCATTAAGGATTTCACTTTCAATTGCTTCATAGTCATTCTAACAATGAAAAAAAAAAAAAAAAAAAAAGGAAATCCATAGCAAAAATTTCTAATGACAAATTTAGAAATGTCTAAGCGAAAGATGAAAGAAGACCTACTGGTTCTGTCTTTCTCTTTCAGTGTTGATTGCTCCCTGCAGTACAGGGGGTTTTTGTGCTTTGCTTCATTCTACCTTAAATAGATCCGAAGTGGTGGATTCCATTGTTTCTTTTGAGAAGTTATTCCGGGGTCTAAGAGATGTCAGACTCATGTACGTATTTCTTTCTCCTGGAACTCATTAAATCTTTTCCCTGTAGTTTCAACTCCTTTTGCTGCCAGTTGGTACAACCTTTTTGGTTTCCCTTCATTTTCTTGGTTTCTGATATTCTTTAGATACATTAGATATATACTGAGTCTCTCCCACTGTAATAAAGTAGAGTGGGAGGAAAATGTGAGATTGCAAAACTTTTACATGACATGGATGGTCAGATTATGGCATGATCAATGCTTTTGTCTCACAGTAGTGTTTCTGTGTGTTGCGAGTAGTGTGTTTGCTGGCTCTATCATTCCTCTTCTTCCTTTGTACTTATCTTGTTATGACTGCTCCTTTTGTTTTAGCTTTCAGGGCCTAGGGGAGTCAGTGTCATAGTATGGAAGACTAGAGGAAGGCCATAGAAATGCGATGCTTATAACTGTAAGAAGGTGTTTGAGTGTCATGTGTAATACAGCGGGGCACTTGTTCAGAGTATGAGATGCTGAATCAAACACATTTTCATTGTACTGTAGGCAAGCCCTCATTTTCTAATTAGACCTGCCATTAATTGGCTGATTTTCCAGTATAACTGTGGCTAAGGAGAGTTCTGCTGTTGTCTGTCCTAACAAAGCTGTTTGGAGGATTCAGGAAAGAAATGGTTTTAATAAACTATTGTTAAGGGCCGTTCTTCTCTAAGGTTGATATATCTTTGTTGTTGTCCGTGTTGTTTCCTTCCCTGTTTCTTGTCCAGTCGATGTTGGTCTCTGTGTTCTGTGGCCTTTCCGACCATTGGCCACCTTGCTGATGTTTCGTTGAACCGTCCTTTAGCATTGTATCTTGATGACTGTTGCTCCTCAGACTGATTGTCTTTACCAGTTGAGTGCATTCCTAGCTCTTCCAGTGTGTGCACTGTGTTCATGCATAATTCATACGGCTGAGGTTGGAACGGGGCAGGTTTCTAGATGCTTTCACTGCATCTAGAGCTTTGCAAAAATGCCAACATTTCTGCCAACAGAATCACTGTAGTTCTGGAAGGAAAACACTTGAATCCCTTCCCACTCCTGGTGTTTACTAGGCTGAGTCAGAAAAACCACTGCCAAAACCTGCTGCCTCTCAGTCCAGGAATGGCACGGAATTATGCGTTTTTGCTTGTGCTGAAGTGCTAATAGCCAAGCTGCTGTTGTTTCAGAAGAAAAGGGCTTTATTATCAAGGGTTTGAGCAACTCTACCAAATTCCCTTCCCATAATCTCCAGATGGTTTTGGTGACATTTTTTTGGCCTCAGTATTCCATCCCTAAAATGAGCTAATGTTTCCTGTTCCGGTGAGTGCATTGAGATAATAGGTTAGTTTCTCTTTGTGATATCCAGATAACACGATTGGCTCATGTAAGTGTAGGAAACAGAAGGAACTCCATCAGACCTCCTAGGTGAGAACGCTGTGTCTTGCATCATAGCTTTTGCTGGTTACTCTTGCATCATGGTCTGAGCTGCTTTCTTCCTACTTAGTAGAACGTCTGTCTGCTGCTCCTTTTTCCTTTTTTATTTTTCTTCCTGTACAAGTATTTAGAGGTTAGGCATAACCCTCAGTTATACCTGAGATAACAAAGGAAATCTGAGCAATGTTCCTGGGTCTTGAATTAAAGAGAAGAAACCTATTTTAATGTTTTAACAGGTGACCTCTTTAATTTTAACAAGTAATGTTCCCCTGGAAGAAAATCTATCTTCTAACCTGATGTTTTCCAAAAGAATCGACAAAGCTTATGAATAGGCTGCTACTGTGGCTATCTATGTGTAGTAACTTACTGATGTTTTCTTTGTTCACATGGCCGTGTCTTCTGTTACTGAAAATACTGACTCTGATCTGTCTTGTGGCAGGGGGAGTGTGGAATAAATTTTATAGGCCCTTCTTTGGGAACATAATGTTCTAAAGTAAAAATTGTACAATCATTTGTACTAAATAATGAAAGCTTAGGCTTCCTCCAACGTTTTAGGAAGACCTTTTTTGGAGTGAGAAGAAAGAATGTTTTCTATCATAAACAAGTGAAATGCAGTTTCTTTACCGGTTTTGTCAATAGTGTTCATAGAGCAATACTTGCTATTGCTAAGTGAAGCTAAGTGAAATAAGAATATGACAATTGTTCTGGATAACGTTAGCCTTTGCACAGCGGTGCTTGCATGTAACCACAAAGTCTGCTGTTTGAAGTCTTCCAAAGGGCTAGTAGGATACTTTCACTTTTAAAACTAGGGCTATTGTAAATGGGTTATCATCTTACATGTAGTCACATGAAAATTCCTTTGAGAATCACTGAACATGGGGATGAAATGTCTCTTTTTTTCTTTTTTCCCCTTTTTTTGGTATTGTTTATAATGAGTTGTAGATTATCTTTTTGTTTAAGGGATTTGAGAAGCACTGCAAGCCTACAAGCTCTGTTTCGTGCCTCAATTTAAAGAGGATTAAATGTAGCATTAGAAATTTCTTCTTGTACATCTCTCACAGCACTGAACCGTATTTAGGCAACTACTGTTGGCAATAGACTCATTGTTTTGAGCAAAATCAATTTGAATCGCTTGAAAAGGTTTTCTGATGCTCTCACATGATTTATATACTTGCTTGGTGCAGTATATATTTGAAGTGTTTAAACCTATTTTTTAAATATGTTTGTTTATTTAACCTACATTTAAGTTTTCTTATGCAGTGTTGATTTCAGTGCAGGTTCAGTTTGTACCTCACAAAACAGGGCAGAATAATCTTCATCCTTTACAAATTTTAATGGAGGGCTGAATGGACTCAAGAGACTGACCCTCTCATTTCTTAATGCTAAGAGTCTTATTCCAGGTTACAGAGCTTTGCTGAAATAGTGCTGGAAAATTTGTATCTGGAAGAAAGCTCTGCTGCTTTGTCAAGAGTGCTGAGATGACTGTTGTAAACTTCTTACGTAGTCCAGCTTCAATTCTGAGAATCAAAAGTTACTTCTGCGATCTGTTCACCTTTGTCTAAGTTACAAATTACGAAGAACATACAACCTGACCTATAGCAATGAAAATACTGTGCTATTTGAAAGGATTTTTAATAAGTTTCAACTGAGTTCTCAGTGTAAGGAAAGCCACGTGCCATGCTGAGACTTCACATCTAGCCTTCATGGATTATTGATCATTCTACCTGCCACAAGCTGATACTTATGGGCAGGGCAAAAGGTGACTGAATGGAAGATAATTTTTAAATGGTTGCCTGCCTGTGAGGAGAATGGTATTGTGTATCCTTTATACCGTGTGCCTATTTAAAGCCTGAATAATAATATATGTGAAGGTAACTGGCACTACTCTATTTTTGATACAGCAATTTCACATGGGCGTATAAATTAAAAAACACAGGAGCCAAAAGCAGCAGTGAACAGTAGAGAGCTAGTTTAACTACTTAGATGTTGTTTGAAAAAAGCCTTGTAAAATATGTTTGATTAAGTAAGAGAGTGAGTTTTACTGAGCATTCTGCATTTGGTAGGAAGATTTATGAGAGTAAGCTAAATGGTGCTCTCAGGAAGCCAGAGTTCCCACAGAACGCAGGAAATCACATATTTTTTTTTTTCTGTAACACTGAAGAAGGCGTTCTGCATTAAAAGGCGTATCTGTGAGTCACTGATGTTCTGAGGGAGTGCAGCTGTGATACTAATCCAGACCACTGTAATTTTACTCCCATTTAAAAAAATAAAATAACCAAAGATGGATTTACATATGTCTGGCAAATATCTTAAACTGAAGATTCAAACAAGACAATTAGTTTCAATCTGTAATCTTGAAATATTTTTCCCCCCTGCCTCCCCACATCACATTGTTTCCAAATAAGTGTTAGTATGAATATTTCAAAAGCCGCCTTGTTCTTTTCAGCCAGATGACAGCTCTTTGTTTCTTTATTTTTTACTAAAGTACAGTATTTGGTGTGAGAAATTTATTTCTTTTCTCAAACAATTGCTGTATGAGTTTTTACTGGGTCAGCTTGTGATATTGTTGCAGTCAATAGCCACGTTCTGTCCCTGATGTCTTACAAAATGTGAGCACTCCAAGTGAAATGGAAACTCTGATTTAAGGTCTGTTATTTCAAGCTTGCTTTCATGGTTACCGTTTAATTTACAAAATGTGAACGTAGATTGTTACAGAAGTTCCAGAAGATCATGTTTTGGCTAAAATTGTAGTAACTTTTTTTCTCTATGTGCTCTCTCTGCTTACATTGAGTGAGCATCACACTGAAGGATTAAACTCGTAGCTTTTAGTGCAGTAACATTTTTTAACTAATTGTCCTATGAAATGACCTTTCTTCCCTTAAAATTTTATAGATTGGAATTTGTTGCACAGCTTGATATCAACAGGCTTGGCAGCTGAGGGTTATCTCTTCCTGGGAAGGCCAGGCCCTTGTGTTTAAAGGCAAGTCCCACTGAGGCTTTTCTAGCTGAGGTATTTTTGTCGTTGAATGGAAGGCTCAAAATTGAAATTATCTCTTAAGAAAGTGGGTAGAAAAAATTAGGGATGAGTTCTTGAGCTACAATCCTGGGCTATGTATAATTCCAGAGAATTCTGAAAAGAATGTTTTTACACAAAAAAAATCAAATTTTTCAAAGTTTCAGGCATTCAAGCACTTTTTTTTTAACAGATAAACAACACTTGTTTTATTTACAAAGATGCAGAATTGAACATCTTAAAAGTGAGCAGACACACCATAAGTAGCACAGACATAGATGAGTATCCATTGCTTTAGCAGAAAGGACAGGATGAACTGTTTAGAGTGGCACTCAACCCACATTGGAGAAGCCAAGCATTTGTCTGGATTGTTGTATTATCCTTTGTAGTAAGGTTCTGATTAGGTGATGAGATAAGAGTAGTTGATGAAATAAGAATATGAGCCAACAATTTGTTAAAATAAGTGTTTTCGTTAATGTGCTTGTCAGGGTAATGGTACCAAGACTGTGATTGCATCTCAGAAAATGTTAATATTGACAGCACATAGTTGTGTTTAAAATTATCACCTTTTCTGAACTCTGCTTAAATTATAGAAGTATTTCCACATAGCTTTTAGATTTTCAAACAGAACTTTGTACTGTCTTGCAGTAATGAATTGGCAGCTTTTTGAAATTTCTTACCACTTCACATTTCATTATGGATCTTTATTTTCCCAGTTTCTAGGGACCTAGGATCAAAAAGGCCTTCCTTTTTAATTTTCTTCCTTTAACAACAAAAGTTCAGTGCTGTTTACCTTTATTTCCAACTGTGAAAGACCAGAAGTTGAATACATTTAGTTCATCTACATTAATACTAATTTCCAGTAACAAAATGATAGAAGACACGATGTATTTAAACAGTGAGGGGTTTAAAGTTGTCTTGATCCATTCTGAATAAACCCTAAATTAGTGGGATTAACACAATTGGATCTGTGTTTTACCTTGTAAAGACCCTCTAGGGGATAAAAAATGGCAGAGAGGAGGGAAAAAGGCATTCATCTAGAATAGCACTTAAGTATATGCCTCACTCCATAGGATGTAGGTACGTGCTTAAATTAAAGTATACTTTAAACATACTTCCTGAATCAGAGCTATAGAGAGCAAGAGCTCCTGGAGTACATACAATAAAGATTGAAAAATAAGGAGACAATGAAGTCAGACAAGGAAAGGGAACAGAATTCAGAGGTTTTTTAAAGTATGAATAGTATCTGTTATAGAAAGAACAGCCGGTCATGCCAGTTCATATTTTCAAAGCTTTGATCTAACTTCAGGACATGGCATTTCCGTCTGTCTTTTTCTAATGGGGAAGAAAGTAACTTGTCATTGAAAAATAGTTTGGAGTTGAGGAGAAGGTTACAAACCTGAACTTTTGATAAATCTTAACACAAATTGGAGAAATTCACAGCATCTTGATTTTCACTAGCTAAATACAATTGATATTCAAACAATGCTGTTTCTGGAAATTTTGTGTGAGGTGTCAGCTCAGCTCACATAGTTCTTAATCTTTATAAGACGACTGGCAACATCTTATTTTACTAGGTAGCTGGTCATGCTTCACTGTAAAAAAAAAAAAAAGATGCACAGATGGTATTTGTCTTTGCTTTTAGAAGCTTCACAATGGGTTTCTACTTTTTACAATATGTCTTTAAAATAGCACCTTTTAAATTCCTCTGAAATCTTTTAAAATTGACTTTGGTAGCTTTGTTGCTGAATGAAGATTACCCTGAAGACAGATTTGTGATGAGTTTTCTTGATCACCTTTCCCTTTTTGAAGATGTATTTCTAATCCCAAGCACACTGGAGCATGATTCAAGGCATATTACTTGATTTTATTCCAGTGCTCTGCTGGTTCCCTATCAGTATCCAAGTATGTCATATCCCTTGAATAAAGGCAGCAGTGAGCATGTGGTTAGCTCTGTAGGTGGTTTCAGGTCGAAGACGCTGCCTTCTTTCAGGTGGGAAATCAACCTGTCAGACTGAGTTATGGAAACATGATTAGTTTACCGAGTTCATTAAATGAAAACTTTTGCAGCTTTGGGTTCCCATTGCTTACTGTGTTTGTTACAATGAAACAATCCAGTTTTTCATTCACTGAGTAGAATACCATGTGTAGACCCAGCAGGAGGACATTCCAGATTCCCCGTTGATTTCCTCTACCAGAAGGTTGCTTTCTGATCTAGTTGGTGTCACGTATAGTATCAGTATTGTCAGTTCTCTTTTGTTTTGCTCTCTTGCTGTTATGTATATGCACAAACAAGTGTTTAGATAAAATGTGGAAGACCAGCATGTAACAGAATATCTGCATCAGACTATTACAATTGTCCTGAAAATATTTTGCTCAGTACAGAAAAGGTGTATTAATACCCACTTAGATATGGGACAGTTGCAATCCAAAAGGGTTGTGACCCCAAGGAATCTTTAACACAAAATATGGTGCAAAACTGGATAAAGAAGGGTGTCGCTAGCTCCAGATGTTGCCATCCTTTGCTATTTTGAGCAGCTAAGGAGCTCCCCAGGTTGGACACAGTGATAAATTTCACTTACTGTCAGCAAGGACCTGAAATGTGGTACCTGTTTACTTTTATCATAGGTTCACTGCTATTTGCTGCCCTCATTCATGAACTACTCCTTCCTCAGTGAATGGGATAGAAAGGGCTGCAGGATCTGGCATCAACCTGCCGTGGTGTAGCCCTTGTGGGGCTCTGTAATGCTGAGAACATGGCTGGGGAAGTCATTCCTATCAGAAGTGCTGTCACATGTAGTTTTCATATTTTCCGGTTTGTTATCAGCAGTATTCTTGAAAATAAACACACAAACTGAAACTATTTATGGAAGCTTTCAAGGGCACTTTCAAGATGTTTATCTGACATCGACATTCGTTAGGAGTGAGTTGTCTTCATTCCATTTTGTGCCTCTTAAAAATCATCCCTTAAAAGGTTTTTAAAGAGGGGCAGGGTGTTATTTATTTATCTGTTTGTAACCAGAAAGAGTGGCCGTCTTCCTAACGAAGCGTGTCGTGTTCTGTTAAGCTAAGAGTGGCCATTTCTGATTTAAAAGCAAATTGTTATCAGTCAGGTATAGATTCTTCTCTGAGCAGTAAGCAATGTGCTTAAAAGGTTGTGTAGTCCTGGCTAATACAATAGCTGCACTCTGCTTGTCTTTCAGGGAGATGATAGAAAAGGTCAATGAGGTAAAATTGCTGTACTGTAATATTTACAGATAAAGTACCAGATAAGACCTAATTTATAAAAGAAACATCATGAGCTATCCGTCATTAATTAATTTTATACTTTCCTTTTAAGCAGCTCTCTATAGATAATTGGTTAAGGGCTTAAAGATTTGTTTAATAAATGCCTAGGGTAAATGGAGCTGAAAATTCAGAGAAATGGCTCAATTTGCTCGGTATTCAGTGAAATAAGCTGGTGCGTCAGCCAGTTGTACACATAGGGTTTTGACTAATTGATCACAAGTGACATCCCACTGTTTCTTAAATGAGGGCATTCATCTTCAGTAGTGTCCTATAAAAGTGCACAGTTGGTACATCATCTCCAGTATACTTAAGTTGAACATGCATTATGCCTTTTAGGTGCTGTACCCTGTCCTCATTAATTTTTAGCTTAAGCTAGGGTTAAAGCCTTTTAAAACTAGATAAGATGCCGCCGTGTGAGTACTGAGTATAGAGACCATCAGGAGTATGGTTTAGCATCTCCAGCATAATTACATGTAAAACTGAAAAATATCCACTTTTCACTCTATTTTGGAATGTTTTAAAAGGAGAAGAATGTATTGCTTGAGAACAATAAATATGCCTAATCTCTTTTAAATCAACACAAGTGCTGTTTCTTGATGATAACACTGTTTTGCAGATGTAAGTTACCTTCTAGCTTACTTTATTTTTTCTATACTACTCTTACATTTGAGAATTAAAAATTAATAACCACTGTTTTTCTCAAATTCCCACAGAAAACTTTTTTCCCTCCTCAGTATATATTATGTGGAGTTAATAAAACCCAAAAAACCCAAATAAGATAAGAACTGCAAACCTAGGTGTCTGGACCTGTAGTGATCAGTTTTTTGGGAAGTACAGGACAAACTAGAAAAATCTGAAGGGTACCCATGATCTGTAAATGCATGGAGTGGCATTAAATGCATCACTTTTACTCATGTTATTCATTATTCAGTCTCTGCAAAACCCTCTGGAATTCTTTCAGTACAACATTATATTTCACAAAAGTCTCAGTAAGGTGTTCCTCAGAAATTGAGAAAAATAAGTCTAGAAAGCTGAGACCTTTCTACGTAGATGAAGGGTAAGTGTTGCATTAGACAGCCCGTCTGCATCTTCATGACAGCAGTGTAGGGAGAGCTTCTCAGATTTAACGCTAGATCAATATGAAGGCTGCCGGGGTCTGGTGAAGCAAACCAGGGGACACATTGTCGTCTTGTCTCTGCTGCCTGTTGTACAGCTCATACAAATCGAAGCACTTCAGCAGTGACAAGTGATGTTTCTATTCCTATTGATCTCAGCTGAGTGAACTATCCTGGAGGGAATTACTGTTTTTCAGAGTGTCAGATGTCCTACGATTGGGTTTCAGACATATTATGAGCCCCATCAGTACAGCTGTTTAGAAATGGTTGGAGTTCGTGTTGATACCTACCTACCTCCGCGTAGTTGCATGTGTGTAACGCACATGTGCTGTGGAAGTGGTGGAATGCTCACTGTATGTTTTTTACCCAGTTGATCAACAACCCGAAAGGAAGAAACCAAGTAAAATTATGTGGGAATTGAAGAAGAAGCCACAGGTGTATTTGTGGTGTTGGTGAGCCTGGCCTCTTGGTTCTTTCAGGTGGCCTGAAGGCAGACATGCCACACACATCTAACAGAAACAAATTTTGAGAAGTTTAAAGGTTCAGCCGCAAAATCAACACATGCAAATTGAAGATGAAAGTTAAAGATGGGAAATGGTGAAGCTGTGTCGGTTTTGGAAGTAGTATGCTGGCTTATATCAACTGGTCATTTCCTCAGACTTTTTCAGGAGAGGTCTTCTGGCCTGTCATGTTCTTCTAGACCAGTTAGTAAACTCTTTCAGATTTTAAGTAGCTAAGTGAGTATGCCTCCTCCAGAACTTCTCCCAGCAGGAGGACGCACAGCAGGAGATCAACCTCCAAAGGTCAGCTGGCATTTAGGCATAATTTATTTTTTTTTTCAGGATGGGAAGGGAAACCAAACCAAACATCACTTCAACTGATTTTTCTCTTTCTCAAACAAAAATTGTATTAAAACAGCTTGAGTCAAAGTTGAAGCTAAACAGTGACTGAATCAAAAACTTACTGGAACAGCTACCTATTTCCAGCACTCTAACAGCTGATTGTATGGGATTCAGATTTTGCTGTTGGAATCCTTTGCAGCGACAGCACAAGATGAAGGCTGTATCCGCTTTGAAGAAGTTTTGCCAGTGGGGAATGAGTTTCAAACTCACTGAACAAAAGAAGTCTGTAATTGAATATTTGCCTGTTATCTTAATCTGTTTTCTGTTTGAAGTACTACCAACAATTTTGATGTTCAGTTTCTGGTGTTTTGACAAGGAAAAGTATTGAGTGTTGTGCTGGTGAGGAAGACAGAAAGGTTTACTCTTCTATTTTCCTGCTTGGTGACAGCCATGAAGAATGAAGTCCTATATTTATGTAAGGTTTTAGCTCTGTAAACAGTATCAGTGAAATTTTCCCATCCTGGTGGGCTTCAAATGGAAATCAGCAGAAAACAAAGAAGATGATACAATTTTATATCTATTTAATTTTTACTGGCATCCACGAGCATTGTTACCTAAAGTGTTGATATGTTCTGCATATGGAAACTCGTCCCCTTGAGGCTGAGAAATTAGCCAAACATTTCTATGGTGGTGTTGGCCCACTGGGGCAACAGTAAGTAATCTGAAAATATCGGATCTGTTGTTCATGATTGTTCTGCTCAGTCATCTGGTGCTTAAGTCATCAGAATTTTCATTCACTGTAAATCCTGCTTTAAGGAAAATGAAAAAAAAAAAAATAAAAAAGCACAGGTGGGACAGTGATATTCACATACCATGCATTTTATGTCATTATTAACTCCAGGAACAGAGTGAAGAGTAGGACAGTGGTAGTATTTTGTAGTGCTTTGTATTCATTTTGCACTGCTACGTGTCATACAGCACAAGAAATCCATCTGAGGTACTAGCAACACTAGGCAGAAATGATCCTGCAGCATACAGTTTTGGAAACTGATATAAAGTAAACTGATAGTCACATGTGAAAGTTTTACAATAGCTGAAATGGAGTGTTTGATTTTCACCATTTCTTCTTCACTCCTTATCATTGGAATTGCATGTAGGAACTGTTGAATTTTGAAGCATATGAGGACATCTGCCACGGTAAATCTATTTTTGAACAAAGCCTCTGTGCCAAAACTATACAAAATTCTGACAAAGTATATTTCTCATAAGTTACATGGTTTGTACCATTAATAATGTCTATTTTGATGGGTGGCAGTGGTAAATGTTGCCTTCAGGGCATAGACATCAAAGCCTTTTCTTCTCTTTCTGCCTTCCAAGATCAGTGTGTTACAGTTCTAGTCAGAATGAAGAGACATTATTTATTTATTTATTTATTTACTGATTTTTATGCAAGCACTTAAATTCTGCTTTGGACTTGAATTGAATGCATATACTGTTTGACTATTTCCTATTTGCAGCAAGCTAATTTTCATAAGATATGCAAACATCTGAAGTTAGGGTGACATCAGTGGTTAGTGTATCCAGCTTTGAGTGCCTCCAGAAATCCAGTTTTAGCTCTAGCACATAGAAGTGATAAAGCGGAGAAGGCGGTGAAAAGCTAAGTTGCAGCTGGCAAGTGGGAATAGAGGCTTCTTGGCTCCCTTGCTCCATCTTTGACTTACTGCATAACCTCAGAAGCATTATTCATCCATGCAGTGTCTCAGCTACCACAGATCCACAGTAAGACCAATACCCCTTTGTATAAATGTCTCTAAGACACATAGATGAAATGTGACAGAAAACGCAAAGGAATATTATTTATACTCTTCCCATTTCCTTATCTGTGTCTTTGTTGCAGGTTTTAATTTTTTCTTTATTTTTTCCTTTTAAAGGTGAGAAGTAATAGTCTCATGGATAGGTTGTGTGGTTGGCTTTCTGACTCTCTTGGATCCTTTTGAGAGCTGAGCCCTCCGTCTCTTCCTCAGTTCCCTGTCTGTGGTACCAAGCTCTTATATCTGATGGATAGCAATGTCTTTGACATTAATTGTAGTGTGACTGAATTCCATTTAATGCAACGTATAATGATGAGCTGTTTCTTTTCTCTATTTTTGCTTTTTCTGTAGATGTGTGAGCATATTCTTAGCACAAGTGGTTTGTATGAGATGCAAATGTGCCAGTACTCCTGGCACTAGCTACCTTACATAACTTCTTAAAATGGCTGTGATTCTGGAAAGAGCTATGACTATGCAGGTGTTATGTGCATTTTCAGAAGCCAAAATGTTAAAGTATTTGTTATGCTGATGAGAAATCATTCTTCTAACTTGGAATTGAGATGAATTATAGATTTTGAAACTACGCTTGTACGATTTACCATAAATCATCTTTCTTCTTTACAGCAAGTTTGGTGTGACTCTGGTATTAGTCAATAAAGGTTAAAAGACTCTACCTGTGGTAGCTGGGCTTTAAACCATAATGGTTTTTGTATGCCTTACAAGATCTCAGTATCTTGAATTGACAGCTTCAATGCTTTAGCTCTGACAGGAGTAGCCAAGCAGTTTGTTTCTCCTAGACCTGATCAATATGAGCAGATAGTGTTAGATTACAGGTTAGGGAGTGACCTCTCGGATGAAGTAATTAGGCATGGACTCAGTTTTAACAAGCTGCTAGTTATGTGGAACAGGGTGGTTGTCTTGCTAGGTAGAGGGCTGGAACAGCATGCTGAAGAGAGATCCAACTGGAACTGCACAGAGCACATGCCCGAACTGTAGCTCTGTGACACCAGAAAAGCAGATCCGTCTCAAGACTTTGGCTGTGCCCAAACCTTGCTCAGAAACCAGAACAGGGTATGCCAGGATCCTTTCCTTTGCTCCCTGAGCTAAGAAATAGCAGAGAATCTCTGCACTTGAAGGGACAAAGGATCCAATATTTGTGTGCTTTTGCAGATTCCCATGCTTCCGAAGGAGATAATGCTTAAGAACTGGTCAAAAATCCCAGAGTTACCCTGTATAATTTACAGTGATACAACAGATTTCTAAACCACTTTAACTACCAATATGATTGTAACTACTACAGCGTGCTTGTGTCTGATATGCTTGCATGAACGCGAAGAGGCTTACAAATACAATATTTAGTAGCAAACTGTAGGACATTATTTCAGGCTTGTGATACTAGAGCATTGTTCAATTACAGATGTAGGTCTTTGCCACTGGAATTGCACTAAGTGCAAATTTTTGTTTGTCTCTCAGTTCCTTGTAGAATAAATGTTACTAGTGCAAACATTCATTAATATAATGGTGCTCATCGTATAAAGACCACTGTGTTTGCCTCCATACAAGAGCTTCAGTACAGCAGACTTCATATTCTCTACAGCCATTTAAAATAGTCTATGAAAAGGTCTGTAAATGCCAACACAGTACAGCACCATAGTACTTCATCTGTGTCAGAAAAGGCATGTTACCAGTTAAATATTTAACCTACCCAGAAATTGTATTTGGCATCTATTTAGGCAGATGTTTAGAATGAAAAGCATATTATGAATGAGATGCCGCTCACTATGTGACTGGGTATGAAAAATGTGTCAGTCATTAATGGAAGAAAAATGCTATTGTTTTATAAATCTGACAAAGTTAGGGTGATATTTTGATGTAGAGTATGTACATGTCAGTGTGTGTGCACGGTATAGTTTAAGACCTGTGGCAGTGCAGTAGTAATAGAGACCTGAGGGAAGAAAAAAAAAAAAAGAAGAAGAAAAATTCAGACTTTTTGTGGGGGTCTCTTTCCTAACAGATATTGTTTAATTCCTTTCAGCATCAAAGCCTTTTTCTTTCCTCAGCATCAAAGGCTGAAATCTGACTACACTGTGTGATTTGTTGAATTGGCAGGCTCACTGCTGTAACAAGTACAGGAGCAGCAGTGCAGTGCATTTTATCTGCTCACTGGACTACCTCGATATAGAATGGATATCTTTAGGTTACAGTTCAGTGGGATTCCCTTTGAGTGGCCTAATTGGGTGAAAGCAATTTTAACAGCTGATAATTAGTTGGAACGTTCACACATTTTCCATGAGGTTGTCATCACATACCTTTTATCAAGAAGACGATGTTGGTTAAAAAAATTAATTTCTGAAAAGTAGCTCGCCATGCAATAGGTTATTTTTAAAGCAATCTCTCTGCAGTCTTCTACGTGAGAGAGGGTTGTTGATCTGGTCTCTCTGTGGACATGCAAACACACACGGGGGTGGTATCACACAGGTATATGTGCAGCAGCAAAACTCAAGATGAAACCTTTGAAATTAAATTGTGATGTTTTAGAAGCCATTGAATGTATGTTTTACATGGCCTTGCTCCAGCTGACTCTTTAGAGAGCCACAGGGGCTTTCTGATGTAAATACTTGATGGACAACTAAGGCCTGAGCTGAAACATCAGAAGAATTGTCATTATGTCAGATGTAAAATACATGGTAGCCAGAGGTCTGTAGTAGTTTCTACCATTGACGGTTGGTATGAACTAGGGAAAAGCTTTTAACCTTTTATTTAAAGCATTTATAAAACTATGGTGGTGGTACCTAGCTACCATCTTAGAAAGGTAACTTAGAAAGTTTGATCTGTTTGGATCTGCTATGAATACATAAAAAAGAAAGGGATGTGCCTGTACTGAACTGTGAGTCTCATTTGGTTTGCTGATAAGGGTTTTTTGTTTCCTGCTGAAAGGCAACCTTGCCTTTACAAGGCCAAGTATATAATAAATTTGTCCTTATTAGAAAGAATATGGGCATAGGGTAGGAATGCAGTGAGAAATGAGGCATGGACTATTAACATCTGTGCAATACATAAACTTTGTTTTCTTCACATGGGACTTGCAAACCTGGGGAAACACATGCAGGGCAATATAGGTATGACTGTGCATGGAGATACGGCTGCTGCTGGTTAGAATTAGTATTCCAGAGCTCAGTTACACCAGAAAAAATATTTTTCTTGGTAGAAACTTTTAATTATTATAAATGTGTGCTCTGAATGGAAATCTTTAACTTTTTAATACCAAACTGAACACTTTAAATTAGAAAAAAATGTTTTTCAATTCATACAGAAGGTCTTGATTAGAAAATATAATTTTGTGACTGTAATATGAATTCCTTTAATTTTATGTGTTGGGATGCCTGTGTAGATAGACTGTATCTCATTAAAGCACTGTGGTGTTGAAGGTATTTTTTGACCCTGAAAGTCCCTCATTAAAGTAGTTTTCTGAACAGTTCTGAATAAAGGAACATGTTTAACCTCACTTCTCTCTTATCTATACCTTTAGTTTCATCCTGGGGGGAGAGGTTAGTTTGTTAAGCTTTACTTTAATCTTTGTCTGGCCGAAATGAGGAGCTTCCCCCTGCCCACACAGAGTCACCTTCTCAGAAATGCCTTGTCTGTTTTGGCTACCAAGTTTGTCAGGGAAATAATACATTTATACACAAAAAAATATTTTATATGGAAGAACTCTTCCTTATTCCCGAGTAAAGCTGGATTTAAATAAACTGGTCCTGTAATTTTTGAAGTCATCTTTCCTGGGGGGAGTGGGGTTAGGTTTTCTTTTCTGCACCTGAGTATAATTTACAACATTTTATCTGCAAATTTTGTAAAATATGTTTCAGCATTTTGGGGCATATGTGTATGATCGAATGGGTTTTGATAAACTTATTTTGTATAAAAGGATAATGTCTTCTCTCAAAGTTCAAATTCTGGCCACATGAAGTTTGTAATGCTTTTGCATTTTAAGGAATATAATGTGAGATAGAATTTAATCTACCAGCACAAGTTTTTGCTTTGGAAGCTAAATTTTTGGAAGCCTGGCTGATTTTCTGTGACCTGGGATGCTACACATTTCTGTAACTTTGCAAAGTGATAAAAAGCAAAAGGAATATATCCTTTTTGCATCATCCATGAGAATATCCAATTTGTGGCATTTGACCATGTAAGTGGATGTAATTCAGTGTATAAAGGTTAGTAGAGTTAAAATAAATCAAACTATTTCTTGTAAAAGTTAATAGCTTAACAAGCAGCTTATGCACAAGAAGGGATTTTCACAGATAAACTCCTTCAATATTAGGAAATAGTAAAGCCTTCTGCTAACAGGACGTGATGTCTCAGAAGCGTCTGAAGGCCTTATTTCAAAGCTGGGGAAATGGGTGAAACCAGGTGGCATGCTCAGAGACTCAGACTTGAGTCAGTGACAGTGATGGACTCACTTTTGTTCTTGTTGGGTTTTTAGTTACTTATTTGGGAGGCAAAATGTTTGGCACAGTGAGCAAATCAAAACCCTAGCTCCCATGATGTGAGTAGATACCTTTAGCAGTTATCTCTAATGTTCAATTATTAGCATGTCTCACCAGGTTACGCAGTTCTGAGAAGACTAATCCTCACCTTTCCCAAAGGAGAAGGCATTTGCAAACATACGAGTTATACAAGAAACTGCTTTCTTTAGCATTCCTGAGGCATGCAAGGGATGACTGACTTGGAGAAAAATCGTGATGTTCTAAACCTGCAGAACCTAATTATGTAGAGCAGCTTGATGTATATGCAGAGATACTTAAGGAAAGTTAATAAATGCACTTTTAGTCCTGAACAAAAGCCCAAGCCTGGAAGAAAGGGGAGGAAACGAGAATTTTTTACAGAATATTTGAATAATGAGATAGCATGTCGAAGATACCTTTTAGGCAATTTAGGTACTTAGGCTGAAGAGTTATTATTAAACCACTAACTGAAGACCTTGAAGTGCAATGTTGCATGAGATTATGTGCAAGGATCATTTCCTGCACTTTATAACTCTGTCGCTTACTGACAACAAACAGAAAGAAACTTTGTTGTGCATGGCCAAAAGTTTGGGCTGATTTATGTGACATGGGTGCCCAGCTGGCATGATATATGAAAACATCTCTTCTCCTGATGAACTTCTTGTTGTTTTGCAAGAGGTTTGATGTATTTTGAGCACGTTTACAATCTGCTCTATGACAGCTTCAGTGCCCAGTCAGCGGAGATAAATTGGAGATGGCTGGCAGTGAAATCTTAACAAATGTGCTGACATCCCAGCTGAACCACAGGCATATGATTGGAGTGATTTTTTTTTTTTTTTCTTTTTTTCATTCCTGGGTGGATGGAGAGACTTGCTGTCACTTGAGTCCCTCTGCTCCATAACCCTCAGGACATGAGCATTTTTAATTGATGTACGCAGAAATAAATCAGAGTGTGCTCTTTTCACTCAGCGCTAATGCTTCTGTTACAAACTCTGCTAGTTTTCTCTCGCTATTGTACACAACAGGCTGGGCAGCCTGTTTGGTGTAGTATGATCTCAGATGTAATATATAGTCAGCACTTTCTCATCTGTTTCCCTCTAGTGTAATTATAAAGCCTTTGCAGCCTGCACCATTGCTTCTTTTCAACTTTGTTTAGTCAGGCTTATTTCTGAAACTAAATAAAGGAGAAGGAACTGAAGAATTAATACTGGCACCTGCCAGTGCTTGAGTTAATGGGCTATATGAAGGAAAGTCTTGTGAAAATTCCCGTTTGGTTTTTTTTTTTCCTGTTTTAATTATCCTGGTTATCTTATAGCACACTTAGAGTCAGCACTCTAAGTAGCGTTAATTTATTTGCCACAAGAAATCCCGTTAAAAAGAACTACTTTTACGTGTAATTTCAACCCTTACATTTTTCCTAACATCTGATATAATTAAGGAGAAAGGTGAAGCCTGGCATTTACAAATGCAGAGCTTCAGCATGAGACGATTCTCCGCTGTACGCTGAGCTGGGGACTGTGAAGGCAATAATTGACCCTTCAGTTTTTAACTGACCCTCTTCACTGCAGCTATCTGACTCTGCTTATACATGTTTCTGACCATCTGACTACAACACTTTATTTGTGCTAGTTGTTGCTTTTGTCTGTTGCATAGAAAGGGATATTTGGACCCCAAATCCTATACAGGGTCCAGCTAAGCTGATTTAGAAGAGACAAGTCCTTCAGTGCTCCTGTGCTGAGAATTCAGCAGCAACTTTGTGAGTTGCAGAGTTTTTCTTTGTTGTTTTTTTTTTTTTTTTCTGTGACTGATATTTGAAATAAAATCATAGTTAAATAACACACAGTAAGGTGAACTGCATTTTTGTCTTGCTGATCACCTACACTGTGTTTTTGTGTGGACTGGACAGTAAGTAATAGGCAGCAAGTCGTTACTGTTTCATGCAAGTTAGTGACTCCCATCAAAATGTCTCTTGCCTGTTAGGTTTAAGCATTCAGTTACTGCAGCTTTTGAAAGTCAAAGCAGCAGCACTGTATCTGTGAAGCCTTTGATCTTAGATTAAAATAATGCTCAGCATGTGAGGGTGAAGCTCAGAATGGTGTGCTGAGTTTTGGAAAGGTGAGACGGGAAACAAGAAATATCTAAAGAGTATTTTTGTCCAGATATTCATCAGATAGTGGCTTCATCAATCCAAAGGCCATGCAGACAGCGAAAGAGCAGTCTCAGGAGGATGCTACTTACTAGCAGGAGGAAACCACCTAATTAAAGGAAGACATCTGTATAGTATGTTAAAGTGTCAAAATGACTGTTTATCTGGATTGCTAGCAGGTCCCTGCTAAATCTTACATAAATATAAAAAAATCTTCCCATGGTAGAGTGTTTGCCTAATTTTCTCTTTATAGAGGCAGAAAGTATAACTCCCAGGTTCTGTGTTTCTAAACGTTTAGTATAACTATGGTGTAAGTACAATAAGAGGTTCCTTTTCTCATGTCTAAAAGGTAAGATGCCTCAATTTTTTTGAAAATTTGTTCATTTTTTAGTACCACAAAAAGCATAATTTCTGAGAAAGCAAGCTGTATACTTGTAATGGGACAGTGAATAAGGGCTTCATTTAACACTTCATTTTTAAAATGGAAATTGCATCTTCAGCTTTCTAATGGCATTTCTCTTTTGCTGGAGATTTCTCTGCTCTCCTTTGGGGGTGGTGGAGTTTTTATCTTATTTTCTGCCCCTGTTTTACTTCTTCCGTTTGTGAGTATTACATCCCATCTGCTTAAACATTATTAGTTCAAACGTAGTCCTGTTTTAGTAGTTGCAACATCACAGCCTCTTCCTAAAGTACAGTGGCAATGTAATAAGGAATTTCTGCATCAATAAGAAAATTGATTTTCTCTGTCTTTACTGAGAATGGTTACTAAATGAAGGAATTTAATTTGAAAAGATCAGATTGTTTGTGATATAGCCCTAAATAAAGGATTTGGGGTTTCTTGTGCTGTACTGTGACACTTTTTTTTAGGATTACCAAAAACACACACACACTAAATAAATAAATTATTAGAGAAAGGGAGAAAATTTCTCCAAACTTCCCACAGCCAGATAAACAAAATATTTCTGGTGCAATTCACATGGCTCTATCACAGTATCTATTTGTTTTCTTCTTATAACTTCTTTTTTTGCTTGTTTTTGTCTGATATTGGTAGTTAAGACTTTGAAGGATCTCACTGTCTTCTCTGAAAATATGAATAGTGGACTGTAGATAATGCTTTGCTCAGTCTGAAATCGACTTTTACAATCTTTCTCTTTTTTTACTATGCATTTAAAGACTTTTTTTTTTTTTTACAAGAGTCCAAAGTGTCTTATTTATGAGAATATTACGATTAAAGGGGATAATTGCAGGATGTTAACTTTCAACACAGTTGCATCACTTGCATTGACTTTCAATGCAGTTGCAATGCAGTTACATCACTGGGCAAAAGGAGGACCCCTCATCTCTCTGAGCATGCATGAATAGCACCAGTTCAGATCTGCCATGACTATTCAAGATAATAATTAATTCTTAGGAAAGCAAAGGATTAACAACATTAGCTCATGCCAGTATTAGAGAAGTGCTGCGATGTTTCTCAACCACTCTGCCAAGACACTTGAGTTTTATCTGGTAAGAACAAGGTTGTTCAAGTCTAATTTAAATTATACTTTGCAAGAGGAGGCTACAAGATCCCACAACACGTGTTCTCAAGATGTGGGCTGTAACCATGTTTCAGTGTTTGGTGCTCACACTTCCTTGTCTAATGGCTGACAGGGAGCAAGGTCATTATGCTTCTTTGTTTATAACAAAATCATGTCATGGCAAAGGTTGAAAGTAAGAGTCAGAGATATTAGGGCTGAAAAAGAGCTTCTGGAGTAATTTTGTACTTAGCATTGGCTTATTACATGATAGTACTGCTAGTTTTCTACAGTAGTTCTTTCACATCCAACCTTGGAACCTCTGTTTGAAGTGATGATCTCAGAATCTCCTTTGCCAAATCATTACACTATTTGTTTTTAGTAGTTTCCTTTTCATCTTTTAAGATGTTAGCTTTAGTTTCTTGACTACAGGCATTTTTCTCTTGCACTTGCCTCACTTTTTATGAATACCTCCTAGGCTTTTATGAATAATGTTAAATTTTAGCAGTTTTTTTCTTTTCCTCTGGTTAACTGTTGAAAACCATTTAAAAAAAAAAAAAATGGACTTTCTAAACGAATACAGCATGTTGTTTCCTGATGTTTTCCGGATGCTTTTCTGGACAGAGTTGGTGAACATTTTTAGTGTAAACACTGTGCACGTGCACTTCACCTCCAGGTAATGGGTAATGGACCAAATTCTCCCAGCATACCAGGTGAAAGATTTGACATGCCTGGGAACGGTACTTTTTCTTCACCTCCAAAACAGAAATTTTGCTGTCCTCTCCTTAATACAATAGTGTTTCTTGAAGTTTTGATAAGACTGTAAGATGCTCTGCTTGTTGCTTCACTCTTACTATTACATGAAGTTCAAAAGTACGATCTTGAAGCAACACACCATCCTACATACCAACTCTGCATTGGCTTTCTTCTGCACGAGTATCCTACTGCACAGCTACTTACGGCCTTGGTTTAGTACTGTCTGCTTTTGGTTAGCTTGCCTTGTCTGTGCAGCCTTGATTTCTCTGAAGTGCCCCATATGGACTGACTGAAGTTTTAAATCCATTTATCTAATCTTGTCAACTGCATTTGCCACATCTGCAATAGCATTAGCCCAGGACGTTTTATGGGGATGGGTAATATCCTTGGAGTTGCCTAGTGGTCCTTGGAGAATTCAGATACTGCCTTGATGATGTTCCAGTATGTCTCTCAATGTGGTTGTGTTTATTTTCACATTAGTTAATGCACGTGCATGTTTTGCCAGCTTACCCATGTATCTCGGGAAATATTTTCTGTGCAGGTTCTTACACTGTATTTTGGCAGTGCTGTTCCAAAGACTATTTTCCTTTTTATTTGATGGCTCACATACATCAAATCCTTTCTATTTGAATAAAATTTCGAGCAGCTTGTTATAACTGATCATCTTTATCTTTGTTGCTCTTTTTTTTTTTCTTTACACATTCATTATGAATACCAAAGTTCACCAGTAAAATAAACCAGAGAATGTTATTACTTTTTTTTTTGTGCTAGTCTTAATCTAGGTAGCAGAAAAATAGTGGGTGGGGTAACAAAGGGACTTTGCATTGCTTGTGCCCAGCTCCAGTCATGTGCAACAGCAACCTGCAGCCTCAGGAGCTGTATAAGGAGGAATTGTAGGTCTTGGAGTTGTATAATGAATGAATATTTCTAAAGAGATGGAACAGGCTGGAACTCAGTAGGCCATTTCGCTGAGTGTAGGATAATAGAAATCTTGAACTCTAACAAAGGATTATTTTGAAATAGGAATATGTTTGGTAGTCTGCTGCTTGAAGCATCTTTATGTGGAAGAGAACCGTGAATTTCTGCACAGTACCACAGGTTGTTCTTAGTAATGTCTGACAACTCTATATCTCAGCTATTCAAACTAAGTTTAGCTTAATTAAACAGCAAATAGCTAAAGGAAATCAACATACTAACACTGAAAAGGATTGTGTTAAGTTTCTAATATTTTATGTTTAGGAACATAAAACGGTAAATAATGGAATATATGCATTGTTCTCCCTAGCAAGAAATTCCCACAACTGATATTACTGCATTTATTTATTGGCGCTTATACATTTCTCCTTATATATATAAAAATAATATATTTATACATATTTTATATATATATATTTGTCTGGCCAAATATCAGTTAACAAGAACCATTTGAATCCATCATAGATCAAGCTAACAGAAATCAATCATTGTCCAAATTGGAAGTTATCCTAGAAACAGCTTCATTCACCAAATTTCATGTTAAAGGAAATAAAGCACTGAATAACACAGCTCCAAAATAAGAATGCTGGATGGCTGACTTGTAATTTAGAGGCAACTCTGAAGATGAAAGTCTTGTTTGTAGGACAACTGGGAAATCCTTCCTAGCCACCACCTCTGAGGCAAATTAAAAATTGTTCTTTGGAAAATTAGGGAAATATTCTGCTGTATCGATGTGATAATGAGCCTTTAGGAAATCACAGAGAATAGTTCTTGTAATATAATTGCACAGGTGAAAGGGAAAGGAGAACATAACAAGAACACAACTGTGATGTTTCGGTGTGGTTTATTTTGCACACTAGGGTGACCAGCTAGGACAGACCAAATGTGTGAGAGCTGTCACAGGTGCTGTTATGGTGGTGTGGCTCTGAGCTGAGGAAGAAGATTCAAGAAATGCTCAACTAAGTAAAGAAAGCAAAGTGAAAAAATGGAGAAGTCCTGGGATACTATTATGGAAAGACAATGAGAATGGAAAAATAGGACGAGAAGGGACTCAGCAGTCCTGTCCTAAAATTTGGGAATTAAATAATATAAACTACTGCTGTAGAATTTGTATGTTTTTGGCTTCTTTCCAGTGTGTGTTGGGATTTTCCCACAGAAATTTTAGAAATGCCAGAATCAGTTACTTTATAATATGTATTTTAGCATGGATTTGTGATCTGTTTACCAGGAAATCCTGTTGGCTCATATCCAGATTTTCTGTTAGATATGCTGATGTCCTGATTAGTGAGAACAGGTTAATTAGATAATTGCAAACACATATGTGGACATTATTCTGATTTAAGAAACTCTTATTTGGATTTAGTGCTTATATACTTGTTTAGTGCATCAGCAAGCTGTGTAGCTTTAGGTGAGGTGGTTGTTTGAAATTGATTTATTTAAGCTAGTGCTGCTCTTGTATAGATCCTGGCTTAATTTCAGGCTAATTTTGTTTTAACTGGAATTGATTAAGAAGCTATTTAAGATAAGCTGATATAAATGGCTGTTAAGCAAAAGATGTGCAGAGAGATTTACAGTCATGGAACTAAAATAGGTTAATACACACATTTAGGTGGTCCATCTTTCTCTAGTAGTTACCTGAAATGTGATTAACATCAGCAAACGAAAATAAAATTGTATTAAATGTTTCCACACAGAGCACAGATGCCTCCTGAATTACTTTGGATCTGCTGAAACCTCTTGCAGTGGTTTAATACAGGTTGCAGTCGTTCTCTTAGAGCTTAGCTGTGCACGTGAGTTACTGCACCTGAATTAAGTCACGGTGTGGAGGAAGGGCAAGGATCTGACATGCCTGTTGTCCACGGTAACCAGTGAAGGAAGCTCACACAAGTGCATTTTGCAGTCTCATATTTACACCAGGTGAGGAACACACACCAGAGCAGTGACTGTTGCTCATAATGACCTCTTACGTTGTGGCTACTCAGTCATGTTTGAACTCTGTTGTCTAGTTCTAAACATAGCCCAAGTCAAAATAAAAACAAACACAAAAAAAAGGTGAGGATTTTGAGATGGTTTTTTGAAAGATTTTTTAACTTTTTTTTTTTTTTTTTTCACAGTCACTTCCTATTATGTATCCTCCTATTAGGAGTATGTTTCAGCTGCTGCAAAGGCAGAGTGGTCTTATTTTATTGCTGGCTATAAAAATGCAAAGCCTCAGATTAAAATATGAAGATATAGCTAAGAAAAATACTGATACACAGAAGTTTCTATGGCAATTTCTGAAAAAGAAAGACATACCTTAGCCAGTTATACTGGTGTAATTCTATGAAATCTAGGCACTATCATGTATAATGGATATGAACAAGTGCTTTTCTAGTCTGATGTCCTCTTTCTGACAGTGATCAATCCTAGGTGCTTGTTGTTTGTTGTCTGTTTTTCTACTTGTGAATATGTGATGATGCAAAAGTATTTATTTCTCGTGGGTTTTAAAGGCCCATCCAAGAAGTTTCTGTCTTGAGGTGGTAGAGAGTAAAGAAAGACCTGCAGGGCCATCGAAGTGGGCATGCAGGGATCCTGTGAAGATTTTTCAGTCTCTCCTCAGAGACAAGATCAATCTTACCTACTTTTCCATGCTGACTGGTTATTTATTATTTATAACGTGATCTTCTTCCCTTTCACTGGTGTCACCTCTGGAAACAGTCTTTTAAATTTTCCAGAGGACAGGGTGTGGGTTTTTTCCCTCCACTTCTTTTTATGTTTTCTGTTTTCTTATCTACCCCTGAACTAAGGCACTGCTTCAGTAGCTGATCAGTCATTTGGGATCTCTTGGACTCAGAGCTGGACCCTGTTTTCCATATGTGGGCAAAAGACTGGCCTGTATAATAACTTTTCCATTATTTCGTATACTCATTTTCCCAGTCTTGAGTATATAATCAGAGAGATGAATTCTATAGACAAAGCCAAGCCCCCACTAATCTGTTTTCGCTGCTCAACATTCCTGCAGTCAAGATCAGGCTAGATAGAAGCAAATGCAATTCCAATTTATTTTAATGAAAATTCAGGATTTTTGGATCGTGGCTGATTACAGGTGCTTCTGATACCAATTTGTTGTAAATTATTCTTGTTTTGCATAACCCCTGAACATGTTAATTTGCTACTTAAAACTGCTGCTGCCTGCTGCTAACAATTAGATAACCAGCTTGTCACTCCAAGTTTTTCACCACTGAACTTGGCAGTGTCTAACTCGCCCTCTTTTGTCTAATCTCTCGGAGTCCATCCGCAAAGAGCCAATGTTAAATTTAGCGAACATGAAGACTGAATAATCACATGGATTCCTAACTACTCATCCAGGCCAACTCTTTTCTTGCTTAAGTTGGAACTGTTTCAAGAGCTCTTATAAAACTGAGTTATTTTAGTAATCTGGAATTCATAGAATATTTGGCTATGAAAATGTCATAGTAACTTTTTCCTGTAAATTAGGAAGGATACTACTTAGATATTGCACACGGCTTCTACTTTTTACTTGGACTATGGTATCTTAGTGCAAATGCGTGTTGAGGTAGTAGGCTTATTTGAAAATAATAAAAATCAGATGGGTAAAATGCTAATTAAAAATATTTAGTCTCTCCTCCTATTGTTGTTTTATGATTATTTTCTACTGTTTTCTCTATGTCCTTAAATATTTCTTTCCCTCTTTTTATGGTCCAGTAGAAAATTTACCTTGACGTTTGCTTACAGGCTTAATTTTGAAATTATTTTGGCTGTACAATGCTTTTCTGGGACAGAAATTACCTAATCAAAAGTGTCCCTAGAAAGGGCCACAGGATTTTTTTTTAAACCTTTTCTCAGAGAAAGCTCTCTTTGTAAGAAAACCTAAACTGGTCAAAGGGTAGAGAAAAATGGAGAGGGAGGTCCACTGTATCCTTTCCCCATGTTTCAGATGAAAGGGGAAAAGATGGTTTTGCTTGGTGATAGTTGCTGTTACAGCTTTCTTAAAATAGCTGAATATTAGCCATACACAATGAAACTGCCATGGAGAAGCATTCCTAATATCTGAGAGTTTTATTTTCCTTCCCCCACCACATTGGAAGTCTTGTTATGCTCTTGCAGAGGCTGGAATCATGTTGCCTTAACCTTGTGAGGTAAGCGTGTTGTAATCTAGGAGAAAGATTCTTTTTATAGAATATTTTCCTTTACTACTAGCTGAGCCATAACTCCTATTCTGACTTTGTTGGGCCATGTTTCTTCTGGTGAATTTTAGATAATTATTTTCCCCTCCTGCACATTCAGAGTGAAAGAATTGTAAGATGTGCAGAACTTGCTACATTAGAAGAGCCGGCTCTAGGAGATGCTGTTCCTTCTTCCCAACAATTATCCATTGAGTTTAATCTTTGCTTCTGAACTTTGGAATTGTCCACCTATTAAATTGGGTGAGAGTCTCATACTAAATTGATCATGATAGTATCAGTCTCTGAGTAACTTCTGAAAAGTTGAGGAGTCAGAGAACCATTGCTACAGATAAAGTAAAGCCACTGAGCAGGCAGGGCAGTAACATTTCCAACTGCTTGCAGAGTAGCAGGGGGATTAATATGATTCAAGACAAATCTACAAGCACTGCATCCCTCTTTTCTAAACTGGGATTGTTGGCAGCTATTAAATCAATTGTAAGTATTACAGCTCTTAACTTACATTATTTATCAAGAATGATAGGGGTAGTTGCTGCTAGCCTATTTCAAGTATTTGCTGTATACACATTTAACCCAGTGTTCGCTGTAACCAAGAGAAGAGGGAATAGAGCAACACATTCCTTAACAGCGAGTCCTAACGTAGAAGCAAAGCTTTCCTTGTTAGGGAAGAGTTAGAAAGTGAACTATAGCTGTATCTGAAAGTGACTGGCTTCCTGGTCAGTGCAAATCAGTGTCCCTGTTCATAGCTGGACCTGAACACAGCAGCTCATAATCCCCGTCCCAAGGGGCTCAGAGCAGAGGAGAAAATTGTGACAGTACTGGAGTAAGCTAACTGCCCTTACATTGCTGGCCATGCGTGGTTCAGACAAGGGCATTTTGTCAGTACTGAAGGCAGTCCAAAGGATGTTCACTGCACAGTTCATTTATAAGGTGAGAACAAGCCAAAACAAAGGGTTGTGTGTGCCATTTTCTTGGCACCAGGTGGGCATGTGAGTGCTTAATCAGCTGCTGTGGCGTGATGTTGGATCTGCGGTGCCGGGTTTATAATTGTGTAAAGCTGTCTTAGTCTTACTGCATGATGTGAGTACAGCAGACCACAGCCTTAGTGATATTCATGTTAGTGGAAGATCATTTCAGATTAGTTATGCTATAATATGGCATTTCACTAATGCATTTTGACAGTACCTTCAACATGCAGTTATACTTGCCTATCACAATCGCTTGTTGTATGCTTCTAATCTGACATGCAGCATAGGCAGCAAGGAGAGGAGCAAGAAAAAAGATGTATAAAAGCTTTACTGACTTACATGGGCACTGAGGTTTATATTGGCTCCAGAGCATGTTTATGAATGTTTTTGCATTTATTGTTATGAGGTTTCTATTATACTTCCACTAACTAGATTCATCTGTCTGAAGAACAGAGCCACTTACATAGGAGAAAAACTGCACATGGGGTGCTTACAACTGACACACACTTATTCTGTGGTTTTGGTGGTGAAATGAGAGTTTGTGATCTGCTGAACCATGGCTTTGCAGAAAGACACAGTTTGAGTAACCTCTTCTAGTTGCCCAGTGTTGTCCAAAGCTGAATCCTTGTGCAAGCTCTGGACAAGCTACACCAAGACAGCAGGTTGCCTCAGGAGCTGTCTTCCACCTGAGGTGCACACAGCATCCCAGCTCCAGCTGTGGCCAGGAAGCTTGTATATGCTCTAACCAACCTGCAAAGCCTTTACCTCAGGTGTAGATTGCGGTCTATCCATCCGGGGTTCTCAGAAATGCCCACAGTTAGTAATGGATGTGAGATGTGTAACCACTTACTGGGTCAGGGAGGAACCTTTTCCCTGTTCTCCTCTCTGTGTCAGCTTGTGAGGACAGCAGGGATTCTTAGGATCTCATTTGTCTCTAGGTTTTATATCATATTTGTTGGGGGAAAAAAATAATTTTCATTGCTTTGTGTACCTCAGGATCTTTCTGTAAAGCAAGGCAATTGTATTACCTTCATTTTATCTATCTCAGTGTGGTTCTGGTTTAAGAATCAGAGTCTGGAAGGGGAGTTTCTAGTCCGATCCCCAGTCTACTGCTGGGTGTTCAATTGGCAGTTTTTTCAAATGTAGTATTTAGGGACAAAAACCTCACAGTGTTGTGTATGCTGAAGACCAGTTGTCCCAATCAAAGTCATATTAATAATCATAAAATTATTTCTGTTATAACTTTATTTTTCAAGAACAGACTTTCTTTACTTGATTGTTTTCACTGGAGAAATTAGCTAGTCTGTTTATGTTCAACAGCATAATCCTTGGTATTGTTAGAAATATGCTGTATACCCCATGTCAAATAATTCTGGGGTCATCTGTCCTTTACTATCTATTGCTATGGGTGAGAATGAGTTCAGAAATGTGCTCTGAGGTGAGGGATACTTTGGTCAGTGAGGCTCTGTGCCTTTCCAACCTCCACCTGTTTTGTCTCGAACCTCTGGACACCCCAGGCTTTGCAAGGAAATTTATGAGAATCAGGCCAGGAGGGGGAGAGTTTCTTGCTGCATGACATACAGGGTGGTGGAAGAAAAAAAAAAAAAGAGGACTTAGGTATGCTTTTCTTATAGCTTTGCCAAAAGCAACTGGGCAAGAATATTTTTCAGTTATCTGAACTGATTTGTTTAACTTGATTTTTCAGTTAACAATAAAAAACCCCAAATATTTTGTGTCCAGTCTCTTGGATGCAACAAACCTGATGTTGTTTGGTTTTATGTGCTATTTTGTACTATTTTGCTGTAAGTTTAAATTGTGCAGAGTGCTTTCTTCTAGGTCCTTTTTTGTTCTTTAAAATAATATAAATAAATAGAAATACTGAGTATGTGACTTAGCCAAGAAAGAAAAAAACACTTTTACCTTGTCTTGAGATTTGCTCTACTCTCTATGTCTATAACTTGTTTTAATTTTTGCACATAATAGAAGATTTAAGAGGCTTTATGAAATGATAAAATATAGGCCTTTCACTACAGTTACAACCAGACCAAAATATGTCTGTGCTTGAATATATTGGATATTCTTCAGAGGGCTGATTAAACTACTATTCTATTAATATGCAACAATTTCCTGTGTTTTATATACATCACCATGATGGTATATCACTTACAATCTAAACAGCAGTGGACTGCCCTGACCCAGTAAGATTCAGTTTTTGTTCAATATCCTACCATATAATTTACTTCATTATCAAATGTACCATCAGGTTTTATGACCTGATTTGATAAGAAGTAGTGAAATAGGTCTTTTAGAAACAAATCTCTGATCAGAGCTTTGCTAAGCAAAGTAACCAGCCATAACTTGACTTCCCTATTTCCAAGATGAAGTGGAAAAATTATTTTGAACTCAAATGCAGAGTGTATGGCTCAAAACTGTTAGCTCCAAAGGGTTCTAGAGGGAGTAGGTGGGAATAGTCCTAGCAGGAAAAAAAAAAAAAAACCCACCACCACCTTTTTCCTGCATCAGTTGGTACTGATAGATGCAGAATTTCCTATCTCATGGTGGATTTGCCTAAAGGCTGTTAGCTTTTGGGAGCTTTGTTATGTCCTTTCAGCCTCTTTGGTTTCTGCTTTTGAATTGTTAAAAGCAAGAAGTGGAAAAAAATGAAAATAAAAACAATGGTGTAGTTAAATCCTTTGTGTTTACAATATTCTTCCTTCAGTCAGAAAATGGGATGATGTCTATACAGTACAAGCTTTTGTATAAAACAATGCAGAGTCATGAAATACATTTTAATGCTGTTCTCCAGTTCTTTTCCCCATAAAATGTAGTGGTGTCAGTTTGCTGCTAGTGCTGAGCTTCAGTGGAATTGAAAACTGTTAATTGAACATGTGGCATTTTATACTAGCACACTGTATCATTTGTTAGAGCAAATATATACAGAATGCAATAGTGGAAACTTAGTTTCCTCTCCTTTCTGATGAATTTTCTGCGTTGCAAAGTGAATGCTGTTGGAGAATATTGAGTTCTTGTTGCTGTTACTGTTTGTAAAGCTTCCTCACTACAAGGAGAGATTTAATTCTGTAGCAAATACCCTGTAAAATGCAATACATCAGATTCTTTGTTTTCTAAACAGCTGAGATTCTACCCCCCTTGAATTCACACAGGTATCAGGCTAGTGAATTAAAATGCTGAACTGTGGGGTTTTTTTTTAATTTACATTTAATTGGGTTTTTGTTCAGTGGATAATTGCTTACCCTGCAAAGCTAGACATTTTTAATACATGCATAGAAAATGCATGTTAAGTAATTAAGAGTTCTCTTAAAAAGGGGGCATACCAAGGAATTCCAGATAAAAGCTAAAGCATACAATGTATAAATACTGCACTTGAGTGGTTAGATAGTTTTGCAAAAGCCTTCGGCTTTTCCTGTCAGCTGTGAGAAGAAGATTGTCAGTGCACAGATGTCCCCAGAGGCCGTAACTGTTTCATTTTCAGCCTTTCCACTGGAAGGATGAAAATACAGTCAGTTAAAAAGGCACATGAAGGAGAGAGGTTGTTATGATGATAATGAAGCTGTAATGTTTTGGTCTTCTGGTTAAAGCCTGTCTTTAATAATAACTGAAACCTCTCTTTGTGCCTGTTCCACGTCCTATTAAACATGGTAAAATACAGATGATAACGTCTGTTTATTTGTGGTTATATGTTTAATGGCTGTACAATAATAAAATTGTCCTCTACTTGCATTACCAGGGCTTTTTGAATCTTTGTCCTTAAGGAAATATGTAACAATTTTCACAGAATCACAGAATCATCTAGGTTGGAAAGGACCTTGAAGGTCATCCAGTCCAACCATTAACCTAACATTAACAGTTCCCAACTACACCATATCCCTCAGTACTATGTCGACCCGACTCTTAAACACCTCCAGGGATGGGGACTCCACCACCTCCCTGGGCAGCCCATTCCAACACCCAACAACCCGTTCTGTAAAGAAATGCTTCCTAATATCCAGTCTAAACCTTCCCTGGCACAACTTGAGGCCATTCCCTCTTGTCCTATCGCTTGTTACTTGGTTAAAGAGGCTCATCCCCAGCTCTCTGCAACCTCCTTTCAGGCAGTTGTAGAGGGCAATGAGGTCTCCCCTCAGCCTCCTCTTCTCCAGACTAAACACCCCCAGTTCCCTCAGCTGCTCCTCGTACGACATGTGCTCCAGACCCTTCACCAGCTTTGTTACCCTTCTCTGGACACGCTTGAGTAATTCAATGTCCTTTTTGTAGTGAGGGGCCCAAAACTGAACACAGTCATTGAGGTGCGGCCTCACCAGTACCGAGTCCAGGGGTAAGATCCCTTCCCTGTCCCTGCTGGCCACGCTATTGCTGATACAAGTCAGGATACCATTGGCCTTTTTGGCCACCTGGGCACACTGCTGGCTCCTGTTCAGCCGGCTGTCAATCAACCCCCCCAGGTCCCTCTCTGACTGGCAGCTCTCCAGCCACTCCTCCCCAAGCCTGTAGCGCTGCTGGGGGTTGTTGTGGCCCAAGTGCAGCACCCGGCATTTGGCCTTATTGAAACTCCTACAGTTGGCCTTAGCCCATCGCTCCAGCCTGTCCAGATCTCTCTGCAGAGCCTCCCTACCCTCGAGCAGATCAACACTCCCACCCAACTTGGTGTCATCTGCAAACTTACTGAGGGTGCACTCGATCCCCTCGTCTAGATCATCAATAAAGATGTTAAACAGGAGTGTCCCCAAAACCGAGCCCTGGGGGACACCACTCATGACCGGCTGCCAACGGGAGTTAACTACATTCACCACAACTCTTTGGGCCCGGCCATCCAGCCAGTGTTTTACCCAGCAAAGCGTGTGCCCATCCAAGCCACGAGCAGCCAGTTTTGCCAGGAGAATGCTGTGGGAAATGGTGTCAAAGGCCTTACTAAAGTCAAGGTAAACCACATCCACAGCCTTTCCCTCATCCAATAAGCAGGTCGCCCTGTCGTAGAAGGAGATCAGGTTTGTCAAGCAGGACCTGCCTTTCATAAACCCATGCTGACTGGGCCTGATCATCTGGTTGCCTGCACGTGTTGTGTGATGGTACTCAGGATGAGCTGCTCCATCAGCTTCCCAGGCATCAAAGTCAAGCTGACAGGCCTGTAATTTCCCGGATCATCCTTCCGACCCTTCTTATAGATGGGCATCACATTGGCCAATTTCCAATCTGTCGGGACCTCCCTGGTCAGCCAGGACTGCTGGTACATGATGGAAAGCGGCTTGGCGAGCACCCCAGCCAGCTCCTTCAGCACCCTTGGGTGTATCCCATCCGGTCCCATAGACTTGTGTGTGTCTATGTGATGCAGTAGGTCACTGACTATCTCCTCCTGGATTGCGGGGGGATCGTTCTCCCAGTCTCTGTCTGACTGAGGAGGCTGGATTCCCTCAATACAACTAGTCTTGTTATTAAAGACTGAGGCAAAGAAGGCATTAAGCACCTAAGCCTTTTCCTCATCACTTGTTACCATGTTTCCTCCTGCATCTAGCAGGGGATGGAGACTCTCTCTGGTGTTTCTTTTGCTGCTCACATACTTATAGAAACATTTCTTGTTGTCCTTGATGGCTGAAGCCAGATTAATTTCCAGCTGGGCTTTAGACCTCCTGATTTCCACCCTACATAGCCTCACAGCCTCTTTGTAATCACTGTGAGTGGCTAGCCCCTTCTTCCAAAGGCTGTAAACTCTCCTTTTCTCCCTGAGTTGCAGCCACAGCTCTCTGTTTAGCCAGGGTGGTCTTCTCTGTCTCCGGCTTCTCTTACAGCACCTGGGGACCACCTGCTCCTGAGCCGTTAAGACTTCCTTCTTAAAGAGTGCCCAGCCTTCCTGGACCCCTATACCCTTCAGGACCGTCTCCCAAGGGATTCTGTCAAGCAGGTGCCCCAACAAGACAAAGTCAGCCCTTTGAAACTCCAGGATGTCAGTTCTGCTTCCCCCTCTCCTGACCTCCCTAAGAATAGAGAACTCTATTATTTCATGATTTCTGTGCCCTAGTCATCCTCCAACCGCCACATCATCCACCAGTCCTTGTCTGTTCACAAAGAGGAGATCCAGCAGGGCACCTTCTCTGGTTGGTTCACTCACCAGCTGCATCAGGAAGTTATCTGCCACACATTTCAGGAATCTCCGGGACTTGTCTCGCTCTGCTGTGTTATATTTCCAGCAGATGTCTGGGAAGTTAAAGGCTCCCACAAGAACAAGGGCAAGCGATCATGAGATTTCTCCTAAATGCCTGTAGAATATTTCATCCACCTCTCTGTCCTGGGTGGGTGGCCTATAGTAGACTCCCACTACAACATCTGCCCTGTTGGCCTTCCCCCTGATTCTAACGCAAAGACACTCCACCCTGTCTTCACTACACTTGTACTCAAAGCAATCATAACAGTCCCTAACATGCAGCACCACCCCACCGTCTCTCCTTCCTTTTCTATCCCTCCTAAAGAGCTTGCAGCCATCAATTGGCTCACTCCAGTCATGGGAGACATCCCACCATGTTTCTGTTATACCCACTACATCATAATTTTCCTGTTTCATCACGGCTTCAAGCTCCTCCTGTTTGTTACCCATGCTGTGTGCATTGGTATACATGCACTTCAGATGGGCTGGTGTTTTGGCCCCTTCCCCCTTCAAATCTAGTTTAAAGCTCTGTCAATGAGCCCAGCTAAGTCCTGCCCCAAGATCCTCTTCCCCCTCTGGGACAGGTGCATCCCATCTAATGCCAAAAGGTCTGGCATCCTGTATACCAACCCATGATTGAAAAATCCAAAGCCCTGACAGTAACACCAGTCTTGGAGCCACAAGTTCATCTGTTGAGTTCTCCGGTATTCTTCTTCATCCATCCCCACAGCTGAAGGGATGGAGGAGAACACAATTTATGCCCCTGACCCCTTAATCACTTTCCCCAAGGACCTGAAATCTCTCTTCGTTGCTTTAGGACTTCTCCTGGTAATGTCATCGCTACCTACCTGAAAAACCAAGAGAGGGTAGTAGTCCTTGGGTCTCACTAGAGCGGGGAATTTTGCCATGAGGTCCTTGACGCGGGCCCCAGGGAGGCAGCAGACTTCCCTATGGAGTGGGTCTGGTCTGCATATTGGGCCTTCGACACCCCTCAGAATGGAGTCACCCACTGCAATGACTCTTCTGGGGTTGTTTTTAGAACTGGTTTTAGCAATGCTGACTTTTAGCATTGCTGACTGCACCGAGGTATTTGAAGGCTGGTAATCATGAGTTAAGCCTACATTAGCAAGTAGAGTGGCCAAGTAGGAGCAGATCAGTAGTGTTAAGCAGCTGGTATGGAGGTCCCTGTGCCAATACTATAGCCATTTCAGCACATTTTACTCAAGAGTATCTCTAGTCAGGTCCAGTAGGCTCCCTGGAGCAGGGAGCGCCTCTTCCAGTGTACCTATTAGTGTGCTCTGAAGACACTTTACGTTGTGAACCGTGTGATGTCAAGAGGGGAGTACTAGGATTTTGCTCTAAAAGTGCTCTCCAGATCTGAACTAAAACACTTGTGTAGATGTACCCATTAAGTTACATTAACAGCATCACTAGCAAAGCAATGCTGTTTCTTGTATGCTGTTACAAATTACAGCTGTGTTCTGATACACTAAATTGCATCCCAGACAAGTAATGGCAGCAGCTTATACCATAGGCATTCTTTCATACAGTTTAAGCTCCTGTGATTGGAGCATCATTTCTCTTCTTAAGAGCTTCCCTTTCCCAACACCACCTCTCAGTGAATTCAAGGAGCAATATGTCAATGGCTGGCAGTGAAGCTAATAGTAAGGGATTCAGTAACCCTCATCCAGTGAGGCATAGACACACGATTTTAGCTTTCTGTCTCCTGTTAATCTCAGTGTTTAAAAATGCCAACTTTTTTTTTTTTTTTTTTTTTTGGTAAGAGAGGACAGTATAGCTTCCTAAACCTTGAGGCTTATATTTGTCTAGCCATGTATTGCCTCAAGTGGTTGCATTCAAAAATATCTTAAAATTGGGGAAACAGTCCACTGTCTTTTGGATACTTCTGAAAATTAGAGACAAACGGAAAGAAATAACTTTGAGATGTGACAAAGTGAGATTTCATGAAAAATGAATGTATAGATATTCTAACCACTGGCCATTAATTGAGCTTTTTTATTTTTATTTTTTTTACCAGCAGATGGAATATTTCAGCGTTATAAAATTGATTGTCTTTTTTATGTTAGTGGGCTGCTCGTGACAGGTACTGGATTGACAGGTACTGGATTAACAGCTCCAGAAACCAAAGTCTTCTCTCTTTATCAACAAAACAGGTTCAGCGAGGGCGTAAGGAACATAAGCTTTCCCCACACTACTCAAGCAGTATGCCTCAACCCTGACCCGAAAGAATATCTCTAAGGGGAAAGGCATTTGTTAAATTTCTTTTCCAATTAATTTGACAGCTCTACTGAGACTACTAACAAAAGTACTAATTCATGCTAATTGCAGTACTGGACCTATGTCATTGGGGAGCTGGGCTGAGCTCTTCATAACATTACACAACCCACCAGGCAGCATTTTGATTAGGAGGTGTCACTGGAAGAAAGAACATTGTATTTGGAGCCTGTTCTGCATTAATTTTTTCACCCACAAGCTGTGGACAGTAACGCTCCCCTGTATGCATTAACAAGGGTAGAAAATTGCAAAAGAACATTCAGCCTCAGTAAATGCAAAATCATCTTCCTTCTCTCCTAGAGAGCAAATGTAGATTTTTTTGTACATCTGAATTAGCTGTTTTGGCTTGGGATATGTGCATTGATACAGGCAACTGGGAGAGGTAAGCCTAGTCAATGGATTGCTGGAAATAAAAAATGAAACAAAGCCCCAAATGTGTTAGAAACAGAGGGTAGGGGATAAAATATAGTCCAATATATAAATCAGTCAGTTTCATCAGAAATGTTATGAAAGGAATAAGAACATTTTCCACCTGATAAATGACACTGTAGACTAGAGATGACTATAATCAAAGGCATAGAAGATATTTCTATAAAAGCTGATTGAAAATTTTCTGTTTGTTCATCACAGAGAAGATGAGTTCAAAATAGATCTTTGTAATGTAAGGAATGGCTTAGAGAGGATACAGCAGGAGCAGCTGGTCTCCCTGTCTCATAATAAAAACTAAGGATACATTGATTTGGCTAAAAAGCTACCAAATCTGAAGGTAAACTGAAGGAAGGATGTATTTTTTCACTTCACATTGACTATCTAGGCTGGAGAGGAATGTTAGAGAAATTCATTGAGACCAATAATTAGCAAAAAAACCATTGGATATTCTACATGAAGAACAGTACAATAGAGGATTATTGTAATTAATCTTTGTTTAAAAAAAATAGCAGATATATATAGAACCTTGCATTCCTAGGTTTTTGAAATAATATCTAGGTTGTAGGGATGAGGGTGAAATAGTGAGGTATGGCAAATGATCATCCCCTGTTGGCCTTTCTCTTGCACTTTCATATGGTGCTACCATTAGATGCAAGATAGGCACATGGGCAAATGCTAGGGCTAGATGTAATCTGTATGACAGTTAATTTGTTGTTCTTTATTATATTGCCTTTCATATTGTTAATCTGGCCTGGCTCAGGCACAGGGAAAATATATAAACATCCCCAGGTTATGAAAGTTGTTTTTCACTTATTAGCTAAATCTAGCCTGGGAGGATTACTGGGCACTATCTTGATTTTTTCCACTGAGATGGAAAGCAAACATCTTCCCAAGAGCTTGTGTCCTGTGGGACAGAGGCTGCCATGTCTACCAGGTCTGTTTGGTTTGCTTTGGAAGCGGGGGGGGGGGGGGGGGGGGAGCGGGGGGGAGGGTTGTTCTTGTTTGTGGTTTGGGATTTTTAAATGTTTTGGCATAGAGAGGGGAGATTGAGAAAAGACTAAACCAGACCAGTACCATGGTTATCCCTTTGTGGCATGCTCGGCCTGATGTTAGAAAACATTTATTGTTTGTAGCTGTTGGGATCCTATATCTAGTTTGCCTTTGAGGCGTCCATAGTGTAATTTTAGTTCAAGGAAAAAGTATCTCTTTACCTTTTATCCTTGACAAGTAGTCATTTCAAACTTCCTTGTGTGTGTGTTTGTACAACTTTTTTTTTCCTGTTTGAAAAAACCAGGATTTTGAGTTGATACTGGTGGGGATTTTTTTCCTGGTATTTCTTTAATTTAGATTTTTTTTTTTACATTGCTTCTTGAATTAGGAAGTTATTTTTCATCTCTGTGTGGATTAAATTAAATTTTAAAAAAACAGAACATGGAATTTCTTTGTTTGACAAAATGATAGCTTAATACAGCGTAGTATGTCCAGGCTTTGCTTCAGGAAAACATCTTGTTTAGGGAGAGTGACAGTGCTTATAAACATGGGTTTATTAAATTCCCTGTTTAAATACTTGTTTAAGTGTTTCACTGAGTATGGGTAGAATGAAGGTAGAACTTTGTTTATTTTGCTTTAACTCTGAATCAAGGCTGTGGTTCGCAATGTTTTCCTATTAATGAAAGATTTCTTTTCCCCAAAAGTGCCTGCAAATAAGCTGAAATGCCTTATGCCTTTTGAAATAAGATATCTGTGTACCCACAAGCAAGAACATCTTTGCTGTAATGCTGTGTTTTAGACCTACGATCATTGACATTGCACTTTCAACAATATTGCTGGTAGCAATCACGGCTGTAATGCACTTCATAAAAAGAGATACAGAAGCCTGCAAGGCATAATGTGGAGCTATTACAGACTGCGGTTGAAAGGTGCAGTGTTAGTCCCTCAGGATAAAGCTATCTCTTATGTACATATAATTAATATGTCTGCCAGTAACAGTTATTAAACAAAGAACAGGAATTGTTTCTGCTGAATGACTTGACCTGGGAGTAAAGCCAATTTTAAAAGCATCTGATTAAAATACGTTAAGGTCACAGATCACTATAAAGTATGAAGTGGGGAGGAAAAAGAGAAAATTTACTCATGAGTAAGATTAAATACTACTGAATGTATTTTTTTATAGCAGCAGCTTTCAGGTGTAAAAACTGAAAAGTTCTCAATCCGAGCAGTATTTTTCTAGAGGCAATTCATTGTCACATTGCACTGAATCCTTGCCCCGTGCATACCGCACGGTCCATCCTGCTAGCACAAAGGCTGGAGGGGTTGGAAAGAGTGGAGATCGTTTTCCGAGCCCTCAGATTTTTGGCCTCTTACTGTTGGAGAAGGTTTAGGGATAGGAAAGAAATTGCATCAGTTTTGTTAACTGTTGATTTCTTCTAGCGGTGGACAGCTGCAGTAGTTCTTCAAACCTGTCAGCGCCTTTGGCTGTGATTACTGTATTTTCCAGTCTAGAGATACAAAAGTATACATGCTGCATGTTTCCTTCAGCAGTAGTTTCCCCCTCAAAGATAAGTTATAGTAATAAATAGTTGCATTTTTCCAGCACTATTGCACAGCTAATAATTAAAGAAGTGGTGGGAATACACTTTAGCATTTAAAATGCAACTTTTAGTTTTATGCCTGCATTTTCAGAGTAAAAAGTACGTCTCGTGAATGGAAAAGATGATTTGAGATTTTATTGGTTTGCTTATAATGCTTAGCAAAAATAGCTAGCTTGCTTCTGCTGCTGGTCCCAGCACTACCTGCTTCGTAATTATTTCAGGTATTTTGTGTAGTGTGCTGAAGACTACAGGGAAGGCAATGTAAGAATACAGAGAACACTAAGAATAATTGTAAGTTTTTATTTCTCCAACAAACAGAATAGAGGCTGTCCCTGCAGCTCCTCCTCTTTTTCCTCCCTAGTACTCACAGGGAGTTGTCAAAGCGTAGCAGTGACATTCAGCCCTGTACCTTTACTTCTACTGTAAGGCAGTACTTAGCTTTGAGACCTACTCCCTTAAGTGGTGTCTTACTGTTTATTCAGATCTGGTGACAAAAATTGTGCCTTAAGTTCAATGGAAATAAGAATCAAAAATACACTGTAATTTTTAGAAGCCTATCTGGGCTAGGTCGGTGCGCAGGAAGGTACCTAGAGACCCAGGAGAGAGAGAGAGGGTGTGCGCATACGTCACGCCATAGATTATGTGGCTTTTCATATCCTAATGGACAGTGGGAGCTGCTGAAGATGCTTTCCCTGCTCTGAGGGATTTTGTAGGAAATGTGCATTATAAAGTAGTGTTTCCTGCTGAGCGGGGTTCTGTAGTGAACAAGGGAGGAAAAAATGAGACAATTTCAGTGTTGTGAATGACATGTGATACAAACTGAGGGCGGGATGACTCAGGACAGAATTCTACCTTCATTCCCTACACTTCATATATCTGAGCCAGAACCATACCGTATCTATCTAACGTTATTTTTATCATAGCAAGAGTAACATGTACGGCTGGGTATAATTTGTGACGGATGTGTGAAATGAATAGTTTTTAAATCTTCGTTTGAAGTTAATCACGATTTTCACCTTTTTGTTGTTTCTCAGAGATATAAAAAAGCACAAGAAGGGAAAGAAATGACTCGCCCAAAGAATATAAAATGGTTTTGAAAGTTTTATAAGGTTAATCTATGCTGCTTGTTATGCCATCCGTTTTCACAAGCTGACAGCTGTGTTACAGTTCATTTTGCATATGCGCGTGTATGTATGGGTGGGTGAACGTGCAATTCTGTTACTGGTGATAAACATAATGCTGTTAGCATCTCTAGAGCATGACTGTAATGTGCGTAGCGAGAAAAAAGAGCCGTGGTAAGTTCTTCTAAAAGGGACTTGAGAACATTGCAAAGATGAAAGGCTCTACATGGGCATCGAGGTGAGCCAGTCTGTAGCATTCACTTCCCAGCACACCTGCACAGCCAAAGGTCGTCCTGTGGCTTCGGGTCCAGCATAAGGACCTCCGCTGCTGCTCACTGGCATTGCCATTTTCACACGTGACAGTGAGAGTGGTTTGCACAGCCTCTCTAACACGGACCACACGCATGGGGGATGCTTCTCTGTCCTCTCTCCAGGGGACAGGGACAGGAGGCTCGTCACAGGGTTGCTGTCATCCCTCTTGCTAACACATGCTATGAGGAAATGTTAAGGTATCCATGAGCTGTACAGGTTTATGATCGAATTCCCTTCTTTTCTAAATGCTGCAGTTTAGTGCCACAATGGCATTTCGCTCCCAGGCTATTTTATTGAACAGCAGAGGAACAACAGAAGAAAACACTCGATTGCTTGGTGGATGCTGCCCATTGCACGCCCAGTTTCATGGCTGCGTATATCTGCTTCCAGTGCATTGCAGTGCTTGAGCCTTGCCTCGGAAGCATCGCACCTCTACTCAGAGCACAAAAAGCAGAGTTCCTGTAGGACCAGGGACTGCAGCTCATTTTCCAAATAAAGAGTTGCTTTGACCTTGTACAGGGAAATGGGTCTTGTCAGGCCTGGAGTACCAAGGCTGGGAAGTGATCCGCTCAGGCAGCGCGGGCTCAGGTCGTTAGCTGGTATTTGCAGCTGGGAATTGGTGGTATTGCTCTGTGTATAGGGGGCTGCAGGGTCTGAATACTAAAATGTTCCTATTGACTAATAGCTTTATATTTTAATTTAAAATTCTTTCAAATTAAAATAAATCATTTAACCCTTATTTAGGACCATGTTTTCATCTCAAACAGGGCAGAGGAAAAATTCACTTTGCTGTTGAAAAGACAGTGACATTTCTTGAAGCAGTAACTACCATAGATTGTTCCATGTATTTGTTTGTTTTTTTTTTTTCACTGAAATAACTTTCCCCACTCTCTGTCTCAGAGACAGGCTCATCAGTTATAGCTCAAGGAAATTCATTTTCATATGGTAACACAGACAACTGCAGTCCTGAAATTCTTACCAGTAGGTGACTTTGATAAAGTCGGTGTGGCTGGCACTCAAATAAAAGAGATTGAAATCAGACTGCATACAATTTTAAAATAATATTGCAGTTTGGACTTATCACAAGAGTCACCAGGGACAACAGGTATTGGGCATCTGACTTGAGGAGACCTGAAAAAGCCTTGCTGTATAGTTTATATTATGTATGTAAAAAGTCTCGAGATTTCTTTTGCTCACTTTTAGTGTACCAAGAGGTTTTTCTTCCTGGCCCATTGCATCTACTTCCTCTCACATCGTTACCCCTCGTGAAGGAAAGGAAAATTTCTTAGCTTTTAGAATAAGATGTTGGAAAAAAGTAACTGCTGTTCACAGCTGGTTCCCATGCTGAAATTACAGATTCTGTGAAGACTTCCTATGTTAGTCCTCCTATTTTCAACATGACTGAAACCAAAGCCATGGTATTCACCTCAGAAAGTCAAACCCTCTTCCATCAGTTCATGTAATCCAATTTTTCTGACACACAAAAAAAGAATGCCTTTTGAAGTAAAGGCTTCACTTTCTTTCTCTTATATATCAGAATTAAAAAATGACTAGGAAAAGAATAATAGTGAGTACATTGACAACATTTTCTATTGGCACCCCTCTTTCCAAGCTTCAATTTCAAGTATAATTGCATTTTTCTTTCTCCTTTGGGCTGCAGTTGTGAATAATTTTAAATTGCTCTGACAGACAAAGACAGAAAGTGTGAGACAGCCTGAGGGGAAGACATGAGATTGGGATGCCCTTGCTAGGGCATACCGAGGCAGCAGGGATGCGACCGGCTCATCCCCCCACCCCAACTGCTCACTCTGTACCGCGATAACAGAAGTGTGACATGATGAAATCCCTGTCCCTCTGGAAAAGAAAAAGGCAGATCTCATGTTATCAGGGTGCTTCCTGCATGCTTCTCTTTTTTATTTCCTTATTCCCTGGCCCCACACCACCACCACCTTTACTTAAATGTGATCTACAAGTTTTCACCTGAGGGACGAGACAGACATTTATTAAAGGAGCAGTTTGATTCCTTCCTTTCTCTTTCTCACCCCACAAAATCTGTCCGTTTCTTACGCAAGCTTGTTTACTTATGCTAAATTCATTGCTCTATTAAAATGTTGGTGGTAGGTGCTTTGAAAGTGTCCAAAATAAATAGTTTTACTGTAGTTCCATCCTGTAAATGAATGCTCATATGTTACGATGCTGTGAATAAATTATGCTTAATAAGCAGTGGAAATTCTGTCTTTTAGGAAGAGCAACCACATGACAAGGGTTCAGTTTTAAGTTACTCATCTTTTTCCATTCTTCACACTAAATCAGTATATAAAATTATTAAAAAAAATTAAATTATATTGTATGTATTCATAAATACATATTTGTCTCGCCTATGCCTGCCCATAAATGTAAAAATGTCCCTTTAAGCTGAGTAAATATGATTAAGCAAAACCATTTGAGTTTAATACCTGGCAGTAAACTTCCACAGGAAGTTTTGCAATTAGCTGGACAGATGTGGTGTGATGTTTATTCCTTAATGTGTTTGGTTAGTTACTAGCACTGGTAAGAGCGGGATTGGCATCTGTTCTTTTCTGCCAGGTTCGTTGTCTTAGGTCCAGGAATAGCTGTGCAGTGGCCAGAGGTGAGTTTGAGCCTCCTCTGTCAGCCAGAGGGAGACCCAGGAGGCTTGCTGTAGGTACTACACATTTGGGAGGGAATGAGATTTGAGTCTTAAAAGGCTGCAACAATAACAACAAAACCAAAAAAGCCAACGCTGTTTCCTGCTGCATTTTCTCCTAGTGGAGGTGTTTAAGAGTAGCTTAGGTTTCCTTTATTTTCTCAAGTTAAACAGAAATCCCCAAACACCTTTGCAGCCTTTGAGGAGGCGGAAACACAAGAAACGCTGTCTGAAGGAGGACAGGCTGTGCCAGATCAGGCAGGTTGGCATTAGGCTCTGTGAACTTTGCCACAAGGTCATTTTTAGCAATCCTGCTTTCACAGATTGCCTGTTGGACCCCCGTCTCAGAGACTCAAACTCGGGATTGTTTCCTCAGGGCTTGCGGGAGAGAACTACAAGTAGGAGGTGTCTTTCCTTTGCTAGTGTGGAAGTCGGAGGTGGCAGCTGCAGCCAGGAGCCTTGAGTTGCAAGGGCTGCGTTTCACGCTTCTCACACTGTGTTTGATGCAGTGTGAAGAGGGTTTCCAGAGTAGGACGAATGACTGTACAGGGGTTTGTTCTTTCTCTCTACTTGCCAGTGCGTTTCACTCAGGTGTGTGGCACCAGAAACTAATCAACAAATTTGTCTAACCCAGACACTCAGTTAGGTTTTGGTTATAGACGATAATGTGGAAGCTGAACATCCAGTTTAATGCTGCAGCTTCCCTCTCTCCTTCATCACTTAACAGAGATGCTGGGATTTTTATTCTGACTTTTTTTCTACCTCAGGCTGCCCATCCAAACACTTTTCTGTTTGGGCAGTGCATGAATGAACACAAAAGACCACATGGTCTTGTATCTTGGATTTTATGCTACGTTTATAAATCTACTGATCTCCATAAGCAAAACCGAAAAGTGTGTCCTTGTTTAGGCTTATGCTAAGACTGGTGAACCCATTCGTTTGCCTTCAAATTAGCATTTAATTCAGTGACAGGTCCTGGGAAATTTTATCTAAGCTTAACTGTCTGGGCCTCAGACACAAAAAGTTGTGTTTTTCTTCGTATTACTCATTTTTCACATTATATTTGTAATGAGAATATACTGGAGTTTTCCTAGTGTGCTTGTGCATCAGGCAGTGTTTACTGTGGAACCAAAGTGTAGCTAAAGGTGAACGCATTTTAAGATGTGCTCCCTTCTGTTACGTTGTCTGTTTGTGTATGGATGTTGTAGGTTTGAGTAGAGACCTCCTGGTGACCAGTGTCAGCCAGAATGCTTTTACTTGGTAAATTTTATTTGGAGAAGGATACATGTCTTGGGGGGAAACAGCAGATGAACAGTACCATCTACTGATTCTTATCTGGTTTTGGTCTCTTTTTTTTTTTTTTTTTCAGCTGGTGATAGCATCTTGGTGGAAAGAAGTCAACAGTGTTATTTCACTGCATGGGTTTTTCCTAAAAAGTTATTTGTGAAATTGTTCATTTCTGTAACTTACTTCAAAGGCTGTTTTTTTTCTGATGCAAACATGGTCCTGAATCAGTCTAAAATGCAGCAGGAGTCAAAACAGAGGGATTGTGCCAGTGTTAATGAAACACCACCACTCAGAGTTTGTCCGAAGAAGCTTTTGTGGGTTCAAGCACTGTCCCTGGAGTACTGGGTTAATGTACAAAACATCCTCCTCGTACAGACCATGAGAGTTCCTGATAGTATCAGAAGCAGTTCATTGAGCCTGATGCGTGGTCCTTGAGAAATGGAATAGATCTTTTGCTGTTCAGGTTATTTTATTGGTTTTGGCTTGCTTAGTCCTGCTGAACTTGAGAGACGTAGTTTACAATTAGTGCGCCCTTGTAAGCAAACCTTGGCAGCAAAGAGAGGATAAAGCTAGCTTCTTATGCAGGATAGGGCCAATGGTTTGGTAAATTAACCAGAAGAGAAGAAAAATAAGTGAAGTCCTCAAAATGCAGCATAGAAAATGTTTCTTAGTGATGCAATACACTGTTTTGTTTTCCAGGCAGAATTAAATGCAAGTCCAAGTTGATGCATGAAGAGCTCCATTCTACCGAGATGTTTTATTTCCATCAGCTTTCTCATTATGAGAAAAATCTGTATTTTTAGACCGTAAATGTCTGCAAAACATGACCTACATATGGATAGATCCCAGGGCAGTAACAAAGTCACATGTTAAAATTGAGGAGATGTCCATGGAATTTAAAACTATACTCCTGTTATTTTGCAGCTTGTCGCCCTGGGTTCTACAAAGCCTCTGCTGGCAATGTGAAGTGTGCCAAATGCCCACCTCACAGCTCTACCTACGAAGATGCGTCTCTGAACTGCAGGTGTGAAAAGAATTACTTTCGCTCTGAGAAAGACCCTCCATCCATGGCTTGCACCAGTGAGTAGCATCATTATGCTCGGGGCTGTCATTTTTGCTCCTCCATCTCTATCTTAGCAGCTTGCTTGCTTCCTCTCATGTCCCACTGCAGTCAGCCATCCACTGCCTCCCATGTCTTCTTACATGTTGGACAGGCTACCAAAAATTGGTGGGCTGGGTTTATGTCTATTTTCATTTTCTCCTTGTTCTCTATCAGAGTTGAGAAGGAGAGCTAGGATTTTCAAATTGCTCCTGATATTTTCAGCCCTCAGTCCTGAACTGCACCCTGAGGGTACTGTCTGTCTATAAGAAAACGTGCTCCTTGATAGTCTATGGCTGTAGGCCAGTGAAATATTTCAGGACTCTCTACAGGAAATAACTAGGAGAGTTTGGTTATTTATGTTTTTGCCTTTTATATTTTTGCACCCTTGTTAGAGCCCATCTTAGAGCACTACAGAAAATCTCATCCCTCTGATTTCCTGTTTCCTTTTATAGGACCACCATCTGCTCCAAGAAACGTTATCTCTAACATCAATGAGACTTCTGTTATCCTGGACTGGAGCTGGCCTCTTGACACTGGAGGTCGGAAAGATGTCACTTTCAACATCATTTGCAAAAAATGTGGAGGAAACATCAAGATGTGTGAGCCATGTAGCGACAATGTCCGATTCTTACCCCGTCAGGCTGGACTCACCAACACCACAGTGACAGTAGTGGACCTTTTGGCGCATACCAATTACACTTTTGAGATTGATGCAGTCAACGGGGTGTCTGACTTGAGTACACTTTCCAGACAGTTTGCTGCTGTCAGCATCACAACTAATCAGGCTGGTGAGTCTCTTTTTGATTACCCTTTCTTTGCTCAAAACTACTGAGGTATATGTACCTTTCTTTCCTTTCCCTGTTTTACAGGAGCTACTCTGACCGCTTGTGTGCTAGGGTAACTAATTGACTGGAATATGCTAGTAAAAGTAAAAGCAGAAACAAACCCAGTGTGTGTTGCTGTCAAAGGGCTTGGCAGCATGATTGTTATGATTAACTCCCAGTTCCCAGTTAATAGTCTCTAATAGCAGACTCATATGATTCCTTAGCCAGAATGTGTTTTATTAATAAAACCAGATTTAATAAAACACTCATTTCAATAATCTCCAACATAAATTACTGTAGTAATCTTAGTGATTAATTTTGATTAAATAGAAGTGAAAAAATGCTTTGATGTTAGACACGTAAAAAGCTAACATTAAATTAGAGAGGTTTAAAACACTGCGCTTTTTTTTTTTCCCCCTTTACAAGTTGTCTCACCAACTCTGAATTATTGCCAACATGATGGGGGTGTGGAGCTGAATACTGAATTAGGTCCTGGTGTCGTAGTTGATAATGTACAAAGGGACTGCTCTGCTTCTGTGGAGACTTATTAAAGTCATTGAGGCCCTGCATGAGCACAGCAGTATGCCCTGACTGTTGGATCAGAGCTTTTGTCACTGCTGCACTATTCTACCATTTGCTTCTCATTTGACAAGGTTCCATTTATCTGAAAGATGTGAAGAATCTAGGCTCTTCTCTAGCATTTGTTTAGGTACCCTTTTTTTAGGAGCAATGTTTTCCAGTGAAGAGAAAGACTAGGTCCTGAAATTTCTGTAGTTCTGCTCCATGCAGTTCACCATCAGGAGGCTTTGTACTGAAGGTATGCCTGTGTGCAGTAAGTCTTCTCCCACCTCCTTCCATCCCACACCCATCCCCAAAATACCTACATTTCTGTCTTCCTCAAAGCACAAACCAAGTTAACATTGTTCTAAGTAGACGTTCTCCTAGTGAGCTACATTATTGCAATGTTTTTCACTAGAGAGGATATATCTCTTCTCCTCAGATCACAGATCAGCTTTAGTGGGAGGCATATAAATGTGAGAACAGACTGTTTCCTGACAGCAGTCACTACATTTCCAAGTGCTCTGGAGGACGGTCTAACTATGCAGTAGGCAGACAGAGGCTAATCTACCCAATTGAAACATCTTCTCGTGATCTCTTTCTCATCTAGGCATTGACTTCAGCTCTGAAACTAGCATTTTATGCCCATTCCAAACAATTTGCTACTGCTATAGTTACATTTTTTTTGGACTGGATGATCTTCAAGGTCTTTTCCAACTTAGACAATTCTGTGATTCTGTGACTTGAACAACCTTTGTTTAGTTGCTCTCTTTTCTTCTGTTATTTTATACGAGCGATATTGCCTTTCAGCCTGTTCTTCACCGTAGCAGTTAGAAGTCACCTGGGGACACTCCTGTCTAGGATCAGTGAAAGGTATTTCTCTGCAGAGGCCTCCTGCTTCGCGGTGTGCTTCCCCAGGGCCCAGAGCTGGCTGCCATTGCACTGTGATGGAAGGTGGATTTTGATTTTGTTTTGAAACACACAGTTCCTGTGACATGGCAGAGTCAGTGCATTTCTGGTAACAGCAACTTTGTTTAATGCAACCCACAGGCTGCTTAAGCAAATTTGTTTGTTTGTTTTCTACTTTTATGCATAGTCCATTTTTGCTTTAAGTACGTTTAGGTGTTGTGGGTTACTACAGGCTTAATTGTGCTCTTGATCATGCCGATTGGTTTACTATATTAGAATTCCCCTAGAAGTTCTGTAAGTTGTTAAAATTAGGTCTTAAATATGTATATAAGTAATCTTTTAAAGCATAATTACAAAAATGCAATTTCTCTTGCATTCCCTTCCTGGTTAGATCACAAAAGGGACACACCAGAAGCATATTTTTAGCTACTGTCATACTTAAACACCTGGGCGGGGGGTGGGAGAAGAAACTCTGAACATCTTAGATTACATAATAATTAAGGGTTTAACTGGGGAGGGGGGGCGTTTTGAAAAAGAATTAAAGCACTGTTGAGCTGAATCTGGAAGAGACCAAAAGGTTCCAAAAGCCAGTCAAGACTCTAGGACATGTGCTGTCTGACTTTAGGTGCATTCCTTCAAGGACAGAGGCATCTGCCAGTTCTATAAAGCTTTGGTTAAATGACTGGGCTCTGCTGGGCTCGAGGAAGTAGGAGAGGTGTATTGCTTTGTGAGGTGGTTCTGTGATGGGGTATCACATGGGGTGATACGGTGCAGTACGGCAAGAGCCCCTGGCCAGCCTGCGGAAGGAATGATGTCAGTAGGCTGCAAGTTTTGGAGAGAGGATTGAAGTATAGAAGGTCCCTACAACCCAGGGACCAACTCCTTAGTCTCTCCTGAATCCAGACTATTTCACTTCTGCCATCTTTGAGTTGAGAGGCCTGTACCCTTGCAATGGGTATGATCAAGTTACAGTTTTAATCCTGGATTTTCAGTATCCATGTGCTTTTTTCAAGCACTGTCATGGCCCATCCCAGCTTAGTGAAAGCTGTTCTGCAGAATGTTCCTCACCCACCCAAAACACTGGCTTTCAAGCATGTGAGCTTCCAAGAGCCTGAGGCAGAATTGCAGAGTGTTTTATATTTTCTAATGACAAAAATGTGATTTTTGTGGCAGTTCTTTTGGTGGTAAAAATCAGACATTGTACATCTTTACTTCAGATGAACTCAGTTCAGGACATGCATCAGTTGGCATTATGTTTGCTGGGTCTCTGAGCTCCAAAGGCCTGCTGAAAATTGAACAAATGTTTCTTTCCATATTTCTCACTGTACACATGGGCATTTCTGCCTATGAATCCATCACCAGCCTAATAGGTCAGAAAGTGCATAGTACTAATTTTCTGTAATGCAGCAATTGGGAGATCTGCCAGAGTGTGTTAAAATAAATCCAGCTGTTATGTTAGGAGTCAGTCAGTTTGCACAGCAATTTCATTTTTGTATGTAAACAGATCATATACACACATGCATACACATATTTGTAATTTACATATACACATAGATATATACACACAAAAAGGGTCACCTTATACGTCTCTGAAAAATTTGTTGATCCCTTTGCAGTGACTCTGAGTTTCAGAGTATGTAACTAACAATTCTAATAAGATTTTCCTGGAGAGTTTTCAAACCTGGTCTAGAAGTAAGGGGAAGGTGCATTTTATTGTCACTTGTAAGGTTTGAAACATCCAGACTCTGATTCTGCTGGTGCTGTGAATGCAAGAAGGATAATACATTTTACAGTACAAAACTGTTGTAAAGCCAAGATCCAGTCCCCTGAATTGAGGGAAATTCATAATCATTTCAGAGAATGGATTGGGTTTTTTCTTCCAACTGTCTGACCTGAGTTTTTCTGTGCTCTTATTGCACTTTGTTTTCCTTCCCTTCAAGTGAAGGTTAATGAGCAGACAACTTTGAAAAAAAAAAAAGGTCTCTTGCAAGATATGGCTAGACAGGTATGACACTGCAATATTTCTAATTCCTGTAAGTCTTTGTCTTTGGTGTGGAAGTAAAAGAGAAAGGGCACACATTTCTATTTAATTTAGTTTGTTGGTCATCCCCTTTGGTTGCACTGTAATGCATGCCTTCAGTTGCCGCCTCCAAATTAGACTGAAGCCTTCTGCTGCTGCCTGAAGAAACCTCTCACCTCACGTCAGTATGTTGCACCACGCAGATGTTATCTCCTAGTAACACCAATCAACCCCATTTAGAAAGGGTCACTGGCTGCTACAGGAGAGGGTGTGGAATTTGGTACCCCTGGAGGTGGTTGTGCTAATTGTGAATGTGCCACGCAGAGAGGCTGACAGCTGTGCCATTGCCTGGCTTGTTGCTACCGTGATCAGGTGTCTGGGCACAGATATTCTAGGTTTGCCAGGTTTTCAGGACACAGTTTATGGGCTTTTTTAAAAATGCATTTATCTGTAAAGACCAGAAAGTTGTCTGTTCCTTGGAGCTTTATAAGCAACCCAAAGGGAAAAGCCATCCAGTCCAGGTCAGGGCGGTTCTGCATTTACTGCCTTTGGGCTGTAGCAAGCAGAGAACTCACACTGGAGCCCAAGGAGGTTTTAAATGGAAGTAGGGTGTGGAATTCACTGAAGAAAGACTAAGATTTGGTAGGGACAGTGCAATCAGGCTACTGGGTAATCAGCTTACATAAAATGAGGGAGGAGGTTTTCCAGTGTGGAACACAGCCGTTGTGTCAGGGACATATATGAGTTGAATATGTTTTGCAGTTGCTGCGTGGGAAAGTACCATTTTTTCTGCCCTATCACTGCTTTTATGGTATCCCACAGTGTCATACAGATTGTAGGTATGACTCTGGAATGCTGAGCAAAAAGATTAATATTTTAACCAAGGACCTAACTCACTTAACAGCACTTTAAGTAGACATATTCTCTGCAGTGATCTTTGCAATCTAGGCAAGACAAGGAGAACTTTCAGAACTTGCAGAAATCTGTACCATTAGCGGATATTGATCTATCAAGTAGGTCTTAGGAAGCCTTGGCCATCCCACTGGTATGCCAGCATCTCAGTGCCATCCCCATCCTTTCCTTCAGGCAGATCTGGTGAGAAGTTTCACCATACAAGAAATGGTTCTGTTTGTTTGATCCAAAATCTATTTGCTTAGTTTTGTTTAGCTTTGTATTCGTTCTAGCAACTATAAACTCATGCAAAAAATATGATAGCGGCATGTCTAATAAATACAGTTCTCACTGTATTTATTGTGTAAAACAGAACAAATCCTGAAAGCATCCTCAGCTTATTGAAACTTGGGGAAGTCCCAAAGTGAACAATAACAAATAAAGCTTGCTACATTCCTGAAGGGAGCTGCAGTTCCTATCTAACAAATAAATGTGGTATCTGTGTAAGTACAATGCATATAAGTCTATTTGATATAAGCACATACCTAATGATAAAAATTTATGTAACTGCTTAAGAGCTAAGTCAGAAGCAACTAGCATTCACTGGCCGTTACCTTTAAATGCTCTAGTTTTACATGGAGAAGGTGTTAGAATTGATTTGTAAAGAATTCTTATTCTAGTTCTGTGTCCCAGAGTTGAATAAGATGATGTGTGAGATTGATACAGAGCATTTCCTCAACACTCAGGTGTTTGGAATTGTGAAGAAGCTTACAGTCTTTGTATTTTCCTGACTTTCCAGAATGTAATTCTGGTGAGCTTCCTCCAGTATGCTATTTTCAATAGCAATATTTTCAATGTTTTAAATTTTCCTCCAGCGTGCTGTTTTAGCATTCCTGTAGTTGAATACATCCTGCACCTGAGGATGACCAACTCCATGTTGAAGTACATGTTGAAGGCTGACTGGTTGGAAAGCAGCTTTGCAGAAAAGGACCTGGAGCTCCTGGTGGCACATCTGGGACTGCAGTAGGAAGAGCAGTACCACCAGCAGGTTGAGGGAGGTGATCCTTCCCCTCCATTCAGCACTGGTGAGGCCACATGTGGTGTGTGGCTCTCTTGTACTGACCCCCGCCCAGTACAAGAGAGACATGGATATATTGAAGCAAGACCAGTGAAGGGTCGCTAAGATAATTAAGGAAGGGGAACATCTGTCATATGAGGAGTGGCTGAGAGAGGTGGGACTGCCCAGCCTGGAGTAGAGGAGGCTTGGATGAATCTTGTCAATGTATGTTTTCATACACTGATGTATGTTTTTACACCCAAGGCCTGATGGAGCCAGGCTCTCCTCAGTGGTGCTTAGTGACAGGGCAAGAATCAATGGTCACAAACTGAAATACAAGAAATTCTGTTTAAATATAGGAAAAAAGCTTCTTTACTCTTAAGTGTGATTGAGCACTGGAGGAGGTAGCCCAAAAGCCCAAAGAGATTGTGTCATCTCCATCTGTGGAGGTATTCAAAACCTGCTCTGACTGACCCTGCTTTCAGCAGAGGGGTGGACTGCAGAGACCCCTTCCCATCTCAATCCATGAGTGATGCTTCTGTGCAAAGAGGATAGTGGCAACTGGAAGGAGACCAGGTAAGGGACTGTTCAGTAATTACTGTCCTCTTAACTCTGGCCTTTTCATCCATGTAGTAACTACTTCTCAATGAAATCTGGGGGAGTAAACTCCCCATACACTTAATGGGATTGGAGAGAGAGAGTAAACCTATGGGTGCAGAGGGGATGTAAACCTCAATATCCCTGCTTCAAAGAAATTAAGAAGAGTATTGTTGTATCTATTTGTTTTGCTATTTAGCAATGATAACCTCAAAACCCTTACCATTTGTCACAGCACATAAAGTTTATGCATACATGAATATGGAAAACTGCAGTAGGATTGGCTTATTTTACAGAATATCTCCATGAGACTAGATGGCTTTAGAGAGAGAGATTTGATTTAGTTAAATTGCCTGTGGGTTACCACCTCCTTCCTAAGCTTTTTCATCAGAGAGACTGCAGGATCCAGTCTTATTCATCTGTGTATTGTACAGCATTATTGTATGCTGTGGTACTATAGGAAACAGCTATGATAATCCCCCTTGGAGTCAGCAATGAGTAAACTGAGACCTACTTTCCACTAACTAGTTTTCCCCATGTGAATATTAGGATACCTCATTATAGGGGGAAGCAGTTTTAAACTGCATGTGAGCATTTCAGTTAAACTGCTGCAAACATCTGCATAGCCACACTTGTGTTACTGTAAGAATTAGGGGTTTTTCTTACTTTTTCATGTTATTGGAACACTCTAAAGGAAGAGTGCCTATTTTGGGATTTGAACTGATCTGAACAAATTAGTTTATAACAAGTTTACGCTACACTAGTACAGGTGTATGGAGACAGATAATTTATGTTTGAAGATGTCTTTGGGCTTCCTAGCTGTAAGAACTGTGTAAGCTCTAGAAAATGAACTGCTGTCCCAAGAGAGCTTGTCTACAGTTTTACCTTTAATTTCCATGTACCATATTCAAATGGGTCTGGGTCACCATGTAGGGTTGCAAATTCAGTTGTCTGGGTTAGACCAGAGGGTCCACAGGGACAGAGCAAAGAGAATGAGCAAATCAAACCCTCGTACAGAATAGGTGGGAACAAGGGGTTGAGTCTGTGACCCTCTTTCTGCAACAGCATTTTCCTGAATAGAGCAGCTTACTCCATGTCAGGCTGAATATTCTGTCTCCAAATCCCAACTTTGTGTGTGCATCTTCCTGAGCTCTTACCCCTTCTATTAGTTCTGATATGATTCAGTGTCCAGGGTTCCAGCAAAATAATTATTAGCAACTAAGTTCAGTGAAAAGAATTACATTTTCTGTATTCCAAATACACCTGTGCTGATGCCCAATTTTTTTGGTTTTTTTGGTTTTTTTGTTTTGTCATACCTCAGGTCTTTACTGCATGCCTGCTTGATAATAAACTGTTTTCTTTTAATTACTAAAAACACAGTGTAACAGCTTTAAGTTTTAGTTTTATGTTTGATTAGTTCTTAAGGACTTAAAGCCTTGTAAACCAAGGTCTCAACAGTGCAGCTGTGAATGGTGGTAGCAACTGAGTTCAGCTACAATAAGCCAGTGTCAGTACTAAATCGACTCCAAAGAGTGCTGTCACATATCCTGGCATCAGGAGAGGAACAAAGGAGACATGTTGTAACAAGAGACCCCCTCAAACTCTGCCCTCAGTTCAACCCAGCTCTTCCATACAATCCATATAGGATTCAGATATTTGCAAAACAGTTAAATAAAATTGGAGTATAAATAGGAATCTCTGCTTACCTGCTGTAGAAAGAAATGCAAAGGAAACACAGGAGGCTTTTTGTGGGTAAATTCTACCTAGAGATCAGTCTTTTCCTAGTAACTGTGGAAAGTGATTATGCTCCTCAATTAAGTGCTTAAAAGTGCCTAAACCTGAGTTTTGGTCCCCACATGATTCAGTTGTGCATTTGTAAAATGTTGATTCCTTTCTCTGTATAGTTCTTTCCATATAGGAAGCTTAAAGAGAATAACCACCCCTGGATCCAAACCGAGGCATCCACACACAGTTATAGTATAAAGAATAACAAAACCCCAGATATACCCTGTATCATCTCAGGCTTCCCTAGAAGAGCAGTAGTCTGATTATCAGCAGTTTCCTCCTTTTCTCTTTTGTACTTCTAAAACCCACAAAGCAGAACAATTCATGTAGCCCATTTAATTGTCTTGCTTAATCATTTAACCCATGCATGAAAAGGTGTAGGAAAAGAGATGATTACAATAGTAGCTGTGCATGTGCACTTCTGTGTGGTAGTGTCAGGTCTGGAAGATGACTCAGTAATCCATTTTTCTCTCTCTCTTTTTTTTTTTTTTTTCTGGATTAATGAATAACAATGTGATAAAAACACATCAACCAGATATTTTCTTCAGGTGTAAACACACAGCCCAGTCTGTTACATACATCAAATCAAATTAATTTTTACACCTCTTTCTGTCTCTTTCTTAAACGTATCAGCTGTCAAATCTAGTAGTTTTGTTTAAGGAGAAGGTAACTGATAAGGCACTACAGAGTTTTTGCAAGGGGCCAGGATGAATATTGTTCAAAAAAGCTTGAGAATGAAACTGACTACTAGGTACAGAAATTGGGATCACTGGGAGGAGAGTCTTAAAGGTTAGACATAGCTGGTTTTTAATAGCTTGATCTACATGTGTCATTTGCAGATTGAAAATTTCAAGCCATCCTTTAGCTTCAGCTTGGGGGATAAACATTTAAAATGGAGCAAGAATCAGTAAATTTTTCAGTGCCATTGTAAGCAAAGACTCACTTTCTCCCAGGAAAAGTTATTAAAACCTCCTCAGAACTAGAATTTTATTTGACTGAAACCTGTGGTTTCAAGGGAATAAATTCAGCACCAAGTTGAGCACCAAGCTTTATTTCAATACGTGTCTTTGATTGCTTGCAGGAATGGGGATGCTATTTATGTGTTCAGCCTTTATTCTGTTAAGCTAGACTTTACTGTCTTCAGCAACTCACAAATGATGTGTGATGCTCCCTGTTTAAATAAAATCCATATTTAGAAACGGTTGTGTGCACTTTACAATCTATATCCCAAGACAGGTCCCTTAAGTAGATCTATCTTCTAAGAGAGACAATTTGAGAAAGCCACAGATGTTTGGTGCATGATATATTTCTTTCTTTCCCTATGGTCCTTATAAAAAGGATGAGAAGATAGACTTATTAAAAGTGAGCTAATGACATGATGTAGGGAGTCTCTGGTTCATTGACTGTTATTACAGCTGTGCCCCATTATGTACTGAATACCTAGGACATGCTTGGTTTTTTGAATGACATTTATCTTTTGAGTTTCAAACATTCCTGGCATAAATAAAAATTTTACGCTTTTCAAATGTGTTTTACAGTTTGGCCCAGAGGCTATTCAAGGATCATTTTAACTCAATAAAACTCCTCCTTTAGGGATATAAAAGGGAAGTGTTTTAACAATGTCACTCCATGCATAGCCTTTTATTAGCTAGAGACGTTCTGCCCGCAAAGCCTTTGATCCCTTTTTCCCTGAACGTCAAGGAAGCTCTGCTGAGGCTTCAAAGTCTGTGACATACACTGGTCTCTTCTGTGCACACACAGTCCTCACGTGAATGCTCATGACCTTAGAGAAAGTTCGCAGGTGAAGTTTGTGGCTCAGCCAGTGTTTCAATTCCAATGCTTTTAGCTACCTTTTCCGGAGGTCATAGTGAAGTTGTATTCAGCAATCAGTGGATAATGGTTTTCTCTACTAATTCTATTTCAGTCTTTAACATGAGGCTACAGGTGGATTCTCTTTTAATATCTTGGTTTGGTAAAATAATAAAAACAAAGAAATGTAGGTAAACAGGATGCTTAGCACTCAGTTAAATAATAGTCCTTAGACTTCTGGCTCACTTTCCCTTATCTGTGCTAGCATCCTCAGTAATCACTGAGGGAAATAGTCTGTGTTCCTCTTCAGCATAAACAAAGCTATCAACTTCACTTGTTTCTTGAAGCTATTTTGTCTAGACAATTCGCAGGCTGGGGACAGCTGGGAAAAAATGTTACTTGTTTCTTTGTGTTTGGGGACAATTCCTGTCAATGGGAATTGCTAATGTAGTAATTATTTTTAGAAGCACTTTAATATAAACCCAAATTATAGTTTCAAAGTTGTGCACCCCTGCATGTCACAGTCTTCACATACATGAACCTTTGGTTTTACTCACTCCAAATACATAAGCTGATCTGAAACTGAGGATGTGTCATCTTCCTCGTGAAGACACGTACCCTCTGAGGCCAGTAGAGCTTGTTCTGAAAATTACAGGCTTTGCTTCTTCTCATTAGTTCCAACTTCCCAGTGTTGTGAAGGGAGTGTCCTCAGAATTTGTAAGCTTGACACCAGAAATCCCTCAAAGAATTTGTATTTCTTTGCTTCTTTTTGCTTTTCTTGCATGTCTAATTCTACAGCAGAATACATATGAAAGAGTTTTCTTTCTAGCATTCCTTCTAGTAAACTATGCTTCTATATATAAAGAAACTCTTTAGAACCAAACAAAAAGTTAAATCACCCCAAAATCCGAAAGAAAATGAAAGGAGATGTGATCAACTTTCAAGTCTGTTCCATCAGACATTCTCTTGTCCTGGTTAACCTTTGAAAAAGCAGTTGGTCCAAAGCCATCTGTGAAACTACCAGAGAATGACAGGACAAGAAGTTTCAGAAGTATTGTTTCCGTTCACAGTGTTTTCTGAGCAGGTTGAAAAGACTGCTGGAACTTACTGATAGACCAGTTCAGGAGTGCTTGGTGATTGCTTAAAAGGAAATACTTTATATCATAAGTTACTTATCTGAGGGCAGTTATGTTCTCCAGTTTTGGATACTAGCATTTCTAGAGATGGTTCTTAAGTATACTTCTTAAATTATGAATGGAATTTCTCTGATTGAGGTAATAACTAAACTTTCACAGAAAGAAAGGCTACTCAGCACCTGACAGTTGACGTTACGGGCATGGCGAATAAATTTTTCTTTCTGAAAACTTCACACCAGGAAGCCTGAGGCTTTAACGTCCTATAAAGTAATGTAACAATGGGGTAGGAAAGGCAAAGCAAAACTGTTTATTTTAAACTGATACGGTCTTAAACACATTCTGTGAAAAATATGAAGTACTGCGAAGCTCCCACCATCACCATCTCAAAAAGAGAACAGAAAGAATAACATTTGTGTTACAAGTACCTTTGGGCTGAATCCTTATGAAAGCATATATGGCATTTGTCTGCTCTCTGAAATAACAGCTGTGAACGCCATGGCACCATAATTTTGTTTCTGAAGCGAGTGCCTTGTGCAGCCTGAGACTTCCCAAATGGACATGGTGTTTCCATGATTTATTACACACGTGTTAAACATATGAGCAAGTCTAACATTTTGTTTGCTCTGTGGAAAGCATTTGCTATCTTTTTTAATAAAAAGAGGGAGAAATGAGAACATGAATGTGCAACACTTAATGAAGTTTGCTTTTAATTTAGAATTTATTTGTAAGAGTGAGAAATGAGCTCTGATAATCACTTGTCCAGTGACAGCTGCTGCCCAGAAGGTTGCCTTTCTCCGCACTTGAGAGAGAAATCAAGCAGCTGCCTTTTAGTGCAATTCCTGCTGAAGCTGCTTGTTTTCCCCTTTCCAGTTCCCTGCCGCCTTTCCTTCACGGCACCTGTGCAATGCCTGCAGCCGTTCTGGAGTCTGTGACCACAGGCTGGAGTCCACCAGCTTCCAGATGCATTTGGGTACTTCTGCCATAACGCAAGCAGTCATCCATTAAAATAGCCGCGAACAAATCAGTCTTTTAAATTGTCCTATTTCTGGGAAAAAACATGCAGAGCTCCCCCCCACAGCTTTGTTTCATCCAAAGTTAGTCTACTTCTATTTGTTCTTTAAGTTTTGTCCTATTTCTTTCCTTCCGCATTTGATGTGTGTAAGTGCCTGGATCTTGATAGCGCTCTCCCAGACACTGGGAACCTTTTCACCCACTTCCTTATGATGACTGGGTTCTACGAGGATCCAGCCTGGATCGCCTGGGAGGCTCCTGTATGCTGACATGGGCCTCTTGCTGTTGGGGTGGCTGGGCTCCCTAATGCCTGGTCCCTGGCGACGGGGAAGGTGCGCTGCCTATGGCTGACAGTCGCCTAATGATGTTACAGAATCAGATGACATTTTACAGCCCAAGTCATAAAAATATATTAAGCCTGCTTCAGCTCAAGGAAAACGTGCAGGAACACAAACACAGGTACTGTGCTAGTTTAACTACGTGTCCTGGAGATTAAAGGGCAAAGGACTGTGTCTGCGTGCACGCTGAAGAGGTGGGTAATTGTATCTGGAAGAGGAGCGTGTAGGGTTTAGCAGGTTTCCAAAGTGTTGTTAAAGTGTAACTGTTTCCTCCTCCTCCTCCTGCCTCCTGGGAGGCACCTGGGGAGCGCTGACTGAGCCTTCTTGGAATGTGCCTGTGGGATCAGCCTCGCTTCAGCACAACTGCACGGAAGGAGGCAGTGACTTTAACTGCACTTAGTGGAGAAAGTAAATAGTAATGCAAGTGGAGAAGGTCTAAAATAGTGCAACTTCTGCTTTCTGTGAGCAGGCTTCTATAATAAACCCCTTCAATGTTCATGCACAGACTAGGTGTTGGAGATGTAAAGGATCCAAGGACAAGCGTAGCAGTTCATACAGGCATCATGTTAATGTGATCATGTCCTGGAGATGTGATGTTGTTATACTGATTTGTGAGTCGTTGCTTAGGTTCACAAAAACCTGGACGTTGGGCTGTTGTTGCGTTGTGAGATGTGTATGTGCAGCATTATGAGCAGTGCCAGACCGAGCTGTGCATGGGCACCTACTGCTTGCTCTGGGGTGAGTTCTCTCATGTGTCCTGACTCTGCGGGTGTGACTCCAGTTTTCTAGAGAAACTCCCTCTAAGCAAGAGATCAGTTTGTTCATTCCGACATTGGTATTTCCACCTTGACTTGTATGATAGTTTTGTGGTTTGAACACTGGTCCTCTAAGACTTCCAGATTTGGGGTTGGGTCCCAGTGGATCCTGCTGTCAAAGGCTGCAGATTTAATTTTCAGATTATGATCTTTATTTACTGTTCTTGTTCCACATTACTCCTAGAGGCATCATAGACATTAAAGAAAATATATACATTATATCAGATGACAGTATTATGATTAAATAATAAAATCATCAGTTTTCTAAAGAAATAAAAAGCAAAAAGCCCTCCATTTATTCAGCAGTGCAGAAGAAATTGCAATTTAGGCAATACAGCCAGTTCTGTTGACTCAGGTATGTTCTTGATCACCATCTTTCAGCAGAGCTTGGAATATTTTACTCTGATGCTGATAGCTGGTTGCAAGAAAAGCTGGAAGTGATCAGGCCATGGTCATTTTAGAATGAAATCCTTCCCTGAAATTTAATTTGTGATCTAGAGACCTAAGCAAGAAACTACAGGACTCTAAATGTTTCAGCAGTTGTACACACATGGCTTCCCAAAGTTAATAGTGAGTTCTCTCTGTCGCAGGACAGGGAATTTTCTTCCAGTATATACATACATCTGTAAGCCAGTCACATATGAAAACAATAACCAAGGAATAAGGAAAAAGTCAATAAGGAGATTTATATACAGCTGCTATTAAACTGGAGGAAAACAAACGATCTGTTGGGGTCAGTTTCACTGGGAAATCAATTTGAGCAGAGTTTTATTGTCGCCTCTGATAGATCCTTCATGTTATTTGCTTGTACCTTTAATAGTCATGACTGAGGAGGTTTTTACACTTGTGAGTCTAAGCTCCCTGGATCATTGCGTTTGTTACCTTTTCAACATCCACATTCCCAGTTGTCACAAAGGCTACCTAACAACATTGAGTGCTCAAAGTACATTTCCCCTTGTAACTCTAGGGAGTTTTGAATGTTCATATTAACTGCTTAAACTAGTCATAAACCAGTTAGACTCTAGTACCAGACAAATAGTAACCATCTGATGCATAAAAATGCCTCTATATGCACTACATGTGACTATTGAGACTAAACCTATGCATGCATGGCCACACAAGCCTAAAGTTAATTATAAAAAAGCCCAACTCTTATTCAGTGAGGAAGTTAAAGAGTACTAATACATTAATCAAAATGCCAATAAAAATGTACATACATAGAAGTATACAAGCCACACCATTTATCCAAAAATCACCTAAACAGCGTTCATTCAACTTCTTAGTCTAAAAAAAGTACTCTCCTTAAGTTTTACCTTGAAATGCATGTTTTCTAAATGATAAATAATTTAACCTAACTTTGTGTTTTTAAAACTTCAATTTATCCTAAAAAGCTTATTATGTGTCATTATTTGCTAATCCATAGTACAAAATTGTTTTTGTCAGTTGGAGCTGAAGACATTTAAAATATCTGTTCTAGCATTTTGTTGTTGCACAATCTATTTTTCTTTTAATTTAGGAAAAGAAAATCCTGGAACTGCAATGAGAAATGGTTGTTCTAAATGCAAAGTATTTCTGTTCCTTTTTGTAGCCTGATTTTGAATTCAGCCTCATCCTATTGTAGTTTAATGGTTTTCAAGAAACAGGAAGCTCTTGGCTTTCTCTTCGTCATACAGAGGACTAAAGACTATATGCATTGCTGCTCGTGGTGATGCCTTCATTGTTTAATGGTTTATAATGTTAACTTCCTTTAACTGTGGTTTCTGTCTTTGCTGGATTTTTGGACTCTTCCAAGTAAATAGTAAAATACAGTAACTGAGCTACTCCGCTGAGAAGGGAGGATTAGTTGTGTTACAAAATGGAAATTAAGGCTGACTTCTGTTTACGCACCATTTAGAACATAGTTTATAAGTTTTTATTTATTACATTGTATTCTAGTGATGCTTAGAAATTAATTCTGTGGTACAAATGTGAAGTTATTCCTCCCAACTGCACCCCAGCCCTGATCTAGGGCCATAGGTCAGGAAGGCACCTCTGTTGTCGTATGACTGTCCCTGTGCAAGGCAATACGTACTTACAGGTTACCTTAATCCTACTGTATCTTAAATCCATTGATTGCAGTAGATTTAAGCATAAATTTAGAAGTCATCTGAACAAGATGTTTACTTAAATTAGGGTTCAAGGACTTCCAACACTTTTCGAACCTACCTAACAGAAATAGCAGAAAACCTAAAAAGATTGCATTAAGATTTAAAATTTTAAGAGTGCAGCTTCTTGCAGACCAACAAAGAAAGGTTACACCATGTGCTGTGCTGGTAATTTTTTCATTTTATCTCATCTTGGTCAAACCATTACCTCATCTTGGTCAACTGTTAATCAGTCGATCCCATGTGTTAGTAGAGGTGTCAATTCTGGACACAGGCAAAGAAACAGTTTAGTAAATAGAGGGAGAGACATCAGTTGTGCAGGGCAGCAGGCACAGCAGAAGAGCCAGGCCACCTCTGTGTCTCGGCGTACAGCGGAGTCTGGTTTGGGGAAAGCCAGGCTGCTGCTGCAGCTGTGAGGGGCTGTGCAGGATGGCAGCCCCTCCAGGCACAGGATCCTGGCTCCTTTCCCTGCCCCCATCTGCAGGGCTTGGGCAAGGCTGGCTGTCAGGATGCTCACTTCAAGACTTATCCTTGCTCCCTTCTACTCCGCGTTTTGCAGAAGGAGGGTGCCGGTGCTGAGATCATCCCAGGAGCAGCACAGTTCAGTTTCACCTGTGCTTCAAAGCTGTAAGCCTGACACAGTGAACACACAGAGATGATGGGAACAGCAGGAAAATTATGTAATCTATACTCAGATATTGAGTCTTTATTTTTAACAGCCTGTGTGCTTCAAAATTAAAATGCTCAGATGATATACAAGGTAGTTTAAAAAGATGAAAAAACTACGCAAGATTAAAAAGTAAAACTAAGTTATAAATACATATCTTCCCCTCTGAACACAGTGTGGTTTATCCTGTAGAAATAAAGAGCTGACCACCCAAATACCTGAAGACACTGTTCCTTTATGCACTGAAGATTAATGCCTTAAAACTAGGTAACTTCTGTAATCCACATAGTTAAAATAAAATGGTGATTTAAACAGCTTTGGAATACGTGATTTCCATCGCTCAGAGCTTCAGTAGCTGTTGGAGTGTCCTGGTGGGCAGCGCTGTGTTGCAGAACTCAGATCTGTTCTGTGACTGGGATTAAAGCACCTGAAACTTTGTGTTCCCTGTGATTAGTCATCTCCCCTCCATTTGCCCATGTGGTGGGATGCTGTCTTTTCCAGACACTTTGGATGTATAATTTCTAAACAGCTTTGGGAACCCTAGGGATTAGAAAAGGTATATGAATGTTTTATGATGTTATTGATAACTGCAGAGCAGACACTTTTCTAATAAACTGCTGTGAGATAAGTTACTGGTAGCATCTGCAGAGATGTGTGTAAATGAGCTCAAAATAATTAATACTGTGTTAGAAAAAAGCTTTTTTTAAAGCACATCTGTATTGGAGCATATAAGATTATTTCAGCCTGCCCTGAGAATGTGTTATAGCACAAATTACCATAATTTATTAGGGGAAAAGCCATTTCTGTTAATCATATATTAATTATTCATAAAATCTGTATTAATGTTACCTTAATGGGAAGTATTACCAGCTGTGGTACTGGGCTTGGCAATCTATTCACATATGAAAAAGATGAACAGCTTGACTTAAAAAGAAGACATAAAAATGACTTACAAGAGCATAAAAGCAGCAAGCATGGGTATATGAGTTAACATAGAGCTGGCTACAGTAGATCAGTCCAGCCAGCTAACTGCTTTGTATTTTGGCTCTAGCACTGGTTTGTGCCTGAGTGGAATTCAAGTGGAATTACTGAAGGATGTTTGTTACAAACCAGTCCTGTATACCTTGCCCAAATTTTTTTCAGCCATTCAGCAAGCATAGATGTGGTGAGTCTGAGTAAAACAGAAAGGCTCTTTCCCATTCTACTTTAAAAAAAAAAAACAAAAAAACAAAAAAAACCAAAAAAAACCCCACCACAAAAAAACCCTCCAAAATCTGATTTCAGTAATTTAAATTCAAAATAAATTCTTCCTGCTGGGAAAAAAAAAAAATAAAGAAAAGAAAAAGGAAAAAAAAAAAAAGGAAGGATTTTTGCAACTTTTTAATCTTCTCAGCAAGCTATTGTGAACCATGTGACATGTGAAAATGCTTCTCAGAGGATGTGTTTCAACGCAGAACAAATGTGGAAGTGTGTATATACATATGTGCTTATGTGGGGGTATGTGGCTTTCTAGATGCTCTACTCAGGATGTCAACATTTAGATTATGACTCAAGACTAGAAGATCTGTTTTGATGAAAGTTTAGCAAAATCAAACACAGAATGAATTTTCAAAAATTTATTTTAATTAAAACTTCCCTTTTCCTGGCTTTTGAACATTCTCTTGCAGGAAGGATAACCCAAACAGAAAGGGCACTGGCTAATGCATGCAAATATGTGATGCCTGTAAAGTGCAACTAGTTTTATATGAACGGTAAAACCTTCATTGGATTCAGCTAAAATTAAATTGTTTAGACCAGCTTGAGCCTTTTTATTAGGACAGCACGATGCTGAACTTATAAACACATTTGGTTTACATGTTAAGATAAAAGATTTTTCTAAAAATGACAGTTAAACCTTTAATGTGTGATCTGTAAGCTATCTGATGAATTTTGACCAAAGCCATGGAAGAGAAGCATTTGGAGTGGGAAGCCAACCCAAAAGAAACAGAAAAATTAATTTAAAAAATTGCATAGCTTTCAATGAGTCCAGGAAACCTAGGCCCAATCTTGGAACAACGGGTAGAGCTGGGTGGTCTAAAGCTGAAATGATGTTCAAGAATCTTAGGTAATTATGATTTTTTTCTGTAACGTTGATAGTACTTCCAAGTTTTGGGTGGTGGGTGTGTCTGTGGCGTGCAATCAATAGTTGTGCCTAACTCTGATTAATACAGATCAGAAATGAGGTAATTTTGCAGTTTTAGATTTTTTTCTTCAAATTTGATTTGTGGTAAAGGGAAAGTGTATATGGGAGCAATTTGTATCTGGAGAGCTTACCAAATAATGTTATGAAAGAAGCCATATTCTGTATCACGGGCCATGGATACCATTAGCTCCTTGTACATAATGCATCCCAGCACCATTTTACACTTGCATATGAAAATGTTATTGGAGTTCTGCAGAATCTGGTAATGATAATACTTCAGCATTATAACAAATAGGTAGTACTGTTATTTTGTTCTCTATTTTAGTATATCAAATGTATTTCATTGCTTACACTGTAGTAGCAGATCGAAACCATCTGCTGTCTTGCCACTAGTCCACCAGTCTAACAAAATCTCAGTTCATTTTCCTTGAGGCCAGTGTGCTTTAAAGCACGTGTACTAGGACTATAATCCAGCTGCTGAATGTTGATACAAGTCCAGACCTATGCTCATGAGTCTCTTAAATGGAAACAATACTCTTTGCCAAGGATTGGAACAGAGATAAACTCAGATTGCTTTTCTCTCTTCCCTCCTCCCCCCATCCCCGTTACAGCTCCATCCCCCATCACAGTCATAAGGAAAGACAGGACATCCAGGAACAGCGTGTCTCTGTCTTGGCAGGAACCCGAACATCCGAATGGGATCATCTTGGACTACGAGGTCAAATACTATGAAAAGGTGGGAAGAAAGCTTGAAGGGGAGGGTTTTATGCTGGTAATACTATAATGAAATTATTGCATCTTGCCGATGTTAAGTATTCAGAGACAGCCCTGTTCACTCACTGCCTCAAAGACACTAAGTGTTGAATCTGTTCAACTTTGATAAGGAGAACAACATGAAAATATCAAGTGAAATTGCTAAGTTGCATTGTCTACCAAGTTCATCCCCAAACACATCAGAACAAATATAGAAAATAATGCAGACAAGCTGTAATAATTTTTTTTTCTTGAGTGCAGTTTACTCACTCAGTTCTGTTATGCTGTCAGTGTTCATACATTTATTTGTCAGCATCCATGTGTTGGTGCTTCCCTGTGGTGCAAGCATCTTTTACACAAAAACGATTTGGAAAAGAGATGAGCAATCCTTTCAGTGACTGGATTGCACTATGACAGTTCCCACTTTTCATGAATAACTGAATTTTTCATAAATTTTATGTAAATAACTACAAAGCAAAGAAAATGTGCCATTAAATAGGTTCTGCTTTATATCGACTTTTTTTTTTGTATTTACAGCTGTTGATTTCTACATTGTATATAGATATGTATTTAGAAAAAAAAAATCTTCGTAGCAGAATGGGGTTTTTTTAGTAAATCTTACTCGTAGAATTGAAAAGACCATAAATTGTTGTAAAGATTGTGAAGAGCAGTATTAGCCATTTGTAGATTTGTCAGAGAGACCTTTTGATGGAATATATTGCTATTGAAGTTGACAAACTTTGAAAAAATGCCAGAAATAATGATTTAATTTAGCATTTACTAATGCTGTTCATATCTAGAAATCAGGCTTGTATTTCATACATAACAGGGGAAGATGTGGTGCCAATATCCACTTAGAAACTGCTGTTAAAAAGACGCCGTGGGTATTCAGCTAATCTTTAGAAAGTTTTCTCATGGAGCTTACTAGTGGGACTAGTGTGATACTGATAGTCTATGCCTGATCTCCAGCCAAAGAATGGGGATCGGAAGGCTGTAATTTGAAAAGTTTTCTCCCAAATTAATATGTTATCTGGCTTTGGGTGGGGTTTTTTTGGTGAGCACTTGAACCTTCAAAGACCTTGGTAAAAATCTGAACATATGTAGTACTACTGATAAAAGGGGAAAAAGAAAGCTTCCTCAACATTTCAGTTCAGTCTCACCTTATAGCACGGTAGCCAATAGACCCTCGCTTTTGTTTTTTTCTTTTATTTCAATGAGGACAGGATCAAGTCCAGATTCTGGGCTTGAGAAGTAAAAGAGAACCGTCTCATACATCAGATTGTCTTTATTTGTACATTCTCAGCACTAAAGGGACACAGGAATTATTTAAGCTCTATTGTTTCCAATTTTTTAAAACAAAAGAAAATAGGTGCTGCGTTTTAGTAAGGCTTGGAAGAGCTATTTACTTCGCAGAGAGCCTATGCCTGAAAGGTCTCAGGACTTCAGCCTGTTTTGCACAGGCCAGGTTATTTATCTGCATTATTAACTTGTGCTTCATTTGAGACCTGTCTGGATGATCTTGCTGCCGTTTGGCCATACCTTTGTTTTCCAAGAGCTGTGGCAGCCCTGGCTTGGGTCCACCTCCAGCCTCCCCAGGTGGAAGCCCTTGCCTGGGCAGCTCTGCACAAGTACCGCGGGCTGCAGCGTGGAACACGCGGGTGTGTTGCACATCGTGGCATTAAAGAGATGTCTCAGGTTTTAGTTGCTCCAAAGGGAGAGAATTTTTTCCCTTGTGTGCATTTAGTTCATTTTAATTGAAAACGACCGAGAAGTTTTATTTGTGTTTTTTTCTGCAGTGTTGTGATCATCGTTCTACACTGAAATTAGCTTACTTTATTCAAGAAAATTGTCACCTTCCCATACTGTTGTATGCACAGACTGAGCATGCAGCTGCTATTCCCAAGTATATCCAGTCTTATGGAGCAACTGGCTGTCATAAGACAGCTTCATAAGAGAACAAGTCTTATGAGGTTGATCTTGCACATGTGTTTCTTTCCTTTGAAGTCTGTGATCGAGAGCTCATATGCACCAGACAGCTTTCTCAAACCAAAGAGCCAACTGCTTGGCAATAGGAACCAGACCATTTAGAGCAAAGGGTTTTTAAAAAGCAACTGACACCAGTGTTTTTAATGTGTGGTCTCCACCCCCCTGGGGAGTCTGAAGCCTATTCCTCAGGGTTTATGAAAGGTAACTAAGAAAAGCAAATCTGTTGTCAGGAGTCTTTAATCCATTGGCCTTTTCAGGTCTGCAAATTGAAAAAGGTTGAAAACTACTACTCTGTACAAGTTAAACGTACCTGAGGTCAGAGTAGCCCATGCTGGACTGTTACTCTTCATTCCTTCTCCAAACACCTTTGGAAGATGCTGCTTTTCAGTCTGAGACCTCTAAGCAGCCCCCCTCCCTTCCTCTTGAAAAGAGAGACTTCTTTTTCAGACTGGTCCAGTCCATTTGATTTTCTGCTTCAGAAATCATCTTGGTTGTGCTCATCAAAAACCCCACTGCTGTTAAGTGGCATCTGCTAGGAAATAAACCCTTCACAGTTAGCAATCTGGGTATTTCTCCTGACAAGTTGTACCTGATTGCTGGTAGATGATTTATGTTGAGCCATTCTTTTCCCTCCTGCTTGTTTTTACTTGTCATATTTTTTGTAACCTCTTAGAAATTAATAAATACAGCATTCATAGAGTAATACAGGTCAGCCCAATTCTGTCATAAATCTTGTCCATGCAAATAGTTTTATTTTTTTGCTTTAAGTTGTTCTTAAATTTCAAAGAACACGTGATATTTATGGGCAAGTGCATGTTACTGATATTCAGCATGTTAGAATAGAATTGGAATAAAAATAGAATGTCCTGTATCTAAATTATGATATCATGTAGTTTTTCCAATGCATTATTGTCATGAAGTATGTGGAAAATATTTATTTTCTGCAAGGGTAATTAATTAACCTATTCAATTTTTTTTCACCAGTGATTTCACTTGTGTAACCAAGAGAGAATAGAGCTTTTGTGATGTTTCTAGGGAAATTAGGAGCTACAGTTTTAGGAAACTTGTTTTAACTTTTTGGAATGAACCTATGGGGTTTTAATGCATAACATTATGAACTCAATGTGAGTTTTTCAGACTCACTGTTTGGAATGGAATTGTATTTTCTGTAAAAATCTGTAGGACCTGATTCTGAGGCCCCAGTTACTATTTATTCCAAACAGTTAAAAGAAATAAAATCCTCTTTCAGAGGTATACTGTATGGAACTTCTGGGCATTTATTTTATGTTAGGGCATAACTTTTTATGTTAAGTTAATGGTACCAAATGACACCCCAGTTTAGTCCATCCATATAATGCTGTACTGGATTTTAACGGTCTCAGCTGTCAAAGTGCAGGTATAACAAGTCAGTTGTTTTCATTACACAAGCAGATACTTTGTTTCCTCCTTGTCCTTTCTCACATAATTATGTTCTCTGGAAGGAGTATCTTGTCATGCAAAAAAAAAAGACATCTCCTAAATACCACACACAAAATATTAATTGCTTCATTTAAATATGTCTTACAATTATGATAACTAAATCCCACACACTTTATTAAGGTGAAATCTGCTGCAAACCATGAGTGAAATTTCATTGCAGCCTCACATTAATAAAATAGATTTGCCTCTGCCATCATTGAAACTGTGTGCTCAGTAGACTGGTTAAAGCCAACAAATAATGATATCTAGTCTGTGCTGTTTCTGAGGCTGAAAAAGTAAATTATATGCAAATGCACTTAGTTGCTTTTTAACTTTTATTATTCTGGCTTTGAGAGTAGGTAGGCCATGTATACTCCACAAGGTTTATAGGAACTGTCATATCGACAAACAGTTCACACCTGGCAGTAAGGGGAAGCCGTATTGTTATCGGGACTCTGGGTTCCTCCCAAAGATGTGTAGTCTGGTTTTGGCTTCTGAAGTGTACATGCAGCTGATGGAGAAAATGTTCTTCCTCATATAATATAAACACTTACTGTGCTTATCTGAAAAAGGACATACCGTTCACTCTCAGTAGTACTGCCACCATAAATTTTAATGTATCCCAAATATGTCTTTCGTAAAACATAATTTAAAATTACAAAATGTCATTTGCAAATGAGACACTAACAGTACTGGGATTTGCTTCCCAGTAAAGACTGTGTCTGGTAAACTATGCAGAAATATTCAGGAAGAATATGCTTTGTGCATCCAAGTTCAAATTTATCATCAAACAACGTGTTTGATTAAATTCTGCTTGGCAAAGACTGACTCTCCTTTTTGTATATTCCTTCTGCTTATGGCAGCTATAGTGTTGTATCTGTGAAATTTTACTTCATCCCTAAGAAAGATAAACTTGGGCTTTTATGTGGTGTTTCACTGATTTGATTACTAGTGTAACATAAAAAATTACTTACAAAATACGTGTGTAAAAAGCTTACCATAAACTAAGATACCATGACATCCTCCATACCATTGTTTAAAACATTTATTTTCAGAGTTCCATTGTGGATTATTAGCAGACAGGGACATGACTATATTTTCACTTGCACATATGTATCTGCACAAGGAGGAAATGTTTGCGTTTCATAAAAGCAGCCTGAAGTGAGATCAAAATGAATGTCCAGTCATAGCATACACAAAAGATTTTATGCTTTAAAGACAAGATTATTATGTCTTTGAAATTAAAATAGTTGCCTACATTCAGCTGAACAATGAGATAAGGAAAGTCTGCAAATTATAATACTAGGCCTTTGTTAGCTCAAAAATAAATAAATTTATGCGAACCTGTTAGCTCCTTAGAATGTCTTCCTGTAAATTTTATCCCCTGAATTTATAACAGAAAACTTTTTCACACAAGTATCTGAAAACTATGAGGTCCAGTGGTGATTTCCTTTTTTTTTTTTTTTTTAGTGCAAAGAAAATGAGCCATGGTAAACATTTTTATAGTCATTCCTTGAAGGCTAGGTCCAGCTCACCCTGTCTGAGGTTTTGGTTCTGGATGGTAACCTTTAGGCGCAGGCTTAGCTGCCTTGCTGCCTTTTCTGGTGGGTTTTTTGGGGTTTTTTTTTCCCCTTTCTTCCTTCACTGTGATTACTCATGTGCATAATGTTGAATATTATCTGGAGATTCTGGCAATTACACAACTGTGGTGTAAATGTTTCTGTTTGTCTCTCTATCAGAGACTGCTAAGAACAGGTTAGTTAGGCTTCTGTAGCACCAAAGTGAACATTTTCTGATGATCACCTACTAATTTAGAATAAACGTAACTTTCTTACTCTAGACAGCACTGTAGAGCAAACACACTAAAACAACTCTAGTCTTTTCACATGAAGGTGAGATGGCTTTGACAGTGGGTGTGTTGAGTATTTTCCAACCTCTGTACTTATGCATCAGCACTCAAGAATTGTCAAATTTAAAATGTCAGTACCTTGTAATCTAATGCAATGCCATGAAAAGTAGTGGGAATTAGGTGAGATTGTTTGCATCCAAGATACGTTAATTTAACTCAGTTTCTGCTTTCAACCAGGCGAAACTCGATGGTTTTAGTGTGTTTCAGAGCGTTCAAAGGGCAGCATATGAAATCCCAGAATAAAAAAGTTCACGGTTGGGAACCTAAACAACTGAGATTCTCACAGTTCCCCACATGTGTGGCTGCTGTCCAAGATTCTTTCTGAGGTAGTTCCAGCTGCCATTTTTAGGAAACCAAAAATGCTCTTTTGGTACAGGATGGCTTTAGTAAAATAAGCAATACCTCGGGCTCCAAATGCATGCTTAAATTTTTAGACTATGTGCTTACAGTGGGACTGAGACATACTTTTATCAGAATTAGCTTTTTACACAGGGTGAAGCGTATCCAAACCTACTAAATTACAAAATGGTCCATTTCTTAGTTTATATAAAAAGTAATTATGTCAGAAATATGTGACTACTAAGCAGAGTGTAGTTGTGAGCGCATCATCTGTACTGGACACACACCTTGCTCTTTAGCAAAAAGCAGTGAGGAGCAAACACACATTTCCTTTCTGGCTACTAAAGCCCAAGACTCGTTCTGAAGCAAGTTCAGTGGGGTTTTGCCCAAATGAGGATGGACACATCAATCTCATAGTTTTTATAGCATAGTAGAACACCAGTTACATTCGCCTGTTCGCAGAGCTGAGGTGCGGAGCCTGAGTGGAGTTTCTCTTCTGACTGTTGTAAAGCTAAACACTGTCTTGTAAAATGCGAGGCAGTAAAAACTGCATCCTGCAATAGCTCTGCAGGGCCCTAAAACGTCTGTTGGCCTGTTACAACTTCCAGTTCAGTGCAGTAGGCAAATCTGTTTTATGCTTTTTCAATAACAGTTTAATCTTAATTTTCATGTTTTATTGCAGACTATGGACAAAATGATGCAAAGCCATTTAATGAAATGTCATATACACAACGTGTCTAGTATTTGCTTTACAGCATAAGGCCATAGAAGCTCTAACGATTTAGATTTCTTGCTAATAAAAAAATTTTTAGCTGATTGAAATGCTGTACAAGCATTCGTCAAAAAATAGGCTGGTGCTCTCCAGGTCATTTGTAGTAATTTTGTACCAACCACCTATTGTTTCTGGTTTTTTAGGGTGTGGTTTTAATCTGATAATTTCTCTTCCCAAAAGCAGGAACAAGAGACAAGCTATACTATTCTGAGAGCCAAAGGCACCAACGTTACCATCAGCGGCCTCAAACCTGATACCACCTATGTCTTCCAAATTCGAGCCCGAACTGCAGCTGGTTATGGGACAAACAGCCGCAAGTTTGAATTTGAAACCAGTCCAGATTGTATGTATTTGTTCAAATGTTTTATACTGACATCCTGCCTGGTTTCTGACCTATTTGAGTGGCTGCTTTCACTCCTTTTCTACTTTAGTAAATGCGACTCATAACTATTTATGACGTGTCTTTCTGGGTAGCATTACTATATAACTTTATATTTTGCCATTAACTTGAAACATGCTATAAAGAGTGTACCATGACTATCACAGGTGATATTTTCTTCCACTCCCTACTCAACCTCTGCCTCGTACCAGAAGCGATACCTTGCTAGAGCATGGCACCTACTAAGGGAAGAAGTTTGACAGAAAAACAGATTTACAACCTCTCTCTTTTCCAAGTTTATGGCCTGAACCCTATGGACTATAAACCCCTGCTCCTAGAGAATTAATATTGTATTGGTCCATTACTTCTGTGGGTCAGTGTGTAATTCTCCACCCTACTACAGAGCATTGCTGATGTCTCCTACGTAGCCTTGAGATGAAACTCATATGCACAGGCCAGGAAGGATGGTCATTCAGTTGAGTAGCTGGTCAGGGAGTCCCTTCTCCTCTCTGTCACTTCATTTCTGGGTGGCCTTGGGGAAGTTATTTACTGGTCCAGCACTCCTTTTTCTTTTCTCTAATGCCTAGATAATACCATTATTTAACTGATGACCTTACAGGTTTTCTTTACAAGTTCTTTTATTATATCAGAAAGACTCTTAATAGAGCTCATAGTCTTACATGTTGCTTTCTCATCACTTAGTACCATGTAGTAAATTGGACCTTCTCTTTGCTAGAAGCTGAAAGTGGCTTAATGCATCAAAAACTCAGCCTTTGCTTAGATACCCAGTTACTGATGTAGATTGATGTTCAATAATCAGACTGTTTGCTTTCTGGAAGACCGGGCTTTCACAGAAGAGTCATATCTGCTGTTCAGAGTTATAACACAACTAAAGACTATAATTCTGATACACTCTCATAAGGCTTGTTCAGGTACTTGTGATAAGGCTTGAGAACCCATGGTGTAGAAGTGCTCTGCTAAAAGCAACAATTTTTTAGCCAAGAAATGTAGCATCAAGCCAAATGGTCTTTCACTTGGCATTCATGTATTTTTGAGATATGTTATGTATTTCATCCCCACTTCTTCTTCTTCCACCTCAGCTCTTCTTCTGAAAAGCAAACAAACTTCTTGTTTGAAAAAAATATTTACACATCACTGTTATGGTGACATGGTGCTTTGGCATACTGAATGAAACTGGAACTCAAGACAAACAAATACAGCAAGGAGAAAACATCAGTTACAGTGATAACAAATTTCATAATTTAGAGGTTAATGAGTTTTCTCTGCAAGGTAGTATTTTAAAAAAAAAAAAAAGGTAGCTGTCCAAAAACGCGGAAGATGACAGGAGGCAGTGGTGCACATCTTAATAATGAGCATGCAAGTTACACAGATAGACAACAAATCACATAAGTTTGTTCCTACTGCCAATTTTTCACAACTACCTGAGTGCAGTTGTAGGTCTGTAATAGGCAGAGGCTTCTTCCCAAGAGGAATGGCATGACTTCAAGCAGTCACGTACACAAACTGCCTAATTTGTTTGGACCAGGAACGCTAGCTTTCAGCTTGCTTTGGACAGCTAACTTGAAGCACTGTGCTGAGGAGCCCAATTCTGCTATGCTCAGTGAAATTCGATAGGTGTCTGCTGAAGATTGTTCATAGCACCTACGATCTAAAGTTGTCCTGTCATCGTATAGCAATCTAGCACACCAAAGCTCTGTGCCTAGGGACCACAGGGAAGCATCCAATATAAGGCAGAAAATAGCCCTTCTTTTTCCTGTAGACATTGATTAACCATGGATGGTCCTTCTATCTGCTTCTGTGTGCCCTGGCTTTTCACAACCTTCACGGGGATACTGTCAAGCTTAACTGGGAAGCTTAATTCATTAAAGCACTTTCCATCATACAGAAGTGAGAAGTAAGGGTGATGTTTATTGACTGGCTGGGATTTCTTGCCAAGGAAAAAATATATGTATGTCATGGTATGTATGTTTGTATTTACATATATGTTTATATATAAGTATCAGTTTAACAGCAGTTACTACAATCAGCAAGGCTAAAAATCAGCAGTAGCAGGAGCAGCTTTGGTAAATTGTCAAAGATGGCCAGAGACTTTTGTCTTCTTCCCTTGTATTTGTTTGTCCAATGAAAAATTACTTAGTAGATTAAGTATTTGACAGGAGACCAAATGCTGTATAGTGATGACTTAATCTGTCTGTTCCCTATATGAGTGTCAATTGTGATGTAATCAATGTTTTGTATGTGGGAGGTTATTTATATATTTTTGTGTTAACTTTCCAGCATTCTCCATTTCCAGTGAGAATAGCCAGGTCGTAATGATTGCCATTTCAGCGGCAGTAGCCATTATTCTCCTCACCGTTGTGGTGTATGTCTTGATTGGAAGGTCAGTTTATCATCTGGTTTGCACATTTACTCCCACTTCCATTTCCCCAAGGGCTCTTGATGAGCATGGCAAATTGGGTGTCGTTGGGCAGTAGCATGGCTGGTTTGCACCTTCTCCTTTGTCCGCTGCCCAGGAGCTCCAAATACCTCTTCATGCTCGGTAATGAGCCCGCTAACGTTAGCAGCCCCAATCATGCAGCAGTTGTTAAAAAATGCTATAAACACATTCTTAGGCAATTGTAAAATTAAACTGTAGGGGTCAAAAATCAACAAATCTTCTCATTAGCCAATTTCCTCAAATTCCCTGAGAACATAACATGCCTCTATAGGGCACAGAGAATGTAAATATCATTAAACTTTCAAACAGGCATTTAATTGTAGAGGGAAAACATTTTATTCTGTTTCCACCTGCAGTTAACATATAAAATTCTCTATATTAATTTTTTTTTTCTCTGTTGCTTGTAGATTCTGTGGATACAAGAAGTCTAAACATGGCACTGATGAGAAAAGACTACATTTTGGGAATGGCCATTGTAAGTTACTGAAGCCTTTTTTGTGCTTCCAGATCTGTTGAATTCATCCCCTAGATAACTGGTATTTTTCAATTTAAAAAAAAAGAAGTCATACCTCACTTAAACCAAGGTGAAATTGGGAAGAGAATTATCTCTTCTCTTGTGGATAAGGAGATTTTCCCCAAACAATTATTCTTTGTTTCAAATTCTTCCATCTGGGTTCAGGTTAGTAATGAGCAAAACATCACTCTCTATGTTCAAACAATGCATGTGGTTGGCAATATGATATTGATTCTGCTGTGTGCTACTGAAATGCAGAGTATAACTTCAGCTTCCCCATTATCAGCTGTATAAAGTCTAAGAAATTACATTTTTTCCCCAAAACAAAATATAAAATCAACGAAACCTGTCTTGATGACTACTGAAGGGACTGTGAAAATTGCTTGCTCGACAAAGTTGACCCACTAATAATTTAGTTTGGAGTTATTCTAAGCATAGGCTGAAGAGTGATTTGGAGTAGTTTCTTAAATTAAGAATAACTACTAAACAGGTGTCTCACAAATTAACGGGATTTTTTGATCCAGCTCTATTTGCAAACAAGTTTTGTTCAAGTCCTGATTCCCCACTTGCAAGAACAAGTGTGTCTGTGCTTTCATTGGGTCTCATCCAGGACTAAGAAGCGAGCCTTCCTATTGACTTATGTTGTCTTCGTATCACAAAAATTGTATATGGTTAAGGATGTGAGATTTTGCTCATCCTGAGGAATCTGGGCTACTTTTGAAACATGTTCAAAAGCCAAACCTGAAGCCTATCTATTTCTGATGTTTGTGTACCTATTTTTAATAAGGATAAATGACACTTTTTCATGGCTACTCTGGGTCGTTCGGCTGTGCCCTGTGAAAGGAACAGCATGGAGCACGGTCCCATCCAGGAGATGCTCAGGGGAAGAAGTGTTGATTTTCTAAGCCCCGGGCATGTGTCCTGGCTACCAGGAAGAAGTAGCTTGCTGTGGCCCATGGCTGGAGGGCAATGTTGACCTACAGTATGTCAGCTCCTCTCTGGTCCTGGATCCTCTCTGCAATGTGCACCCTGCAGCACTTTTCCACATCAGAGGAGCTGTGGATTGTGAAAACTAGATCACAGTCAAAGCTCCATCCATACCCTCTTTAAAATAGAAATAAATTAGTTCTGGAACAGGAGAAGCTGAGGGGAGAGGCAGGTGATAGTTTAACATTCCTGATCAGGAGTAGGCATGGGATTCTTAGTTTTTTATCATTGCATTTTGGATTTTTTTCATTACTACAGAGTGAAGGTAATGCTCTTCATAAATACTAAGACTGGAAATTCCTTTTTTCACCTACAGAATTCTTGGGGTCTAATGAGCATATTTTTGCTAAGAAGCAGTAGTTTGTCTTTGAAACTGTTTCAGATAAATATCCTGCTGCACCATATAAACCATGTTGAACCATGTATTTCTATTGCTTAGCATGTTGTAAGGTTAATGTACATGGTATTTTGCACACAACAGTGGCGCTGTACCATCTGCAAGAAAAGAGCTGTTGGTACCATAATCAGATGCCTCCCCACCAAATATAATTGAATTAACATTTTAATGAGGGATTTACCTGCAGTAGTTGGAAATTAGAACTGCTTCCCAATCCCCATGACAATGGAGTGACTGTTCTCTGACTGTTCATATTATTATTATTTTAAGTTTGGAGCCCCTCCTTATCTCCAGAGAGCCATGAGCATGCATATCTACAACACGTGTGCTCCTTCCCCTGCACTGTCAGGGGATACACAGGCTGAAACAGTGGGTTTGCTTCGTGCAGCCCAACAACCACTAACCAGCTAGTCTTCAAAAAATCTATAGAGTTACATGTGGCCCATAGAATTAATGCTCCATCATCCAAATTTAATGAGGTTATAAAATAAAAGCAGCCAGTAAAAAAAGTGTCACAGACAAATAACAGGTCAGAATTTGCTCTCCTTACTCCCACACAATGGAAAGTTGCAATCACTATTCTTAAACATGTCAGTGCTGTTAAATTCCTGTGGATTAAATTGCTTTTAATTTGGCTTTAGATATTTATGTACTGTTTTCTGAATAGTGCCTTGCTGATTCACTGTGTAGTAAGAACAGAGCTGATCATGGACCTGGTATTTCTGTTAGAAATTCTTGAAATTTATTGATTTTTGCAGGTATTTATCTGTTAGGATTTGTAAGTATGTACGTTTGTGGCTGTGGGAACTTTATTCTACTAAATCATAGTCTTTCTCAAAGAAGAAGAAAATTGTTCCTATGAACTGAAAAAGGATGAAGTAACTTCCATGGCTGTCGTAAACTTTCAGCATCTTAAATACAGCAGCTGGTTTATTTCACTCAGTTTATTCTGAATTACTTTAAAAAAGGCTGCAGCCATGAACTATTCCCTGCAGCCTTATTATAAATCCTATAATATTACTTCAAAGGAACAAAAATGTTTCACCTCTTCAGATCCTCTCCCTTTGCCTTCTTTGGCTAGGCCCTTTTTATTTTTTTGCTACCTTTAGGGCAATTCATGCTGTTAAAATGAAAATGTAAATTATTATGTTTGCACAGAATGAGCTGTAAAGTAGTACAGCTTAACACATGTGCATGTGTTTATTATCTGTTTTTCATGACAGAACCCAGTTACTATACAGGCTGCCCTTAATTATTGGTGTGAAGGGATTATTCTCCTTGCAGTCACCATCACCTGATCTTGGGAACCTCTGGGGTCAGCATTAAAAATCTGCAGCCAAAAACCCCACAGTGCAGAAGCTTTTAATTGTTGTTATTTTTATAGGGGGTATGAGGGAGCCTGTAATGTACATTCAGCATGGACGGAAAGGAGCATTTACAAGATTTTTAACCAACAGCAATATACAGCCAATTACTTTTTGTTTTACTTGCAAGTAATTCTGTAATCATCAAGCTCTTGAAGGAAACACAGTCGGCTTTTAATGCCACGCACACGCAGCCCTTGTATTAAGAGCATGGCTCTTAGTTTGCATTGTTTTCTAGGCAATTAGCTTGGGAACCCAGTTTTATCATTTCTTTGTCAATTCTGAGGCCAATAAATCTCCATAAAATTGATTATTTATTTTTTTTATGTACACTTGGGATTTTTTGACGAAACAATGGTGTGCTCTAACTAATGGTACAAAGGTATTTTTTCCCATCTGTGTAACCCCAACAAAAAAAGGTTTAACTATTTGAGCAGTCAACAAATTGATGCAGTATAATAATGCCAAGCTGGAAAGGATATTCTTGAGTGGGTTCGGGCAGTGTTTGTAGGAGGAGTCAATATCTTTTACAAGACCAACTGGTACAGTTAGGAAAAGCTAGAATACATGTCCAGGAAGGCAGGTTTTGTGTCAGAAGCAGAAAACTTCAAGCTGGATGTAATGGTTATTTCACTTTTTGATAACAAAACATCTTTGTGTTCTAAAATGAATACAGAGGCAGGCAGACAAGGTATTGGGTACAAGCACAAGCAGAGCCTTGAGCAAGGGCGGGGAAATGAGGCTCTGCTTCACCTTCAGTGTCTTGGCTGCAGAGAAATTTTGGGAATGATAATATGTTCTTCCCATCCCCAGTCCTGCTGGAGGACAAGATGTGGAGAACTTAAAAGTACCCTTAAAATCATTCAGTCATTTGAACTAGTGCTTGTCCCAATCAAACAGAACAATCCCTGGCCAGGAAACTGTAGAGGGGGACAATATAATAACATGGGTGTTAGGATAACTGAGCATTAGAACCAGACTTTAATAAGAACAACTGGCTGCCATCCTTGTATGTACTAGCAGAGGGATTGAGGCAGAGGTGCATTTGTTCATGTATAATTTTCTTTTCTTTTGCATCTTGTTGGAGAACTCAGAAGGAAGTCTGAGTTAATGTGCTCTCCTTAATATCTTCCTAAGAACTTTTCCAGTTGACTGTATCATCACATATTTTGTTCCTTGCCTCTTTGTTGTTACCTTGAAAGGGACAATATAAGGCAGCATCTAAACGCAGCAAGCTGGAAGGGGTGGGTAGTTTTTATATTTGAAAAGCAGTTAAATATGGCAAGTGCAGATATATTTAAAATCGATTTTCAGACTTCTGTGCAATAACTACATTAGTGTCTCTGTTTTCACTGTATAGTAAGATTCCTGAAGACCCATCAAAAGCAGTTTGATTTGAAAAAGCAGTATACCTTTTCTTCTGTTGTTTTGATTTCTATTGTCTCATGAGCTTTCCTTTTTTAAGTCTAAGTAACATTTTTTCTCTGAATTTGTTTTTACACAGTAAAACTCCCAGGCCTGAGAACTTATGTAGATCCACATACATATGAGGATCCCAATCAAGCTGTGCATGAATTTGCCAAGGAACTAGATGCTTCTAATATATCCATTGACAAAGTAGTTGGAGCAGGTAATGACCATCAGATATATTGAACTAAAGATAGCTTTTTGCTGTATGTATTGTTTTATATCTTTGGGTTTATACTTGTGACTGGAAAGAGAACATTCTACAGTGTTCAAATTAGTAGGTCATATTTACAGCTGACTTCAGTGCATATGAAAAGTTAAGGGCACGCAGTTGTATTTTTTTTTCCCCCCAAAGAAAGCAGATAGCAAGAAGTCTTTCAAAGGACACCTGTCAGCCCACACTGGGACACAGCACTGTTGGGAGTGAAGAGAGAGTTCAGCCTCACTTATATGTTTCTCTTTAAAATCTGTCAGCACAGTAAATGGTATCAACTGTGAAGATGTTTTCTCTTTTTCCCTTAAAAGGACTGTTAACTATTATGCCTTGAGTGAAACCACAAACTCATTTCATACCAGTCACCACGCATCCATCAGACTGCAATGACCTTTGGTCATTGGATTGATTTTGGTCACTGCTTTGGATTTGAATTATCGATTTAGGAGGAAAGGGTTGTCTGTCTGATAACTGATTGAGCCATACAGACGCCATAGATTGTTGGGTTTACAGAAAACAAACTGTCGAAATGAGCAGATTTTGTAGCAGAGGAGCCAGGTTACATAAAGTCTCGTCACACTGAGTTGTCCATGTTGCAATGCAGCATGTAGTTCCTGCTAGGATGTGTGCTTGCTCCTTCAAGTGGCAGATTTTCTTGTTGAGTCAGAAGATCACAAAGTGTTAGCTTTCTTGCTAAACTAAAGTATTTGTGAGTACTATTGATTTTTAATCCATTTAAAATTACTAGTTCTTTTATTATTGATCTTTTGCTTCTCTCTAAATTTACTATTTGAATTAAAACCATGAGATGTGAGAAGACAGACTCCTAGTGCACAGTGAAATATTTTTATTTGAAAAAAGTGTAGAACCAAGCTACTGTACTCAGTGCATCTCTTTAAGCATCCAGTAGAAAGAAACAGTATTCATTGTCTCTTACTGCAGCTACCCCACTGCCTGTATGAAGTTAGGTTATTTTCTGTAAAGGTAGAATTTTTGTTCCTTGCTGGTTTTAATTTTGCCCCACAAGAGTGCACTGTTCTCCATCATCTTCAGTCAAGGCAGCAAAGCTCTGCTTACTGCACATAATAGAGAATTATTACGGGAATAAAGAAGAGGGTTACTGAAAAGCTAAGTCCAAGACCAGTATGTTTCCTTGTCAGACTTTCAAGAGCCTTCATTCACAAATGTAAGCTTTCTAAACTTGGGCTGTATGCAGTATATGAATCTAGAAAACAAATTCATAAGAATCAATGATATGTCATATTTTATAGCTCATTGTTCTGACGTATTTTTAATCAGAATGCACATGAGAATGAGAGGTTATCCAAAATCTGCCAAATATGGCCCCTGAAAATGGAGGAAGAGTTTTCCGAGAGGTTTCAAAAAATGGATATGTCCTGAAAGAGTCAGATGGTTTAAAAATAAGTGCCTTTGCTCCACTCCACTTCAGTGAAAGTGACAGTATGTTCCTGCAGGTCCTCTACATCGAAGCTTGGACTCAAGATATAATAAAGCCATTTGCTGGAGACCATGACTCAAATTCACGTAGCATATGGCATTACAGTTAGCATTTCCCATTAGCAGTTGCCAGAGATGCCAACAGAAAGATCCAGGAAGGGAAGAACAGATGAAAATCAGGCTGTAGAGTGCTGGGAGCTTCCAAAATGCATTTGTAGCATCACTTTACACTGCTGTCAAGTTCAGCACATGGCAGTTTTTGCATTCAGAGTGCCTCTGAGGCTGCTTCTGCAGGAACACTTCTTCCCTCCCCAAAAGCAGAAAGGCATTTCCTGTCTCTTACTTAGTCAATGACTTACTTGACTGAATGACTTGGTGTTTTCCTGCCCTTCTCCTTTACAAATGCAAGTGTGAATGAAATTATAAAAAGACAGTGATTTGAGAAGAAGGGATTCATTTAACTGCATTGAAGTGTGACGTAAGTAATGAGACCTTCGAGTCAGGCAAGTAATCTTGATATTCTGAGGTACTTTTCCAAGTAGTTTTTCCAAGCTTTAGCCAGAAGTCTCTGAGAGTAGAGGGCAGCTTTCATAGCTTTGAAAACATACCCAAATGCAATAAGGAAATATTCTTGTCCAAAAGAACCTCAAGAAAAACACAAGGGATTTTAGTGGGAAGCTAAGCATAAGAAAATTGAGGTCAGAAGCCACTTTTTCAGATTTTTCTTTACAGTAATTCTTTCTTTTAAAACAACTCACTTGTTTTTATGGATCCAGTTCAGCAAACCACTTAAGAAGTTTAAATGCAATTGGATAGCAAGAGAATACTACAGAAAGAACTTTCTTGCTTTCGGATAGATTTAAGTATGTGCTTTGCTGATCATAAAAGCAAACATTTGCTTTTCTTTCAAAGTTTAAACATATTTGTAGCATAACATCTTGTTGATCAAAGTATTTGTAAAATTTAGGGGCTACCTGTCCATGCATTTACCGTGAAGATTTGCAGTGTCTCAGTGAGGGCTTTAGAACGTTGCTGAGGTTCACAAGGTTTAGGAAACATTCAGCTTAGGTGCCTCTCCAACTCTGAGGGAGTTCTGCGCTCAACAGTACAATCATGATTTAAAACTCAGGAAAGTAAAGCAAGTAGATAATTTCACAGAGTCATCTTTTACTTGTCCCCTGGGCCTAAATGCACAGCAAATGCTGTTCACTGATGCACTAAAGTAGCCTATTTAAAAAGAAATTAAGATCTCCTGAAGAGAGGTCTTTATATCATGAACAGCCCTCCTAATAATACCTATTTGCTTTCCACATGTAAATAGACATATCAGTCTGCAGGGCAGGTTACACAGTGTTTATGTGTGTAGCATAATTAAAAATAAACACTTCAGAAAGGCTTTACGTGAAAAGCCATCAACCTCATCTCTTAAAATCAGTGCCAGGTTTTCTACCTTTCAACTCGAACACAAGTCCTTATTTCCCCTAAACAATATCTGATGAGATCCACTCCATTTCTTACTGAGACCATAAAATAATGATTTGCAGGAAAGAGATACAGTGTAACTGCATGTCACTATGGGCATTGACCTGATGGATTTATGTAGCATCCATGTATATGAAAGAACCAAAAGTTGGGCTGCCCAGCGAGCTTCTTCCAGTGAAATAGTTTTCCAAGAAAGTAAACCCATTTTATATTCACGGACAACAGTAAGCTTCATTGCTATGAAGGGTCCAGCTTTTAGTTTCTTGCAGCATCCACTGGCCTCGAGGCACTTGTGGAATCCCATTAATCATCCAAGTTCTAAATTATGCATCCATGTCTAAGTGGGACTGTGTTGATGGACATTAACTGTAACCTTTTCCTTCCCAAAAGTCAGAAGTCAAATCAGATATACAATTCTGATCAGAAGTGAAGGATTGATTGCTGGTCTGCTTGCTGAAATCATAGCTATAGTCTCCACTGACAGTAACTGAACAATAGTTTTAAGAGCTTAGCTTGTTATAGCTTTTTGGACCATTAAAACATAGAGAAAAGGGAGTATGAAACTGGACATTACAAGATTTATTTCAAGCACTTTTTTCCCTTCCTTCTCTTTTTAGGATGTGCTTTGGTCTTCCTCTTTGTGGTGCTCTGACAGTATTGAGCTGTGTTAGTATTCAAACTGAAGCATGTTTGCTCTTGGTAAAGTATACTAGTCATTTTGGCTTGCAGAGGTTGGATATTTTTAATTAAAAAGTCTGAACAGAACTCGACACTCATTAGTTACTAGTAATGGGTTTTAGAATTCATTTTCTGAGCTGCTGCCTGTCTTGGCAGCCTGAAATACAAATAATGTTAGAAACAGTGGATGTAATGTAAGTGCTATTTTAATTGTATATATGTATAGAAAGATGTAACCTGGTTTTAATTTTTTTTTTTTTTTTTGTTATTACATTAATAGCACAGTACCATGCCTAGAGGATGAAGCAGCTCAGCAGCTAGTGATATATTGTGACATTCACTTCTGTGTTGTTGACTCAAATCTAGCCTGGGTTATCAATAGAGAAAGGTCATTGCCCTGTGACACATTTGTTGTTTTTTTGGTTAAATTGGCTGTCTAACAGGGAAACCTTAGAAATAAATCTGAAAAGTGACCTCAAGAGGTCATTAAGTCCGCACCCTTGCCCAAAACTGGACTTATTAGGTACCAATCTTGACAGATGCTTATTCTTTTACAATCTCCAAGATAAAAGAGTTTATAGCCTCCCTAAAAAATCTTTTGTACTGTCCAGGTGTTCTTACTGTTAGAATTCTTTTCCTGATCTAACTGACCTTTATTGTAATTTGCAACTATTCTTTAGTTTGCCTCTTTGGTATAGAAAAACAAGTTGGTTTCCATCTTATTTATAACCATAATTTTGATAAGCCAGAACTATTGTCATGTGTGTCTCTTCTCATTCTTTGTTGTGTATGAATAACAGCAATTTCTTGGGCTTTGGACATGAACACAAAGCCCTGACTTTTAAGATTCTGGTCATTGTTATTACTCCTTTTATCAATGCTGAACTGCAGTGCCACAAATGGGACATGGACTCTAATGCCAGGCATATTGGTGGCAAGTTGATGAAAGAATAATTTCAATTTGCAGATAAATGGGCTGAATGTATCATCTAAAATATATCCCATGTGGTATCATGTCTGAAGTCAGTGGTGAAGGACTGTCAATCTGTCACACGTTTCTGGGCGTTAAATCTACGAAGAGCAACATGATTTAAATTTGCCTATTAAAAATGTCTTATTTCTGTGGGTTTTGGTCATTTTTAGTTTTCACAGATGTTGCTTAATGTAAACAATCAGATGCAGAGATAAAGAAAGAATCATTGTGGGCAAAAGAGCTCCAAGAGCCTGTGCTCTTCAGAGGCATGGTAATGCTACTGTATTTAGGATTATTACACAGTAAGTTGGGAAAAACTCATATGTAAGCAGTATAATCACCCTTTCCATGATGTTTTACCCACAAATAAAAATGAGAATTCCCAGTTTGAATAAAAATGATGCCAGCTAGATTTAGATTTGTAGGGTTTGTTTATTTCCAAATCAAACTTTCAATAAAAGGCCACTTGACAAAATATGGCATATGAGGGCCTATTTATATTTAGATCTCATGTATTTTGACAAAAGAACGTGAATAGGCATGTATTGTTCAAAAATTAATATTAAAGCCCTCCAGCAACAGCTTCTGGTTTCTTGAAAAAAAACCTGCAAAACACCTTTTCTTTTCTGTTCAGTAAAGTGTTTTTCTTGTCTTTAAATATAAATAATCATATAAGGCAATTCTTGCCATCATATTTCTTTTATATTTTATCCATTCTCTATTTTTATTGTTTCAATTATTTCAATTATTTTGTCATTAAAGCAAGGAGCCAAAAAATTGCTACTGTAATTTAACTAGGATGTTGTATATGCAGTTTATTATATCATATGAAATCTAAGATGGGGAGTTGAGTGATTTGGAATCAAAAGTCAGTTGCTGCTCAAATGTTCTTTAGGATGCTGAAATTTCCTTATATGCTTTATGTAATCATTAGTTAAATACAGAAATTTTCAAGTGAGATATTTTCTTCCAGCATTTTGTCAACATATTTAATACTTGCTCATTTGAATGCTAAGATAATTTTCCCTGTGCACTCTTCTTGGATGTTACACAGCAAAGGATAAACCACGTTGCATAAAATAAACATGCAGTGATATCTGCCATTTTCTAATTAGGGATCTCACACAACATACAGTGGGCACAATATTTACGGTGGACTATCAGGTCCCATAGTCCCATAGTGACAGTATATATTTGCATGATTAGATCCTTCTGAATAATGATAGAACAAAGATAATCTGTATGGATTTCTCTTTTCTTAGCAGCTGTGTAGATAAATTCTTTTGTTATGAATTATCTTGCTACTTTAACTGAAATAAGTAAAATAATTGGAAACTGTACCGTATGTCTTTGGTAGAAATGAAGAGTGTAATGTTCACAAGGATGCAGGACTATTCTGATACTTCTGCATTAATCAGTTAGCCCTCCTACTATTGTCTCACAGTGCATCAACTGAAACAAAAAGGGAGTTTTCTGGTGACATTTATGCATTCCTCTGCTCTGCAGTCATCTGGATATGCAGCGTAAAGAAGTGACATTGTCCAGTTTGTCAGCTGGAGAACACAAGCATGGAAATGTTAAGTAGTTGTCTGAAGGCATGCTTTGGGGCTCTGGTCTGTGACCCACCAGTAAACATCACACTTCAGGGACTTTTGCTGAACACTAAGTCTTCTTTCTTAAATTCCCATGAAATAACTACATTTCATCTTTTGTCATTTTTCCACTTTTTTAGGGGAATTTGGAGAAGTGTGCAGTGGACGCCTAAAGCTGCCTTCTAAAAAGGAAATTTCAGTGGCTATCAAAACCCTGAAAGTTGGCTACACAGAAAAACAGAGAAGGGACTTCCTGGGAGAAGCAAGCATCATGGGACAGTTTGACCACCCTAATATCATTCGATTAGAGGGAGTCGTCACTAAAAGTAAGATATGACAGGGGCATCTGTTTTGCATGGGAAGTGTCGCTGGAGCTCCCTTGCAACTTAAATTATTCTGTGATTCGCTGATCTTTCAAGGAAGAGCAAACGCAAATGAAAAACTGAATCATCCATGTTTATGCTCTGCAAACCCTTCCAGAAATGTTTATAACCCTGTCAGTATGTACCAAATGTACTTCAAAAGAGATAACAGCAGAAACACATAGCTTGGCTTCTGCAAGATATATTGTTTTTTCTCAAAAGCAGGAAAAAAATTACCCATGTGAAAGCACCAGCTAAACCCACACTGATGGATCCGCTGCAGAACAGTGTCAGAGGCAGTTGCCCGCAGCGCAGCTGCAGGACCTTCACGTCTTGCTGCGCTCAGGCTGACGAGAACTTGGAAATGGTAGCCTGGGTTGATGAGCTGCGAAAAATTGGGGAATAAAAATAGTCTGCTTGAAAAAAATACTGAGAACATGGAGGAAAAGGAGCATTTCTGAAGAACGCTGCAGCTCAGTAACAAACTGGCAGGTTAATAAATGCCAGAGCTACAAATTGCTGCAAAGTGGCCAAGAGGCACTTGCTGATAATCTGTTAGGAGTCATGGAGTCCCATGTCCTAAGGTTTCCTAATTGCACTGAAGCAGTATGCTCTGCTTCCAACCTAATCATTAGATTTTATCATTAGTACAAATTAATGAACAACCTACCTGGCTACAGCAACTGATACTAGTAAATTAACAAATGAGTCCAAACTTTTTCCTACATGGTTTTCATGCAGGGAAAATACTCCATGTGTTATTCAGTATGTACCAGTGTGAGGCATTTTAAAGGTCCCCATCCTCCAGAATCTATACCTCTTAGTAAGTATCTCAAAAAAAAATCTTGGAGCTTTAAGATGTCAATAGTAAAATTGATTTTATTTCTTTGATAATATATATATTTTTACTAATAGACATTTTCTAAATCTGCCTTTGGCTGTTTTTTTTATGGGTTTGAGGGGTTTTTTTAGAGCATATTTTTGTCTATGTTTATGATAACAAATCACCTGCTCTTTCTGATACAAAAAAAGTAATTGAAATCTCCATCTGCATGTGGTACCTTCCCAGAAAAGTAACATATTTGACGAACGCTCTCCAGCTCCACTTTCGTTAAGATAACAGCAAGTTGTAACAGGCATTGCTGAATGGTGGGGTTGGTCTTAGAGCTCCTACCCAGCTTTCCCATGGCAACCGTGGTAGCCTCCTTGAAGCTGCCCAGATCCAGCATGCTCTGTTCCTTATGAGCAGCTGGTGAGATTTGGTGCTGGTGATGCTGCTTCATGTAGGCAAGTTCTGGCTCTTGTTGCTTGTGCTGCTGATTGTCCTCTACCTTGAGGGGGAAAGACAGAGACAGTTGGTAGTAGAAGAGAGAGGTTGCATGAAGTACCAAAACCAGCTTGTTCTGTGAGACATAAACTCAGAGACTTCAGCTACACTTTCTAAATTTAAATTGCAGCATAAGGTGATAAATTTAATGATCAAATTTATCTACCTGTGGTAGTTTTTAGGTAGGAGATTGATAAGGTTTTATATAAAGTATTCTTAAAAAAAATGCTCTGAGATTTTTCAGGGAAGTGGAAAATATTGGTAGGATGTTTCCTAGTTCATCCTAGAAGACTCTGCTGGCAAAGCAGCTCCTTGCCATTTCAGTGAATTGCTTGTAATGTGCTGAGCACATTCCCAGTTTAACTGGGTAGAAGTATACCAAATACTTTGTTCTTAAGTAGATGGTTTTCTTGGTTTTAAGGAATCTCTTTTTAAAAATTGTGTGATTCAAGGTTTTACAAACATTGATGGGTATGAAAGAATTTCATAGCTTACTGCAACAAATTATATGATATAAAGAACCCACAAGAATGTGTCTAAAAATAACTAGTGAAAAGTATGTGAAAAGTATGTAAAACCCTATATGTTATGAAGAGACATAATTACAATAATAATGCTTTCTCTAGGTGTGATTCATGAAAGTCTGTTTTCCTGATTTAAATAACAAAGAAGTTATTCTTCAGTTTAGGTCTCACAATCCCATTAGGAAAGGACTGCCAGGTTTGCCTGTATAAATCCAAGTTATCTCCTGCTTTTTAATGACACAGGCTTTGTACAGTCAGAATAAGATTTGCAGTCCCAAAATTGCTTGAAACGCCAGCATCAGTCTGTACACAGCTGAGCTAAAATCTATTTTGTTACATTTTGTATTCCTGTGGCACTTGAGAAAATAATTTAATTGCTGTGCATGCAGGAATTTGTGCATTGCTTTTGAATGTGCATTACTAATTCTGTCTGTATTCTGTATAAGTGACTATTAGTAAGTTTGCTACTCAGCTGTATTCACAGCAGACTGCTGTCTATTTTGGGGGGGGGGGGGGGGGGGGGAGTGCCAGCTGCCTATCACATTTAAGTATGAGAGAGTAAGCCCTGAATATTCCCAGCTGAAGTCAATAAAAGCCTCAGGGATACAACACCCTCCCTAGATAGCTTGAATACAGGAGTTGAGAAAACTGCACTGGAATTATTTATATCAGTTTTACTGGATAAAATTATATGGCATAAACGCAAGTAAAGATAATAATTTATTTTATTTAGCATTCTGTAGGGTGACAGAAGGACATGAAGGTTGTGGGATTTGGGTTTTTTTAAACCAAACCAATATACTCTAATAACAAATTAACAAGTGTTCACATTTTGTAATGATAGCTGTTAAATCACACGCAAAAGCGTTAGTTTATGTACAGTCACTAGAGAGCCTGTGGAGTATTTGCTGGATCACGCTCAGTACAGGTAATGCATGACAAACAGCTGATAGGACCTTTTCTTCGTTAACCAAATTCTTTTTGACAGGTGGCCCTTAGCAATCATCTAGCTTTTCATACTAAGCAGATCTTCTGAAACAGCTCCTAATAACTGTAATTGTTGTGATCCCTGTAACAGGGCTGTTTGGTATGAGGAGTTCTTAAGCTGGGTGGCTCTGGTTTGCCAGTGGGACACCCCACTGGCAGTATGAAGAAGGTGCACCCACCAGATAAGACTTCAGTGCTTTGCTCCAACGCAGAGGTGTCCCCCTGCTTCACACTGGTTTCTGTTCTACATTTTCCTGCCACTACACCAGTCTCCTGGGCACGCTGTAGGCAGTAGTCTTAATAAACAGTGCGCATGTTCTGCTTAGTTTACTAATAATTTACAGCAATTTGTAGACTGTTAGTATAATAAATTTCAACAACCCTGTTGACACAAGTTGTTATCATGTATAAACGGCTGTGCTTTGATAAATGAATGCAGAATGTTCTTTTAAAAGTGCACCGTGTTGCTTCAGAGCATATGCTTCTTATTATGGACACGTTTCCAACTGAATGAGCATGAAGCCCTGCACTTGGGGCTTTCTGAGTATGAGTGAGCAAGGCAAGAAGATGCTGTCTTAATAATTTGAAAGACGTATCTTCTTACTCTAATTTCAGTCTTCTGATGTGTCATAAAATTGACTGAATTTATACAGAAACCAGGAAGCTGTATCCTGGTTTCAAAGTATGTGGATTTAGCACAGAAAGTTTTGGGTAGCCCCATCGGTGTGCTACCTTTTACTTGAAAGATCCAGCAGCATTTCCATGTGTTACCAGAAATGCCTCTGGGTTAATGTTACACACACAGTGTAAGTTAGGTACTTTCCCTTGCATTGCCTATTTCTTGCTTATAAGAGTAATTAAGCAAAAGATTTTTTATTTTTTTTTATTTTTTTTTTAGATTTTACATTGTTAGGTCTTTTGTCTGTACCATATCCTATATAATTCAAGATTAATGTTTTGGATAAAGTGTTTGTTCCTATTAGTTAATGGATGACAGAGTCGATTACCCATTAGTGACTCCCACAGTATAACACATCATTTGCACAGCAGAAAGAAGATATTTTGACCCATTAATCCATGCAAAGAGGACAAAAGATTTTTTTTCTCATTACATTAAGCTCATTCTTTGAAATTAATAATTCTCTTCTAAGAATTTCTGTTTGGTAGAAGTTGTGTTTTCTGTAAAACAAGCAAAAAAGGAGTTGTTACCATTTACTTTGCTTTTTTAATGGCTTTCTTGCTTTTAATTTTACTTGGTAGGTCTTTCAAGCCTCATGCTGTTCAATTTTAAAAGCTAAGATACCACCATGCCTGCTAGACAATATGCAGGCCTTTGTCATTCTGTTATGATCAGATGCCTTCCTGTATTCTATGTGAAATACTAATTCATCTCCTTAAATAACTCCATGCTCCTACCCACCTTTCTCTCTGCCACAAAGAGAAAATAAACAAAGCTTTAGAAAATATTATGAAATAATAAAATCCATACGATGGTAAAATATTAGCAGGGCAATGACCTTTCTCTGGAAACTTTACCGTAATCACATTAATTTTTGCATTCATTCCTCTCCCACATGTCAGAGTCGCATATAAAATCTTGGTTATGTTACAAAATACCTTAGGATAGAAAGAATGATTCCACAAATGGGTCTGAATCTGCACAAGCAAGTTTTGAAAAATATTAGAGGCTTTTGAAGGATGCAGGGCTGTTTCTTGAGAACATGCCTCTGCCCCGTGGCTGTAGGGTGTTTGACCCCCAGCTAGGTTGTGCTTGGCAGGAGGGAGGTTCGTGTTATCGGTGATCCTGCCGCAGAGGGAAGGAGGGCTGACTCCCAGAAGTGGAAGGTGGCTGTGTTACAGCTCTGCTTTTCTTTCCAATGCCCTGTAGTACTTTTATACTGCACTCTCCCATCTCTATCCCCACCCCAACATTTTCCTCGGCTTATGCTAGGAAAATACTGAAGCTCTACAATTTAAATGCTTTGTAAATAACCTCCTGAGGGAGAGGGTTGTTGCTATTGCCTCCATGTGCACTATTTAATCTCTCCGTTATTGTAGTAACTCTAGGGACGTAGTGACTGTGCCCATGCGGTAGAGCCCTGCTCCACAGTCCTTGCACCTCCCTTGTGCAGACCAGGGCACCTCTGGAGAGAAACTGCAACTCCCGCCACAGCAAGTGCCCAGTTGCCTTCCAGAGGGAACCTGAGGGCAAATGCATGGCAGAATACACCTACTTCGTTACATAAATTTAGCAGTTCTGTGAAGGATTGTATTCAATGGTGATGGATAAGACACTGTACACTGAAAATGCAGGATGCTTCTCTTTGTTTCTTGGGAGCTGAGCTGCTAAAAATTGTATCAGCTTATGCTGAAATGACTGTGTTTCTGTTGATGTCAGTGGAATCACAATTATGTTGTGGACAGAGCTGGTTTTGCCCATGCATCTTTGGCTTTTTTTTAAAACGTAAAATTATCCTTGGGATTTGAAAGATTTGGGCACATTTCTGAAATGCCTGTTTTTACTGATCATTATGTATTCATTTTAAATGCCTGACCCCTGTAATATATTTGCAGGTAAACCAGTTATGATTGTTACTGAATATATGGAAAATGGTTCCTTGGACAGCTTCCTACGGGTAAGTGCAATAGAGAACTACATGGTGCAGGACTGGCTCTTGTTCTGAATTTGTTATGAACTTGCTGCCACTGTATTCTGATTCATCATCAGCTCTTGTTGCTTGATATTTCATTATTTCTGTTTGGTTTTGTGTGCATTGTGATGTGCTCAGAAAGCCAGGTAGGGATCTGCTTGTCCATTTTGACTGCTTGCAGTAAGTATTATTCCAAAATGAGAACATTTTTGTTTTATTAGTATGTCACATCAATAAAAAAACCAAACCATAACAACGTTCTGACACACAAAAATGGAAATTGTTTTTCTGAAGGCTGAATTCCTACTGTAATGCAGTTATGCTTATTGGTTGGCAGCCTGTATGTCTTACTAAGCAATTTCCAAAGTGAACAGATTTGTGGGAATTTTATCAGTAAACCAATAGTACTGCGCCAAGAGCCGTTTCCCTAAATGTGAAAAGTTTAGGGAATAACCCCATGCCTGGGGGTGTTTGAAATGTTTTGCTAGCAAACTTTATTGGCCTGTTTTCTTTCCCCAACCTTAGACATACTAATACTGGTTGTTGATTTATCTTTATTTTCTGTCAAAGTTGGCACTGAGCCTAAAAAAATTTGAACGCTCCCTGTGTCACCAAGATTTACTTGTGGCAAAACAAGAAGTGTAGCAGAAATGAAATCCCATCTGAGGGGAAACACTAGTTTAATTTTAATTTGTTAGGGCAAACTCAGCCATGGCTGGGAGACTGCTTTGGTTCTGCCACGGCTGAATGACATTATCCCCCAAATTCATAACACTGAACTAGACGTTTAACCCCAAAAGGGGATATATTGTCAACCTTAGTTTCAGTATGTACTATATATGTTATGATGTTCACTAGAGCATGTAAAATACATATAAATAATGTGTCAGTATATCTGAATGAAATATATCTGTACTGAACTATATATATTTTGTTTAGGCTGAAAATCCTTGAAGAAAGCTCTGAGGAAAGGAGAATAATTTCTGACTGTACAAAACAGTTGTTCAGCTTGTCCATTCATTTGAGTGTGGTTTGGGGTTTTTTTTTTTTCACTACCATTGTGTGGAAACATAGATAAGAACCTTGTGACTCATTAATATCACAGACAACTCAGGCCATATAACCCTTTTCATAAATGCCTTTTAAAACCAGTTAGTTTTCTTTCCCCATTGCCATTGAAAGGCTATCTGAGCATCTCCTTCCTTTCATGGTTAGAAACCTTCTTCTAATTTCTAGCTAAATCTTTTTCAGGGTCTGTATAGATCCTCTTGTGTTGGCTCTAGTTAAAGAAGGCTTCATAACAGGGAACTGCTAAGAGTCTTTTATAATAATTGATTTCTTTGTGAAAGGGAATTCTGAGAGGCTCTTTAACCATCTGTTGTGCCATATATTTGTCTAATGTTTACAGTGCTAATATTGCCCCTAAGAATATTAATCACAACTGAAATGAATGCAGTCAGTCTTGCAGACTGATTTGTGTGAGCTCACACCACATGGCAGAGCCAGCTCCCATGTATTTAATAAAATTCTGGAAGAAGCAGCAGGAAGAGCTGGAGAGCTGCCCATGATGATACATTTACAGCACTGAGGGATTCGGATTCCTTTGAGAGCTGCTCTGGGTTGTACTGTTGTCCTGTCATCTATGTATCCATATATCAATATCAAAGCTAGATGTTAATAAACAGCATTAATAAGAGCTGGGAGATTTAAAACATGTGTCCAGAAGTAGACAATTAGAAATATATGCAGCTATTGGTTTCTAGGCTAAGTCACAGTGTGTTTAAGTGATTTTTTTGATCCTGAAGTTAAAAATTTTGAGGAATGAGTTTATATTTAATAGAATCTGAAAGCCACTGAAACAGATCAGCATTTGCTTTTGTTAAAAAAATGCATGTGTAATAGAAAACTTTCATTAGTCCATTGGGTAAGGCTGGGATTTTCACTAACAATTCCTATGCTCTGTCAGGGAAGTTGGACATCTGTTTCCCTAATGTCCTGACACTCCAGTCTCATGAGCACACACAACTTAAATTTATGTGCCGCTTTCACACAGGTCCCATCTAGGAAATTAAAATTCTGATGACATCAAGAATGGGAAAAAATTTGTATCTGAATTGAAAATCTGTCCCCTTCCCTCAGCTGACTGGGAGATTATCCTCCGCAGAGCAAAGTAGTTCCACGCGTGGCTTTTAAATCATGACCCGACTCAAGAGCTCTTCACTTGAGGAGCTTCCAGGGTCTTTATCAAAAATTATGTGCAAGGAGGAACACGAACAATCTCTGAAATGACATTTCAATCTCTGAAAAAAACATTTCTAATGTTTTCCAGAAACATGATGCCCAGTTCACAGTCATCCAGCTAGTAGGCATGCTTCGAGGGATCGCATCTGGTATGAAATATTTGTCAGATATGGGTTATGTCCATCGAGATCTAGCTGCTCGTAATATCCTCATCAATAGTAACTTGGTATGCAAAGTCTCAGATTTTGGTCTCTCTCGTGTACTGGAAGATGACCCAGAAGCTGCTTACACGACAAGGGTGAGTTTCTCTGTGTGTTTATCCTTTTAAAATTCTTGTTGCTTGTGACAAAGTTAGACTGAAATCTGAGGGAGTCCCTGAGGCTTATACTCTGTTTTGCAGAGGCCATCCAGTCTTGCATGCCCAGAGATGCTCAATAAACCGTAGACTCATCACAGCTGTTTTTTAATTCATGTCTCAGAGAAGTTAGAAGGCAAAAAATATGGTTTCTGTTGGTAGATTATTTTTCTTAAAGTATGCAAAATTCATGGCTCAGTTTCTTTCTGCTGGGTGTGTAAAGGAGTGAATACCACAATAAAGGCCTGAGTTGGTTTGGCACACAATAATGTAAGACTTCATGTGTGCTTTGAGCACGTTTTGTTACGTTGCTGATTTAGCTCCCACCCAGTCAAAAAAATCCTACTCAGCAACAATTTATTTAATTTTTAATCTTTTTTTGGTGTTTTAGTATGATGTGACATATGTCTGATTGGACCACACTGTTCTTCAAGGGTCTATTATACCTGCTGTTGTACCCCTAACTGAGTAAAAACGAGTAAAACAAAAAAAGAAATCTTGCTTAACAGTGTGATAAACCTCCTGTACTTTCTCCTTCTTATATCATATATACAGAGTGGTACCCATCTTTTGGAGATTTAACAATATCAAGGAGGAGATTTACCTCTCACTTTCATCCTGAGATAGAGAAGCTTTTAGGGGATGGGGGACTGCCCATAGTGTAGACTGTTACTTGTTTCTTTTCTGGATTTCATCCTGCCTGGAAGCTATGCTGTTGGCTTAGAGCCTTAGAAAAGCCACAGTACCTTCTAAATACAGCTTTGCTGAACCTCTTGTTCTCACTTGAATAGCACTTCTGTTTTATTGTGGAAACCTTGAAGTCACACATTTAGCTTTGTATATGTAGATACTACACTGGGATGTCTGGTTGTTCACTTTAATCCTATTGCAAGTAGATTTTATTAACTCCAGAAAAAGTGGCATTAATATTCAGTACCTTAGTCAAGTGTAATTTGCAGTGATGCCTCCTCTTCACTGTACAAACCAGATTAGAGGAGAACATATCAGCATATCAGCAAAATCTTAATGTGCGTTTTGTAGGGCTTCCTTCATTCCTGATCACTGACAGGAGCAATCAATTATTGTGGTAGTTTCCATGCTATCTTCTTTATGATTAAAATAAAATAACGTGACAAAATGAGTAAAGAAATCCTAGCTGTTTTCTTACACGTTATATACACTTTATATACACACACATTTATAGATACATATTTATCAATCATACCTTCATAACTTAACAGGCATAAAGACTCTATTCTTTACTTGACCTTTCAGTGCTTTCTTTGACCTCTGATAAGCTTTGGCATGTTGTTAGAAATATGCAATAAATACATCACTTCAGAAAACTGTCTGCAGACATCCCTCATGGTTAATATAAAGAGACATTAGTAGGAGAAAGCAGTTTTAGTGGTCAGTATAGGTGCAGTGTTCATAAGTAAATATTAATATAATGCAAGAGTTCCTCAAGAGAAAATTGTCTGTAGCTCAGCCAGAGGTGTATTGCCTTGTCAGATATGCTTCCCCGCCCTCTTCTTAACTCCTGCGAAAGTAATGGGTGTTACTGTCCCTGAGGTAAACAGTTTTAGATCTAGTATTTATCTAGTCTCATGTTTAACCTCCCTCCCCCAGGATGTACACTTGCAAGCTAAGGCGATTACTCCGTGTCCTACCACCACTGCCCATAGCCAGGTGATCGATCTCCACTTTAAAGCAGCTGCTTAGGTGCATGGAGATTGCTGTCCTCTTCACATGCATACCTCCATTCTTTTATTTTCTAAGCAATTTTTTCCAAACTTACTATTCTTGCTGGTCTCCTTCAGATTCTTTTCAACTTAACTACATTTTCCTTAAATGTGATGCCCAAAATGGGATACTAATCCCCACCACCAAGCATGACATATTTATCTCATGTTTCTTACACATGCCCTTTGTGTTAATATCTCCATGGGTGAGAAGTCTCTATTTCTACTCCCACCCCCAGCACAGCTTTGCCACATGGTTAGCTCATGTTCTGCTCGGACACATACTTCTACCAGGCTTTGAAGTTCCATTCTCTTATTCCAAAATTCATCTGGGCATAAAAACTAATCTGTTATTTAGTAATGGCATTTTGTATACCCACATTAAGAGCTGAAGATACCTTTGAGTCCTAGTTAACTTAGATGAAAAAGTTGTATGAGGAGGAATAATTAGCTCCCCATCAAACTGCATAGCACACAGCTTTATAAGGGAAACAGATTTCCCTGAAAACTAAGCACACGTCAGTGACTTATATCCATGGGTGGCTAAGGCAACCCAGGGTACACAGGGTGTCAGTGTTTCTGTCCAGTGTTACATGTGGATTTCCTATGGCCAAGTACAGAGTTGGATTTTTTTTTTCTTCCTCTCCTCCTGCCACCTATTTTCTAAGACTACCTGCCTATTTATATTTAGGTAGTGAAATCAGATGGAAAGAAACCATTTTGTAAAGTGTAATCATCTGTGTGCAGTAAACTCCATCTGGCCTTTATGGTATATATGCAAACTGCTGCAGGAAGATGCTCAGATAATTAAAACTTTCAAATACAGCCTAGGACAAATCTAATTTCCTTCAAAAGCAGTTGCTGAATATACCTCTGCTACATCTTGACTCTGAGAGAAGGACAAAGCTATTTACTGTTCATCTTTTTGCTGAAGTTTCCTTTGAAGGGAATCTTGTATATGTGTCCAGGTAGTGTGTCCCTGGAGTATGTTTGATTCCCAGCTTAACCAACTGGGGGTCACAAGTGTGAAACAGAGCTCCAGTCCACTGGCAGAAAGCTGGGCAGTTCACGTTCCTGCTGCTTAGTCGTATCACAAAACACAGGACGGTTTCCTAGCCTGCTTCTAGTGCATTTTGCGAGCACTAATTATAGAATCATAGTATTATAGAATAATAGAATAGTTTGGGTTGGAAAGGACCTTTAAAGGTCATCTAGTCCAACCCGCCTGCAATGAGCAGGGACATCTTTGACTAGATCAGGTTGCTCAGAGCCCCGTCCAACCTGACCTTGAATGTTTCCAGGGAGGGGGCAGCCACAGCTTCTCTGGGCAACCTGTGCCAGCGTCTCACCGTCCTCATCATAAATAATTTCTTCCTTATATCTAGTCTGAATCTACCCTCTTTCAGATTAAACTGTTACCCCTCGTCCTATCCCTACACTCCCTCATCAAGAGTCCCTCCCCATCTTTCCTGTAGCCCCCTTGAAGTACTGGAAGGCCGCTATAAGGTCTCCCCGGAGCCTTCTCTTCTCCAGGCTGAACAACCCCAACTCTCTCAGCCTGTCCTCACAGGGGAGGTGCTTCAGCCCCTGATCATCTTCGTGGCCTCCTCTGGACCCACTTGAGCAGGTCCATGTCCTTGTGTTGTCCAGAGCTGGACACAGCACTGCACGGGGGGTCTCACAAGAGCAGAGCAGAGGGGGCGAACCATCTCCCTCGACCTGCTGGTCACACTTCTCCTGATGCAGCCCAGGATACAGTTGGCTTTCTGCTTTGCAAGCGCACATTGCTGGCTCATGTCCAGCTTTTCATCCACTAGTACCCACCATAAGACAAAACAAACACAAAAATAGTGCCACTTTTTAAAATAATGGTGTCATCCCAAACAATTTCATGCCTTTGCAACTAAAGGACGACAACTACTCAGCAAGATCTTTGAAAAAAACAAAACAAAACAAAAAATCCAAATTATAACCGCAATTCCAAACATTCAAACAGTAAAGAATGCATATTATATTAATGGATAGAGACTTTTTCCTCCCCTCCACCTCTTCCCACTCCCAGTTCTCCATTTAGTATCAGTGGTACTAGGGAAATTTATAGAGTTAGATACAAAGATAGACGTTTTAGCTATTTAGCCTCCTCTTCTACCTCTATTTTCTACCTGTAAATGTCAAATCCTGAGAACGATTCTATTGCTTTAATTCATTATTGCAATTCAGGATTTGTATACCCTCCAGAAGCCCAGTCAGCCCTTCAGGCTTTCAATACACACCACTGACTGGGTGAAATTTTATGTTGTTCTGTTCTCAGAAGCTGTGTCTGAAGCTTTGCATAAAGAATAAGAACATGTATCGGTTTATATATCAATAATGTATGTATCCCTTTTTTATATTAATACATAATCTGTGATATTCATGCTATTGTACAAGAGCTCTGAAGGATATGTAAAGATCACAGGTGGACACGTGAAATACAGAGAATCAGGAATTGTAAGAAAACTGCTACCTGACAGGGTCATTTTTTTCCTCCTGAATTATTGTCACTGACTCGATACCACAAAAGGCCTTTGGCAACCTGTGGTCTGCCTGCTTAGAGAAGCAGAAGCCAGCATGTGAATCAGGCTGACTGTTTGGATTATTTTTTTACTGAGCCTTTGTGCTGGAGGGGATGTACTGTAATTATCTATATTCTCTGTACCTATTCGCTTTTAATTGAAAGGCCAAGATTGCATTAAAATTGTCATTGTCAAATTGATCTTTTATTATTCTTATTATTTTTAGATATCTCTATGACAAGTGGGTGGAGTAATGACACAGTATGAACTAGAAGTAAATTTAAGCCATCACACATGTAGAGGGACTGTAATTATGTCTCTCAAATGCATAATATTTGGGTAATCAGTAGCCGAACTTTGACTATTTAAGCACCTAGTCAGATACATCACTGGTGTTCGTGACATTTCAGCATAAAACACTGTCCAGTTATTATATTTGCATGGATAACTTCTCATTAAATCTACATCACTTCAAAAAATGCTGTGCTTTGATGGCAAGTATTCTGGTAGCCTGTGCCCCCACATAGCATGCCAGAGCAGGGAGGGCAGGGCAAGCACGGGGAAGGGCACACAGGTCCTTTCTGTTATGCACACGTTATGGTATTATCTGGTTATGCACACATTATTGTATTATCTGGTGCTTGACAGAAATTTGTTGTGGTTTGTTCGTTCCCTATATATGCAAACCCACCATAATAGTCTGAGTGTATTGAAGGGTGTGGTAAAAAAAGGAAACAAAACCCCACAAACTCTCTTGCCTGATCAGCACAAGGGAGAAAAGCAGTGTTCTGTTGTCATTTACCACTCCAGAAGGAGATAATTTCAAGATAAAATATTCATTAGTAAGGGGTGAACAAGTACCATCAGGTAATTTGCAGGTGCTTAAGAGGGTAAATCAGGATCATCTCACTCACATGAAACCATCTTATTCTGTACCAGTGAGATATCTCCTGAACTAGCCTAAGTCCTCATGTAATGAATTAATGTCAGGCTTTTACCTTCAGGTTTTCCTGCAAAGTTCTTCTAATAATTCTGTTAGAATCCATTTTTCTTGATTCTCCTCTCCCGAGGCCTGTGGCTTAGGTGCCTGTGGCAGTCACCCTGTAACAGATTATAAATCAGAATATTGGAACGGGTTATGAAGGTCTGGAAACAGCTGCCTTGTACTGCAGTGCCAGACATGCTAGAAATAAATTGAGGACTTCATTGACTTTAGATGAATTATGCTGAATGACCAGATACTGTAGGAATCACAGCTCTATCTAGAGCAGATAAAACTTTCAGTTACTGCTGCTCACTAATTTCAAACCCTGAGAGTGGTTCTCTGACCTAGACTGACAGGGATTTTGAGCTGCAGTAACACACTCCTACAATTTGTAATACTAATGCTTTCTTTCTACTCAAATCCAGACAGCTTATTTGGCTACATGATGAGCATGCCCTTAAAGGAAGACCATGACAAAAATACGTAAAACTTGTATTTATCTTCAGAAAATAATCAGTAAATATATTAGCAGTATCTAGTGATGCATGCACATGTAAATTTCTCTTTATAAGCCTCTATCAAATAAATTTGGGCAAACCTTTTCCCTAGGCATATCTATAACAATTTTTCATTTAGCAAGTTTGTCTTACATATTCAGTTCTGATAGTAATAATTTTGAAGGGTAGGAGCCCAGTAATATCAGCCAATAATATTAGAATTTCAGATTTTCCAGTGGAGGATAAGCAACAGAGACAATAGATAAAGATTATATCGCATGAAAGCCTGATGGATATAAAATACGTAATTTAAAAAAAAAGCAAACAAACGACAGGTAAGATTTCTTAGCACATTTGTCATAGCAGTTTACAGAGCAGGTATCATTATACTCATTTTAAATATCTGGGTACTGAGGAAAGGGGGTAAAGACCAAAAGACGAGGAAAGAAACAAGTATGGGAGCTTACTTTTCCCAGCTCCCACTCTATGGTCTAGGAAAAAGTGTTTGGTTTAATTTTTGCAAAAGTAAATGCAGCCCTGCGGAGAAGGACTTGGGGGTATTAGTGAATGGAAAATTGACTTTGAGCCAGCAATGTGCTCTCGCAGCCTGAAAGCCAACCGTGTCCTGGGCTGCATCAGAAGAAGTGTGACCAGCAGGTCGAGGGAGATGGTTCGCCCCCTCTACTCTGCCCTGGAAAGCCCACCGGTGCAGTGCTGTGTCCAGCTCTGGGGGCACCAACATAAGGAGGACATGGACCTGCTCAAGCGGGTCCAGAGGAGGCCACGAAGATGATCAGGGGCTGAAGCACCTCCCCTGTGAGGACAGGCTGAGAGAGTTGGCGTTGTTCAGCCTGGAGAAGAGAAGGCTCCAGGGAGACCTTATAGCGGCCTTCCAGTACTTAAAGGGGGCTACGGGAAAGATGGGGAGGGACTCTTGATCAGGGAGTGTAGGGATAGGACGAGGGGTAATGGTTTTAAACTGCAAGAGGGTAGATTTAGATTAGAGATAAGGAAGAAATTTGTTATAATGAGGACGGTGAGACACTGGCACAGGTTGCCCAGAGAAGCTGTGGCTGCCCCCTCCCTGGCAGTGTTCAAGGCCAGGTTGGACGGGGCTTTGAGCAACCTGGTCTAGTGGAAGGTGTCCCTGCCCATGGCTGGGGGGCTGGAACTAGGTGATCTTTAAGGTCCCTACCAATCCAAACCATTCTATGTATTTTTGCTCAGATCAGTTCTGTGTAAGTTATGTAAGATATCTTTGATCCTGGCAAAGGATATTGACAAGAATATACTGATTTCTCACAAAGCAGAAAATTGAAGAGGTAGTATATGTTCAAACGAGATGTGTATTTCTCAAAAATGATGGAGAGAAGCAAAAAAGGATTTTCTAACGCTGGATGATCATGGCTTTGGAATTTCAAAATAGACTTTTTGAATTACAGCAAGCCTTATAATTTTCAAAGGTAACAGCAATAGAAAACCATGCATTTAGTTTGAAATGACTTTTCAGATTTTTCTGCATATATTGATATTTGGACATCTGCTAAAATGTAAATGTTGCATAATCCTTTGGGGAGAATTGTCTTTTTGTTAAAAAGCTTATTGGTCTAAAAAATATTTTCTAGAACTTTGGGTTTTTTGCTTTTCTTGCTCTTAAACTATTCAGAAAACAAGTCAGCAAAGTCCCCTTTTAAATACAAAGATAAGATTGACTTTTTATGACAAATTGGGGAGAAGAATAGCAAAATTGTAGTTTTACACTGTTCAATGGCAGTTGATTTCTTTTTTAGCTACGTTTTAATGCTCTCCGTATTTTAGTCTCATTTATGGTAATGCCACATATATCTGTATGTTTGTATAAAGTTACAGATGAGACTTAGTAAAGAAATTTGTTTCCTTGCAATAGAAACTAGGGTTGATGGACCTTCATTTTTCACTAAAACAAAGGCAGAATACCTTTGTTTCATTGAGTTTATAATCTTCCTTACCCTGCAATAAAGCAGTCCCAAAATGTTAAGAAACTAATTAATGTCATTTTGTGTAAATGTGTTTCTCCAATTGTATAAATGACTTTTTCCATAAGATTATAAAGGTAAAGACTTTCTGTCAAATATGATATTTACTGCCCTTGCCTAAAGTGCTCATTTCTAGCCACAAGCATATTTTTCCGTGTGACATCTGGCAATTATTTCTCTAGGGTTCCGCAAGAAAGGCTCCATTTTTGTATCTCAACATGAGCCTGAAGCCACCCACAGAAATTCAGATTTTTTAGAGTAATATTCTGAAAACTCCCAAATGATACTTCAGTGTTTCACAAAACCAGCCATTGTGCTGATGCAAGAAAAACAACATAACTCCTCCCTGCCTCGAGGGCTTTCTTGTGTGGCATGTCATAGGTGTATGTTCTGCCATCCCTCTCTATCCCTCTAAATGTAGCCAAAGCAATTGCTGGAAGATGAGGCCCAGCCTGGCTACGTTTTCATGACACCTAGCTCTGTATCTGTTTCTTTCGAATCAGATGGCAAGGCCTCTTTCCCAGCAGCGCTGATGCCCCGGGGCACAAGGGGAGGGGTCAGCAGAGGTGAGAGGAGGCTTGGGCCTTGTCTGAGGTGGCAGTGCTACTAGGGAAGCAGCCAGGATCAACAGTTCCCTCTTTTATGTCTCCAGCTGGCCAGGAGATTGAAACATTTCATCTCAAACCAAACACCAGTGTTGGTCTGGCTTGGTCCCTGCTGACACACTAGCCTGTGGGAGTGCTGGCAGGAGGATGGAGTTCAGAAGCCCCTGCTAGCCATGGGGCATGGTGGTGGCCCCTCGTGCCTGACTCCAGCAGCCCCTTGAGCTGAACATTCCTTTCCAGAGGTGGTCCACAGGGTTGGGTTTGATCTGTAGAAGTCCTTTGCAGTTTACATCTCGGGTAGGATAGAGGCAGTTTTGTCCTGGAAGTTGAGATGCGGTGGGGTAGGTGAGCACCCTGTGGGCAGGTCTGTTGGCATCCTCAGCGTGCAGCTGCACTGTAAGTCCACTCAGTTTTGTGGGTGACTTCTGAGCGTGTGGGATGAGTGGGAAATGTTTGATTAGGCAGCTCTTTCTGTTCATTGTGGGGGGGTTTTGCCTGTGTAAAATGGCTTTCCCCCAGCATTGATGTTCTTTATTGGAAATCAAAGTTCACTCTACTAGTATGTGTAGAAAAAAGGTCGAAAAAGTGGGATTGATTTCTTTATCATCCCCACATCTAAAGTGGATTTGTTGTGAAAACATTAGGACACAGGAGAGCTTTCCTTGTTTCTTGGCTGTGCCTTGGACTCACTGAGGGACCCCAGACATTTGTTAAGGGGGTATGTTATTGCTTATCAATAGGGTATGAGAAAAACAAAATAATTTTTAAGTTCTCAGTACTGTTATGGAGCAGCACTGGGAATTGTGAATAAACTTATAATGAATAGAAGATACGATGTACCTTTTGTGACTAAAGAACATAATCTTATAGATTTCCAAGAGAGAGAGAGAGAGACATCAGGCTCTCCAGTCTGGCTCCTGTGATGAAACAGTGGTTTCAAATAGTGCTATTTATTTTCTGTGTCCTACCTGTTGGTCCACAAGTAATGTCAAAAATCAATGTTTACCTAATTTTAAGGGTTGTGTGTGAAATGAAGGTTTGTCTTTTGGTTAAGGTAGGGAGTCTGCTAAATAGGATGGGATCCATAAAAACTGTATGCCAAGATAGATTCCTTCTCTGACCTTTGCCAAGCCTCTAAGACATATCTAATGACATTTTGGTGGTCTGAATTGCAGCCTGAGTCAGGCTTGCCTGTGTTGCTTATATTTAATCTAATTTATGCAATATTAGCCATGAAATTGCAGATGCTTAGGCTTCAGTGTATTTAGTTTTCTAATTAACGCTAATGTCCCCATATCTATTGTTAACCAAGCTAGTTAATCTAAAGCTGGAAAGTGTATGGCTACCCTCAGTGCAGGTACAGTTTATGGAAGTGTAGGCAAAGCATTAATATCTTTACATTCTATTTCTTGTTGATTATTCAGTGGAAATAAAAGCATTTCCTTCCCACACAGGTTATTGTGAGGACAAGTGTATGACTGTAGTATAATGGGGGTTGCCGAGGTACCTCAAATAGCTAGTCTGGTGTGAAATCTTCAGAATATATCCATATACGTGTTGTGCATCCCTGGAACTGGAAACAACTTTAAACTCTCTCAGTTTTCTGTGTTCAAATATAGTCACTCTAGAATTACCTTAAGTAACAAGTTTTTCACCACTATCTTTTAGAACTTTGTTTTCTCATGCATCACTCGCAAATCAGAGTCTTAAAAACCTCTCTCAAAGCTGGCACCATTGGAAATTCTTCCCTCTAATTCTTATCTTGCAGAAACTCAGCCTGAGGCTGTTTGTGTGCATTTTACTATGGCACCAACTGGTGGCCATAATCAGAGAGATGTTCCCTTAACTGCAATATTAATTGTAATGGTGGCTTTAATTCTTTTCAAGTTTACATCATGTAAGGAGGGCTTGCTTCTCTTGTGACTGTAAAAAATGCTTAAGACCACTTCCCCAGATGACCTTTTTCCATTCTTCCCTCTGCACAGATGACCCCATCCGAATCTGTCTCTGTGACTGTCTCTGACGGCTTTGGAATGGGAAGTTTGTGCATATGGTCACAGTCATTGCCTTGTGCAATTGGAGGCTTGGCGTTAGTGAAATAGAGCAACATCGTGGCCCCTCATTTTCCTTGAATGTCCTAGAAAACATGGGGTGAAACCATAGTGAAACCATGCAGGTTCCACGCCAGCAGGGAATCCACTTGAAATGCCTTACAAATAGCCAAATCCAGCCCTCTCGTGCTGTGCAAAGGGATCTAGGATATAAGCATGAACCTTGTACTAGCTTTTTCATCCTTAATGCTGTAAGACTGTCTTGCCAGTTTCCAAACATTTTATAACTGAAAATCCACCATACTTAGCTTAACATTTATTATCTGTGCATGTTATGCTACACATAAATATATATGTGTACATGCATACAGTATGTATATTATACTATACTATACAACTGTAACGTCCGTAGATTTTGCGGTGTAATGTATTTTACTGTCTATAGTGTACAAGATGCTTTCATGACAAATGGCAATACCATTTTCCATCTTACGCTGTTTTTTACACCAATATAATGATAGTTGAGAATCTCAGAGATAAAACAATCATGCAACATTATATATATGGACTGTTTTATTTTGTTTTGCCCCTAGGGGGGCAAGATTCCTATCCGATGGACATCACCAGAAGCCATCGCGTATCGGAAGTTCACATCAGCCAGTGACGCGTGGAGCTATGGGATTGTTCTCTGGGAGGTGATGTCTTATGGAGAGAGACCATACTGGGAGATGTCCAACCAGGATGTGAGTATATTGTTATCTGAGTTATGTTCTCAAATAAAGGATCAAGCTGTGAAAGGAAGTGAAGCATAATGAAACCAGGTGGCTCTGAGTTTTTGACATTGACATTGAATAAGATGTAGAAATGAATATCTCCAAATCTCCCTGGTCAAGTGAAAGTTCTAATGAACTTCACAAAAAGCCAACATCTTTATAGCAGGGTATTTTGGACTTCTAAAGGAACATCTTAGAGAATTTTAGCACACTGGTGGTTTTCTGTAGGATAATTCACACAATTCCACTGCGGTGAAGTCATTGCCTTTTACATTCCTTAGCTTATTGTTAGAACACCCTCCGAAATTTCTGTTGATCCCCTTTGGTTCCACTTGTATAGTATTCTGTAGAAGTTTTCTGTAAATGTCAAATACACAGAATAAATTGCTCTTGGCGCTTGTGAAAAAGAGAAACAAAGCATTTCTACTAAGAGTTTAATGAAACCAAAATACTTCTGGAAGTAATCAGCGAATAAAATAGAGAAGTAGAGTGATCTGATTAGAAGACTTCCAATACAGGCTTCTTTATAAAATTAGTAAACTACCCAAGCCTGATGTCCAAATGATTAATGGATCTCTCCTAGTATTTTTGTAAGAAGTATAACATTTCCCCAAACAAGATTTTTATTATATCTATATTGGGTTCTTTTTCTGTTATCTTATTAATCCTAGATTTATTCCACAGGAGTTACTTACGAACTGAATTTTCTGAAGCTCAGTCACTAGCACAAATAGATTTTCCAAGGGTTTGGTATATATTGTTACTAGTATTAAAATAAAAAACGTCAGTAACATGGTTGTAGTCAGACATTTTCTATAGTACTTTATGTTAAGCAAGGAAAAAAAATAAAACTTCCTTTCAAATTAGTACCTCTGGAACCCAAGTCTCTTCAGAAAAGTGTATTTCTTTTAATTAGTCATGAATGTTTTTTCTATTATTTGTGGAGATTAATGAATTGTGTTATGTAGGCTGATATAGTAGTGAAATGCCTTTAATAATATCACATTAAAATCAGAAACAGAAGGATTAACCTATTTATGTGCCTCTGCTTCATGTCTACTTAAGCCATGGACTGGTTTCCTATGCCTGTTCTGACTCAGAATAGTTTGTCCTGATTTGAATTAACTGATCCAGATAAAAAGGAAAGATTAACAGAACATGGCTTTATCATTTTCTACTTAGAATGCATTGGGGTTTTTATTCATGGTGCAATAGATACCGTAGGACTGATCAAGAGGTGTTGTACTATAGTGAAGAGGTTGTATCAAAAAGCTTCATAGCAATGTAAATTCTGGGTTAATTCTGTTCTGTCAAACTAGACAAATTATAGACAATCTAGACAAATTTTGTCAATCTAGACAAATGAAAGAATAATTGGGCCTGCACTGCACAGTAGGAAGTGTACGGTTATCCTCGTGGTAAGTTTTAAAGATATTTTCTGGCCCTGTGAGATCCTTTCTAGACTCTCACCTTCCTCAAAGTCACATACTGTGTCTTAACTCCCCTTTCTGTATGCCTAATTTACTGCCTGGTTTACTTTGCAGATAAACCAGAGGCATTGCACGACAAGACAATTAGTGAATAAACACATTTGTTTAAACACAGAATGTCCATGCTAATGTGGTTCGCAGAACTGATAAAACCAAGTTGATTTAAGTGCCTTTAAGTTTTCAAAAACTTTTATCCTTGTGCAGGTGATTAAGGCTGTTGATGAAGGGTACCGCTTGCCACCTCCTATGGACTGCCCAGCTGCCTTGTATCAGCTGATGCTGGACTGTTGGCAGAAAGACAGAAACAACAGACCCAAGTTTGAGCAGATTGTCAGCATCCTGGACAAACTGATCCGTAATCCCAGCAGTCTGAAAATAATCACCAATGCGGCGGCAAGGTGACATATGAGATCTTATATTGCACATAAATAAATGTCTTTGATTTCTTCATCTTCCATAATTAGAATTTCTTTACTTTGTTCACCTGCTTCTTCAACTTTTAACTGTAGCTGTTTGCAATCCTGAAGGCTAGAGAAAGCTTCCTGAGTTTCCCTTTGGGAGAAGAATTTAGCATTACAATGATTTTTATTATTGCAGTCAACTTTATTTATGATTTGCTATTATTTATTCAAATTGTGAGAAGCTGTTATGCTAGGGTTATGAAACCCATTGTAAGATTGAGCAGAGGTTTGGGAGAAAAACACAGATGGCAGATTTGCCCATCATGTGATCTTCATTGTCCTTCTGACCTTATGTGGTGTTTTAAGTGCTTAGTGTTTCATAGGTTACAGCTAGCCATGTTCCTAAGTATCTTTCTGAACTGGGTCCAAACACATATCCTACACTCTTATGCTCTGCTCTGACAAGTCGCATTAACTTTAATCATATGAATAATCGTTTTGCTTTCAGTAGGTCTCACAAAGTTAAAAATGCACTTACATTCCCTGTTAGATCAATGCCTTAACTAGGAATTCATTTCCAACCTGTACAATATTCCTAATTGCATTGAAAACATTCATTTATAATCCTGGTTATTCAATACATTCTAGAACATCACTGTGATGAGATAAGAATTATGTCACTGAGAGAGAGTAACTGAAGAGTGTGTTGACACCTAAGGACATAACGAGGATCTGGTGAAATAAGAGCTTTGGTTAAGTAGGGTTTAAGTGAATTGGTTTATGTAACGCACAAAATGTTGTACTCTTACTGAAGTGATCTGAGAAGATGTAAAATTACTTTTAGCATGAATGCTAGTGCAAATTCTTCTGTCCGCAAAGCAGGCAGAGTCAGGGAGAAATGCACTCCACTGCTTCAGGCCCAGGTCTTGGAGAGAGTTTCAGTGGCCAAGAGACCGGAGTCTAATATGAGGCAAGCTTCAGAAAGAAGCCCAGCAAAACATTCACCTCAGACCTCTACTTCTAACACAGCACACTTCTCGCCATGGAAATCGAATGGGAAGGCACAGAAGGAAAAGGGAGCTAAGGCAGCAGGAATAACCACATTGATACTGCAGCCTGCTGTGCAGGTGGCGTGGCCCTTGCCTCCTTTTTCCTGGCCCCTGGCATCACGTTGCATCCTGAGCTAGAGGCTGGCCACTCTAATTGCCTTCTACTGCCTCTCCAGAGATGTGAAAAAGAAAGCAGAGATGGGAGGAGGAAGGCAGCCATGCTAATGGGCTTTGCTTTTAAAAATATATACTGAGAGAAGACTGCTTGCACAGTAATTACATTTTAATAATTTAATTGGTGAGCATTTAACACATAGTAAACTAACACGTTTATGAAAGCAATTATTTCTGTTACCTGACAGGTAACAGAAAATTAAAAAAAAACACAACATTTTTGGAAAAAAACCCCAAACTCTTTAAACACTATCTTCTCAGTCAAGCACATTTCTTCTAAACATCTTGCACCCCTATTTGGCAAATGGTTGCTATAATTATTTTCTAGGGACATATTACAGCAATCTGGTGAATAGGGAAGTTGGGAGTCATGGCTACTGTGTTTTGGTTTGGGGATTTGATTGCAGAAACCAGTGCTGCATATTTTGCATTCCAAACAGAAGCAAAATGTTCCCTGTTTACTGTCCATCCAGTCAGGGAGCTGAACCACAGCAGAGCTGAAAACAATGTTAAACCATCATTTCGAGTTACCTGTTCATAGCCAGTAAAAGCTGGTATCCTCTAATGGAGACTAAATTCAGTCTGAGTACCATTTGCACCTGCTGGGTTCTGTGCAGGAGCACCACAGTGCAGTTCTGCTCTCTTCCATCTATCTCTTGCTCTCTTTGCTCCTATTGCATTATATGCTTTACTGGCGCGGGCAGCAGAGGCTGCACATCCATACCTTGATGCCCTGCTCTCTGCTCATGGCACAGCATGGGGAAGGAAGGAGGCTGCTTACATGGTGGGGGACTTCTCACAACTGCTTTAGGTGAGGCCTCAGTAAAATGCTACACATGGCAGGTTGCTGCTTTGGCTTCAATATGGAGCACAGTGCTGAGGAGGGGAATGTCGAAGGTGAATTTCCTTCCTTCCTTCCTTCCTTCCTTCCTTCCTTCCTTCCTTCCTTCCTTCCTTCCTTCCTTCCTTCCTTCCTTCCTTCCTTCCTTCCTCCCTCCCTCCCTCCCTCCCTCCCTCCCTCCCTCCCTCCCTCCCTCCCTTCCTCCCTCCCTTGTTACCTTTCTGCTGCTACATCCCTGCACCCCTTGCATTCCCAAGCAGTGCAGTATCTCTCCCTTGCTGCAGCTCTTCACTCCCTTGTGACACAGGGGTCTGTGGGGTCCAGGTGGTGGGCACTCCAGCATGGGTGAGCCCAAGCTCTTCCCCTCTGAGAAGGCATTTGTTGCAGTTCAGGGAGTGTGTGATCTGTGATCTCTCCATCTCACTCTCCCCCCATCGGTGTCTGCAGACCAATCCAGGCTATCTTTAAACTTGAGTACGACCAAGGATTAGGTATGACAACATGAGGGATACTGGGCGGTCCTATGCAGATTTGGAAATCCATGGTCACCCCCATGTAACCATTACCAAAACTGACTTATCTCAAACCCCAGACCTGGCTGAAAAGCTGCAGCCAGCTTCGTGTCCTGCAGAGAGGCACTGCTGGCAGGTAACGTGCTCCTTCGGCAGCGGGAGCCGGTGGGGCTGCTGGCCAGGGACTGAGCCCTGGAGGTCCAGCATCGCTTCTGACAGACTGACAGAGAAAAATGAAAAGCCAGGCTTAAAATGGGCTTGGGTCTTGCTGTAGCCTTATGTGCAGAAATACGTAACTGATACGGAAAGGCAGTGAGTCAGGGCAGCTCCTCAAGATGGAGACACGCAGTCGGATCCCTGCCAGTATCCTTGTACTGTCAGCAGCCAGAGAGGGACAGGCATCCCGGCAGAGGTAGAACTCTGCAACTCAGCCCCAAGGGCTTGGGGGATTACACTGGCTCAAATGGCTGCTCTCAAGTTGTTATTTGAGGCTGTGGTGCTCCCACAGCACCTCTCCTCATACCCGTAATAAGCAATTAATCTAAATTACGGAGGTTCCAGCTCTCTTTTACCCATATCTGTGGTGCTACTGGAAGAATGCTAAAGCTTTATGCCCACCATATGCTCATAGGTGTTCAGAATATACTTGGTCATGAAAAATGTTTAACCTGACGATATCTATTGCAGATGCAAAGCCTGTCTCTTACAGATTTTAGAGCTGATGTTTGTTTAAAATAGTCACAGTGCTGTTGTATCCTATTTAAAAGCACATTGCTGGAGGTGCATAGGATATCCCTGTCCTCTGGTACATTACTGTTAATGCAACTGAAGGATGTGCTTGACTGTACATCTGACTCCGGGCCATAGCCCAGGCATGTTTTACACTAATACCTCATAGGGATACAGGAGAGATATATAGGAATATAGATGCAATATATATAGAATATAGGAATGCAGTCAAAGCTTTCAATTCTGTATTTCCTTTTCAGTTATCTATCCCTTCTGGGCACTCCATGGCATCTAATTTCTTGATACCCAAGGGGATGTTTTTATCCTTATTGATCATCTCTTCGCAGACCGTTCTACGGGCTTGTGAACCTTACATTGACAAAAGGTTTTTGTAACCTCAACGCAGCAAACATTTCAGAATACCTTTCCTGGTGCTGTGTTTCATCTTGAATTCCCATGAAAATTCCTTTCCTATTGCTTGTAAAGTACAGAGTATGGCTGATTTCTTTCTTACCTGTTAAAATTCACTTTTTAATCAGGTGGCCACCTTGAACTCTTGCTAATAAGACCTGCACTTGTTAGGGACACTTGGGTGTTTTGTGTCCTTTAGGCTGCCTGGATTTATCTAGCTCTGTAAAGGGCTCTAGGAACAGAACTCAGTACACAAAAAGTTGTACAAGTCATCCAGTTTTGTAAAGCACAGCCTCGTGATATTTTTATTTGATTCATGTCTTGCTGTTCTTTCCTGTTTTCTGAGCACGATGTTCATTTTTATAACAGAGTCCTTAGGTTGTTTGGATATCTTTAGGGTGGAAGTGAGTTCATAGTTCTCCCAGTTTTGATCAAGTTCATTATTTTTGTTCTTGAGCTTATTATTTTTTAGTCCACTGTGTATTACTTCACATTTGTGAACATTTCACGTAGATACAAAGCAGATGGAAAGTTTTCTCAACTTGAGTAGGAGAGACAGAATCACTTCACCCACCTGCTAGCCAGTTGGTGAGGCTCTAGTCTGAAAGGGCTTATTAGTTGTTTCATTTGTGTGGGAAAAAAATGTTACCCAAGAGTCACGCAACTGGAAATACTTTGTATACACTACAAATCTTAAATGCACTCATAACATTTAATTTTCTTTATCTATTTAATTTTCTTTCACTTATTTATGTTTCTGATTTTTTTTCTTATTTATATTTCTGATTCTGATCTTTTATATATATATATGATGGATCTCTAGAATTACAATGAATATTACCATTTTAAGTATATGAATCTTACTCTTACACAGCCATTTGAAAAAATATATTTAAAACATAGTGTATAATTGGAAATATAATTAAAGCATTTCTGTGTCCCGAAGTGAATTAAGCTGTCAGAGGATAATGTGACCTTGAGGTTATAAGGGTTGTGATATGAGATTCAGGCAACCCAAGTATTATGGCAGCTTTCCTATAGTTGCTGTGTATTTTCCTACCTGTGATGTAGGTATGACTAAAGGCACTTAGTTTTCATGAACCTGCTATAAAACAGGAATAGCTGAATTAATCCACAGCCTCTGCTAAGAAAAAGCATTTGAAAAAAATTGGAAAATATTTCTAATTCCATCACATGATTTTTAGAAATTCTGAATTTCTGCCAGGTTTGTGATTGATTTCAAAACTGACAAGAAATCCACACAAAAAGCCAATCTGCTTCTGTATTTTCTTTTGTTTCTGTATAGTCAAGTATTGCTGCTGTTGTTTCTTTATACTGCAAGCACATATTTAGGAGAGGAGGAAACAATTATATTGCAAACAAGGGGAGAAAACCACCTGAGAGTTCAGGGTATTTCTTCATTAAGTGGTCTGTAACCATTTTTTTGTGTTTCTATTCTAGTTGCATTAATGGCTATATCTAAATGCAAGGATTGCAAGAATTTGTCTTGTATATTGAACACAGAAAATAAACAGCTGATAGTCTTCCTTGTAAAAAAGATCATTATTTTATGAGTTGCTCAGAGTTAACAGCTGATGATTTTGTTAGTTTCTTGGGGTCTTCATAGAAAATACTACTTATTTTGCATTGCAAATTGAGAGGAGGATCTCAGAGGAAGGAGATTTTAATGGGACATTTATCGCTCAGTATCTTTATTCTCAGTTCATATCTAGCCCAAGCATCTAACATGGAAAGTCATGATCACATCTTACTGCTTATGGGGAGCTCTGTAAAATTATCGGGTGATTTTTGCCCACTTATTAATGAGATGCTGGTAGTGTGGATTCAAACACAATTGTGAAACAGTTTTCAATTTGGAAATGTAACTATCAAATGTTTTGCAAAATCTGTTGGTCCTCATTTTATTTTGGAAAATGTCAAAACATCATCTATTTCAAAGGCAGCTGCCTTACTGGGACTTAAAAGTTATTATTTTGTTTAACTAACTTCTCTGTCTCTCTGAAAATTTAAATTACCTTCCTCACAGGAGGATTAATTAACAAGTTTGCCCCAAATCTTTGAAGAGGACAATGTTACTTACAGGCTAACCAGCAGTCATTAAGAGGATTCCGTGTCTGTTTCTTCTGACATGGAGCTACCTTTAGTATGAAATACATGGAAAAGACAGAGCTCGTTCAGCAAAGGCAGTCAGTGTCAGTAAAGCCATTTGATTTCATATATGTACAGGACACAAGGCTGGCTCTGCTGCACTTTGTAGACACTATCCTCTGCTGTCCGAACACTGCTTGTAGCATCAGCCAGCCAAAACTGCTTTCCAGTCCATCCCTGGGTTTAAGATAGTTTCAAAGAATTAAAAGTCTGATTTTGTGTTCTTATGTGTAGAAGCTTCTGAAGCAAAGTTTTATTTTGTAATTACTATTGATTTTAGTCTGCTTAGTCTGCTCTGGATAACATGATAAATGTTCCATGTTGCGAGATGCAGAATTTCTGAATAGACAGATGTACAAAGTGAAAAGCCAATTCAAAATAGGGAAACCAAACCAGATTTTTAAAGAAATAATGCTGCTTGCCAGAATAAAAAGACATTTAAAATTATATTTATGCTAATTTCAAAATGAAGATCATTATGTGTGTTAAATATGCACCTTTTCTGTGCATGGAACTTAAATAAAATTTAACTCCAAATTTATTTTTTCCAGAATGAGGTACCTCATCAAGCTCAGTCAAGTTATTATTGATTTACGATAATGAATATGCAGCTTGAACTTACTCTTTGTGTTTATGAATGACAGTTAAGGTACACGGATAAAACCTCTTGAGATTTTATTGAAGGCTCTGGAACTGAAGTTTACCAAATGTGTAGTTGACTCCTTGAACTCCACTCAAGAGGCCTGAGACTGTATATCCCATACTATTATATAAATTTCACATCTTCCATTAATTTCCAAGTTTCAGATCTGTGATGAGGAGGCAGCATGCCTGACTATGGGAATAAAAAAATTTAGAGAAAAAATTCATCTATGAACAGATATGTGAATTTTTTTAATCCCCAAAATACATCTTTTTTGGTAATTCATGACACTACGTAACTGTGTTGAAAAAAAAAAAAAAAAAAGGCATTTCTGGATTGCACTGCAGCATTGGAGGTAGATTTGATTTCAGATCTCCTTTATGTGTTAGAAGTTCTCCATTTAAAATAGAGTTCTACTGCTATAGTTACAGCTAAGGCTAGAAAAACATGAAAGCCACTTATTTTGAGAAAAAGCATAACTGAAATACTTTTAATATAGTCCAAGAAATTTAGGGGGTCGGGGTCAGTTACTCTTCCTGATGAAAATATGAAAGTGTTCAAAAATATGTATGAATAATTCCTCATACATTCTTTCATGTGTTAGCAAGTTGCTTACAACGCTATCCTGATTTTCTTGAATTTGATGTGGTGTGTGAATTATTCACTGGAGTAATTTCCTTAAGCAGTCTTGGGACAACCCATTATTTGCGAGTAGTTATTGCAAGTGTTCACTAAACATGTGCTTTGTTGTCTGTCATTGTGGCACTCTCACTGATGTCCAGCCTAATGTTTGCTCTCAAACATCCAGAGGCATCATTTGCAATTTAAAATTTGAAGTTTGCTTCTCACAAAGTTGGTTTCCACTTAAAATCTGATGATTCAGTGGAAACTCTCTAGCATGCTTGCTTTGGTAGGGTATTTATGAAAATTAAACTCAATAGGAGCAGTGAACAGGTCAAATAAAAAATTCAGACTGCTCCATTATGCAGCATAATTCAAGCCTTGTTTTTTCAATAATATTTGCAACAAAACGACTATTTGTGTTGGCTGAATGTTTTGTTGAAAAGTTCCTGCTTTATACCATTCAGGTCAGAAGGCTTCAGATGCTTGACATGTAGTGCTGACCTGCCATAATATTGCTTGTTTGCTTCTCCCTGTTAGGAACTTTCAGGCTGGAGGGCTGAAGGAAGATTTCAGTTTTACTTGGAGCATTTCAGAGAGGGCTTACGCTTTGTGGTTGTCCAGGCAGTAATAACAGGGTCCAGGTTTGGCCAAAAGCTGCATAATGCAAGCCTACATGTGAATTTTTAGCCTCATTCAGAAACCAGCATCAATGTAATCCCTGTCCTAAAATGGACTGTTTGCTCTAAAAGTATTCAAGTAATGTAAGCCTACAATGCTGGCCCTCTGTCTGAAGTCTGTTAAACGTAAAATAGTGAATTTATGGAGGGAGGGAAAGTTTAACTACAAATCACAAAGAAAAATGGAAGATTACAGTCAATTAAATTCCTTGGTGTCTAATCATAGTTTGGGTTGTGCAGGGAATGCAGGAGCTAGACTGAGAAGATTTTTAGGGACTTCAATTAGCATGCTAGAGACAGAAAAGACCTATTTTCTCCTGACTTCTCCAGCAGTCATTAATACTATCCCTGAGGCAGACACGAATTGCCATTGTTCCTTCAAAGTTAAAATTTGCTGGGGCTCACTGTTCACAGAGACAGTAAAACATCTATTTGCAGTTTCGCACCTCTAATTTGACTCTGCTGGTGAAACTCAGACAAGAATTCACAGCAGATGGGAGTTGGGTACTGTATAATTTAAATAGTAATGCAGCCAGATCAGCGGGTGGCCTGAGCGTGAGCGTTTGCTGTTTACTGTGATTCCGAGGGATTTTGTTCTGCTGTTCTCAGCTAGATGTGCTGGGTTTACAACGTGAAGCCCTCGTTAGCACTAATGGCAATTCTGCGCTGGAAATGCTGGAAAACAAACCTGCACGGGGCTGTTGCCTGATGCCGCAAATGCTGTGGCCAAAGTCTGTAGAAATTCACAGCGCGGCCAAATGTGAGATATAAGGGCAAGTCATACACAGCAAATGGTAGAAGATGCAAAGAACCAGAAAAGCATTTTAAAAGCTCTCTGAGGCACTTTTCTCTCCCTCTTTTAAAGAGCCTATAGCCTGTCCTAACAATAATGAGTGGTTGCCATTAAGGGTCTGTCTCTGGGCCAACTATGAATCCTAGGAAATGGCCACATGACGTTACTGCTGTGGCTTAAAAGCACAGCTTAAGCTGTATTATGAGAAAAAGAAAACCATTTCAGCAACGTGCCAGTACTTTTTGCCTTCAGTGGTTTGGTGGTGGGAAAAAGTAAATCGAGGAGCATTGATACACCCAGGCATATGATTTATTACTGCACTAGGATGCTGAGAAGATATAAGCCCCTTGAAAACCATGTTCTGAGGAGCAGCTGAAGGAGTGGGGAAGACTGGAGGAATGACCTATGGGGCAATTGAAATTTTATTTGCTAGTTATCCTAGAGGAAGCTGTGGTAAGTTTTTTGCCACAAGCAACATGGACCTAGAAAATGCGAAGGCCAAGATGACATATAGAGAGACGTATCATTTTGCAGTAGGCCGTCAGCCTCACCTGTATTCTTTTCCCCATTGGTTATTTGTATTACCCCTCTTTATTTCTCTCTCTTGACTTCAAAGAATAGTCACAGCCTGCTTATTCTGAGAGTGTGCAAGCATGATATGAAGCCTTTTGGGAAAAGCAAATGTGCCACCTTAAGAGGTGAATTGTATTTTAGGGACTAAGTTACAGATTTTGCTAAGGATACCTTAAAAAATGAGCATGAAGAGGTGGAACTCCAATGATTCTTACCTTTAAGGTCCAGGGGTAATCAAGTAAACACGATGACTACTTCCCCTCGGCATGTCGTTTATTTACTAGTCTCCTGTTGATACACATGTATACTTGTGATTCTGCTTGCTGTAGAAGATAAAACTAAAATTTGCTCTGTATGCCAGCTGCTGTTGTTTGTTTGTTTTCATGATATAGGAGATATCATTTTTGTTAGACTTGAATTCTGTGCTTCAGCTTGCCATAATCATAAGCACATAGGATTTGTGTTCAAACCAGGCCTGTCTCCCTCCTAGGGAGCAATTTCACTTTACAAAATCAGCTTATAATTACCTAAAGCTTGCCACAGGAAATTACTTTATGTTTTTTTAAATGCTTTCCCCTTTAAAAGAAACTGTATATGGAAGGGGAAGTCTAGATTTAAAAACTGAAGGTTGGTTGTGTTGTTTGGAGGAAGGGATGGAAAGAGAGAGGCTACTGCAATACAAAGTCCAGGATCATGTGTACACAACTCCGCTGTGTATTTGCAGAATACCACCCTTCATGCAGAAGAAGTGGCAAGACATTTTCCTTTTACTTGTCTCAGTTCCTGGATTTTACAAGTTAATGTGTCCTTTTCTTGCCAGGCAGCAGCCGACCAGAGATGAGATGTTTCATGCTGTACTGGGAAAGGTTCTAATGATATTTTTGTCATTACTATATGGTGCAGCAGAAGTTTCCCTGTGTTGTGACAAAAAACTGTGCTAATGATAACAAACTATAGTTCTCCTCGCTACTGCAGATGACTCAAAGGTTCCTTCCAACTGTTAACATAGTGGGCACATCCAGAGAAAGCTTTCAGCAACAGGGCATTTTGTAACTGGCATCTCACTGTTAAATTGTCTCTCTAAACTGAGCCTTGCTGATTTTTTTTTCAGGGCACCACATGTCAGTAAATAAAACTCTGTAAAAAGACAGACAGTCAGGATGAACAGGATAGAAAGTCTTCCCATGACTGTCAAAAGATGGCATGATGGGGTATATCATAGTTGGTCAAAGCAACGAAGTAAGAAGAGTTCCAAAAAAAAAAGAGGGGAGGGAAGAAAAGACAGAGGGAAATGTTCTATTTCACTTCCCCTGAGCAAACATGTAATTTCCATGATTTCTTTTTAATGACTCTCTTCTGAAGCTAGTAGGTACTGATTTATGAAAAGCTGTAAAAGATCAGGTGGAACCCTGCAGGATGTCGTTTACAGCTGCACGGATTGCAACCCGTCTAATTTGTCTAGTAAAGTGTGAGCTCATGGCGCACATCACCCAGACCATAAATTTCATGTTCAGACCTTCTGTCTAGGGGCTGGGTCAGGGGGAAAAAAAACTGCCGATGTGTGCAGATGCTCTGAAAGCCCAGCTTTCCCTTAGTGCATGCGAGGAGACATCACAGGCTCTTCACAGAGAGACAAATTCCTGTTCATTGATAAACTGTCCAGATGTCCTCTCTGAGGAGGAAAGTAACTAGTTTTTGTTTGGAATTCTACAAGGAGAAAAATGATACTTTACAGTGCTGGTTATTCTGAGGTCAGTTGCATTAAAATTAGGTCATAATTTTTGTCCTGATGATACTTTGATCCAAGTAATAAACATAAAAGCTCTTTTGGGCCACTCTAATTCCTAATCCTAGGGACCTGTTCTATTTCAACTTGTTTATTTTTTTTTTTTTCATTACTTTTTCTTGAGTCAGGCCTTGTTTTATTAGATCTAAGTTAAAAAGACTTACTAAGCTAAAAAAAAAATAATTCTCCATGCTTTATCACTAAGAACACTTCATAAATACTCTTAATAAATGTCTTGGGATTCCAGACACTATACCCAGAAAACTATAAATAAAAAACATTGGCTCTTCATGGGACAAACAGTAGTTGGGGAGATGCCGTCTGTACAGCTACTGAATAAAAATATCTTGGGCCTGATTATCAAACCTGATCCTTTAACCGGAGGACATTTAAAGCTGTGTTTCACTTAGGTGCCTAAGATCTGGTTTTAACATGAGAACAGTAACCTGAAGTGTGCTGCATCTTGTCCTCAGCTCAGTCTTTGTGTTGGTGTGGCTGTGCTGTGCTTTCCCTTCTTTAGTGTTCTGGGGGCAGAGCAGGTTTCTGGTGTCTTCTGTCACTTTCCTTTCCCTCTATGGCTGTTCCCAGGATGTGAGGTCCGTAGCTGGTGCCGGTGATCATGGTCATTTGCAGCAGCTCTTTGTCTTGGCTGGGCTCCAGCGGGAAGGTAGTCAGGTGAAAGGTGTCCCATCAGGGACGTCACTCCTCTGAGACCTGGTGAAGATTTTCAAGCATCTAATGAGCTCTCTATTGAGGTAACAATACACTTGGTAAATTGGTGATGCTTCAGTGATTTAAACATGGGCATGAGAAGCTGGCGCTCTTAAGCAAGATGATTATGCAGCATTCATCAAAGCTGCCAGCATGAGTAGATGTGGCGGCCTCAGCAGCAGATAACTTCCACAGACAAACAGAAAAGCCACGTCTAGCCTGGAAGCTCCTGCTGATGCCAGTGCTAAGTTTAGACACAAAATAAATCCATACGTACCCTTGCTCCCTAACTTTCATCACATTCTTTTTTTATTTCAGGCCATCAAATCTTCTCCTGGACCAAAGTAACATTGATATTTCAGCCTTCCGCACAACAGGTGATTGGCTCAATGGTTTTCGGACAGGACAATGCAAAGACATTTTCACAGGCGTGGAGTACAGTTCCTGTGATACAATAGCCAAGATTTCTACAGAGTAAGTTTGAATTGACTACAGCTCTTCATCATTGGTTGTGGCTGGAGGTACAGGTTTAAACATAAGCTTATATAAGAGTAGCGGTTTTATATGGAGTTTCTAGTTTTTAGATAAAATATTCTTACATTTAGAGAGACAAATGTAAATTATTGTTGTAGTTACAATACACGTGCAGGAAACCTAGATGCTCTGGTACTGTGTGAAGGCCATGGTCCCATAGCTTTTTCTTGCTGATGACGGAAATTCCCAATTTCTTCCGATACAGTACCACAATGCATCATCTGGTCCACCAGCATCACTTTCTTTCACTCACATTTAGGAATTTCTCTGTTGATTCTTTATATTCTGTCTTTAAATGGGGGTTTCCCCACAGCTGGTACATGTGCCCATCCCATATTCCTCAAACCAGATAAGGCAGAGCAAGCTCTTTGTAGCCACTGTCCTCCTACATGCTAATAATTATTCAGAGGCTGAAGTCCCTCTTGACTCCAGTTTTGTCATTTAAATATGCTAAACTTGGAAGTTTACAACTTGCAAGGTGATTATATTTAAATGCAATCTGGTTTTGTGATAAGGAAGAGTAGGGTAGTGTTCTCCCTGCACCTGAAAAGGCATCAAGTACAGCTATGCACTTACTGCCAGAGGAAATCTTGATTCCCTGTTGGGCTAGCTGGAAACACTACAAGTTATGAAGAAGTAAGCAGCAGCTGTGGTACTGACAATTAAACACATCAATGCCGTTAATTAGTGTATTATTGCAGCTATTAAAAGGCTGCTAATGACTTTTTATAACAATTACCCTTTGGGGACAGTGCAGAAATCCTCTAGGAATGCCCAATTTCCTGTGAGCCACTGGTTAATTAGCCCTTCACAAGTGTTAAACTTCTGCATTGCACAAGGAACAAAGAGACTGGACAGCCTGGAGAAACAGAGGTGAAAAGCAGGGTAGATGCTGGAAGCTTGGCCATGTTGCTGTTAATCTCAATGCTGAGACCAGAGTTAAGACGACCATTCAGAGGACTCAGCACCTAATAGCAAGATGTCAGCACTGCTCAGGAAAAGCGATCAGGCTGATAAGGGGATGGAGATGTTAGAGAGGCTCAAGATCGCAGCTGGCCCAGAAGTGAACCCCTTGCCTCTAAATCCCAGTGCAGGTATTGCTGGAGAACACTGTTTCATTGTCTTTTCTTGCAGGTAAGCAAACACAACAAGGCTAAATGAGTTTTTACTCTTTTTTTGCAGCCTCCTGCTGCTTTCATACAATGGTTCTCAGTATTTTTCGTACGAGGGCTTGTGTTTCAGCAATATCACCATATCTGGAGGCTCCTCCAATGCAGCAATATAAGATGAGCCAGTTGATTGCTGTTTGCTCACATCAGTGCTAGGAAACACAGAGATGGTATGCTCACTCACCCAATGCATCTTCTCTTTTTTCCAGTGACATGAAGAAAGTCGGCGTTACAGTTGTGGGGCCTCAAAAGAAGATTGTTAGCAGTATCAAAGCTCTAGAAACTCATACAAAGAACAGCCCTGTTCCTGTGTAAGGTACCAAAATGATGTTGCTCAGGAGAGAAAAAAAGAGAAAAGTTGCATCACAGGGCAAAAGTGATGGCTGATAAACGGCAGAATTTAAAGGAATTCTTTGAAACAGCTTTGGAAACATAATGGTTGAAATTTCAAACCCACTAAGACACTCAAATGTTGAGTATAAATGCCTTAAAAATAGGAGCGAACTTGTTTTCTATCTGTTAATCCTAAAGGGTGGGTGCTCTTGACTGACTGTTAATGCAGATAGTAAATTTCAAAAGAAAAACATATGTAAAAAATCCTTCCAAGTAAAAAACAGTGATATTAAAACCTAGAGCCATTTGAATATTAAGTGACTGAATAACACAAAAAAAAAAAAAAAAAAAGGACGTAAAAGCCGTGTATTTGATCTATACAGCAAACAAGAAGAAAGAAAGACTTGCAGTATTTTTATACAGAAGAGATCTGTAACAGGTATTTTATTTCTTTAAAAGCAAGGAAAACAGAGGACTATACCTCACAACCTGTCTGGCCATATTTACTATAATGTCATTGTAACATGCTCTTTCAACTTCAGAAAGGAAGACAGAAATAAAGTTTGTAGTGACTGAGTTAGTTGACAAAAGATTTCCACCTTTATGTTAGCTTCCCTAATTGTGTTCATTTAAATAGAAGCAAGTCTTAATTTTTAAAAGACTTATTTATTTCTTTTGTTTTTTCCACTATTGTTTATATTTATGCTTAAATACCTTAACCTGGCTGTATTATTGCCAAGTGCCAAATGTTATCAAAACTTCATTGGTTCAACCTGAGAAAGTGTCTGAGGGTTAATTACTAGACGATTTTATACTCATAACATCATATATGAAATACAGAAGGAAAGAAAGATGGTCTTTTTTCCAGCTCTGACACTAGGCAAAGCATTTGGACTTGTTGAGATTCCTTCCATCTGCCGTGAGTGGCATTTTAACCCAGGCTTGAGTTTTTGCAGAGTTGTGTGCGTGCCGATCTCTACATCGGTATCTGCCCCGGTGAAGCACATGTATCTCATTTCCTTCCCAAAGGCCTGTTTTCCTGTCAAAATAAGGACCCCTGTTCTCAGGAGGTGCTCAGGTGGGATATTTGCCTAGCATAGAAAAAAGTCAGGGTTGCATCCTGCACTAACTGATGATGGTTTTTGAGTTCGCTGAGAAGTGGCCCATTCCTGGCTTCCATCTGGCAGGCTCTGTTCCCGACGCTGGGAACGGCGAGGTGTACTGCCCTGTGGGCAGCCACTGGTAGTCACCCTGAGGTGGTGCCTTGCAGCCAAGGATAAGTAGATTGTTTATAAGGATGACTTAAGCTGTGAAATGGGGCTTTGGTATGTAATTTTACCTAAGTCTGAGCTGGAAGTCCTCTGTCCAAGCACTGCCATCCTGTAAGGGACTTGAGGTTTTGGCAGAGGTTCCTTAGGCACCTGTTCCTTGAAAGAAAGCAGAAAGGAGCCTATCTTGAGGAGAATATTCACATTTCCCAGTGGAAAAATGAGCCTGGAAGGTGAGATTTGAGAGCCGTTCGCCATCTTCAGCATCTTCTCAATAGCGAACTCTGAGCTGTTGCTCTGGAGCATGTCAGTCCCGGTTCTGAGCAGACACATCTCTTTGCTCTGAAAATGAGTGTTTTAAATTGAACTGTGAGGCACTTCTCGTGCTGCTTACAGGCGAGCTCCTTAACGCTCTAGATGTGACATCAGGCATGCAGGTGTCAAGCTTTGGGCACTAGTGGCAACCACTCTGATTCCCAACTGGCCTTGCTGGAATCTAAACCTGATTCTGATGAATAACAGCGAATCCCTAAAAGTCCAAGACTGTGTGGGAGGCAGATGGCTATATGGCACTCCACCTTTCACTGTGCGGGCAAAAGCCAGTAACTAGTTGTGTTTTCTTTCTTGTGTTGGTTTGGTTTTTGAAGCTCCCTTGTAGCATAGGGCACATAAGTAAGGGAAGAGTCAGTTTCTAGGATTTGTGTGGCTGAATCAGCTTTTAAATTGTTCTTCGTGGGTCCAGGACTTATAAAATGTAGAGACACAACGTTTATCACACGTTGTTAAATAGAAGCAGAATTAGAGACTGTCTAATGAGTGCTGGCAGTAAGCATGCTGTAAAGGACTGGATTTAAAAAACACTCAGATGATAATAATTAGTAATATTTTCTGAAAGAAAAATGAATGGGTTTTAAAGTAAGTTGAATGGAAAAATGAAAAATGGAAGAAAATTAAAATAAAGCACTTAAGATGTAAAGAACAGTTCTCCTTGTCTGCCACAATCTATTGTGAAATGCAGCATGCTGAATAGAAAAGCTGTATTTTTCCATTGCTTAGTTCATTCAGAATCTCTCCTTCAGTTTGAGATTGCTCTAAATCAGACATTGTTAGTGAATTTGAGTCACCAAAATCCATTTGCCGACATTGTCTGTGTGGGGGACAGCTTTTTATAACATATTCCTCGTGACATTTCTCTTCAGCTTCATTCTGCCGCTGGAGAGTAGGGGCGAGGGGGCTGGGGTGGGGGGAAGACATCTGTGAAATGCTTCTGAAAACACAGGACCAGTTGTTAGAGTTTTAGATGACGACTGAAAACTTTGCACCAACCCTCCTCAATTTTCTCTTAGTATCATGTCATGTTCCTTGCCCACTGTTTGAGCATGCTCAGCATAAAAGATTAAATTTCACTGATGCTTGGGAAAAAAGAAACTCAATTTTGCTTTTCTTTACTATTAGAAGTAGAGAGTTTTAAAATACATTTAGTTTTCTCTCCCTGTCAAAAGTTGATTTGTACAGTAAGTGGCCTCTGTTGCAAGCATCCTATACTCCCTGTCCCCATGTACATATGTATACATAGCAGTGTACAATTCTTCATTGTGGAGTAGAGATACTAGAATTCGTGTGGCCATCTTCCTGTACAGGACTTGCATCAGTTATTGACACCAAGCAAAATGCAATTACTCATAAAATGACATGCCGTATTATTGGTTTTGTATCTTTAAATATAGTTTCCATTTTATTTATTTCTGTTAACATATCTAGTTTTGTGCTGTTACTTAGCATTCAATAAGCAATGTATAGATGTGATTTGATTGGCAATATGTATTTACTTTAACTTGTATTTCAAAGCATTACTTACTCATTTAGATTATATATTGTGCAATTGTAGATGGCCTCTTACTAATGTAAAATGATTTGTAGTGGAAACATTTATATTTTTATAATAAACATAATGAAAGTATTTTTTACATACTGGAATACTGAGGTGATTGCTTGGAGGACAAAGTAAATTTATTTGATTAGAGAAGTGCGATAAAATTGTTATTAAATATGGATAAATTCTGAGTGTTAAAGCATGGGTTTGGAGTGAAAGCTAGATATTACCTATATTATCTATTAAAAGAAACAAGTAGTGCAGGTTTTAACTAGACAGACCAGAATTTGTGCTAAACTGACTTCCATCAGTCAAAGACTTTCCTTTCTCCATGAATACGGGAAAACATCGTCTACTACAGCCTGCCTATGGGATATTGAAAAAGCTGTCTTTTATTTTAGTTGTGTCAAGTATTTCCAAACTTTTGCTTTTTTTCCTCCCTTGCCAGTGGACCTCTTTTCATCTTATTACTATGTTGAATCCAGTAAAAGATGTACTTTTCAACAAAATAAAAAAAGCCCACCGCTTACTGTAATTTAACCCCATGATCATTTCTTGCCTCTGAGTATCTGTATTAGATAATATTTTGCTCCTGTTTTGTTATGTCCCTACCAAGTTGTTTCTGTATGCTTCACTGAAGTAGAGTGTCTTTGAAAATGCCAACATACAACTCAACTTTGCATCTCAGGAATTCTCTTCCTAGAAAAGTAGGAGTGATTTGAATGTTCACCAGTTACTTGAGGAGTGAAGTTACAGGATCTTTCTGTACCATAAATGATTTTGCATGCTTTTGTATATTACTGTGCTTACTGGTGCAAAATAATGAATGATATACCTGTCCTGGAGTCTGCAAGTTGATAAACTTTATGGACATGGATGTAGCATACTTTTTTTTTTTTGGCATTTTGTCTTGGTACCTTCAATAGAAAGGGGAATCATTGAAAGGAGATACCCAGAATTGAACTTAACTTTAAATGACAACAGCTGCACTGAAATCCACTTTTTCTTCGTAACACCAGTATGCCTCATGCTGTGCTGCAGTGGGTACATATGGTGTCATTTTAACTTCTAATGGGTGGGTTTCAGTGCTATACTTGCACGACAGGAAAGCAGCTCTGTTGGTCTAATCCATGCAGTATGCAAACTACCTTGCAAATAGGTTTCGCTTCAGCAGTTGTGTTACACTGACTTGCATCTATCCCTGTAGCCTTACTGGTACATTGTATTTGCTTTATATCCCCAAGGGCACAGTGGATATTAATGCTTTTATAACTGTTGCATTCATCATAGAACATACTTAATGCTCACAGTCAGTTCTGGAATGGCAGTAGGATGCATTCACACGAAGAGCAGCAGAACAGGCACATGCCTTGCAGCCCACCACCATGTTTCAGCTCAAATCTGGAGGGATAAATTGCTGATAATCGGTTCCACAAATTCAGATATGCTTTTTTTCTTTAGTAACATTACTTTTTCAAAGTGACAGTTTTCCACTTTGCATTCCTTGTTAAGGATGATGCCCAGACCTAGATATCTATACCAGTAAAAGCCTAAGCAGTGTCAAGTGAAATCAGACAATTACTTCTGCTGTCTCACATCTGCCACTCCTGTTAATTCAGACAAATATCCATACTATTGACTTCCCTTCATTTTCTCAACCACTATAATTCCTCAGATCCTTTCCAAACTATCACTGCCTGGTCAGTAATTCCCCATTGTTATATGTGCACTCAGTTCCTTTTTCAGTCCTCAGTCCAATTCTTTGTGTATTTCTTAATGAATTTTATTTTCCTAATTTAAAAATATTTCTTCTAGAAATACTTCTCCCAGCCTTGGTTCATCCACATGTGTAAACATGCACATGCTCATGATCCAGGTTACTAATGCAAATGGTGAACAGCACGAAACACGAAGGACAGACTTCTCTTGGCTTCTTTGTTATGCTTTTCAGATGGCCAGAGAACCTCTGACAAATGAAAAGTACTCAGTATGCAAGGTTTTTCAGCTCACTCTGCTTTCACATTACAATGATTTCATAATAGCCCATATTTCCCCAGTTAGCTCATAAGGATGTCATGTGGGACAGCACCAGAAGTCTTACTAGAGACAAGATAAATCACATCTACTACTTTTTAGATTATCCTGTCACAGAAATAAATTAGATGTGTTTGACGTGATTTGTTTATTCTTGACAAATCTTAGTTGGTTTCTTAAGACCTTGTAATCCTCCAGCTGCTTAGAAATGTACTGTGTGATATATATAATATCTCATTCTGGGTATTTGGGGTTAGCGTACCTAGTCTGTAATTGCCTGGCTCTGCTTTTCTCCCCTTTTTAAAGTTGGGGATGATCTTTGCTCTTCTCCAGTTGCCTGGACTCTGGTGATTTCTCCAAGAGAATACCCAGTGGTTACCCTTGGACTAGTCCCTTAAGTTACTATAGTAAATCTCACAGACTTTGCAAACCCAAACGCATTGATCACTTCTTCTTACTCCTAGGATTCCTAATGGTAAAATACAAATAAAATGAATATGGGCAAATGTTTTTACTGCTGCCCAGGTTTTCAGCTTATGCCTTGAACTTTTGCAAGCAAGCAACTACTAAGATTCACCATTAAAGAAGCATGGAGTAACATCTGTTTGGTTAGCAAATTTAATTATTTGTTTTCAATTAGAATGAACAACTGAGGTTCATCACTACTCTATGATTTTGAAGTTGGATGATAAGGTCAAGCATCCTACAAAGGTAGTTGAGGCCCACTGTCTGGGATCATTACAAATCTTTTAATTCACTCTGCTGCTGTCTGCATGAGGGGGAAAATATCCTTTATCTCCACTCCTCTTCCACCCAGTTTATCCTAATATTATTAGAAAGCTCACTTTTTAAATCTCTTCAGTAAAGTCAGTCACTTGAGTTTACCCACTATGGATTTGTAATTAATACTGAGTTTAGTTTCCAACCCTCTCAAAGGTGTATGTTTGCAAGAGAGTGTGAAATAACCAGAGCTTTATATTCTTAAGGGATTTAGGGTAGCAGAAATTTCAGTTTCAGCAACAGTAAAGCACGTCTGGGCATAAAGCATCAGACATGAGATCTCAGGCACCCATAGATATCATTGTCCTGTGTATGTAAGGTGGGTAGCCTGTGGGTTGCTACTCTAATAAATATCACATATCCTTCCCACAAGAAACTGTGCTGTAGCTATACATTGAGGCTGCTTCTCAACTGGCAAAGTACAAATTGCCTCCACGTTGCTGAGCAGCTGTGCGTGCTGTGAAGGCACTGCCCCTTCAACGCCTCAGCCAAAGCAACACCCGCCTTAGGAGGGCTGTGGTCCTCACCCCAAAATGCTGCGCACGCCCCAGCCCAGCCCTCCCCACGGAGCTTGATTTCTCCTCCTGGCACAAGGCCTGCAAGGATGAAAACTGAGCATTTAGTCTCACTGCGTTCACATGAGCACAGAGTATAACATTTAATTTTAAGGCACTGAGCTGAAATGAAGCCAGAAAAAACATATATATGCTAAAAACGATTTGTCTGAATGAAAAAGAGAATGGAGGTCTGGTAGCTTTGTGCCATAGTCTGACCAGGGATTCAAATAAGCATCTCTGAGGCTAATTTTCCTGTCGTTCCCCACCTTCCCACCAACAGAAACAAGTCCTTGGGTATAGTTTACAGCTTGAAGTGATTTATTTTCACAGGGTGGTTCACTCTTTTCACTTTCATTACTCTCAGAGCTCCCATCTTCCCTCATGCAGTTCAACAGGCCCCAAAATTAGGTTCAAACCACAAAAGTTTTGTGTGTTGCATCACCCATTCCTCCCGCAGGCTTTCCTTGGTACCCGCCATCCCCTGCCATGCTCACAAAGCATCATCCTGACCCCCTCCTCCCCGTGCTGGCGAGAGGGGGCCCCCATCTACTGTGGCTTATAGCCCGACCTACAGGAGAACCCAAAAATCAGGATGGGAGATGACTGAAGTGATACCTTAGAGTCAAAGCAGTATTTCAATAGTTGCATTGTTAGTTGCTTGCCTTGCTGCGCTTTACATTTCTGATCTCTTGCCATATGAATTTAGCTATGTGGGGTCCCACCAGACATTTACATTTGCTTGTGATTTTTTCTCCATGAATCACATTCAGTGTAGATGTTTCCTCCCGCCTAGGATTTAGAGTGATAGAATAATTTTAGCTACAGAATGATATCATTTTAATAAAACCAGATGATGCTTAAAACAAAAGCAAAATGAAATTAAAAAAAAAAACAAAACAAAACAAAAACAAACCCACACACAGAAAACCCCCAACAAACTCCACCAAAAGTCCAGGTTGCTGAGAGGGGTAGTGCCTCTCTAGCTCATAATTTGGACAGTGAATAGGTATCCCACACACAGCCTGGTAATGGAGGGTTTCTGGGTGTTTTCCCCATCTTTTCTGCGGTATCTGGGTGGCTTTTTGCACCGCTAGCTGGATGTTTGCTAGCAAGTTTTGTCACTGCTAAAACATGCAGCTTCCCCTCAGGCTGGTTGTCAGCTAATCAACGGTAATGATTCCCTGCTTTTAGTGTGCCCCTTTAAAGTTGCATCACCTTTTATTATTTTACTATTTTTAATCTCTTTCATTCACTCTCATAAAGGTTTTTGGGGGGCTTTAGTGGAGGACTAATCCACAATTCCCTGTTGTATATACTTTTTTATAAAAAAGTTATGCCTCATTAACTGAGTTAATACTTGCCTAATTGTAATAGCAAAGCAATAAAATTCAATCCCTACAACAATGTGATACTGTAACTTCCTTTCCTCTAACTGATGGAGCACTGGGCTACCTGCCAAGGAAGTCAAATGGAAATGGGAAACAATATTAACAAATAAAATCTCTTTCTGAGGTTTAGATATAGATGTTTTCTTGGGGGGGGGGGAGGGTCGGTTGTTTTTTTTTTTTTTTCTTTTGATCTTCTGTCATTACTTGATTCATTTTTCTTTCTTTCTGTTCCCAACTTTCATTCTGTCATTGTGCATGTGGGTTTTTGGGTACAGGAGGAGCTGGCCCACAGAGGAATTATTTTTCTGCCCCTTTTCACCTCTTCCTCATATGTAAGCTATCCCCTTCATATAAAGTTCCATAATTTTTTTTTGAAAAACCAAGCATATCAAAGACACCAAAAACGTGTATGTGAACACCTCCCCATCATGGACTATATAAAGAATTATAACTAAGCCAAAGAAATAATTAGATTCCTTCAAACAAATATAAAATGAAACAGAGAGATCAAATCAAAGTAAACTTCTGTTGCTGGCACTAGCCAACCACTGCAACTTGTAACACAGCTTTATAAATTTCCTAGTCCTTATGCTGCAAGCAGACCAGATTGCCACTGCTATGCAGAGAAAGACTATATCTTCCAGTACAAAAGAATCTGAAAAAGCTCAGGAGAGTTGTCAGAAATTTCACCTACAGTTTGTGAAGAACTGATTAATTTTCCAATGGGAGGGTAAGAAAAAAAGGGTCTCTGAGTATACCTGAAATACCAAGCTCAGTAAAATCAGAGGCAGAAGTAGTGGACTCGAGGGAAGCATTCCTGTTTCCTTCATTTAGCCTTAGCTGAGTATGGACACAGGGCTGACGTTACCGCTCTCTCCAGAGATGCTATGCAGGGTCTTGCATGTGGAATGGGAACACTGCATTATAAATCTCTTAGCAGAGTGTAGGAGTGTAAGATTCTGGGAAGAAAAATATATCGACTCTTGTGTCATTTAAAGGTTGCGGCATTTCCAACCTTGCAATAATTGCCTAGCACTTTGCATTTGTGAGAAAGTAGAATGAGATGTCCTAAAAGTGGGTTCTGCATATTGTAAAAGTCCAACTGCGACTTGGAGAAACACCCCTGAGACTTATTGCTACCATTATAAGCTTAGACTAATATGCACATATATTTCTTTTTAGACTATGCACACTTTATCCAACCCTCAGAGGTAAAAAAAGAAGGAAAAAAAAAAAAAAAAAAGAGGCCAAAAAAAAGGAAAAAAAAAAATCTGTTAAAGTTGGAGTGTTTTTTCTTTGTTTTGATCTTCCTGGGTCAGACACATGGATGGGTATCAGGATGTTAGCTCTGCCAAAGGCGAGGTGTCCTGCTAGCTGGTGGTGAGTCCCAGCCACCGCATCCATGGCGTTGGGCACTGAGGTGCCATGGCCCCTGGGGGTCTGTCTGAAGGCCATGATTTCACTGTTGGGGCTGGGATTGCCAGGCCTGCTTCCCAGCTGCAGAAGGGTCCAAAGCAGCACCTGCAGAGGATGGCAGCAAGGGAGAGAGCTTTTTTCAGGCTGCAAACTTGGGACCAACGTGTCAGGCTTCCCTGTGGGTTACCAGCATATGGCACAACAACTCCCCAGTCCTTCCTGGGCCACAGTCAGTTTTGGCAAAGCAAAGTCGTGAATGGTGTTAGAATACTTTAATAAGAAAGATGCTCACCATTTGAATCTCCTGAAATTTCATTATCTATGTATATCGGTTGTTGTGCCTCGGCCAACAGAGGACAGCCAGCACGGACTTTGTTAAACACCTCAGTAGCTTTGGTTCTCATTGTTTTTGTCATTGCATTTTGGAAGATCTCAGGCCTACTTTGTAACTTAACAACTGGAAATTTTCTTCCTTCTGTTCAAACGTCTTAACATGCCTTATACAGAGGGTGGCAATGATTAAATCACAGCAAATAGAAAAACAAGTACAATGATGGGTGTAGCTGTTAAATAATTCAGAAGTTTTCACTTGGACACTAGCTATGCTTCTAAACCAGCAGCAAACCAGTTATAAAACCTTTGTCACTGAAGTCTTTTAAGAAAGCGATAGTCTGGGATTTCACAGAAATCATTTGGTGTAGCTGAGGCATGGCCTGAGGCAGAAAACCTCTTGGTCTTTTCCGCTTCAGACTGCATGATTCACCCATAGTCACACAGATCTTCCCAGCCCTCCTCTTCAAAAGTCTTTGGACTAAAACAAATATCATCGTTCCTGTTTCCCTGGTATGCCAGGCACTGGCAGGTGACAAGACTTGCTGGAAGTGTCTCAGGTGGACATTAATATTGCTGATAACCTGAATGAGGGCTGATTCCCACCCAGTATGGTCCCTCTGCCACCAGGCTGCTTGGCCTTGCCTTGGTATTGTTACAAACTGTTAACATACTATGAGAGTCGCAAAGAGGGGGAAAATTAAAATTGCACATTGCTCTCCTGCTGCTCATCAGTCTGTAGCTTTTCTCTCACTTTTCCTCAGCCCTCCACCCTCACCATTTTAGTAACGAGAGAACAACCTGTGCAATCTGTTCAGCGAGAGAACAACTCATCTGAGCACAATTTCCTCTTCTCTGTTGTTGAATATAACTTCCCTTGGGTAGGTGAAAATTTTGGCAGTCTGTACAAAGACTAGCGGAGACTGAAGCAGAAGCTGTAATAGAGCTGTTATGACTTGACAGCCCTGTTTTGTAATGCACTGGGGGATTTTATTACAAGTCAATTGTAGCTTCAAGAAATTTAAGAGTATGGCATCTGCTTGTATGATTTTTTAAAATGTTTAATAAATGAAATTGCAGTACATTTTAACAGGGAGACTATGACTGTAGCAAGCCTGGATGACAATAAAAACTAAAATCAGTCAAACAACTTGATTTTTGTTGGCAAGTTTTTGCAGTTTTTGCTCTGTAAGTGGAAATAAATGTTTTTGCAGCTCTAATAATTTCACACACATTTCTTCAGGTACTGGCAAAACACTGTTTTTATGCTGTTTTTCCGAGTGCATTTTTTTTGCTGACTTTATGTTTAAATCCTGTTAAAGATCATTAAATGTAGCCTTATGAGGACCTGTGTCACTACAGTCTGTATCAATGATGACCAAAACCTTGAAGGAAGAGTCTTGTGGCTTGAGAAAAGATCTTTCCCCTCTCCACTCACTGTAACCTTTCTTCTTCTTGAATTAAGGGAGATGATGATAGCAATTAAAGCTTCAGATCACTGGCTCCATGTAGTTGTAATATCAATTATTTTTGTTATAAGACAATGATTCACAGTGGTGGCAGGAAAAGGGACAACATTTTTAAAAAGAGGCAATAATGGGTTCTTTGCTACCAGCAATTTTCAAATCCTAAATCTCACGATAGGTGAAATGTAGGCTCTGGTACATCTCACTCTGAAACCTGTCTTTGGACAGGACTAGTTTTACTAGTTATTAGTATTGTTGTTATGGTGCATGTGGTATGAGCCAGTTGAAGAACCAGGGCAGAAAACGCAAACCATCGAGGCCCCCAGTACCACCACAGGAGAAGCCAGGCTCACACTGAGCCCCCCTCAGCAGCCTGGCTGTGGGAGCCATGCGGGGGTGAGGACATATGGGCCAGAGCAGGGACTGACCATCCTCTCCCACGTGGGAAACTCGAGGACTGCCGGAGGGTCTGGGACTGGGAGCACAATGATGGGCTCCCAGAGGCTACTGCTCCACCAGCTTTTCTAGGTGTTTGCTTTTTTAGTGTATTTTCAACTGAAGTCCTATGCAAAGGGCATATTAGCATGACTCAGGTTCCTGTGGGAAGTCCCTGTTTGATGTTATTGGGAGCATGATGTTAAATAGAATTATATAAATTGTATAAAACTGTATATTTTGGTGTTTACTCCTTGGCAGAGCAATGGAGGTAATCAATGGCCTATCTCTGGAAGAGTAGTCAGTCTGTATCTACTCTCAGACCTTCACTGGGCTAAAAGCTTCAGAACCAGGTAGTTACAATACCTGTTATAATGTCATTATAGTGCTCTAATGTTGAGCTCCGTACCTTGCTGCCTTCCCCTGGAATTTAGTTCATCCCCTAGCCTGGCTTAATCCACATCTGTTTGTAGGACTAATTCCTCCAGCCTACACTGGAGATACTACCTATTTCTGTGAACTTCTGACATTTGCATGAAAATAAAAAGTTTAGTAAAAAAAAAAAAAAACAAAAAAAAACCAACAGAAAGTGTTTGAGTCAGTCTTGTTGTCCTGTTTTAAAACAAATGCCTCTGCCTGCATCTGAGACCTCAGAGTAGACTTTAATGATATTTAGACATCACAACAGCAACCCAGGGAGTTAAACATACACTATGTGTTTGGGTTTTTTTTAACCCACAGTTAGAAACAGGACCTCTTTAGGGGATACAGCCTTACAAAGTATGTGATACTTTGGCAGTTATGAGCAGAGAAAATCTGATGTGTTCAATACCATCAATATACATCACTCACACCTTAGATACATATTAATTTTCTTAGTATATGATCATTAATCACCATTTTACATAGTTTCTGTTAAAACAGCAGTTCAAAATGTGATAATTAGGTGTGGTGGTATCTCCAAAGCCTGACACTTGCAATCCAGATAAGTTGAAGTGGTTATTACATTGGAAGGAGGCCACGTGTCTCATGGCCAAGGGCAGAGGACAGAAGTTGTCCGTTGGGTAGAGACAAGTGGTGCCCAGTGCATGGCAGGACACGCAACTGGAGGGTGCATCCACCCCAGCAAGGATGCTGCTAAAGCTAAAGGGCAGGACAGCACCCTCAAAGGAGGCAAAAGGCCAGCCTCTATCTTTTTTTTGTTGTTTTTTAAAGAAAAGAGCGCATCTGACTGTGGATTCCACAACATTACCTTTGGAGGATTTTTTGGACAATCCTCATTTTAAAGGCCTTGGGGGATTTCTGGTCCGTGGAGCATAAAACCTTGATGAGGCCAGAAAAACTGGAATTTCCAGCCCTGGTGAAGTATTAAAAATCCCTGTTGGGATGCCTGCCACTGCTCAGGACTCACAGATGCCCAAAGGAGGAGAGTGCGGATATCCGTGCCCACCTGCCAAGAAACTGGAAATTTCCAGGAGCTCAAGCTCAAGCCAGATGTGTAGCTGGAGTTTATATGACTTCCTGTGCTCCCTCAAATCCCTGGATTTCTGCTCTGAGGCAGTCCTCATAGCAAAGAAACTGAGGTGGGGACATCTGTGAACTTATTAGCTGCTTATCATGTTGCTTTGGGGATAAATATTTTTAGAATTTTCACAGAACATTGGAATTTCCACAAATCAGCATTTTCTAATGAGAAGGTGTTTTCTCAGGGGCGTTACCTGCTGAAAACCATGCATCTGCAAGGTGGTGGGACAGGAATATACAGAGAACACAAGCTGTCTTAGATCTATCCAGCACCATATGCTGTGTTTAATCTTCATTCGTACCCGTGTGAACATCTATGCCCTGCACTGTGGGTGCTGGGAAATTGACAAAAATGAGTAGATTTATACCAGATTTATACTGAGTTCCACCATTTTCTTCTTGACTCATGTACTTATTTTTGGAGCAAATTAGGTCATTCATCTAAAACAGATCTTGGGTGTGTTTCTGAAGACAGCTAATCTCAGGGTCTTTGGCAGGATGAGGCCTCACCAAATCCGTCTGTCAGTGTCCCACACCATTCTGTGGGTATTGAAGCCAGCTGAGCACTCCCTCACGCCTGCACACCACCTGTACCCTCCATTTCAAGCTATGAAATCACCTTCTTGATGGACTTCAGCACAGCCCTCCCCTTCCCTCCCTCACCCTGAATACATAAAATAATGATTTTGCTACTGGACCACCAAACAGGCCCCAGAACAAGGCAACGTGCAGCCGGTGCCACCGGAGCGGAGCAGTCCCAGGGCTCAATGCATTGAGCAGTGCAGGTGCAGCCAGTGGAGGACCAACATTTTTAAAGGAGTCATTAACAGGTCAGCTTACAAACACAACAAAACCTATCAGTGTTTTTAGCTGGGCATCCTAGGGAGGCACAGCCAGAAAGCTGAGAATTTTGTTCTCTGCTGGCTACAGTGTACAGCAAAAGATTGGTCTTGTTAAAACCTCTTGCTGGACAGAAGGGCATGAAGAGGTTTGTGTAGCCTGTGCAAACTTTGATGTCATGCCCTGACCCTTTTCTTTTTCTCCATACAAGAAATTTCATGAGCTAGAAGCAGTATAAAACCTATCCAGAGGCAAAACTTTTCCTGTATAGCCTTGAGCTCCTTTGCTCTTCAGGATTTTGCTGACAAAGAGGACACAACTTCTTTACAGCGCAGTGGCTCTGGGGTGGAAAGTGGCCTCTCAAATAAAAAAGCGGGTGAAAGCCCACCAGAAACACTGCTGCATTGTCTGTAGCATGCTCAGATTTGCAGATGTGCCTCCGAAGGTGTTGTGAAATCCTTATTTTGGCTCTCTGCTGTCTTGAACTCCAGTTCTACATTAGCTGCAGTTTCTCAGTGAAAACCAGCATCCTGTTTCTTGTCTGCAAGGAGCTGGTGCACTACACTGCCTTTCAGGACACTGCACAGTGACAGGGATGGTGAAAGCATGAGCTTCTATTTATTAACTGAGTGATACCACATGTAGATTCACTGGATGTTTACAAAACTGCATGGGTGGGTTGATCAAATGCAGGGGGCCTTCCCTTTGGTTTAATTCCTGTTAACTGATGAGAGTGAAAAAAAAAAACAAATCAAAACTAACTGGGCTGCAGCCTAACAAAAACAAAAATGAAAGATGATCAAATTGTATTCTGCTTGTATCTTGTTTTTTGAGGCTTAAATAGAAAGATGCCTGTCCCCTTTCTTGCTATTCCAAGCCTAGAAAGAGTGCTGCCTTCCAGCCTGGCACAGCTGGAGCCCCATGTCCCCTTGAGATGCCTAATGATTTATTCCAAGGCGGTTAAGGGATTTACCTCCTTCCAGAAAATGCTTAGGAAATGATCATCTGATACAGGAGGAGTGGTTTCATGGACTGACATGTAAGAGAGTAATATGTCATATGCCCAGGGGCCCAAACCACATCTCCTAGTCATCTAGATGGATATTCCCTGGTGCATGAAGTGCTCGGGGGTCCCTTGTCATGGACCCCGTGGTCATCAGGGAGCAATGCTGGAGACCCAAGCAACCAGAAATTTGCCCTACTGTCATGGGAACCTCTGTTTCTGTTGTTACGAGCTTAACATTTGACCTGTGTAGCTTCAACCTTTTCATTTTAGCATCTACATATCTTTAGGGGAAGCTTCGTAGCTGAGCTTTTAAACAGTATCAGTAGCCACTACCTACACCTGCATCCATCTGCAGTGAATAATAAAGAGAGCTTGCATTTAGCTATAAAAGTGTATATTTTCCCATGCTGTAACTTGATTGTCTTCCACAGAATTACACAGGGGACAGATTTGGATAAAAGTAAATCCAGTCCAAACTTTTACTCAGGGAAAAACTTATATTGGGATTAATAGGTTACTCTGGCTTTCTATCCTGCAGAATCAATTAAAAACAGTTATAAAGGAAAAAAACCAAAACCACCCCAGGGGTTAATGGGCCCATTTTTTATGGCCTTTTATCATGTGTAGTCCTCAGCACCTGTTTAAAATACTATGTAATCTGAAGGCAGCTTCTTCACATGGGTGTAAGTGGAGGTTCCCCTGTCACAGCTGTGCATACATATGCAAAGTAATGTTGGGCAAGTGTGGCTGGCTCTCACTGATGCCTAAGCACACCATGACTTCCTGAGGGCTGCTCGATGACAAAAGGTAGAATAAGCCCTGATGTTGTCCTAGTTGGTGTTCTTAAATGTGAGGTAAACCTAGAGCTGTCTCTGTGGCAGATGGTATGGGCCAGTTTGTAGGCTATTGTAAGTTAAAATCTGGCTTGAGAGGGCAGGGGGGGTCCTGCCATGGTTACTGTGCTGCAGGCGAGCTGGAAGCCCTTGATATTTTGAGGAGAGGGGAGGGGTGGGGGGAACCCCTCTCCACGGGGAGCCCCTGGGTGTGGGGGTGACTGGCCTTGTGACCTTGGAATACTATGGGCTGTGATCTTTGCTGTGCCTGCCCTTGCCTTGGGGTGATGTAGAGATTGCTTTGTAACTTGAGAGGTGAAAGCTGCTGGACTGAAACCAGGAGTGGTGGCAGCGCTCTTCTGTGCCTCTATTCTTGCATGTCCCTGCCTGCCTGGACAGGCAGCAGGCTTGCTCATGGATCCTCTGGTTCTGATCTGTCCTGCGCTCTGCTTGAGTTAAAAAAAAAAAAAAAAAAAAAGTTATAGCTTATGTTTTACTAACATCTAGTGTTGGAGAGTGAAACGCTTGTTGCTCTGTTTGTCATGCTTGCTCGAAGGAAACAGTGTAGACAGATGCATGTTAATGCTTGGGTTGACTGATCCTCATCGTATGGTTTAATGCACAGTAAGGTCTACGGCTGCTAGAAACTGAGGATTTGGTGGGGATTTAAAATATACTGAGGATTTTCCCCACATTAGCCTTTCCTGGGCTCTGGGCAAGGGACATAGAGATCTTTCCTGCTTCTAGCGTAAGTCTTGTGCCACGCTGTGGGAATGCTGATAAAACCATGTTCTGCATTTGTGGAGGTGACTCTGTGCTAGACTTAAATATGAATGCAGAGAGCAGCCTGTCATACTTTTTTTTGTTTTCCCCCTTTCTTTTGCTGAATGTGGGTTTCCTCTGCCCTTTTTATCCCTCTGTCCCCGGCTGCTTTATGGTTTCTGCTTTGCTGCTCCACTCCCCCTGGCACTAATCCCCTAGCCGTGTCCTGCTGCTGCCTCGGGAGGTGGTGGGCAGCCACATGTGGGTGTAGAGTCTCTAGTTGTGCCATGAGGGGGAGCGGTGGCTCTTGGAAATGGTCTCCCCAGTTGCCCAGAGCTGGTATGGATGTGAAGCACTGAGCTGGGGACCTGCTCACCATCCTTGCATCTCCAGGAGGATAGCCAAGAAATTAGTGCTTTCCTGTTTCTCTTTCCCTCCTGTGTCTTACTGACCCTCTCTTTCTGTCTCAATCCTTGTAGCATTTTGCTTCCTGAATTGCTGGGGGTAGGGAGATTTAAGTTTGTTTTCATTAGACTTGCTGCGACTCTGTGAGCCCTGAGCTAGATATGCCTTAGGATGGATGCTTGGCTCTTTTTAGTGTTAGCTAGACCTGATGGTTTCTGCTTTTATGAAATACATTATAAGGTTTACAGTTATGATGGCTGTATCACTTTATGATGGCTGTATGAGTCCTTTTAAAAAAGTGATAAAATTCCTTGTAATGTATATTATTTGCATGGTGGAAATAGAACTACCTTTCTTTTCTTTCCAGGCTTCCTCTTGCCACCCTTTCCTAAGAGGGTAGGTGCTGGGCTAGCATACTATAAAGATGTTTCCTAAATCAAAGATGTGTATGATGGGAGGGAGGGAAAGATGCTTGGGGACAGGTGGGGGATTAGAGGCATCTTAGATACTATCTTCAGCATGGAGAGTGATGGTCTCAGCCTACTCTGTAGCTTCCTGGTGGCTGAAAACCTTTTGTTGAATGAGAAGCTGTCTTTTGTGAGTTGATACAGGTTGATTACCTGGGGTTGGGGGAAAGAGGCGAGTGCAGTGGAAAAGCAGTGACACACGTTGTTCCTTTAAAGCAATACTTTGCCCAAATCCCTCCTGTAAGCAGGGAGTGTTTTCTGTTTTATTCTGAATACTGTGTATGTGTTGGAACTATGGATGCCAGATACAGTGATAAGTAAAAAGATCACACAATTAATTATCTTGGCAGAAAGAAAGAGCAGTTTTACGGTGCTAAAACACAGAAGGCATTCTTTGTGGAGGATGTGTGGGATAAATGCGTTGCTGGTTTGTTGCAGGCTTTTGGAGTATCGCTTACCCTGTGTGCAGAAGGCACTAATGCTGCCTCTTGTCGGGACACTGAATTGAATTACATTCCAGGCTTGAAACTCAACCTCCCACCTTGACAAATTGTCTGCGAACTGAACATGATGTGAACCACGCCAGTGCAGTTTCGCTCAGCATCACCCCTTGGTACCCTATTAATAGAACATATTAGCATCAGACAGCTTGGCAAAATGGTAAATATTACAGAGCACATGGCCGGATCATCTCCTTGACGGTAAATAGATTGTGAATAATTGAATAATGGTATAATAGTGAAGAGGATCTGCCTAACATAAGGCATGAATTGCGCTTCTCTCTGCTCCAGCTCAAATGTTTCAGGCTCCTTTTTCTTTGCCATAATTGGACATAATTAGTAACATAGTCAGTGACTAAAGACTGTCTGGTATCAATTCCCATATCCAGGAACCACAACATCTAGATTTTGAAAGAGTTAATTCTCTCTATTAGCTGATTAGTTCAGTTAATTTGTTGTGTCCCATGGTGATTGTAAAGTAAATACAAAAGGGTACTCTGTCTAAAATATCTTCCTGCAGCTCTGTGTGTGTTAGATATATATGATCCACACATGTGTATATCTACATTTGCCTGGTAGTTGAAGGTGTTGAAGTTTCCCCGGCTTCAGAGGAAGCTGTTGGCTCAGGGCCTTCTCAAGAAAATTTGTCCAAGAATACTTAGTCTGGTCCAAAGGGAACGACTTGTTCCATAGAGAAATTCAGCAAGAGAAATGTGCATAACTTAAAGAATTTGTCTGAATTTTACTTCTAGATATAGCCTGTATGTCTTCCTTGTTGGCTAATGGAAATGCTTTGGGCAGGACTCATTTTCTACAGGAATGTGGCCTCGCTTACAATTAAGTAATAAGGATAATACACATTTTCCTTTCCCTCCTCCCCAAACAAAGCTTACCCATGAATGTGTTGCAGCTTGCTATACCTAGATTTCAAAACGTATAGCTGCTATTGTGGAGGCAAAGGTAGCATCTTTAAAGTGTAGACCACTGATAGATAATTAGGTACATATTTTCTTGTGACTTAGTTCATAAGTTATGGGCTTCTGAAGTAGCTCTTTTCTCTCTCTCCATCCATGAATGACAGTGTATGTTACTGGGCAAATGCTTTTGCTGCATTTGACTAATTGGGGATGCTGAAAACACCTGAAAGAGTTTATGCAGTTGCTTAACCCCATGGATATGGGAGGTAGAAAGGCATCCTGCTGACAACAGCTCCCTAGAGTCAAAGTTTATTTTAATGTGGACTCTGACTGAGCTTTGTCAGAACTAGAGAGAGAGCCTATTGGCTATGTAATTGGGGTGTATGGAGAAGACTGCCTTTAGCTCCTGAATGCCATCATGGCAATCCCCATGCCAGCAATTCTGCATCTTCAGTGCAAGCTGAAACCCTCTGGTGGGGGGATGTTTGGGTACCTGAGCTCCAGGTCCATTTGCTTCCTCCTCTGTCCTGGTAGGTACCAGCAACTTCCTTTGACTTCTATATTAATCTTTATGCTTGCAAAAAGGCAGAGATGACATTTTTCACTCTGTGACAGCTGCAGGGCAGCTCACGGTGATGGGCCCAAGCGTGGGAGGCGCTTGCAGCCTGGTGGGGAACAGCAGCTTATAACAGTACTATGATTAAAGTGTCAAGTTACTGCTCTTTTGTATTATATGTAGACTGTAAAAGATTAAGGCAGGGTGATTTATCTTCTGTTGGATTCACTTGACAGTGAATGAGACTGTAACCAATTTGCCTGGAGCAGGGGAGCTCAGAATAAACCCTGGAGTTTTAGGGGGATCACTCGCTAGGGAGATGGACAGATGGACAGACTACCTCATCTGAACAGCCCCCTGTGTTCTTCCATTTCACTTCTGAAAATAGTATTGGAGCACTTTGTGGTCACTTTTAACTGTTGAAACTTAAGTGTTTTGAAGCTTCAAATAACCTTTTCCATAAGGTTGTCTCAGACCAGCAAGTCCCATTTCCAGACCAGACTGTAATACTTCAGTTTGCCCACACTTTGTGGAACTGCCCAGTTGCCTGCATTTTTTTTTTTTTTTCACTGAAAGTTTTGTGAATGAAAACTGCCTGCCAAGTTTATTTTGTTTTCTGTTTGTGGGGTTTCTTGTTTTTAGTCTAAAATTTCCCTTTAATCCTGTGAGGTGTGGAGTGTCATGAAATTTTGTTCCTCTTCGGCACTTGCAATAGCAGTCCCTAGCAGTACTAGAGAAACATCCTAAACCCTGATGATGACCAGATTGTGAGCACTGCTGTTTGCCTGCTGTGAGCACTGCGTGTATATTTTGTACTCCTGGTTGTTAAATGGGGATATATAAATGCAGCAGCTGAGTAGGGAAGCACCACTGATTGGCAACCAGCATTAGCTAAAGGTCAGTGCTAATTACTCTGCCTCTTTTGCATGAGAGGCTTTGAAAGATAGAGAAGAAAGTGTCTGTGGCATTTTCTGCCAACAAATTACTTGGCTGACAGGAGGATGTCACTGCTCATCAGTACTGATAGACTGCAAGTTGGTACTTGTGCAATTAAGCAGGATAGAAATATTGCCTCAGAGAGTTAACTTTCTGAGAGTAATTACCGTAGGTGTCAACACACACTGATGAAAAGGAAGAGGATGTATTTACTATATATGTGAATTGAGGTTATGAATGATTAGACAGTTGTTTAAGATGATCACTTCTGTCCCTAGCCCATCCTTTCTTCCTCTTGTTTTTGCATGTTTTACTGGTGATTATGCCAGGGTGAGAGAGAGGGCCACATCTATGCTAATTAGGCTCTGCTGAGCAGAGTTTTGACTGTTTCCTATCTAATTGAACCTTGTGAACTTTAGTGAAAGATTTAGGCTTTCTTTTCTTAGCCTTGCCATACAGACATACCCCTGCAGTTCTGGTAAAGGTGTTGCAGAGCTGAGGTTGAAGCAGCTGAAACAGTAGCACAAGGGAGGTCTGGAGGAGCTAAAGGAAAAACTGACTTTTGGAAGAAATCTGAAGGCAGAAGGCCCTTAATTAATAAGACCAGTGGCTTTGGATATTTCAGATTCTGCATGTCAAATTTCCATTACCAGAACTTCAGTGGGGACTAGGAAACTGGGCTCTGGAAACTAAACCCCATAGGAGTGTCTGTTGATTACCTAAAGGTGGAGTCCATCAAGGCCAATTATTTTTTTGGGGATGTAAAACATGACTTTCAATGAAAGCTTTTGTTCAATAACATTGGTAAGATGAGGGTTGGCTCCAGCAATGAAAATATTGCCAGAGATACATCCTGGAATGTGCCAGGTCTGGTCTATGTCCATGTCACTGTTGTGTACCTGTGACTTAGGAGGAACACTGCTGAGCCTTTGCCACTGAGGAGCTGGAGTTTCCTTTAGTGTGAATTGTGCAAATCCAGTTATTTAAATCTGCATGCTCTTTTTTTTCTTCCCTGAATAAATTAAAGTAGAAAATTGCAGTAGCTTCTTGAATTTGTTAGTTGAGCTGGCAAATATATTTTTTTTCCATCTATGTCCCTAGGTTTTCTCTGATATTGTTATGTATTTAAAATAGGTGCACAGGGTTCCACATAACCTACCTAACTACTTATTAAGTGACAGCTACTTAAGCAGAGCTCTGCAGAAGCCAGGTGTCCAAGCTCTGCTGTTGCTGAATGACAGGTGAGTGCAAGTCCTTTGTGCTCCTTTGAATGTCACCACCTTTGTGCTTGTCCTGTGCACAGGACATGCACACGAAGTTCAAAACACACACCAAAACCCCCCTTGCTAAGCAAAGCAGTGGCTGTAGCATCACATAAATCAGAGCTTTGACTTACCCTTTGCATAACGAAGTAGTGCATGAAATACTTGGAAATCATACTCAGAGACAAAGAGCTGCATGTGGTCCTCTGAGACAGTACAATTTATCATACATTAGGATCATGTGTGTGGCCAAAGGCAATGCTTAGTGAAGCAGGGCAATGAATGCTTCTCCTTCTGTCCTACTGTGGTGTCCATACCCCCATGTATTTGGGATTGCTCTACATTGTTTTCCTCCTCCTTCTGGATGTGACAGGGCAGATGTGGCATCTCCTCAAGCCAGGGATGTTTCGGGGTCCTGCCCTGGCAGCATGTAAGAAGGGCTTGCTGCACCCGAGCCCCTACATGTTTCTTCTGGCACAGCAGCTACTCTGTCCCGTCTCACCAAACCAAAGAGCCCAGCTCTCCCATGGAGAAACAAGGGTGCATCACCTGCTTGTCTGCAGGAACAACTTTGTTTGAATCAGTTGAGCCATCAATAAAATACCACACTGATGCATCAGCATAATCTAATATATGCTCTAGTTTTTGGGGTACCCCAAAATTGCTCCGCTATGAGCAAGTTTCAGTGCTGATTTAAATGATCCTTCAGTGTCTGAAGAATGATATTTTCCAGATGGAAAACCTTTCATTAATTTCTAACTGAACTGTGTGAGACGTATGTGAGGTTTTATTTCAAGTCCCTTCATAAGCTAAAAGGTGCAGCTGATGGCATGCTTATTTTCATATTTGATTAGTAAGCACACTAAAAACTTACTAAAGAGCAAGACTCTGCAGGGGGGCCATTCCTTTGCACCTCATGCTATCATTTGTCACTCAGTGCTGTTAGATTAAAAGCAGCATGGCTGCAGCTCAGCTATTATCTACAGCCACTTAAAGGCTAACAGTTTCAATTTTAAAACCTTTTACGTTTCTGTGGGTTTCAGTAACAGATCTTCATCCATGGCTGCTCAGCTTTTTATTAACTCTGAATGAAGGAGAAATGGAAAACCGTCTTTACTGTGTGCCTTGAAGAGCTCCCAGCAAAAGGGAATGCTTCGATGTGTTGGGCTGGCTATGCTGTTTGGTGTTTGTGGGATTTTTTTTCTTCTTGGAGTAGAATTGGGGCAGTAGCAGTGTGAGTGCCCAGGAAAATGGCCACTGGTGGGAATATTGTGATGGAAGCAGCCTGAAGTGTCTGCTACAACTACTTGTATTATCATGAAACCACTCATTCGTTTGCCTCTGTAAATGTAGTGATACCTTTGATTAGCCAAATTAACAAAATGGGGGGGGGGGGGGGGGGGGGGGGAACGGACACAAAAAGAATTCATTAAAGGGAGATCTTTACTAAGTTGATACCACTGTTTATCCAGCTTTTCTTTATTTGATGTTATGTAGTAAATCTCAGTTAATCCTATGAAGTAATAGCTGATGGGGTCTATGGATGGGGGGTTGTCTGCCCAAAACCTTGAGTGTCTGTATTTAATGGGGGCTGGAGAATGGACTGAAGGATGGCAATCCAGCTGGGTTACCCTTTCCTATACTTCCATATGTCCTTAGACTATCATGGCTCCCACTAAATAACCACACCGACCGACAGACTAATTCTTTATTGAGCAGAAACAATTTCTAAGAATGTGTTGATTCGGATTTGGACTGTCTCTTGGCATAGCCTATTTTAATGTGCCACAATGAAACTTATGAAGAGTTCATTACTCTGGCAGTTGAGAAATATTGTATAGTTATGTATTTGAGGATAGAAAGTGATTTGCAGACACATGCCTTAAAAGATCTCAGATCCTGGACAAGGAAATCTCCTAGAGTTTTACTTATAGAGACTGGGAGACCTGACGAGGTAAACTTGTTGAGTTCAAAACAATTTTCGTAAATGATCAAGTCCTAAAATATTTTAATACTTACAGAGATAAAAATCAGCTAATAGAAGAACGATTGATTTGGCCTTCAGGTGATTGCCCAGTGATGTGTAGCTTTTCTAGCAAAGCCAAATAAGCCTTCAAGGCAAGGGATACTGGCAACATTTTTTTGCTGTCAGCAATGCCCTTAATGCATAGAGCAGGAACTGGATAAAATAGAAAGAAGATAAAATCTCAGAAATACTTTTACAGAAACAGTTGTGCAGCCCAGTGTCCTAATACTAGACTTTTCTTTTTTTTTCCTGAGAACAAGGAAGATGGTCTTGATCTAAAGAAAAAACCCAAAACCGGTAATAAAGCAGTCGTCTGGTGATGGGTATGAATTACTTTATCTAAATAACACTAAAGAAGTGCCTAAGAATTGCTGCTACATTCAGCTTATGGACCTTACATGTTTGCTCTGTGAAGAAAAATCCTTTGCTTTTTCTAGTGCACCTTGCTCTTCTGAGAAATGATCCAGATGATCTAATAGGTGTTTTAAATCTGGCCGTTGGTTGATGCAATGAGAATTGGTCCGGGTGGGGGGAATACCCAAGGACAATAAAGGTTTAGACTTCTGGCTAAGCCTTAAGATTTAGATCTCCCCCTGCCAGGAATTTGTGGTTGGAGAAGTGGAAGAGGTACCCATCTGTTGCCCTGCCTGGAACTCCTCCTCCACACTACTCCACAGATTTTGCTCATTGAAACGTTAGGAGAAATGCATGCATCCTGAGTGGGAGAGCTTAAGGGCAAATTTCATTACATTTCAGCAAATATGAAATGTTCGGAGACTAAAATTAATATGTTTTAAATTATTAGTTGATTATATATTAGAGAAAAGGCCTACCTAGATTGTAGAGCTGTATTCACTGAGAGCAAACACAGAGCAGCTGAACTTACCAGAGATTTATTCTGAAACCCCTTTGATTCATTTGAACTGCGTTGGGGTGGGTTTGCTAGCTGCTGTGCTTCCCAGCCCAGGGGGAAGGAACAGTCGCATCTCCTGGAGTAACCACAGCTCCCAGTGGCCTTGAGTCACTCCTTCAGGTGGAAAGCTGGAAATACAGATTGCAAAAATATTAATTTGTATTTGAATATGGAAGAAAGCTCAATAGAGTTTAGATATGGTTCAGCATAACCTTAGACACCTTGAAACCACTTTACTCTCGCTTAAGAAATAGTTGTGCATGGCAAAACAGTAAAAATCAAAAGCTTTCAATCAAAGGTTGCTTTTTTTTTTGAGAAAGTGGGACGTCATTGAAATGGAAACAAGTTAGTAAAGAAAGCCTGGGACACTGAATTATTTTTTTTTCCTTTCCCCTCCCCTTGTCCTCTGAGGAGAAGAAAGAAAATGACTGTCTGCTGTTATGGCCCTGGTATTATTATACTGAGTAGGTGTACTCAGCTCTGCCAATTCTGTCAGCAAGTGTGGCCAGAGGTGGCTCACAGGAGGTGGTGAGGACATTGCTATGAAACCCTGGAGAGAATAGTTTGCTGCTTGGGCCCTCCTTGCCAGGAAAGAGATGTCGCCACTGTAGGTATAGGGGTTACTCTAACCTGAGAGCAGACTCTCTCGAAGGTGACAAAAGGCACTGAATTTCCCTTAAAATGTCATTCTAGGGTTGCATGATCCAAAGTGTGTGTGTGTGTGTGTGTGTTGGGGGGGCAGGAGAATCCCTGCTTTCAGAGGGGGGTCATCTTGTTTTCATAAACCACTGGGCTGACTACTTTGAAATGCTTGCAGTGACTCCCGAATCGCCTTTAAATTGGAATTTAATGTCGTGTTCAAAACAAACGACCTCCTTTTTTTTTTTTTTTTTTTTTTTTCCAACCTCTGAGTTTGATTTTCTGTATGTTTTTTGTATCAGCTTGAGCTGTTGTGCTTTTGGCTTCATTGCTTCTGAGGCTGCAGTAATCTCTTTCACTGTGGGGAACACAAAGCCCTTAGTACTGTTGTGGGTTATTCTCTGCTTTCATTGTCTCCACTGCCTAAGACTTGGTGATCAAACAGGAAAAGCCATTAAAAAAAACCCAACCCTAAATCCCCCCAAAACCTTCCCCAACATTAAAAAGCAACCTCAATGTAAAACTCTTTTCTTCTGTGAGTAGTGCTATATACAGGCTTTCTGCAAATCAATATGTAAGTAGTTCAGAAGCCAAAGTTAGTTGAGGGTTAATGATGACTCTGGAAGGAACCCACTTAAGTGAGGCAGATACATGCTGCTTGCTCATGTCACCTTTGCCCCAAGGAAACCACCCCAAAACCCTCTTCTTGGCTCTTCCTCCTTTTGCGAGATTTATTTTTGCTGGCATATGCTCTACTGTATCATTCAGGCTAAAACTACAGCAATCACTAAGGTTTTAAAGTACATTCAAGCCTCTAATTATCTGAAATGAAGGAGATATTTAGCTCATTATCCTGTTTTAAAATTCTAATGGAATGGCACTGATGCTGTTGTGATATTTTTTCTTTTTGTGTTGATATAGAGAGTGTAAATTTCTGAGACATTAAAAATGTAAAATCACTTCTCCCTTTGCAGGGCAACAATCTGATGTTAACAGGACTTAAATGTAGCAACCAAAGGAAAATATCCATTCTGCTCTGCAGTGATGCAAGTGCTTTTATGTACTTCCTTTCAGCCTGCTACTATTAAACCCAAAAATATTCAGCCAAAACAAACAAAAAAACCCCTAAACCACATCAGTAAAAATAATTACTAGTGATGTTACAGGAAAGATAGCTTTAGATGTGGCGTTCTTCAGCCTTTTTCTATTTTGTTCAAACTCTTTGCACCTGTGGCCATAGCAAGAATCTCTGCACAGTTTCATGGTGCAGGATGCCAAGAACATCTTGCATGGCACACAACAGGAATATTTGTATTGTTTGTTCTTAGAGGTTCCACTCAAGGAGTCTTCTCCCAAATCCCACTGTACACACAGATAAGGTTATGCAGTCTGTGCTCTAAAGCAGCTAGATCCCAGATAAAAGTGACAAAACTCAGGGCAGGGGGGGAGAAAGAACAATTTGATCTGCTTTTTTTTTGTGTACTCTGATCACTGGGACAGGGAGTCTAAATTTTGTTTACTAGTAGAAACTTGTATGCCCTTGCAACTAGTTTAAAAAAAATGGGAGACAGGTATTTAAACTTCTTACAAAGCCTATTAGGACAATGTCCTTAAAATAAGTGTACCTCAGTGACTTGCTCAAGGTTAAAAAAAAAATTGCTGGCAAGCTTTGGAGCTGAGCCCTGGTGGTACAATGCTGCTGTACTGAGGGGCCTTTGAGACCCTCCTTCCTTCTTAACTGTCTTTTGGTGTAGAAACCTGGAATATTGTGTTCCCATACATAGTGGATGCATAATGTGACTCAACTTGTAACAAACAATAGACTAGCGCTGTTCTAGTCTCCTTTTCATATGATGAGTAGGGGCAAAATTGGAGACAAAGAAGCATAATGCTGCTGTTATGAAAGCAGGTATGGTAGGAATGCATGTGTTTAATCCTAGAGAAGCGCAGGTCTTCTGCGATGCTTTGGCTTTTGGCATTACTTCACTAAAATCCTGCTTCCACATAATGGCAACACTTTGAGTTCTGTGATGAGAATGGTAAGTGAAGATTGAGTAGTGAATGTTTATAATACTGATGTCCCCAGTATAGCTAGGGGCGGTTAATAAACATCAGATCTTATTTCTCAAAGAAAAAATTGGATTTTTTTCATCTGTGTGATAATACTGTAAGTAATGGATTGTTATCCTACATGACTTCAGTGTTTAATGTAACATTTTCATTAAGTTTAATAAAATGTGTTTGTGTACTGTGCGTGATTGACAGCATCTGCAGTGAGATACACAAAGGAATTTCACATTTAGGTGGGTATGTCAGAGGAGCCTTAATAATTAGATCCAACATTCAGAGAGTCCAATTCACCTTGAAAGGATATCGGAGCAACCTATGAATTCTGTGTACTGCTGATATGCAGTCAAACTTCAATTCTTTGTATAAAGAATAGGAAGTGTTTCAATTCTTTGTAAAACAAAACCCAACAAACTTTTATGAAATGATATGATACATCTACAGCGACTTCTTCCAAGCATCATTTTCTATCAGTGTCATTCATCTGGAAAATCCTTTGCTAGTGTTCAATCTTTCCCAAGAACGAGGTCTTGATCCAAATGCTGCAAAGCAGGCAATCCCATTGACCAGGTCAGGCATCTGTTGGTAAACTCTTCCTGATGAATTCGCAGTCACTTATGCATTTTTAGAGGTATGTGTTCAATAAATATGGAACTTCCTAAAATAGATCAGCTTTTCAATCAGATTGCAGATCTGAAAAATTAGAATACAAGCTCTAAAACATCAACTCTTAAACATTTCATTTTTGAAGGATGATAGTGTGTAAGAGCCCTCCCTGAAGATTTCCCCCCCCATGATTAATTTGCTTGCATTTACTTTAATCTGTTGCCATGTGCAGCAAAAAGATAAATTGTGTTTACATTACCCTAGTCCCTCCCTTCATTTCCAAAACAACTGCTTTTATGCACTTCAGGCAGCTTGATTCAGGCCTAATTAACAAAGTCCTACATCTGCTTTCAATCTATGGGCTAGCACACAAGGTTGCTTTTGTATTTAGGCTTACACAGTGGTTTCACTTGTTTGTTTATGTTTTGCTTTAAAAATGTATATGTGTAAACATCCACAAGGACAACAACGCACTGACATCTGACATCCATCATACAACAGCTAAGGATTTCCACTTCCATGCTTTGCTATCTCCTCAAGACACTTGAGCCCTCTCAGGACAGGCACAAAGCTCTAGGCTAACCAAGCTCACTGAAGCTGTATTTGGGCTCATTAGTGTTATTCTCTTTTCGTTTCAATTTGTATCAACTGTCTTTGGCTATCAAGGAGCCCAGCTGCCTAAGAACTTGAATAAAAACTTCCCTATCCATATTTTGGGTTGGTTTCCTCTGTGCTGCAAAAAGGTGATTTGCTGAAATAAAAGATTATAGAATGGGCATAGGGAGGAAAGATGTCAGGCTTCTAAAGTGATGCATTGGTCTCAATTCTCACGGGAAAGGTCATGCATCCTTGAAGTTCTTGTCCATGCTGCAGATAAGAAGACAAAAAGCATCATGGTACAACAAAAGAGCATGCTTCACTGTGAAAGGGATAAACACAAATCTTGGGGAAAGGAAAAAGAAAAACTTTAATTTTTTTCAGCTCTTATTTTATGAAAAGTTTTAACAGAAGATCAAGAGCAAGAACCAAAATACTGAGGCAAGAGTCTCACAGTGGGTTAAAATTCTGGATTTTTATTGCTCCTACCAAGTGCCCAGTAGCCTCTTATTCCTGCTGAGCACCACTTATTTCTGAACACTTGCTGACCGTGGGTCAGCGTTGAGCTCTGCAGGAGCTGCTTGGCCACCTGGCTCCGCTCCTGGTGGTGGAGGAGCGTGAGCCCTGCAGTGGTTTGAGAATTCAACAGAGAGGTGAGGAGGGAGAGAGATTGAGGCAAAACCAAGAACTCCTTCCAAAAGTTGGCCTCTTCTCTTGAAATATGAAGGATAGGCACTCCTGTAATTCAGTGCACAGTTGTACAATACAACTTTCTGGTGGTGTATTACGCTTGTTTAGTCACTTATCAACAACACAGCTGCATTAAACCTGTGCTGAATCTTTATCCCACCCTACCATTCCTTTGTTCTCTTTTTCTTAAACAGAGGGAATATATGGATGAATGAGAGCATGTAAAATACATACAGATTGAAGGGCAGGATTACTTTGTGTTTTATGATAGCTCATAAAACATTTTTTTTTTTTGTTATAATGCTTGACAACAAGGATAACAATTCCTTACAAAGGAACAGAAAACAACAATAATAACTGTTCTTATTGTCTGTTGATGTTCTTCAGGTATCATGGAATAAGGCATGAAACAGTAGAAAACTGTTTCTGAAAACTTCTGTATTAAAAGGTTGCAGTAGATGAATGGCAGAATTAGCCTTAAAGAGAGAAATGATTACTTAGAAGGTCATTCTTACTACAAGCAACATCATGTGGATCCATGATAAGTCAACTTTATGTATGAAGGAAAACCTAAAATTCATTTAGTAGAAAACCAGGATCGTATGATATGCCTTGTATAGCAGGTGGTATTGGTGTTGAGAAAGTCATAGAAAATAGTTTTCTTCCGGGAAAATACCAAAATAAGAACCAACAAAATCTCAAGTTTCATATGTGGTCCAGATCAAGCTATGGAACTCTTGTTTATTTTTGTTAAACTATTTTCTTAGCTGGGACACCAAAAATTAGGCAGGATGAATCTGGGGTGTAATACTTTATCTTGTCTCCTTCTATAGTCAGAGGAGAAAGGGGTAAGCAGTAAACCCAAGATCTCAGCCATAAAATGCTCTGAGTTTTCTGGGTGCTGCCATTATCCGAACTATTTGTATGCCTAATGAAACATGCATACATTGCATACAGATGCAGTATCAAACTCAAAATGAAACACCATTTATTTTTCAGCTGTTCTAATATTTTCTTCATTGTTGAAGGTGTGCAGCATTTTAGGACATTTGAATGATAGTTTTGGTCTTGTCTGATTCCTTGACGTGCTTGTGAACAACAGTGCTAGTATTCTTCCAATTTTTTGAGCCACTTGTGGTTTTTTGGTTTTTTGGGTTTTTTTAATGCATGTACTTATTGCTGTTATTATTACAGAGTACAACTGCTATGGAATAAATGTCTTATATCTGGTTTGTGTTGGGGGGTATCTTTTACTATGTAATAAGACTGTATAAAATTGAGAAGGCTCCTTTGCTCCATTTAAATTACACTCTGTCTTAACATCACATTCTTCATTTCCTTCATTTCCACAGTGACTTAATAAGTACTTAAATTAAACAAGAAAAGCGTTCGAACACAGAGGTGAGGAAATCTAGAGTTAAAGCTGCTACTCTACTCTTAATTCACCCGGTGGTGTATAGGCACTCTATTAAGAAAGCCACAGAACAGCAGGTGAGCTTTTATCTTATGTTTCTGCAATGTACATACCATATGTGCTACACAGTTCACTGCGTATGCTATGTACGATCACCCACTGCTTTGGACCCCTGCTGTACCAGGGTACAACCAGGTGATGTAAGAGGATGGGGAATGACTGCCTGATTAATATATTCCTGGTTTTCCTGATGATCTCTCTGCTCACAGCACATTCTTTTAGTGGAAGGGGACTTAAAACCATCTTCCCCTGCCATGCCCTCAGTCTCCTGTTCTTTCATTCTTTTCCTTCTGTAATGTGTGGAACCTCTTGTTGTGGTCTTCTGCTTATTAGAAACAGAGGCCCTTTCCTCAAGCAGTGAAAACACGCAAGCCTTTCACATTTCCTAAATTATTCTTATGACTGAAGAAATTGGTCCTGGAGTGTGACAGCTTTCCTGTTGCGGAATGCCACTGAAGTGATGAACAGGGAATGTCGATAGCTGCCTCCCTTTGCTTCTCCTCTTACACCAAACACTGTAGCATTTTGCATTATACACTTCTGGGTAAAGCTAATTGTTTTCATGCAGTACTCCTCTGTAAGTTATTACACATCCAATGCTTAGTAGCTGATTTAAGTAGTTCACTCTGAGGTAGCTTTCCAGGATATAGGGTCAGTAATACTTTCCTTATGATATTATTTAGATCACAATAAATGTGTGGGAGCTTGTTTTAGTCTGATTCTCCAGCCTTGGCTCCCCATCAGCCTGGACCCTTCAAAAATAGCTGATCAAGTGCACTTTCTCTCCTGCTGCCCCATCTTGAAGGCTGTAAAATGCTATGAGATACAAAAGTGAAGGTTGCCTCCCTGCTGTGTGCAGGGGACCGGCAAAGCCATTAAGCATCCGCAGCGCTCTGCGTTGCTAATTTCTAAGTCTCTTTGACTCAGTCTTCTGAGACAGCAAAAGGAGAGCAGAGGGTGAAGTCGGAGTAATTCCTCTGACTGTGCACATTGGGAACTGGCTGTGAAATCTGTGTAGACATACTGTAAACTGCAGTTACCCTCGTTTTGAAAACGCATTGATCAAAGGGACTCTGTCAGTATCTGATTAAGGGCCATGTAAGAGTACTGAAGACATTTCCTTCTGGTTAACAGCTCTGATTACAGGGGGCTCCTGGAGTGAATTTCCCTGCTAGCAGACAGGCTTGTCTCCAGGCTCCACCTGACGCTATAGGGTTTCTCAATGGCATGGCTTCCTGTTGTTGAAGGCTACTATTCATTCACAGCTTGTAAATCAGTGGCTTGTAAATCAATGGATGAAAAAACTACTGTTAGAGAAATGTTCCTCAGCAAATTCCTCTCACTCCCCCAGATACTTGTTTTCCCAGGGCGTATAGTCCATGATCATGGAAAAATATTTTAAAATACAACATGTGTAACTAATGATAGAGGTGGAAATGAAGGACCATACCTTCTTCATTACCTGGGTAATTTGTTGTAACTACTTTAATGTGATTTTGATTTTTTTTTTCTGTCATTTTTGTTAGGACTGGGTTTGTTTTATAGTAGAACTAAATTAACATTTTCAATGATAACAAGCAACTGACTTGCATACTTTTACAGCACAGTAACCAGGATGACTGAAGGCTTAACGTAAGCAAGGAGGAGTAGAGGGATTTGGGGTTGCTTAGTGCTGATTTTCCTGCATAAATGATTGAAATAGCATTAAGAAGCTCTGCTCTGATGAATGCATCCAGGTGACTATCAGCAGCTGCTACTACTGCAAAGAACACAATACACCCAGCGAAAATATCTCACAGGGGGTAGAGAACGTCAGGAAGCTATGGTAATTAGAGCACAACATTTGGTAGCCAAACCTCAAGAAACACACACATCTAGAAATATAACAAGCTCAAACTGAATTACTGCCAGACATGCTGCTTATCTCATGTAACACTAAGAAATGTGCTATGCATGTCATTTTTATTATCAACTCTTTTCTGTGTAAGACAGCAGGCAGAGTTGTGTGCTGTCCTGTGTGGTTCATGATGCACTTGCAGAAATCCATTTACTGGGGCAAATTTTAAGTAATCTCGGTAGTTAATACTGCTGACATGAGTGCAGCCCACACCAGCGTGCACAGGCATCTAAAAGGTGAGCTCAGGGCCCCCTGCTCTACTGAAGGAGTCAGCAGGGCACACCGGTGCCTCCCTGCACCTCAGTCCAGATGTGCTTCTACCCTCACCCTGACCAAAGCTGGAGCTGCCTTCTCCCACCAACTAGAGCAGCCCTGCCTCAGGCCAGAGGAACTGAACCTCAGCTGCGTGCCCACTTTAGACAGTGATGAAAAAGCAATCACCTGCAGGTCTTAACAAAATCTGCAGCTTGTGTTTGCTTTGTTTTATGCTTTTATGGCTAGGACAGTACGGTATGGTTAAAAATTGCATTCTCAATATCTAAACTCAATTAACATGCACCAGACAGTTCTTTTTGTACAGAGCCCTGGCATTTGCTCTAGAGAAAGTGAATGACTGGAGACAGGGCCATCAGAGAGGGGTGTGAGATACTGCTACAGCCATAGCTCTGAAAGAATTGATGTGATTTTGTAAGGGGAAGAACAGAGAGAGAAGGCATAGAGAACTAGTGAACAAGCTGAGGCAAGAATTGAGTGAGCAGATGAAAAATAATAAGGACTGGTTAAGTAAGAAAGAAAGGAGAGAAGTTTGAAAAGGAATGTAATTTTTCATTCACTTAAAAGCTAAAATATGTGACTGTTGCTTAACTTCTTAAAGCAGAGTGTGGTGATGGGGTATAAGGTCTACAATTTCTGTTCCCTGATGATTGCCAGGGTTTCTCTTTGAGACATATTTTTCTGCATCAGAGTTTTCAAGTGCATGCTTTAAAAGGAAATAAAATAAAACCTTCAATGGAAAGAACGTTGCTTTTTAAAAATAAGCTCATTCAGTTGAAATTACAGTGTCTGACAGACAACTATTGTTCCAGTATCCCATATATCCTCAGCTGCATTTGAGCTGACAGAGTTGAAAAAGGGTAGTCCAAGACTGATTCCAAGACTGCCTTACTTAAAAAAAAAAACCAACAAACAACAAAAAACCAAAACCCCAAACCCAAACAATAAGAAAAGCTCCCAAAACCTCTTCAAAAAAGCAAACAAAACCAAAACACACCCCCTACTCCCACAATTACTAACCTCAGTGGTGTTTACAAGAAGAAAAGTTGGCCTAAGCATAGGTGGAATTCACATAACTGTCTAATATTTTTGGCACAACTTCACTGCTTGCACGATGCGTAGGAGCACCTTTCCTCCCTCACTCTTCCAGTAAGGATGCTGCTTTCACTTTTTTTGGTAAGCTTTCCAAAAGGAAAGAAAAGCAGTATAATTAATCTTAGGAGTTAGCCTCTTGCTGCATCAAAAGAGGTGATGTTTGCTTTTTTGTAGTAGGTAGGTATGATTGCATTATGGAATAGGAGAGCAAACTCATTTTTCTACAAACTGGGATGATGCTGCAGCCAAAAAAACATATCAAAATGTAAAGAGTTAGAGTAAAATAACTATGGCTAAAAAAAAAAATAAAGGAATCTTTCTGGTTTTTTTTTTTTTTACTATAATCATCAAACCACTAATTTTGAACTTAAAAAACACTTGCTATATTATTACTCTTGATTATCCAGTTAGTTACGCATATTGTGATGTAACTTGTTCCAGTGAGAAAAAATCTGTACTGTACTTTGAAATAAGATATTCTGAGATGCAAGAAAGTGTGCTCCCTAAAATGTATTGACAGTTTTCAACAGAGACTGGGATAGCAAGAAAACCTCAGCTATGGAAAGAAAAATGTGATTAATTTAACAGTTTTTAGAAGTGTTGTCTCCAAAAGCACTTTGTCTGTGCACATGCATAACATATATAGTAAATATATAAATCTCTTTGGATTCATGTTCCTAATAAAAACAAGTCAAAATCCTTTTCTTAAGTGAAATCAGAATTGAACTTGACACCTAAATTAGTTGCATGATGTTTCTCTCTTCTCCATAACTTCTAATTTTTATGCTCATCTCCATTTCTTGGTTTTAATGGAGAATAAATACAAATATGCTGAAATGCCATGATGAAGTGTTGTATTTGCAGTATTTCCATTGATAAAGGCTAGAAATTTAGTGGCATCTCATCCAGTATTGCATACTAAACAAGCCCAAGAGGGTACCTCAGCTTCTGGGTGTTCACGTAAACCAAAATCTCAGACTTTGAGGTTTTCCAACAACTACAAATTGAGAGAGATAACTTGTTGTCTAGCTTTCTCCCCTTAGCCTCTCAGAACTTCTGAAAACAATTATTTTTATTGCTCTTATGTTTAGGAGTAGCATTTCCTGAAGTTAGGCATTTAAAGATGTAGTCTTGCTCTCTTGCAATGAGTTAACCATAAAGTCCGTGCAAGACTACTCAAGCCCTGTGACACTTGTGCAAGACTACTCAAGCCCTGTGACACTTGTGCAAGACTACTCAAGCCCTGTGACACTTGACCCTTCAAAAATCTGCTTATTCACCTGAAAATGCTGACTTGGAGTCATGCACTTTTTTCCTGTATTCTGCTGTGTCCCAGTGGAAGCCAGTGCACTTTGTTCTACTCAGGAATATTGTAACTTGTACCTACTAATTTCTGAAACTTCTATTACTTTTCAAAATTGGATTTCTGGATGTAAATTTGTGTAGAAGTAATTTATTTCTAAGCCATTTTAATAGGCTTAGGTACTAATTAGTTTCAATTTCTTGATTACTGTCTTTAATCATTTTGTGGCTGGTCACTTGACCCTAATGACTCAATCTTTCTAATTTGATTAGGAAGCTATGGGCACTGGTAAGACTAGTTGCCTGGATATAAACTGTTTCTGGAAGAACCTTTAACATAAAAGTCAAAAGAATATTTCCTCATATCCATCATTCCCCTCTTATTCACACTTGGTGCGTTCCCAGTTTAGTAGTTGAGGACTTCTAGGAGAGCTGATGGGTGTTCAGTCCTCTTTGATGCTGTACTAGCCATACACCAAGCTGAGCCTAGGCACAGCTTGTACTTCATCACTGAGAAGGGGAAAGATCTGTATGTAATTACTGGGTCTGTTCTCATGATGAAACTGTTTTTCCTAGAAAGAGTCCTTAAAAAGATAAAACAAGCTTAATATCAGTAAGTGACTCTGGTATGTCCATTCTATTATGAGAACCATGTTACAAACTACATTCCGCTATATGTGATTAAGGAGGAATTTAGTGTTTAATTTCCCCTTAGTTCCTACTGCATCTCTGATTTGTGTAAATAGAAGACTTATGAAAATACAGTACATAATTTTTTTTTGTATCAAGTGAATTGATTTTTGTGTGTGTGTGTGCGCTTTGCTTCAAAATTTTTCAGTTTCTTCTTGTATGTCTGTTTTCTTTTTTCATGCCTCTGCTTTTGGATCTTTTTTCTTTCTATTTGTGTCACACTTCCTTCTCCCTCCTCTGCCTTTCCTGCTCTCTGAAGTCCTCATTGCTTTTAGCTTGAATCTTATTTAATCATTACAGTACTTCCTGCTAAAACTTGCATAGAGATGATCTGTAAGATCATGGGAGTGTATTCCACTTTCACTTTCTTCTACTATTGGAGTTTGTATGTGCAAGGGTTAGAAGGCATTTGGCCAAGAACACCTTATGCTGACCTTGCAGGAATTTGATGGACTTTAATGTATTAAGAAGCGTGTATTCAAGGCAAAGCTGCTGAATCTAAGCACTTGCTATAGACGCAAAGGGCGCTATAGCTTCAAAGCTTTTCAGAATTTGTGTCTTGTTCTTATAATACCTCTGGAATGTGACTGTTTAGAGTCTTAATAATAATTTAATTAGTTGTCTTGCAGTCTTAAGTGGTTGTAGTTGAGGATTTTGTTCAAGGGTACTGAAACTTTGCCGTCATTTTTGCAAAAATCTGTGTTTAAACTGTTACTGAAGAATCTCAAAGCTGCAGCTGGAGAAGACTGATTTTTTTGCTTCTAGCTGGTGTGGAGGCAGTAATCTCTGAAAACAGGGTTGAGGACTTATTTAATGCTACAGCTAAATTTGTTAACATCTCCCCAGCTTTTTAAGGAGAGAAACAGATACAACCATTAGCTGACTAGTGATCTTTATGGTGTGTTAGCCAAGATGAAAAACTGATTATACCTGTGAATTGGTATTGTGAGCCACTGGGAGGTATAAAGCTTATCAGTTGTTTTCCAAGGTGGACAAGGATGTTTGGTCAAGAAATTTTTGTTTGGTTTTTTTTGTTGTTTTTTTTTTTCCTGTCCAGAGCTAAATCAGAAATGGTGATGATAATGTGAAGGAGAAAATGGATCAATATTCATGGAATTGAGTTCAGACCATTGACACTCTAGACACTGACTTTTAGTTTTGGTTATATGCAGCACCAAATGAAATAGATCTTTGGGTCCTGTATGAAGCTTTGGGAAAAGCTATAGTAGATAAATGTTTACAAAGTAATTGGTCTACGATAATGCACATCTCCAAGAATTTCTGCTGCATGTTGAAGGGAAAATGTTTGTGGTATAGAGACACTTTCATACATCTTGAATGTGTGAAATATTAATGCACGGTATATAAGGACACTATAAATGTTGATAAGAATTCATGAAGGCAATATGTTTTCCTTTCCTATCATACTATATCTAGAGAAAGAAAATTATTGTTAGACTGACAACAGCTTTTCCTTCATACTCTTTTCAGTGCATAACACTTATCTCTGCCGTTGCTTGAGCAACAATCTCTTGGATGCATCATGCAGGGTTCTCCACTCTCTGGAGTCTGCAGGTCACTGCAGATAAATATATGTTCTTCACGTGCATCCCTTTCACACCACTTTTTCCTGTCTCCAAAGGCTTCTCGGCCTTTTTTTCTTGACCCCCTCCCCTGTATACTCTCATGAGCTATATGCCTTCCAATAGTTAAGATTGATTTTTTTTTTCTTTTTTAACAAAAGAAAAAAAGTTTTTGAACAAAACTCTTATTCAACATATTTCTAATGATAGCACTAAATTAGATTCTCAGGGTGGAGGGCAGGAATTTTATATAACTGTTTCAGGATTCCAGCTGAAGCATACTAGCTACCTATTCTCAGTTGAAGTCCTTTTTTTTTTTTTTTTAAAAATTTAAATGTTATTTATCTGTAGGGGATTACAAGAAATTTATTATGAGATGGCAGCTCCACCTCTTGGGATTAAAGCAAAGATTTAAAGTATTTTCTATCTATCATTTTGTTTCCTATAACCTATATTTATTCTGCATTTTATTAATAAGTTGAAACCTTTATGAAGAGACAGAGCAGTCCAGTGAAGAAAGCAGTGGAGTTAGGTGGTGGGTATATAAAGTTTACTAGCTTGGCTATGGTCTGTTGTGTGGTTTTTCACAATTTATTTCACTTCCCTGTGCATATTATTATCATCATTTCACAGTCCTTTAAGATTTCTTTCAGAAACTGCTATAGAAAAGCTGCATGCTATTATAAGAGAAAGGGAGGGAATGACAAAGCTGAAAAAGACATTAAAATGTCTATATCTCTTCCCAACACCTTTTGGCAAATGTGCTATTAGAAATCATAAGAGTTTGGAATAATCATTATGGAGTCTGATATCTTTAAAGAGAAATAAAAAATTTAAAAAATTTTAAAAGACCGAACTCCAATCCACCCACCAAAAACTTTCCAGACCAGCCTGTGGAACAGCTTTTTATTGTTGGCTTTATCCTATCTAGGAGGATGCTGTCCACATGAAATTGTTAAAGATCATAAATGGTCCCATACTATTATTTATAACCAGAGTTTATAATTCCTGGCCTGGTCCCCTGGAGGTGAAGGAGAGGTGCTGCAGACAAGAGAGGGTAATATAAACTCTCCTCTCCGGTGGGGATCCTGAGGTGCCTGATAGATAATAGGGCTGTTTTCCTTTGGTGTCTCACTGTTTCCTGTGGGATGCTGCCCCAGGTCTGATGGGTGGACTGGAGGGAGACTGGCAACAGGCACCAGGAGGAGGGGGTTGGAAGAAATTCCATCAGGGTGGGTGCTATGAACCTGCACAGCCTTGCTACTCAGGGATGGCCAAAGTCTGCAGCTAACATGAGATGGGAGGACAGAAAGCAAAGACTTGGGTGGCAAAGGCAGGAAATTCTGTTTCTCCACAGTGTTCAGTGAGAAATTGAATTTTATTTTTCTTTTTAGTTGCAAGATTCCTTCATGATGTTTTACCTGCTCTCCAGCTGGCTTCAGAGTGTTGAAAGCTTGCATGGGGTGTTCCTCTAGTGGCTGCTTTGAAGATGGTGTTTGGGTTCAGTTTCTTAATGGCTACTTTAATGGAAGGTAAAGATCGTGGGGATGTATGAATCCCTGTGGTTAGGGCAACACCTTCAGTGTTGGGGGGAAGGTGGGTCAACATCCTTTTGTCACAGAAGGCCAGGGCAGCTACTTGTGTAATTCTTTTTGTTTTTCTATGTATACATATTGTCCATTATATATTGTTAAATTTAAAATATACCATCAGCTCTGTTTCTGAATGCACCGATAGCAGTGCTTTCTGTTGTGGTTTGTTTGTTTGACTTGTGGGTGAAACAACGGGGAACCCACAGATGGCATCTAATATTTAGGCAGGAAGAAGTCAGCATCAGTATCACAGAGGAAAGTGTTATAAATAGAAAATGTGTCTGTAGAAGAGCTAATTAATTTACTGTGAAAACACTAAGCAAGATAAGTGGTGCCAAATTCTCACAGGAATATTTTAAACTGACATCTTCTCAGTCTTTGGAATAACTTTCATTCTGCTTCAGCATGAGGAAGTGTAAAGAAGCTGTGGGAAGTCTGATAGTGTGTTGCAAGCTTTTCTGAATACCAGTTCTGCCAACTTAAACTCTGTCTTGGTTGTACAGCATGTGCTGGTAAGAAGAAAATGTGATCAGCTATCTCACAACTTTTAGTTGCATAAAGTATTCCCCTTTAACTCTTGGGGAAGCTCAGGGATGCAGTCAGCTCCATCACAGTGAAAAGCTGTGCAGCACACTGGAATTTCTTCCATGTTGAGGTGGGGCTATAATCGAGTTAACCAACAACAACAGATGGGTTTGTTCACTTGTTTCTTTTTTTTCCCTTGGCACACTTTAAGATCTGGATTTAATGTCTATGGTTAAATGATACTTCACCTTACCTCCCACATCTGGCCCTTTCCTTTGAGCCCTGGATGCAAATGAATAGCACGTCTGTTCCATGCGCCTTGCCTTAGACTTGAGATCTGTGGCATAATTCAGCCACAAGTTGATAAGATGCAGACACGAATTCAATCTGCTGTAACTAAACCTCACCATTTATAAATCTCTTGATGATACTGACACTTTAAACTATTTTTTTTCTTTCTGTGATATATGGGGTAGAAGCAGGTCTGGTGCGAATGCCAGCTAAACTGCAGTATGATACCTCAGGTCATGCCCCTGGGGCACTGGCCTGTTCACCCATTAATCCCCAGCTCCTGCAGAGCAGCCCAGTTTGTATCAGACTGCTGGCAAACTGGAGACTATCTGCAGCACTGTTTTGGAGGTACCAGCTGTGAGTGCTGAGCAGCTCACACAGAAATGGGTGATGGAGTCCACAGTGAGAGGAGCTAAAGTCCATTTTCTGTCCATCTTCTATTTATCCTTATCCTTGGCTGACAAGGAACAGCTATTTCTTCCTGAGATATTTTTGCTTACTACCTATAGATTTTTTTTTTTTATATTTAAGTTGAACCAACACAATTTTCTTTCTCATTTGTCAGCACACTTCATTTTTATAGTTTTTTTTATTGTTGACTTTAAATATTCAGCTTTAATATCCAGAACTTTTAAATTCCTTTTTCTGTAGTGGGAGGCTCTCAACACTTGTTCAAGGTATGGACTACATTACTTTGGAATAACTGGGGAAACCTTTCAGGGCAATAAAGCTCTTCCTTCTTGGAATAAATTTACTTAGTGTATTATTCTGGATCTTACAATAGTGCAATATTTAGTAGCTTTTGAAGAATAGCTATGAGAAATATACAAATAATGAGATGAAAATATTTTGAAATTAAAAATTCCCAATTTTGACTTCCAGAATTTTTTATTGTTCAATGTACATGCTCATCTGACTTCTTCAGCCACTCTAGTGAGCATGGTAAATGCAGTACCAGATGTGTTGAGACCCACTCTCTCTTTTTAGCATTTGACAAAGTTGCTGTCTGTTAGACTTATCTCTGGAAATAGCATTCAGGCCTCTTGATGCAGTGCTCTTGTTCAAATATTCAGCAGCTCTCATGGCTTCTGGCCTCAGTGAAATTTCCCCCTTCTTCCCCCTCCTTTGCCTCTACCCCCCTCTACCTCCAGTCTAAAGCCATATGGACTCCTTCACTCTGAGCACTAACCTTTGATGAATATGCCCTTTATAGCTGTTTGCTCCCAGAGTTTGCAAGAAGCAAGACTGATTTTGCAACTGGTTTATTTCATATCATAAAATCATCCTGGGTAAGTAAGGATCACAGAAATTCTGCATCTGAAAGTTGTTTTTTACCCAATGAACAAGTTCACCAAAGTTAATCTCTTCATGGAGCCCAAACCATTCCTTACTAATGAGAACCATGTGCACATCAAATAGCCCAGGTCTTGATGAAAATACTTTGATGCTGCAAATACAGAACATCTTCAGGTTAAATGCGCCAGCTGGCTCCTGGAAGGACTTGCTTGATCAACCCAGCCTGCGACAGGCTGTGGGCTGGATCCTCTGCTGCTTCGGCTGTCCTGCTGGTGTCTGCCTGAGTGCTGCCAGCTTGCAACGGAGGCAGCCAGCCCCCATGGGACACCCACCTTGCACAGTGGTCAGGAATCCCCTGAGCACTGGGGAGAGCTGTGAAGTCCTCCATTGCTTTACACTTAGCAGCTCTCTGAAGGGTGGGACAAAGCGGTGGTGTGGGACAGAAATGGGGTTTTGGAGGTCAGCATTAAAGTTCTGTGTTGGGAGACAGGAGCACATGCCAGCTCAGTTCACAGTGTTTCAGTCCCCTCGTGCAGGGCGTTTACGCTGCATACAGCTCCAAGCTATCACCGGAGCAAAGATCTCCAGAACCCACTTTCTCAAGTGTGCTACGTGAAACATATCTTTTTTGGCTAACTCATTGCAATCGGAGGCCAGGAAAGATACCAATGGTTTAGGGAATTGCTGAAGAGATGTTTTATACATAATCTAAACTTGAGTCTGTATTAAAGCTGATGTCATCACTTGCAATGTCGCTCAGCTTTCCTTCCCATTCAGAGTGTAAAGCAGAAACAAACTTGCTGTCAAGCTGGAATGATTGTTTGAAAGAGTTCAACCATCTCTCCATGTTTTATGGGAACTGGCCAGGGATGGGGGGATGATGGAACAAAATCCACTTGGACCAGGAGCGTTTGGGGGGGGGGGGTGGAAATCACAACTGCGAGGAGACCATATGCTGTGGCTGACGGGTAAATGCACAGGCTTTTTGTGCATTTATAGCCAAGATTAATTACATCTGCTTTATTACTTTCTATAGCATTGCAATGAGCACATAGCTTTACAAGTTTACCATTTGTGCATCTGCATGTTTATATGAAATGTTCCAGCTTTATTTCTTGTATTAATTATTCTTTCACAGCTAAGGACAGTTCTGACACTTATCGCTATGTAAAAAGATGCAGTCCTATTTTCCATCAGTGCTAATAATTAGACATAATAGCTAATTCATGCCAAATATGTCCCTGCAAACTGATCTGCTTTCCAGTTGTTTCCTGAGCATTGCATGGGATGACTTCTGAAGTCATCAGACATGAGATACTAAAATAACTGTGTGGATAAAAATGAAGTATTAGGGCTGAATCCTCAGATGTATTACAGTAGAAGATGCACTGATGATTTTAAAGGTGTTTTTTCTGCTCTTATGGTTATTGAGAACCATTAGACCCCTGCGTAAATTTTACTGATTGTTTTGTTTCTGTGTCCTGTCACCCTGAAGGCTTTTCCCATCAGGCCATTACCAGTACACAGCCTGTTTGGCCCAGCTTGTGCGCTCCATGCTGCAAAGGGAGGGGGGTGTGCACGGGGTGTGTGCAGCACTGGCTTTATCTGGAGTACATTGAATTTAGAGTCACTACTGTTGCTAAAAGGTTGCAAGCTGGAGTTAGCCCAGGGCAGGGCACTGCTGATGGTGTCTCTGCTAGCCCCTCAAACCTCCCCTGCTCCCTCTACCCTCCTCCTTCTCCCCGTCTCCTGCCACTATCAGTCCATCTAAAGGAAAGCAGCCTGTTAGCTACAGGGTCCTAACCAGGATCTGCCCTACTGCCGTGTCACAGCTTTTATTTGTAGTTATACTGTGTGCATCTGTAGCTTTATTTTGGATTTTAAGTCAATAAACGAGGGGTATTGTTCTTCCCTGCTCCCTTGCTGTGTGTCTCCTCCAGGGGCTGGATGCAACTGGGCAGTTCAGGTTCCAGGAGCTGCACCTGGAAGCCATCCTGTACTGCTCCCCCTGCCCACCCCACGGGGAGTAATAGTCTAATAGTTTACACGTGTATTTCAATTATCTCTTCCCTGCTTTCAAGCTGTGTTACCTACCATGCATCTATCATTATGCAATAGCAGATTCCGGGTATAACATCAAGACCATATTAAAGCCCTGCTTGATTGATTTCTTATAAAGATTAAGGTTGCTGACATTTTCCACCCTAACTCAAATAGTGCACGCTGGCTTTGATTATTTTCTATTCCACGCCAGTATAAATCTGAATCGGTGGATTTATGCAGATGCAAGGAGAAAATCAGATGTGCCGGCCAGGCCTTTTGATGTCACCAGCTGCCTGCTCTGATTTGCATGTATTGCTGCAGAAGGAAAACAGGAGTTCTCTTTGTCACTATTCACTCCAATTCAATAATTAATCTAAGACTGCACAGTCTATGTCATAGCTGGAATTATTGTGCCAAGGTTTGTCACTCTACCTTCATTTGTATCTCCGTGGTAACTGGCTGAGACAGGGAAAACAATCAGTGGGTTTGCTTAACCAAAATGTTAAGAGGGAAAACACATCTAGTTTTAGGTGCTAAAAGTTTTTCTAAGGGGGAGAGGAGTAGGGGAGGGGTCATGGAAGCTTTGAACCAGTGATGCTCACTTTGACAACAGTATTTTTATAATGGTTTACCACAAGTAAAGGGCTTCCAAGCTCACTCCAATTTTTATTTTTCTGCCACTGCCCTCTGTTGCAAAAAGGCACGGTCTCTAGTAGTAAGCAAGCAAAGCATGTTTTACTGAGCGCCTTGGTTCAAACCCTCTGCAGTGCTGTGCTGCAAGTCACGCTTCTACCAGACCCCAGGCAGCCCATGGCCGGCTGCTCCAGGGTGGCAGGGCACAGGCACCTTGGCTGCTGCCGTGTTTGACTGCAGGCTGTCCAGTTGCCTTTGTAGCACCAGTTTGTTTTCTCTGTAAATGCTGAGGGGAGGAAAGCGAAGAGCCTGTAGATGTTGCTGTTCACTTGGACACATGCCTTTATGTGAGGTGTAATTACTAAATTAGGGGGGTTTAATGCTCTAATTGTGATAGCTGATGCAGGTAGTGGAACTATTCAATCTATGTGAACCTCTGCTTCTCCTATATGGTTACTAATACTTTAGCAATATACTTCCATTGGTATTTTCCCCTTTCAAGTGAAAGCTGATAAAGGGAGGTCATCTTGCTTTCTTTTCTGGCATGCAGGTCTTACTGAGCCAAAGAAGTCAAGGGTTTGAGCCACTGAGCATCTTGGGCACTGCACCGCTGACACTTCTGGTCTAAGCTCTAGGGTGACTGTGCAACCTATTACAGGTGACAATGATGTCTCCCGGAGATCTGCAGAGCTACATACAGTTTAGGAGGAGTCTAAAATGACCCTGTGATCTAAAGAGGGGCAATACTGTTGAAAGGCTGGGGAGAAGAGGTGAAGCTTAATGCATCAGTACTGACACTTGGTAGGTCCTGGTCTAGGAGTTGGTATTTCTTGTCTGCTTTCTTTTTGTTGATTCAGATGTTTCACCCCAGCCTCTCTGAAGGCTGCTTTGAAGATGGCTCTCCTGGCTGGTTCAGACTGGAGCCTCTTCATGCTTCCCATTGAACTTGAGGCAGAGAATCAAAGAGTCATTAGACCAGAGAAAGTAAATAAGAAAGGTCTTCCAGAGCCTCCTTCACGTAAAGTATAAACCCAGACTGCAGGAAGGCATATGGTATTTGAGCCTCACTGGCTGAAGTCCTGCCTAATGGAGGCATTTCATGTCTTAAACAGAAATAAGAACTGGCAGCACGTGCTGTGTGGAGCTAATTTATAAATGTGTATCAGAGGTTTTCAAAGACTTCCTACTAAACTGCCTGCCCTTTTTTCTTTCCAGGATATTAAATAGAAAAATATCTAATTTCTATGTCATGGTCCTTTTTTTAAAAACCTGTGTCAAGACTGGGACAACTCTGTAAATTCCCAAAGATATAAACGCAAGATTTTGTAGGAATTTTTTACTCTAAAGATAAAACTAGAAAAGGTTAGGGAACTGGAACTCTTGCAGCTTGGGCCACAGATGGCTATGAGCTTTTAGACCCACAAGTTAGATTTGAGTTGTGGGTATTCGGAATAAGACTTATTTTGAAACCTGGGTTCTGAGGGTTGAAGGAGCTTGTGATATTGTGACCTAGACTGCTAGACTGCTAAGTGAGCAGAGGAAGTCTGCCTTCATGCTCAGCTCTCCCCCATCATGTACCTTTCCTGCCTCTCTCTTCTGATTCATATTTCAAACCACAAATCATGCAGGAAGATGCCCTCTATAGGTCATTTTATACAGTGGTGATTTACTCGCAAATGCTACACCAAGTACTTTTCTGTCAGTGTGCTTTAAATCTCATCCCTGTTGGAGCTGCAAGCCTGCAGCCTGTTAGTCCCCTGCAATGGGCAAGTCTGTGGGTTGTGATTATAAACCTAAATTACCATATTCTGTGTAATAGTTATTTTTCATTATCATTTTGCAGTTTTCTTGCCCTCTTCCCACCAAGAGAAAAAATAGGGTCTTCATAAATTGTGAATAAGATCCTGTCATTCGTGATCCATTGGTTTGTAGAGACCATTAATTGTGATTCCTCCTCGTTAAGTCTGACTATGAAGATCAAACAAAGACCAGTGTTGCATTAAGATTTTTTTTGTTGAGAGACAGCCATAAGCCACGACCTTATAAAACAAAGCAGTCAGTATTTTTATTAGTATAGAAGATATGATGCATTATACCTGTCATTTCCGTTATGTTTGTGGATGGTGCAGAGCTCTTAGAAATGTGGTACTCGACATTTAAGATTGATACAGCACCAATTAATTTAAAAATACAACATAGTACAAGATTCCTAGCTATTCTAGTTATTGAATTAGCACAGTATTGTGAATTGCTTGCATTCTGTATGTGAGAATCAATTTGTAAGCAGGTCATCAATGTTAATGCTGTTTTAACCTTTGCTGGTTTGCTTAAGGATATAACATTTGATGAGATGCTTACATTTTCTGGAAAAACTGCTCATTTCAGCCAACTAAATTGACCTGCTTATTGGTATACTGATGGGAAAAATGTACTCAGGATACAGGTTACAACCTAGATATTCTGGTCTTCAAACTTACTTAGAAAAAGCAGGCACCTGGTAACAAGATTGTGGTATCAGTGGTGATGGGAAGACTGGGGTCGAGGTAAGAGTGGCAGCTGGGAGTTAGTATCAACTACTTATTCTTAAGAGAATTATTCTGTTGCTTAGAGAACATCTTTAGAAGTACAAAATCTCTCAGATGAGCTGGCAGAGCCCAGGTTTGCTAGCCCAGCCATCTTCTAGACTTTTTAAAATCACTTTTCCTCCAGTTTTTAGTAACACTCTGTAGGAGTTCCCACTCATGTCTAGACATGCCTGTGCAACAGAGGGAAGCTCTTGATGTTGAATTATGTTTCCCTCAGTGAGGAGAAGCAGCTGTATAAAGTACCAAGCAACCAAGATGTTGTACCTTGAATACTCTGTATATTGTGCAAGAGAAAAAACAGCTTTGATGTACCACAGATAAGAGGTGGTTATTTTAATGCCTCTATTTGTCTGTAAGCCTGTTAGACTGAAGATGATTTTCTAAAGATGAACGTTGTTCTGGCTTTGAAAAGTGCCTTTATCATCAGCCCATGAAAAGTTAGCTCTGTGCTCTCACAGGGAGTCTTGCAGCTGAAGGCTTCATCAATGAAAACTGTTGTAGGTTTTACCTTCTCTGTCTGCTGGTTGTTCTAACTGAACTTCCCTAGAAATGTGTGAAGTTACTGGAGAGGGATCTGGGGCAGTGTTCAACAAACTGGCCTCAGTAGGTATTGTGAGAACTGGGGAGCTGACAGGAATCGGAGGAGGAGTAGGGAAGTTTTCAAGCCCCTATTTTAGTTGCATTTACTCTGTAGGGTCCTTATAAGGAATGAGACCCATCATAGAGAATGCAACTCTTTTATCAACATTTAGGATGAGGTTTTCAGGGTCAGTGATCTGAATACTCAGATGGAGCTGCCATGGAAATTGCCTTAAGTTGATCATGATACAAACCCTGCTAATTTGAAAACTAAATAAAGGTTAATAAAGTGTATGCTAAGCCACCAAGCAGAATAACAATCAGAAAATGGTATTCAAAGAGTTGCTGTACTGGGGAAACTGCTATTTGCATCTTCTGGGTAAACAGGATGGGCTTTAGGCATAGGCAAAAGAAGGCAGATGCTTCAGGCAACAAAATCGCAGCCTTAAGCCAGAGAGAGGAAGACCTAGGTTTCTCAGCAGCTGTTGTAGCTTTGGATTTGGCAGTGGCAAAAGAGTGTCTGTCTCAGGCATCCTCTTCCCCAGCAGGTCAGGGCTGTGCTATCCAGGGTGTTTTGCCAGTCGTGGACTGGCCTGCCCTGAGGTAATGTGCAGGTAGTGAGCCATCCACCTGAGCATGAAAAAGGGAGAAGAGCCAGCCATTTTACTGTGTTTGTCCTCATCACCTTCTTCTTCCCTGTCCCATCCACAGGGGCTGAGTTGGGTAGGGACTGCTGGGAGAGGGACAAGTCTGCTGCACAAGGGAAGTGAATGCGTGTGCCCCAAGGAGAAGCAGTCTAGACACGTCCTCTTGTTAATGGTGCATATGCTCATACCTCAGTACAGACCTGATGTTTTGGAGTTGCCACTCAGAAACTCAGCTGGTAAATATCAGCAAAGGCAGTGTTCAAGACTGAATGGAACAAAATGCTTGCAACTCTTTGGTATGCCCTTTCATTGTTCTCTGCTGGGTATGAAATAACAAAAAACCCAAAACCCCATCCTGGGAGTCAGGCTGGATTCGGAACCAAATACTAGAAGTTTTTTTTCTGAGCCTGGCAGGGTGATGCTGGCTGAATTCCTTTACACTGTGTCTGTGAAAGCCCTGCAACTGTGTGGGTACCCTCTTTGTTCAATAGCTGAAGGGCACAAAGAGCCAACTTCTATGTCCTTAAACTGCAAATAACTTGAGAGATCCTGATCCTTGACAGCGGACTGTTCATGAAAATCATCACATATGTTGAGTTAACTTCATCAAGCTAAAATGTAAGCTTTCTGTCATCTTTCATGTCTTCAAAACCTTTTTCCTTTTAAGTTAAAGCAAGGGAAGAAAAAACTTCTGAGAACTAGCACCATCTGTTGTGTTGAGCAATGTAGACATGTAACCCACTAACACACCTTAATCTTTTTTTTTGCCTGAGTTTGAATGATCTATTATATCAAGACTGTAAACAGTTTGGCCTATTATGTCTCTGCTTACCTTACAATTCAGTCTAATCTGGTGTGATGTATTCCCTAGCTCCCATATGAAAAATGAAGAATTTGCCTCTTTAGAAACTGCATCACTCCTAAGCCAAAATATCCATAAAGCAGTAGCTACTGTGTATTCACTTGCACAGAAACATCTATGAAGTTTTACAACTTTTGGATCCAGTTGCAAAAAAATGTCACCAGTTAAATAACAAACCTTATTCCCAGAGATCTGCTTGCATTATTGATGGTGCCTTTAACAAACAGGAAAACAAGTAAGGGGGTGGTAGTCTAGCCTCCACTTTGATCTCAACATGCAGTGGGGAAAAGCGTCAGCCAAACAGAGAAGGTATGTGTCAAAACAGAGGGATGAAGGAGGACATTGGCAGGACAGTTTCTGACCTTGTGTCCAAAGACTGCCAAAACTTCACAGTTTTCTGTTGATAAATGGAATAGCTTTTAAAGACACTGCGATTCCCATTCATTCCCCCTGGTGTTATCCCACACCAGACTCATGGTAGTTTGCAGGTGATTTCTCTCAAGCACTGAAGGGGAACTATCCACTGACAGGGAAAATCTCTGTGCCAATTCATTCACTGTAATATTCAGTTGCACACCCTTCTGGTCCTCAGTACTTAAAAGAACATAACTATCTCTACTGGCTTTCCTGCAATAGTATATTGTGCTAATTTGTCAATCTAATTAGTTCTTCTGATGTCTGCTGGAGATTAACATTGTTTGGGAGTGAAGAATGGAGCTGGGAGGCGATCTGGGAGTCAGGTGCATTGAGAGCTCTTCCTCTGAGAAAACAAGCTTTGTCTGTCCACATGGTATCATCAAACACCCAAAGCTGTACGCAGGAGACTTGATTCATTACAAACAACTGAGCTGTTCTGCCTTTGAGAGCAGCAGGCACGGTGATTGCTGTTCATGGAAAATATTTCACAGTCTTGAACCTTGATTATATACACAATATAAAATCATAGTAAACTATGTATACAGGTCTTGAGAGAGATGATGGAAGAACAGTGTGGTCTGCTTCCAGGTACTCTACTTCAGGTAGAGACTTAGGACAATGGTAACTCTAACTCTTCTTTATTAAACTTCAGACCTCATGGTGGCCTCTGTTCTTAGGGTGTTATATGATTACACCTAAAGCTGAAAGTCCCATTAACAGTATCTTAAGCAAAAGTTTGTGTCCAAGCTTGGACATGGCCCTTCTACAGTGAGAGAGGACTTGGCTGCTTCTCTGCCCATAGACCACAAAAACCATGAGAGAGTCAAAACTCTAAGTTAGTCTGATTGTATCTGAGAAGTTAATGCCTAAACTTGTGAGGTTTAGTCTGCAGGTCAATGTCTTCCTAAGCAGCTTGTTTGCTGTGAAGGTGCAGGGTTGGCTTAACAATGTGCTCTTATTCTCCTGGGCCATCTGTGTGTGATACATGAAGCTTTTGAGCTGGAAAGTGTGCAAAAGCAATAAAGCTATATAGTGCCTACAATAAGATACTGATCTGCCTCTTCTGTTCCAGCTAGTGCTGGTTCTGTCATGCTTATCCAGAAATATTTAGATATAAATGAGCTGTGAGTATCTTCTATTTGTTGCAGCAACAGGCAATTGAAAGACTAAAATAAATGTAATATTCTCAAAATAAATCTAGGGAAAACCAACAGCCTATCTTCAACATTTTGGCAGCTAGCGTTGTATTTATTTTTCTTTTCTCTGAGTCAAACTGTGACATTTTTCTTCTCTCAGCAGGAGGAAGCCAAAAGCATATATCGGGGTGGTTCTGTGAATGGCTGAAGCATTTATGGCATTCAAATAAGCATGTTTTGCCCAGCTGTTTAGGAGAATATGCTGCATAATTGGTGTAGCATAAACAAAGTGACTATTGGCGAGCACAGCTGTCATTTTCATAGTCAGACTTGATGGAGAGTCAGGGAGTAACTTGTTATGGAAATCTGGTGGGTCTGTTTTGTCATTATTAATTTGTAAGCTTCCAGAAGAATCTAGAAGATTTCTCAAACAAACATGATGTTCTTGTCTTTTGTGCAGGGAACACCATAATCACTTTCCTCATTGTGCAGGGAAAACCATAATCACTTATCATTGAGATACCACACTATTTCCCTTAGACTCTTATTTTTAGTATCCAAAATTAATTTCTAACATCTCTTTTAGATTTGTGTGTGTGAAGGGAAGTAATCAAACCAAACTTAATCAGCGCTTTTGAATGTGGGTTGTTTTTTTGTTGTGTGTTTTTGTGGGGATTTTTTTTTTAAATGAGAATGGAGGATGATTTTTAAAACAAGCAAGTAGCTTTTGTTTAAAAATAGACCATATTCAGTAATCAAATCTTAAAATCTTAATGTGCTGAAAAGACCAGTAAATAACTTCTTGAATCACATCATTGCCAGATCTGAGCTATTTTCCTGAAGCTGTGAAATAATAAGAAACTTGTTCAGAGGATGAATCTCTCCAATTGCAATAGTTCCCTGAACAGATACACTCTAGAAATCATAAAGGGCTGCTACTTCTGGTACCATGATTTTCCAGCCAGAGATAAAGGAGAGAGCATTTTGATAAATAGACCTTTTCCACACCAAGGAATGGGTGGAGGGGAACTCTGCCTATTCAGTTATTGGCATGAGGGACCTTCTGTCTTCAATAAAGACAATACTAAGCCATCTGGGCAATGGAAATTTGGGATAATACAACACCACCCCCTTCACTGACTTTCCCAATAAAGACTGCTATGGGACTCAAAGTTAGTGTAAACTTGGTTCTGCGGCCTCTTCAAGAGTCTCCCAATTATACAGATTCACTTTTTGTGTGTGGTGGGACTTGCGGTCTTTTAGATGGATGTGCCTGGATGCTCTCCTACTGCGAGCTCCCCAGGGGAAGTGAAAGGCTTTCAAAATTGAAAAGGAAAAGATGAGGCTTAACACTTTGTAGAAAACACAGAAGTGAAGGGTAAGCCAGAACAGAAGTGATAGGGGTTGTGCACCACTGTGCTCTTGCAGGTGGATCCTCTTCTCCAGGTCCAATTACAAATGCTCAATGACTTTGAGTTGCAGAAAATGCTGCACTCCAGGGAGTTTTTTCTTTGGGCTCTGAGGTTTAGATACTTGTTCACTGCTCCTTACCACAGTCCCTTTGTGTCCATCTGTGACCTGTGACTCTGCTGGCCCCAAAGGTCCAGCTAAGTGACCAGGAGAAAGACTCATGTCCCTACATCTCTACCTTGGGGGGGGATGTCTCTTCATTGGATCTACTATAAGGAGCATGTAACACAAACACGAGCAGAACAACTAAAACTAGACATGGTCGAGCACAGTAAGAAATACCAAATGAGGATTGTCTTCAGCTTGGGAAGGTGGCTGTATTTGTTTTATCAAAGGCTAGAACAACTTACAATATGAAGCTTAAACTGTAAGTTTTTGTGTTTAAAAAAAAAGAAAACCAAACCAAAACAAAACCAAAAAACACCCCCAAAAAACCCCAAACCCCAAACAACCCAACTCAACTGAAAAATCTCCACCAAAAGTCCTGAACCAACAAACCAACCAAAAACACCCTCCTGATAACTGGGAATGGGACTGTGAGGTTTTTTAGTGTATTACAACCTTCTCTTGAAAGCCTATAAGCAGAATCCGAGGTAGCCATGGAAGAGACCTGATGAGAAACACGTGAGGTTAACCTCTTTGAATAATAATGCCATCTGCAGGAGTTTCCCAGCCATCAGCCCTTGTCCCAGAAGACCATTTGTACTTCACAGCATTAATATTCATTAGGTGTAACACCATATGTTGCACAGCAGGATGCATTGCCAGCAGACTGTTTGTCATAAAGCCAGATTTAATAAAGCATTGTAAAACAAACATTATGATGATAAATACAAAATGACAGGCTAATTAAGAGAATCTTAATTGCCATTTTTCCGTAATAACATTTGTTTAGTATGTATCTGTCTTGTGCTAGTACCTTCCTTGTACAGCTTTTCACTCTGTATTGGCTCCATAAGGAAATCTGTGTCTTGTATGATTTAAGGCATTTAATGTTCTGTTGGAGGAAATAAATTCAAAATTAATGAATTGTTGCTACACTATGGTTGTGCATAATCATTGATCCCCAATCTCAATGAGTACAAAAGAATCCACTCCTGAAATACAGATTTCAGAGGGGTGTCGGTTGGTTGGGGATAGCTTAATGCCCCCTCTTGAGGGAATAATTTGAAAATGCAGCAGTTGCTGTTCTTTGGACAGGTACTGTGCAAATCTTTTACAGAAGGAGCACTTTTCAGTGGGCAACTTAGATATAAATTGCAGTTTTCCCATAGCAGTGCACAGACTGAAAGGTCTCTTTCTTCCTCTTTCTCTACAGCAGAATTGCATTATTGCTCCGTGCCCCTACACTGGTGACTTCATGGTAGAGGAAGGGATTTAAAGAATGTGAAATGATATTATGAATTAATGCGGAGAAGTGACACCTATTTTTCTTCTTGCTGTTATCTTTCTATCATAGTAGTTGTTGCCAGTGTCAGGAAATTAATATATCCTTCCTCAAACCTGTCAAGGCGGTAAGTTACAAAACTTTCAGAAACTTTCATAGTATTTCTTCATGTTCTTTGTACTTTGCACAATGTTTGTATTCTGGCAGTTACCTGACACTGTTATATGAGGAAGACAAAGAAAAAATCATGACCTGAGAAGACCACAGCAGAACTTGTATGGGAGTCTTGCCCATCGTAACGGGGGTTGTAATTGGTTTTTAGTCTTCATCTTGGTGAGGTTTCCTCTTTCACAGGTGCCATTTTCTACTGTAATGTAGATAATTTGGGCTTCTGCCTCTGACTGTGTACCATTTTGTAGAGACAGAATGGTGACCATAACCAAAATCAGGTACAAAACTGAAAGTCAGGGGATGAAAAAGAACAACCCTCTGAGAACAATGACATGTTTTGAATTTTACCACAGTGTCTTTCTGTCCAGATATCTTAGACCCGTAATTTATTTCACAAAACAAAATATCCTTAAGGACAAAAAAGAGTGAAAAGTGACCAAAAGAATATAATTCATTGATTAAAGTATTTCTTTTGCTATTGTACCTCAGGTGGAATAGTTTTATGTAGCTTGTGTTGCAGATTTTGAAATGGTAGTGTTTCACAAACTGGACTGTACTTGGTTTTTTGTTTGGGTTTTGTTTTTCATTTGTTTTCCCCACTCTCCAAATTGTAACTGCATGTGTATGCACCAGGTCTTTCCAAATGCATGAAGTTTTCTGTATTGAATTAATGATACTGACTGCTTAAGGAACTCCTAAAACTAGTCAATATTTTATTCACTTCCCACCTCATCTTTGTCATCAGATTAATAGGGAAGGTATAGAAAAAGTAGAAAACCTGGTGTGCTGTTAGCTTCTTTTTCTTTTTCTGTTTTACTTAACTTGTGATAAAACTGCAGCTGAAACGTTAAATAAGCATAAAAGGTCTTGAGGTATAAAGGAGATTGCTGTAGGGAGTAAGGTTTTTTGTTTGGTTGGGGACTTTTGGGCTTTTTATTTTGAGGGTTTTTTTGGACCAAGTAGGTGAAAAAGATTTTATTTCTTCTGTGAACATTTCCTGAACTGAAATTTACAGTCCTTTCCAGTCTCCTGCCTGGATTATCTCCCAACAATGCCTTGCATAGCATTTTACTTTTGGTTTTCTCACTGAATACTACTTTCTGTACTCTTGGTTTTTGACCATACTTCTCAGGTTTCAAGATTGTCTCCTTAGCACACATAAATTACTAGTGCAGGATTTTCTACTTTATTCTGTCCTCCTTTTTTTTTACTACTTTCAATCTAGGCTTGAACCACATTACAACCATTACTCATTCTCTTTGCTTGCTGTGTTATCTTCAGATGACTGTCAGGTGTTTGACATTGCCTGTGATAATCAATTCTCTTTACATTGTGCAGAGCATCAGGTAAGCAAAATATCCATCTCCACCTTGTGTAGTCTCAGCAGATATTACTAAAAAAAGAAGAAAATTCCTTAAAAAAAAATCACTGTGGCTGAAAAAATTGTATTCCTAGAAAAAAAAGCTTGGGAAAAAATGTGAATGTTTCCAGAAAAGGTATCTGAATTACTGAACAACCTACAACCTCAACTTCAGGTGAGGCCTTAGTCTGAGAAAAAGAAGCTCTAGTTCTCTGACAGGACCATGACTTCATCTGAAATTTGTGTTAGTGCTTCACCTTGTCTGACAGTGTAATGGACCAGTCATTGTTGAGAGAAGGCAATGTAGTTTTCCTTGTCATCTGGACTGCGAAACACCTTCTGGCCCTCCTGGCATGTGAAAGGGAACACACAGAGAGCTAAAGGCTGTGTTTGAAACTCTTCTGCAAGTGGCATTGGATGCCACAAAAATCAATGGTGGTCGTGGTGGTAAAATCACCCTGGGGTTCAGGAGCAAAGTTTTGACAAGGACAAATTTAATAACGAATAAGTATTTTCCCTTCCCCAAAAGTGTGACTGGGCCAGACATACTCTTGAACAGGAAAGACAAGGTAACTGCAGAAAGGTAGTGAAGTAGAGTGATTTTTAGAAAACTGGAGATGGATTCTGAAGGCACTCAGTGAGCCATTTATCTGTTTAGAAATGGTCAATGCAATGTTTAAAATCCTCATCTTCACCCAAGATCTACAAAGAGTTTAAAATATTTGTATTGGATTGTTTGTCCAAACACCTTCTACGTTTTCTGACATGGAAATTTTCATGCTCCAAAACTTGAACTTGATTATTCAATTAAAATCAAAGAAACTTTTAACTTACCTAGTGTTTCCTCATCTTCTACTTTTCCCACTAATGTGAACAGAGAATTTTGCTGCTCTTGGCTCTGAAACACATCATTTGGGAACAGGTAACATTGACATGGTGCTGTGGCGCCTTGTGCTGCTGGAAGCTTGTTGTTTTATGGTGATGAGCAAAGCGGCAATTTGGGTTTTTTAGGCAACTCATAGAATCATAGAATAGCTCGAGTTGGAAGGGACCCATAGGATCACCGAGGCCAAGTCTCTGCTCCTTTCAGGACTGTCTTGCGGGACTCATGATCCCATAGTGTGATCCTGCCACCCTCAAGGTGGAGCTGCGAGTTCCAATGTCAGTAATAAATGGAAGAGGCAGTAATTGCATCTGCTTTCCCCCAGACAATTCAGCTGGACCTGGTGTTCCTTTGCTAGTGTTGGCCACGCTAAGCTGTGGCTTGGCGCTGGTAATAGCTGTCTTACAGGTCCCAGGGGTACTTGCACCTCAGGGCAAATAGTGATCGATTCACAGACTCTGGCTTAGGAAAGTAATTCGGCACATTGGGAGTTGAGGGGTGAATATACTCTAATTTATTTCAAATAGCAACTACATTTTTTCTGTCCTCACACTTTCCTCTAGTGTTGTGATCAAAAATAGATAAGGAGATGTTGAATTTAAGGTTCTGCTCTAGCCCTCTTGACATCAGTGGGAATTTTTATTCAGAAAAAGAAATGTGAACTCGTATATTGTGGGTTGGAAACTTGTTTGTGGTTTTGGCCCATTTGCATTTTGTGTAGTTTTTAGTAGTTTCCTATTGAGAAAGCCCAGTGTGAGTTTCCTCTCTACAGAAGGCTATCTGTCTGTGAGCAGTGACATACCAAATCAATGGTACGTATCAGTCTTCTCGCTTCTTACCTCATTCAGTAATACTATGCTAAGAGATGTGCAGTATACATTAAGAATGGATTTTTAAGAGACCTTTTAAATAAAATATTTTCAATAGCTCAATGTTTCTTGAAGTCTGCATTTGTTTTGACAGCTTTGTCATCTTAATCACTTGAATAAGTAACAGCAAGTAGAACTGATTTTTTCATACTTTAATGTACCAAAGCTTTCAAAACAGTGGAGACAAAAGAAAAAATGGATTTTTGCCTTTCCATAATAAGCAAGTAAAGTTATGCTCTGTTGCTGAATCTGCCATTGACAACTAGATTTTTGACAGGCTTTTCAATGAGATGCTGAGGAGAGTTAAAAAATTAAGAATTGGGCACATGCAAGCTTATAGGGTCAAGGTAATAAATAACAGTAAAGAAATGATGGAGAACCTCTGCAGCAGCGATTCTGTTCTTTGATTTGTAACCTCTAGGTTCAATAGATGTGATTTTAAAAATAAAACAAATAAAAATTTAGATAAAGATCAGATCTGAATAGTATTGAAGTGCTGTACATGACTTTCAAAAACAGTTAACCTTATTCCCCTCATAATGCTAATGTGCATTGTCATCTGGGTAGCTCTGAAGATCACGAAAATGTCACCTCTCTTATCTCTGCTGCAATGTTTGTAACATCCAGTCTTCATGCAAGCACAGGCTGTGCTTCAAGATGCTGTGGAAGTTAATCGTTTGTATTTATTAAAAAGCATCTGGGAAAATTGATATTCAATGCAATGTTATCAAATCAGGTTCAGTTGCAAACAGCTGGAAGCTACAAGGATATTGTGGGATACAGGAATGGTGGCTGAACCCTTGTTTTGACTTAGTACTGCTGCTCTGAAGCTGACTAAAGGGCTCGTGTTTGAGAGCTGCTAGATGGCCATGGCTGGCTAAGGCAGCTTATTTCCCTCCAAACTGGACTTCATGTGGATGGAGGAAGAGGGGTCCTCCCTGAGCGGGTCCTCCCTGAGCAATTGCTCAGTGATGAGCAAGGAGTGATGCCCTGATCACCACTCTGGTTGGACGTGCCTTGTTGGCCGAAGGGGGTAGCATTCACCTCTCGTGAACAGAGGATCCAGGACAGCTTTTAAAGCATCTGAGAGCACAAGTAACGAGGTAGGGCAGTGAACCGTACTCCAGCTTGTTATTTCCAAGGACTCAAAATATAAATCATCCTCACAAAATGAGATTGAAATGAAACATGACAAAATGAAACAGGTATCTGAAAAGATTTTAAAGAGCTTTGGGTTATTTATTGTCAAGCCAGCTGAGGAGGCTAAGAGAATAAAGCATCCAGAAGTCAGACTTAAGGTTCATAAACAGTTTTTGCTGTAATGAGTTTAATCTTAAAAAAAAATTAAAAAATTCTGAAATAAAAAACCAAAACCCAAACCCCAAAAAACCTCAGAAAAAAGAAAACCAAAAAACCCTTTCAGATTTGACCCACTAAAAAATAGCCAGGTGTCTTCTCTTAAAAAGTCCTTCATGCTGTTTTTTAGTATGCTCCCACAAATGGTCACTCTGAAGTCTAAAGGACAGTGTTAATTAAACAATGTCTCTTAGTAAGAGAAAATAACACAGCAATGGCTTCTACATCTCTCTTCCAGCTTCCTTCCCATGCAGCCCTGATTGTGCATGACTATGCAAGTAACTCAATACAAATAGTAAAATGGTTAATATATGCCACTTCTTAATCTATTGAATAAGGATGCAGGCGTCTCCACTGGATAAGGGGCTGCATAAACATTATGCAGAACTAACAAATATTAACATGGTTGAGTGGGACTTATGGGAAAGCTCAGCTAACTCAGAAGCATTGTTTGTGGGAACCATCAGCAGAAAAACTACCTAAAAACCTCATTATTAAACAGAATGTCCACTTTACACTGGAGTCAACCTTTTTTTAAAAAGGATTAACAGAATTTTGATGCTCTGATATTTTATGCATTTGCACTTTTACTGGCAGGATCTTTGGGATGTTTGCTAGCTTACTACCTTTCTTAACTTGAACATGAGTGATGGCTTTGCACCTAGAAAAGAGAAGTAGTGCCATAAGACTAGTGGACATGGAAGGCCATAGTCCTTAATGAAAATTATTATTGGTACTGTATTTTAAAAGAGAAAAAAAAATTGTCATTGACTGGAAGTTATTTGCTATGCTGTTAAATCATATTTTTAAATTGTGTGGGTAGCACATGCATTGGTATTCCTGTGTACAATGTGGATGCTTTTCTGAGCTATACTATAAGCTTCTTACCATAGTGAAGAAATGCCATCAGTATGTGACTAGCTTTCTAAATTATTCAGGAACAGCCAGGCTGATGTGAATTAAGGTTTATGCACAGTGACATTCTGTGCTACATTTCAATCTTGGAGGAACATGTTAAAAACAAGCATGACTATAGGACAGGAAGATATGTGATAGGAAAGGAATGAGAGCTAGAAAGAATAAAGTGGTGACTAACTTTAGAAAATACTGTCAGCTTCAGTGAGCTACATGCAACAAATGAAGCTGGGAAGGAATGAATGAAGGGGCATAGGATAAGGCAAAATTGTTAGAGGTAATTATATGTTGATGTTAAAACAAAATGTTGACTACCTCAGATGATACCTGTGATATCCAGGCTATCCTGTTTCCTGGCTTTGACACTACTTACATTTTACACATATAACAGATACTTGCTGCATTTTGAATTTCATCTTATCTGGGGCTTTTCTGCAGCAAGAAAATAGCAAGTTTGTGTCCTAATCAGATCAGTAAACAATAAATCCATTACAAAAAAAAAAAAAAAAAAAGAAAAGCCAACTTAGAATAAAATAGTCTAAATCTTAAATGGACATTATTCTTAAATTTAGCTGTGACTACTTATGCTCTCAGTATCCTCTTGTGCATTTGCTGGAGAATGTCTGGCTAGGTGTTTTCACATCTGCAGTAAAGCCAACCCCTAAATGTGAAGTGCAGCACTTGGGAACACTTTGTGATTTTTGATGATCCCCAGAGGACTTTGGGGCCTGTAAAAAGCAAAGAAAGGATTAGATGGACCCACAAATGCATTACTGTATTTTCATCTGCAAGAGGAACAGCATTGCTCCAGCTTGGTCCCACATGTTACATTACTTCGAACAATGACCTTGCCAGACTGTAGCTACTGCTGTATTTGAGAGGTAGAAGTGTTAGACTTGGAAATTCTCAAAGCAAAATTGGGACTTGAAGGAAATATTGTGATTATTTTAATAAATACTTATTTCCTTTGTTTTATTAAAAGACAAAACAAATCCTCTAATGACCAACTTCAAAAAAACCCACCAAAAAAACAAAAGTGAAAGAAGACCATAGAGCATCAGAAAATGAAAGACACTGATGGAGACTAACAAAGACATGAGTCAGTGGAAGCTCAGGTTTCTGAGGTCCTTCAATCCTAGTCCAAATGGCAGCAAGGCAAACTTATCAGGCCCTTGAAAAAGAACCATTATCCTCAAGAATATGTGATATCTTCTTCCAGATTCCTTCAGGAAAAAAATAGATGTATTGCAGAAGAGAGAAGCACATTAGCATGGGTGATGCTGCAGGTGGTAGAGAGAACTCCAGCACTGAAAAGCAGCATCCCAAATTAATCATGGTATGATTTCATACAATGGAATTTATAAGAGTTATTTCTAATAATTTTGTCATTACCTACAGCCGGTTTGGTGCTGTATGGGAGAAGAGGTCCTTACAGTGGAACAGTTTGTGTTGTTAAAACATTAAGTGGCTTAGATCAGAGTCAGACCCTTTGCAGGTAATTAGATGTTTTTGAATTGAAAAAATGCCTGTGTAATAAAAATGAGGAAGGCTGTAGACTCGTTTTAGTTGGAGATTGGTTCTCCTTTTTGCTTCCCCCTTCTTGATGACTTCAGCCTTCTAGTTAAAAGTTTAGTGTCCTGTCTAGACAATTGTTTCTTAAACATGCTAGTGGTGATACTTTGTTTTGAAGACTGCATGTCTGCTTGATTTATGCTAAAACTGTGATGCAAATATGTGATTTTAAACAGTGAGAAAGGAAAAGCTAGCAAAAATATAGTTAGTGTGATGGTAATAACTGTGGTAAGCTTTTGACTTGCTGACCTACAATACTTATTCTTTATTCATTTGTATAAATGTTAAATTTAGTGTCTATCATAGACTCCTCTGCAGTAACTTTGAAAATACAGGGTTAGTCTGAAAAGAAATTGAAATGTTTCCAAGCCCTGTGTACATCTCCATGATCAGTAGAATAAGAATTTATTGTTTTTTCAATGGGGGGAAGGGGATCCTCAGCATCTCCCCCACATGCACACCCTGAGCCCGAGCTCTTGGTGGAGACCCGAGATTTGAGGGCACTTGGTCACTGGAAGAGGAGAGAGAGTCAGACTGCTGATTGCTTTTCCATAAACACTGAACTGTCTAATTGCTCTTATTTGCTGTAATGTTGTGGATTTTTCATCTATTCATTTCTGCCAAACCAGCTGTGTCTTTTTATGAAGGCATGAGAGCATCTCCTCAGCTAAAGGGAATTCTGGACTAGCTGTAGTAAGCACTTCTCTTGCTTTTTTGGTTTTTCGTGGGTGTTTGCATATTTTGTGTATTACTGAAAGATTATACTACTTAGAAGTACCCACGGCAATTACAAATTTCAGCCTTTTCCTTCCTATTTCAGGCAAGAATGAAATGCAAGTGCATGAGTAAAAAACCATGCCAATAACTTGTCAGTGCAGAACACTTAAACAGCTTTCATTGGATATACATCTTCGAAGTGCCTTGTAAACAATGACAGACATAATGGTTGAATGCATTAATCACTTCTGAGATGTATTGACTTGATTAGATAATTAGCTAGTTTCTTTTACGCTATAGGGCATTTCAGTCTTCAGCTACTGGCTTCTGGGGAGAAGTATAAATGTTTGGACTTCTCCACCTGTGATTTTTTCCAAGTATTCATTGGGGTGCCTGACAAATTTTCTGGTTCACCTTCATTTCCTACCCAGCCCGAGGTATGCTTTTTACCTCCTTGAAAATATCCAATGAGATTTTTTGCTTTGGGAAAATAAAAGGGGGAGGCAGGATGAGCAGCAGAAGCAGATGTCTGCTGCTGCATCTGCTTCCCTGCCAGACGTGTCCTGCAGCTCCCAGCTCCCAGATGCCCCACTGCAGCCCGCGCACTGTGTGTGTCCCTTGTGTCCAAGGTGCTTCTGCACCATTTGAAGCTGACATCTATTGCTCAGAGGGTGGACTCTGGTATAATCCGTGATGAATCACCAGGGATGCTGCTTGGAGAGCTACTTATCTAGGAATACTATTCAGTGCCTCGGGAATAGTGGAGGGAAGGAGGTGAGTAAGAGGTTGTTTTCCCAAGCATGCCCTTTTTGACCACAAAGTCAGGTCCAAGGGGATTTTTAGCTCTCTTATCTTGTGCTTAGACTCTGGAAAGTCTGCCAGACACAAGAGGCAATGGTTTTTTTTCTGTGATAGCTGTCTGGAAGCAGTCCTCTCTTCTCATTTCTACTCTACACCCCTCTGGGCAAAGCAAATCAGTCTGGTATTGGGAGAGGAAGAGACCACTCTGTGGTTCAAAGCCTTCCTACTCACAGTTTATCCCTATGCTGATTTTCCAAGGAAGAGAGGGGAGAATTTAATCCCACATCTGCAGTGGGGACACTGGCTCGCAGCCCCTTTATGTGTGGTGCTGGTGCTGCTGCCACAGAGGGTAAAGCCCTAAGGAAAGCAGTTTCCAGAAGATATTGGGCTATGAGGGGTGGGATAAGAGGGTTTGAAGGGAATGGGAACCTCTAGGGTCAGGGACCTGTAATCTGGGAGGCCTTTTGGGCAGGGGAAGTTGGGTGACGAGTGCAGGAGCTTGTGGGCTGAGGGCTTTGGTCAGGAAGCGCTGCTCCATGCCTGACTTCCCCAAGGCTGCCATGTCATCTGTTTCCATCCGTGTGGGCTACATGTCACGTTGCTTAAATTACTTTTGCAGTTGAAATTGTGAGTCCCTTAGGTTTACTCTTTGGGATCGCTTTGCATCAAAAGCTTTCCTCTAAAATTCCCCTGGTTGCAGACTGAGACTTGTCTATCCCTCCTCCTGTCTGCAAGGAGTTTGGCAAATGAATTCTGTGCCTCCAGTTTCCAGTATAACCTGATGTGGCAATAAATAATGATCTGTCCCTGAAGCCTGTTAAAATAAATACATCTTAAAATGTCTAATTAAAAATCAACCAAATAGCTCATACCTGTATTTATTTCCTTCCAAAATATCTAGGTTTAATCTCCAGAGCATAAATAATCTTTCCTCTGGTAACATTAATAGCAGGGTATTATCTATCTTTTCTATGTAGGAATACAAATAGCACATATGAGCTCCACACTCCTTCCCATCCCCAAATATTGTGTACTGGCATCATCAGCAAAGGTAGCAGCACGTGAAATTTCTATGTTTAAAGAAATCATTTGAGGAGGTTTTATTCTTTAAATGTAATTCACATTGTCCAATATTACTGAAATGATTGGGTAATAGCTTCTGACAAAGGGGCATGGTTTTAGTGTTTGGCTTTCATGGAGGCTCCCGAGCACTTTCAAATGAAATCAGTATCTTAATCTCAGTTTTTACAGATGGAAAAGCTGGGATCCAGAATGGGGAAGTGTCTGGCCTAAGGTTTCCCAAAAATCCTTGAAATTGAAGCACAGTCCCTGAGTTCCCATCTAGTCCATTAATTTCAGGCAGCTGCCAAGTATCATATCCTTATTTGTGTTGCAATAGCACTTAGCAACCTCTGCTGGGGTCAGGGCCATGGTGTTGCACCAGACAGCCAGCAACCATCCTCTGATTTGTATGTTTTGCAACCTAAACAGGCGCAGCCAGGAGTCAAAAGAGGATGGAAAAGTGTTGAAGTGACATATATAAGACCAGAACTCAGGGGAGTGAGTAATTTCACCAGGAAGTTCTTTAATTTCAGCAACTGGACAATGATTTCTACTTTGGCGTTATGAAAACATCGAACAATTACCATGGGGTAAACCTGCAGTCTGCTAGCAGGAGGCTGGTGTAAGCAGAGCAGACCATCAGTCAAACACAGTACATGCTGCTGGCAAGAGGGTGTTTACTCTGTTCATAAATGTATCAGGTACACCTCTGAAATTTGGTGTCATATTCCAGTTCAACACAGCACGTGGGGGGATTTTGCTTTCTTTTAATGGTCGTATCTATTGTCTATGCTAAGCTAAAAATGGTGCTTTAGTAGAAATGCAGTGGTGGTTCATCTATGTAACTAACATCCGTAAGGGAAAAAAAAAGTGAGTTTTTATCTCAGTATTTCTAGCAGCTGTTTTGTTTTCTTTTAACTGTCACAAGACAATAACATATACGCTGAAAACATATCCCTGCTCAGTGGGTGCAATTCTGTTCTTGCAATTTTTAAACAGTAACTGCTCCAGTTTGATAAAAGATCTTTGTGTTCTAATTAGTCAAAAATAACAGTCCTTTCAGCAGACATATTTTTGGATAGCTCTAGTCATGAGTGACTTGGTCAGCTGCTAATTTAAATAAACAGAATAATGTTCATTCGGCATCCAAAATGCAATGTCACTAAAAGGAGGAAAAAAACCCACAAAGTTGTCTTGAAGGCTTTGCCATAAAAATAAATTCAAAATGTAAGATTTTTCCCTTCCCTGATAGAGCTGGACAGCAGAATCCTCTGCTCCAGCATTGGATTATCTATTTTTTTATTGTTTGTCTATGTTTTCCTAAAATTGGCTGTGATTGTGCTCTCCCTCAAACTGGTGATGATCGCTTGAAGTTAACTTAACAAGCGAACAGATGTATTCTACAGGTTTTCTGTGGTAATGTGTCTGTGATATGGACATTTGGAATGGTAGGGTTTTCAACGACAACTCTGTTCAGACATCTTTCCATCGTTTGATAGGAGTCATTCCTTTGTAGCTTTTAGGGGAAGGCAGGTTGCTTTAAAGTATCAGGAAGGGTTTGCCAGGAGCAGACTTATTCTAGGTGAAGTGCAAGCTATATATTTCCAGTCTGGCAAGGTGCAATTACTACATGCAATTGCAATTATTACACTAGTGTATAACTAGAAGAATACTTACACCAACAAGCAGAAGTACTGGTTAGGCAACAAGAGTTGTTAGAGTCACTGACAAGGAAGAAAAGGGGGCTTGCAGACTGTCTTTTCCAGCTCTGTGACTGAGGACAGCCTGTCCTTTACAGATTTAACTCTCACCACCTGCATTCCCCTACAGCACTCAATTATCCATTAAGGATTTTAAGAGAAACAGAATGGCAATTAAGCCTGATACAGTAGTGTGAAAGCAGTGGAAGCCCTGGGCTTGCTGAGAAATCTATCCATAAATGAATTAACTGCACAAATAATTCCAGCTAATTAGAGGTGTACATTCCCCAAATAACTTTATTCTCTCATTTACTTAATTGAGTTGATGGTTGCTCTGGGATGGAACAGCAAAATGTTCAGTGGCTCTGAGAGTAATATCACTTAGACTAAATCTTTTCAAACAGTCCAGGTTTCTTCTGCTAACCTCGAATTTGCCACAGAATCAAGATAGTTGTGTTTGGGTTTTTTTAATTATGTCTTTGTGTTCAATATTTTAGACAATGAAGGTAAGCTAAGTTTCATTTACAACTCCCAATTTCATCTGAAAAGTAGGGACTATAAAAAAGGGTTGTTGATCAGTGAAGTAGGGTCTTTATTTCACACTTCACAGAAATGCTGAGAGGACTGACAACTTTCAAAATGATGACATAGATAAAACTGCTGTGCTTAGGTAACAAATCCAAGTACTGCTCATGGTCTATGCAGGATTTTTTTGAGTCTACATGAGTTTAGGGTCCTCACACAGGGAAAAATCAAAGAGAACTAGGAAGCATTGCTGAGATGATTTCTCCCTAAATAATGTGAGAAAGTTAAGCTTCTCCTTCCTTTTTCTTTTTTTTTTTTTTTTTTAGTCACATCATCCTTTTCTTCTCTTCCCCAGCCTTTCCCAGCACTTTTTTTCAATACATAACAGTGGAATCCTACCCATACCAAAACACTGTGCTGTTCAGTAACCTTGAGATGAAGAGCCTCACTCATCATTACTTTGGGATACAAAAGTGACCACTCAGCCTCAGTGCTCAACTTTGTTCCATGTTCTAAGAACCCTTGAACATTGCCATACCAACCACTGAACATCAATAAACTGTTTTTCTTTCCCATTTGTTTCTTTCCCTATTTATACTAAAGAGGGGTAAGTACAAAACCACTGCTAGTACTGAAAGCATCCCTTTTGAAGAAGACAAAATTCCTTTTTTGTTAGGACCAAATGAGAGGAGATTTGACAAAGATTTTTTTTTTTTCACTCTAGTCTCTAATAGAAATGTAATGCTTGATGGTCAAGAATTTCCATTTTGGGATTTAAGGATTAGGGATGCTATTAAACACACACACACACACACCAAAGGATAGAAAGTAAAACATGAGTAGCAAGGCTGAAAAACAGATGGTGGATGGATGCCTTTTTCTTCAAGGGAAGTAAAGTTAGAAAGGTATTCTTGCTCTGTTTCCTTGGAATCATTAAATGCACTGGTACTTTTGTTAGGAAATAATTTAAGCAAAAGGTAATAGCCACAGTGCTGTTTGTCATTAACTTGTACCTGCCAATAAACAAGGAAATCCATCTGTTATGTAGTCACTTTCCTCATGGACTCTCAAAGACATGTTCCACATGTCAGTGTTCACAGGGAAAATAAGGAAGGAGACTGCCAGGCCACCCAGGTCCTTTGGAAGTAGAAGATTTGTTTGAAGAAGCCTAGAGCAGGTCCAAGACAACAGTCCCATGCACAACAGCACTTTTCAATTTCTCCCTATTGTGTTATTATTTCACCAGCGGAACTTTTTCTCTGCTGTTTCCATTTTCACCCTCTCCAAATATTACTTGGCATCCTTATGGAGATTCCATTTCTGCTCAGTCCTGTGCTTATTTTTCTACCCCTTGTTGTTCTTCCGCTGTTTATTTTTCTTTTCACTGTTATATATCCTATTGGCACCGGTGATGCAAATTAGTGGATGTGTTTGGAGCAGAACCATTTTGGATGCTTATGGACATGGGAACATTTGTCTTCAAGCAAAAGGGCGGGCTCCCTAATTTGGCACATTGTTGAAATGTTAGTTATTTTTTTTTAATCTTTTTTTTTTTTTTTTATTGGATTTGATCTTCAGCAGATGTTGCAAAACAAATAAACCATACGCAGTGGTGGTTAGACATTACTCATGGTGTAATCCCTTTATCCAAATGTAAAAGTTAAACACATGAAACCATATCCTTAGATAACTGGAGAAGTTCAGTACATACTCAGAAATCCACCACAACTAATCCACTTCATTATCTGGTGCAGCCGATCCTCTCTTAAGGAAGATAGGCAGACAAAGGGAAGATGGAGTCATGACTATGCTTTTAAATAAATGTAAACTAAACACCAAGGGTAATGTAACACTGCTGACTTCAGTGGCTTTACACTAGGGATTAATGTAGTCCTGTCCCTAATATATGTTTTCAGGAGGGAGAAAGATAGTTTTTATATAGATTCATCACAAGATCTGCTGGCATATAAACAAACCAAACAAAGAATTGTTCCCTTCTCAAACATCTGTTAGCATGAATGTCCAAGCCCTGTGTATCTGCCACAGGTTGTTATAATATAGCTGCATTACATTAACAAAAAATACAATAACCATTTGGTTTCTACTTTAAACAAGAACTTACGAAAATTACTTTCAGGTGGAGGGAGTGGTGATTTGGCAAAGTTCTCTTGGCAGGGCTGTGGATTACACATAAGGGAAAGTTGTTTGGTGGTGGAGCAGACAAATTGCTTAACAATTAATAAAAATAATGCCTTGAGTTTCTACATGACAAGGTGCTGTGTGGGAATTATCCTCTCCCCAGCTGCTCTTCACCAGTAAAATATAGTCAGTTCTATAGGTTTCTAAATTACACACAGTAAAGTGGAACAGTGCTTTAAGAAGGGGTAACACCTTGGTGATTTGCACAAGTAAAACTGTAGTTACATGGATTAAACTGCTCAATTTGTATCTAGACTGCACAGCCCTGCTTTTAAAAGCCTTTTTTTTAAAAAAAAAAAAGTCTTTGTACTGTTTTAAAAGTCTTTGGAGGCCAACATCAGTCGGCACTGTAGTTTTTGGTTTTCCTGTTTTATCTGAGAACTTCTAAGAATTTTCTCCCAAGTACTAGACCAGTGTAATATAGTGCGTAGAAAACTTACAAGATCAGCTGCATCTGTTTAGGACTTGTATGGGTCAATTTTCATCAGAATCAGAGCACATTTAGCATCTTAATTCTCATTTTACAATGCAACTGAGACACTACAAGCCAAAGTGTGATGTAAAGTGATAAAAGCCTCTCAAGTAACTTTTTTTAAAATCACAGAGGTATATTTGAAGATGTTCTTCTTCTGAGGAACATATGACATGATCCTAATTCTACAGCTTGCTCCTTGTATAAGAGACAAACTTAGTTTGTCAGCCAAACTATGGATCAATCAAATGGGGAAAAGTTTGCCTTGTTTTCTGCAAAGCAGCGTATGGGTTTATTCTGCTGACAGTTCTGTGACCAAATTCCTTACCTGAGAATGTCACATCATCTGCTCCAGGGTTGTTTGCTATTCATGTTATTGGCTACATTGCACTTCTACGACATCCTTTCTGAAGTACAACTAACCAGTTTTGCTATCTTACCAAGAATGTTTTCTATATTTTACTGAGTTCTGCAACTTTTCCTTCCTGAAAGCAATTTTTCTAGCAAGTTTTGACAGTACAGATTGTTTCCCTTGGGGGAGGGGGAAAGAAATTTCTTGGAATTGTGGCACTCTCAGCAGATGTCAACTTTTCTAAAATGAAATCCATGTTCCTGAATGTAGTTTTACTTAATATAGTGCATGTGATTCTTGCAGCACTGGTGTTTTATCAACGGTAATTAGAAAAAAGATACTGTGAGGATTTCCTCTTTTTGGAAGATATAATTGAATATATGTACTATACAGCCAGCATTTTCCCTGAATTAATCCCCAGTGTTTCATACTTGAGATCATCTTGTTCCTCTGTGAATAGCTACGTTCAACTTTATATATAAAGACATATGTTTGGGGCAAGATGGTGCTATCTTGCTCAGAGTGCTAAAGATATTCAAACTAAAGCTCTAGAAACATACTGGAAGTCTTAGAGATTGGACTTGACATACAACAGAAGATAATGTGGCATTTGCTTTGGGCAAGGATTTTATTTCCTCTTTAACACTTGAAATCAATAGGACTGGGATAAATTCTCCTCTTGCTGCATCAGTATAAAAGAATAATTTTGTTTCTACCTTCCCCATATACTCAATAATTATCTTGTTTAAAAGGATTGCCTTAGGTTTGATAAATTAATTGTTTCCATTCATTATATTAAAAACTGCCTTATTTGCACCTATATCAGCGAAGACTGAATGCTTGTATTTGGAGTTTACAGAACCTCTTAACTGCAGCATTTTGGCTTGCTGTAGAGAAAACGACGAGGTAGATCTCAGCTGATGATCTAGTAAATCTCACATAAATGATTGCTGAGAAAGGCCGAGGGGAAAATAAATAATGAAAATCGCTCTTAGGATGTGGATCGATGTAAGAATTGATATGTCTCCATTTAGTTAACACATTTGTGTCCAGAAGTGATGACTCGCATCACGTTGCAGTGATTTATTGCATTGATTTCAGAGAAGTTTTTATGTTGATAGTATGGATGCATAGGAGGCCATGAGAAAATGCAGTGGCTGCAGCACCCCAGAGTCTCCTGGATCCAGTTCTGCAAGAGTGTGCCTCAGTCACATGAAGAGCTGGGACTCACCAGCAAGTGCCACCAGCACCCTCCCAGGCTGTGTCCCTGGCTCTGAGGTCCATGCTGGTGTTCTGCCAGGATGTGCAGGTTCTTTGCAATCACAGCCTCCAAACAGGATCCCAAAGAAAGTTTTGCTGTTCAACAGAATAGATGTTAAACGGTTGAGGGCTTATCTATAGCTAGTTGCTGTGCTTGCCTGCAGCAATAATGTCAAAACAGTTTGCTTATTTTATGTGAATGGGTTTTTTTATCTTTCTAAGATGGGCTTGATTTTTTCTAATCAGCTTAAGGTAATACAGATTGTTTAGACGTAAAAAGAAATGTACCACTCTTAAGGATTTTACAGCCTAAAGTTTAATGTCAGTTAAGTTAAATATATATAGGCAAACAGTTTCTTTTGGACTGTTGACTGGTCTGAATTACAATAAGGTGTGTCAACTTTCACAAGACATTGATATTTCAACCACAGACCCAAGCAAGTAAGAAGATATGATTCTCTGTTAGGACTTAAGATATTACTGTCATATTTTTTATTTAAAAAAAAAAGCATCCAGCTTTCTCTTACAAGCAGTAGAGTTTCTTTTTTCCTGCATTCCTAGGATCTTACCAACCAGTAGATCAGCTGGGGCTGTTCCAGACCTTTGAGCTGCATGGTACATTGCTGGACTGTGTCTGCTGCATTTCTGTGTTGCTGCATTCCACCAAGAAGTGTCACTGAGGTGGGGCTCAAATAGATCCCCACAGATACAGTTTGAAACAGGACTTAATAATGAGTGCTCTTTTACGTCAACTTGTATACCTATATGCCCATTGGGATGTTGAACAAAGCAGTACTAATAAATACAAGTATTTGCTAGCAAGGATATCTATAGTCAAAAGTTGTCAATGTGGTCTTGTTTTTCTGCTGCTAGGTTCAACATAATGAGTTCAGATGATGTGTAAACGAAATCTGTTTGGTTTGATTTTGTTTTTAAATTCTTCCTTAAAGCCTGACCTTCCTCAAAAGCTTCCTTAGTTAAACTCTTGTCAATGAGAACATTTAGGTGTTTCCTAATAACCAACAGTAGCTAACATATTTCTCAATCAAGTAAAGCCTCTTAAGTGCAGTTTAAGGACAATTTTATGAGGATTCTCAGTGATGCCTCTGCAAATGTAGTTGAGTAAATTTTGTTTGAGACCTTATCAGTGCTCTTGAGCAAACAGTTTTACTCCTTCCAACTACTAACCTATTGTATTGAGAGCTGTGCAGCATTCAGAAGGAGTGAACCTGTTTACCTACTAAATTTACTGTGTTCTGCAACATATAATATTCATGCCTTCACTGGTTCCTAATTGGTAATAGGGAAATGCAAAGAGGCCAGGCGGAGGAGCACTACAAATGGCCATTTTTAAAAATCTGTAGAGATACTCAAATCAAAAGGGGGGATACAATATATTTTATCAAATTCTTCTTTGATTCAGTCCTTAACCAAAGTAATAAACTTGCTGAGGCATAACTAAAATACATCAAGTTCATAGCCTCATTATTTTTCCTCTGAAAGAAAGAAATCCTCTGTCATCATTAAAAAAACATCACCTGAACCTTGAATGGAAGGTGCAACCAGAAACATGACAGAAGAAGCCTCTTCATGAGTTTACAGGGTGCAGAAGCCATTCGGCTCCCAGAGACTCCATGACTCGGACTTCTAAATGCAGCTCCTGCCCTGCAAGGGTAGCTGGAGATAATGTCTCCTCATCCTCAACCGCTTCTTCTTGTCCCAGGATTTAGGAAATTATGTTGCTAAGACTTATGCTGATGGCCATCCCAAGACTCCTCTTCCTTTGAAGCTAGCTCATGGCTGTTTGTCTGGTCACCAAGAAAGAAGTCAAATGTAAGAGGTAGCTGAATATCAAGGTGCAATTTTTAGACCTCTAACTGTCAAAAAATAATTGTCTGCAGGCATTTTTATTTTAATGTTGGGAGCACTGCATTTTTAATCTGTCATGGAGGTATCACGAATGATTTCTGCTGCTTTCTGCCTCTACATTTACACTGTGGCAGTGCTGTGTTTTTGCTGTTCTGAAGTATTGTGCCAATTAAGATTGCTTAAACAAGGATTTTGTACACTTGACAGCTCTATTGTGTATCACAGAATGCTTGTAATGTCATATTCATCAAAATGTAATCTTTACTCCTCTTATGCCACTGTTTTGTTGAATTTCCAACATGCTTCTGTTGATTTAAGAAACTCTGAACTGAAAAAAATATTTTTTTAAAAAAAAAAGTACAGAATTACTATACAAGGATGGAGTTTCTCACTTCTTTGTCCCAGGAGTAATCTCATAAGATGCTCCCTGTGCAGTCAATATGTTTTCTATTTGGATTATAAATCCTCAGAAGTATTTTTATGGTGATGTATTAGCTCTGATTTCTAGAGGGGACCTGAGTTTGCCTGGGAGCTTTTATTACAGGTGCCTTTGGAAGGGTGATGGCTGGAGATAGAAATCAAAAATAAAGATGGAAAAGAATTACTACTTGTCAGAGTCCCTTATCTTTCCTGCCAGTCTACAGGGGTCTGTGAAATGGCCTAGATTACAGATTGATAATGGAGTGCTTGCATTCAGCTAAGAAAGACCAAAATCCCATAAACTTTAAAACACAGTATCGGTACTTGATTGGTTGCTTGCTGAGAGCTGAGCTTTGCTGCTTTGCTCCTCCAGCTGAGATCTTGGGAATATTTATCTTCTCAGTAGTATCAGTAGATGATGAGCTAGCTGGGCTGGTAGTCTTGCCAACCTTCTGCAACAACATCTGTTATAATGCTTTAGAAGACTGTGCAAATACATTAGCTTCTTAATTTATTTTTCTGGTGATACCAATTGCCGGAGTTGCTAAAGGATCGCTAAATGGGAACATATAAACAGTGTCTTCCAAGAGAATAGTAGCACCTCAGAAAATGTCCTTCTTTAGTAATGCTTGACTTACCTTTTTGAAGTTTGACAGAGGACACTTTGTCTTGCTGGTGAGATTGGCACAGCTCTTGGACAGCAACGCGTATCTTTTTTAAATTCTGGTTTTACTGAATTGAGTGGCCATAAGCGTGGTGGTTCTGATACGTAGCTGAACATGCAGGTTCAGAAGCGTTCACATATAATAGTTCTGCTAAAGATGACGTGTTCTTCTCCTTACTGTTTTCCCTTTGAGCTGTTTTAGATAATCTTGTGAAGGAACTTTACATACAATGTTGCTCGGAGTGGAGAATGCACATTTCTTAATTTACACGAACATGTTGGTTGGTTACACTTAGATTGCACTTCTATACTGGCCCATTTCTAAACAGAGATGATTATTATCTGTTACAGAAAGTTACGTAAATGTTAACAGTTCTGTACTGAAAATGTAGTCTCTTCTGCTTACCGTGCAATGCTGTCAAGAACGTTCTAAATATTATCCTCTGCTCCTCAACAATCGCTGCAGGTGAACCAAAGACCTTCAAGCGCCAGCTCTGTGCACGCTCACTTGGAGTGAGGTAATGTTTGCCACCTTTAAGTATACTGAGTGACTAGAAAAAGCATAGTGAGAAAGTATAAGTCGTCAGATACATTGACTTCAGAAAAATATGGAAGATTTAGGAAATCTGCTTCCCAAATTCTGTGCCAGGGTACAGCAGGAATGGGGTTGCCCCATGAGAAGACACAAGTCAGAAGCTGGAGTGACCCAACACAGCCCTCCCCAGTCTCTGCTGGGTGGTCAGAGTGGGGTGCTGGTGATGGGATAGAGCAAGAGCTCCCAGCACAGTGAGGGGATGAACCAGGGCCAGGCTCTCTCCAGCAGCTGGAGATGAGGCTGTAGTGTGGGTCCAGCCTGAGTGGAAATGAGCTTAAGGTGGGGCTGCCTGGACATGGGTCCTGGTGCAGCCCAGTCAGGTAAATTAAGGATTGCAGGTGCTCCAGAGGCCAGAAATGCTACATCACAGAGAAAGCATGTCTTGTGCACACCCTTCTGCAATATTTATTCTTTTTATCATAGCAATTCATGGTACTGTAGCTGCTGTACTTTCTGTGTGTTTACTAAGCATGACTGAGCACTATTATATGAAGACTTACCTTTTTCTTATCTCTTTTTAAGTCCTCACTTGTTCCTTTCTTTGACTATTCCTGCAGGCATATTAACACAGAGTTTGTACCTTGGTATTTTATCACTGCTAGGTGTATGTGAAACTCTCACAAGATAGCTGGTGATCTCTTTTGCATTGCTAAGTGGTGACAGCAGGACTTCAGGATCATAGGATAACCAGCAAGAGTCTACTGTAATATTTATAATGCTCTTTTAAAAGCTCTGTGAAGCTTGGAAAAGTCATGACAGAAACACCTGTGGGACTAACATGAATTTTCATAGGATCATAGGGCAATTGAGTTTGCAAGGGAGCTCGAGAAGCCCCCAGTCCAACCTCCTGCTCAGAGCAGGGTCAGCCATGGGATCAGACCCGGTTGCTCATGGCTTGATCCAGTCAGGTCTTGAAAACCTTCGAGGCTGGAGACTGCACTGGGTGGCAAGTGCTCCACTGCCTCACTGTCCTCATGGGGAAAAAGTTTTTCCTTATATCTAGTCTGAACTGCTCTTGTTTCAGCTTCTGCCCATTGTCTGCCATCATTCTACCGTGCACAACTATGAAGAGCCTGGCTCTGTCTCTTGATGACCTCCCCATAGGCAATGGGGGCAGATGTTGGGTTCCCTCAAAGCCATCCCTTCTCCAGCCTGAACAAGCCCCAGTCCCTCAGCCTTTCTTCCCAGGACATGTGCTCCAGCCCCTAATTATTCTGGTGCCCCTCTTCTGAACTTGCTCTAGTTTATCAAAGTCTTCCCTATCTTGGGGGGGAGATTGGATGCAGTATCCTAGATACAACCTCATGAGTGCTGTGTAGAGGAGATCCCTTGACCTGCTGCCAGTTCATTTGTTCAGACAGCTCAGGGTGCTGTTGGCCTTTTCACATTTCACACCTTTCCGTTCAAGTTACAATGTGCCTAGGAGGTACCATAGACTCCTCTGCATTTTTTGAATGAGTGTCACCTCTTCCTAGGTACATTTCCACCGACAACAGATTAAAAACTGTCTGAGGGTTTTCGTTAACTTTCACTAAGTACTCCCAGCATCTTAGAGCATCTGGAGCATCACAGAGCATTTGCAGCACAGATCCAGATAGGAGCTGGATGAACTTGAAGAAAGGAGAAAAAAGAAGACTGAAAGTAAAAACTCAACAAAGTTATGAACATAAGATTTATGAAATGTCTTTAATGGAGTAGAATTAAAAAGGATTTATTCTGTCAAAATAGGTGAATAATTGGTAGATAAAGCCCTAATTTTTTTAAAAATATGCTGTGAAAAAGATTGTTAGAGAGAAGTCCTATGATAGAGTAACTGCTTCTAACATTGGTGATTTTAATGAAAATTTATTCTTGAGTGAGGGGAAAAAACAGGCCACCAAAATCATACCCTCTGTTGTCAAACTAAATATTAGACAGCCATGAACCCATAAAAATGGCTGAGCCTGCATCAGTCACCTGAGCTGCCTGGTTCATTTTGGTGTAGAAGCAATTTTTAGAGGACCTTTACAGTGTGAACACAAAGTGAGTGAGGTTTGTTTATGAAGAGATGAAGTGCTAATCCTTCTAAACTGATAACAGAAATTTATTTAGGGTCAAGTAAGACTTTGGCATTACCTTTTTATGTACAGAGGATTTTTGAAAATGGAAATAACTGGAAACAACTACTTCAGGTCTCCCAAGTGAGAGCTAAAGCTGCAGGTGATGTTCCAAGGGTTATGAATTAGATAGTTTCAGTTCATTTATTTAAGGTCATGATGAACTTGTAGCCTTTGGTAAGAAGACCTGAGCCAGCCAGCAAAAGATTGAATTACTTCTTATCTCATGGGAGGCTTGTCTCTTTTGGTGGAGACTTCAGGCACTTAGGGGTCAGTATGGAGCAGCTTGCACAATGTCCTCTTGGCTATGCCCCAAAATCAAACCTTTTTCACTGGTTTTCATTGCCAGCACTTGCTTAACCTTTACCAGCTCCAAGATGAGCAAAGTCAAATAAAAACATGAAGAGAAAAACAGTCCAGATCAAAAAAAGGTGACCAGATGTTTTGGTGAGACTGGGATGATCCATTAAGAAAAACTCTGTTTTGTTGCCATAAATACAAAAACTATTCTTGACCATTGAAATATACTAGTTTTCATTATCACAGACCTTTGTTCTTCCCTTTTAGATCTATACACTCTTCTGAAACCGCACTCTACTTTTCTTTGCATCACAGGTATAATGGAAAACAAATGGCTTTTTCACCTGATTGTAGCAATAGTTTCTAGAGAATGATTTCCTAAAGAGCAGCGAGCCTTGTGAGCTACTGATACAGTATGTCTGAAAAGATTCAGCCTTCTTAGGGCTGCTCCCAAATGATGAAAGATGCAAATCTTATAGAACTCCTGACCTGAGCACGCATGTTCATAGATTCTCAGCAAATATTTGTGTAAGTTATTGTTTGTGTTTATTCAAATAAGAACTGTAAATTAGCTGGAGGATCCTAACCCTTGAATATGAGTATTTTTAACTGTGTTAATGGGAGGTATAGCTGTGGTTGTTAGTGAGAATGAGAGCAATCTCAGACTATGCAAATGTGTATATTTAAAGAAACTCCTGAAAGAATTGTTTCCTCAGGTGTCATAACCTTCCATTTCCCTCCTGTTAATAAATGACAATTCAGTCTCGGATCAGAAACAAAACATGTAATTTGGACACACTCTTATTTCTAGCTGACAGGCCCTCAAAATATGAAGTTAAGAATGTAACAAATAATTCAAGAACAGGCAGGTTACATTTGCATCCAGAGTACCCAAATTTACTTGAAGAGCAAATTTGACACAAAGCTCCAGTTAATTCATAATTAACTAAAGGTAAAGAGACCAATTTCTAAAATAACATAATTTGGCTTCCCCAGGGCTACTTTCTGGCTCCATCAATGTGGTTAGGTACCTTCCCTGGTTTTGTAGAGGTTGCACATATTTAAGAACAATGTGAGAAAAAACAGGTTCTTGAAATAGATGACTGACTGCAATTGTGCTTTGGCACTCTCAGCTTCGCTTCTCATCCCACACAGCATGTGTTGAAGAACCTGTACACAGTTTATGTGCTTTTTTTCTTGACGGTTAGTTGGCTGTGCATCTCTTCCTTTGGTAGGATTAGGCACATACTGGAATTGGAGACGTCAGGTTCTGGAGAGCCAAGTGCCAAAATGCGGTGTGTACGTGTAGCAAAGTCATATCTTAACCTAACAGCACCTTGCTGAAATTAAAAGACAGAGTTAAGTGTACAAGAGAGATAATTGTAATACTGCAGGTGATCACATATGTTGAAAAAGTTGAGTTTTGTCCTCTGAATCATGTCCTCTGAGCTTATTCTACGCAGAAGAAGGTGACAGAAAGACTGTTAGGGCACCACTTCTTCCAAGGCAAAGCAGATTGCCCCTGACTGTATTTCAGATTATCTTCCATCCTTTCAGATCCAGTCTCCATGCTCTTGTAGCCTGCAATTACTGCTGCATCTCTGTGTTGCTCTGCCAGTCCCCAGCATGATTGCTGTACTGCTCCAAGTTCCTTCAAAGACAAAAGTGCAAATGGGAGAAGTCCAAGTTTCATGTCAGGGTCTGGAGGGATGCAGTTTATATTTCAGACCCTTTAGCTGATAAGGAACACCAGTTTGGTATCACACACTTTTTAGTGCTCAGCTTGATCACTTTCTTGAAATTTGTATCTTAAGTGAATGGTTGTGTAAATTTACCAAATTGGGATTTGCTTTCTTTTGATTCACTTTTAAGTCTAAGTTGTAATGTTAAGTCTCTACTTCTCATTTTAACAAAAACTTTGTCTATGTGTCTTCAAAACTTTATTTCCATGAAATTGTGACTATTTTCATACATAGTAATGTATTCTAATAACCATCCTGTTGCCAGAGTGACATGAAGTGCTGCAAGCTCATATCACCAGGGCTTCAGAGGACTGAGTGTGTTCCAGTTCTCAAGAGATTTACAAGACCAGGAGTTTGAAAAGGTTCAGGCTTACAGGAAATTACTGTTCTCTTGACTGAAACTTGCTGTGAATCTCCCACAAAAGTGTGAGTTGAATATATTTGTACTGGTTTGAACAGGTTCACTGGCTTGCTTAAATTTGTGCGTGCAATTGCAGCCCACTTCTGTGCAGTTAACCATCTACACAAATTTATGGTGCCTTGCAGTACTGGTGGTTCTTCAGAGCTAAATGGCTGGTGTGCATGGTGTGCTCTCAACCTGCCCTTGCTGAAGGTAAAACCATGTTTGCTGAAGAGAGAAGTGCTTTCCGTGTGTACTTGCAGGATACCATAAGGCTACTCACGCTAAAGACAGTCTCCCTTCTGCATTGTTTTTGAAGGGGGCAGGACTTTCCCTTTGTCACAGAGTGTGCCATTCCTGCGTTCATTAGCTGTTCAACAGCATGCCGCTCCTGGGACAGCTATAAATCAGTATATGTGTTATGATAATGAAGAGGGACAAGAGAGAATAAAAGAGCTGAACAGGAAGGAAATTCACTGGGAAGAAATAGAATTAGTGGTGCAAGGAGTTACAGGAGTTCCCAAGGAACAAAAAAACTTGACAGCATGAAAGTGACAGAGAATAGATTTATGAGTGGGTACAAACTATTTGCTGGTTAGTAGACAACTCTAGGTGGATGAAGAAATAGGTGAATAAGAGTGAGGGGGGACATAAAGGAAAAAAGTCTTTCATGATGCAAGTTTAATGAAAGAAAGTGATATAATTTATATTCTCCTTGTTTGTATTTAAGGTTAGTGTGAACAGGAGCCTAGTGGCTTATTAAGGCATCCATGTATGGCAAAAAAATAAAAAATTCACCCTGTAGATCAAGGGTGTAGCAGATGTGCTCAGTCTTTTGCTTTCAAGGATTGTTCTCTGAATGCTTATAGTAGTTAATCTCAAATTGAACAGCTCAGTTGCTCACTGAAATAATTAATTACTCAGATGAATCTCACTCTACTAAGTTAGCAGTGCAGAGGTCTACAAGAAGGGTGCGTGCAGAAACATAGATGAGCAAGCTGGTTTTAATCCTTACAAGTTTGATATTTAAAAACTGAGATTATTTCCTCAAGAAAACATCTTTGTGTATTATTGAGGCAGAAAAAATTACAAACAGAAAATCCAACAGATAAAGTATTTTCCTTTTCTCTTGGGGTGTTTTTATTTATTTACTTTAGTTTGATTTCAAAAACTAAGTGAAATTTTGGTCTGATAACAAGCTTGCAATAGTTTTTTTTAAAGTCTAATTTAAACAAAGAATTGTCTGACTAAGCAGCTTAGGCTGCATGTGTTTTGAAGGCAACTAAGACACCATTATCCCAGTCTGATAAGATAAAGTACCAGATGTGTGTAGGAAAATGTTCCTTGTTCCATCTTGGAATTAACTTTTTTTTTTAAAAAAAAAAATGGTTATTTTATCCTTGTCTGAAGAGGTTTTTGAATAATTATATGTTATCTTTTGAAATGGAGAGAAGTTTTCCCTCCTTTATGCAGATAGGAATGGTTGAGTTACACAGGTGCAATTCCCATTCTTTATTTTCAATGGCAGAGTTTGGCCTTATATATGCTTTCAAGCAATCCAACTGCAGTATTTCCCTCCTGGTTTGGAAATGTGAATGCAGTTATATATTCCCCATTTCTTGACTGTTTTGGCATTCCTCCCTGAAAGGGAGGAAAAACCTTATAAAGTTTCCTTTGGCCCAAAAAAGCAAAAACATCTGTTGCAGCCGCGAGTGGCCAGGGAAAACTGCAGCTCATGGCCGCTGTGGGTGCCTGCAGTGGGGCCTACGGGGCGGCTGCTGGCCTACGTGGCCCTTCATGGGAAGGGGAGAAGCCACCCTGGGGTACTTGCGGTGGGAAGAGGGGACGAGTACCCAGGGGTACCTGGGGCGTGCTGGCTGGAGGAGCGTGTTGCACCCTGGCAGTGGAGAAGCACTAGAGTTGAAATGCTCTCAGAGGTTTTTAAAAGAAAAAAAATACAGTCCTCACATTCAGTAAATACAGCTGCTTGGCAAGGAGGGTGTACTGGGAGCGACGGGCTGTGCGCTCGCTTCCTCTTCCCCCAGGAAGGAGCTGCAGTTGTTTCAGGTGACACTGGGGAGAAAGCTGCGGCTGCCGACCCGCCATTTTCGTGCCAAATAGCATGTTCCCTCTCAGCAGGGCTGGCACAAGGCAGCCTGTCCTGGCTGCTGTGCTTGGAGACCGCTGGTCCCTGCAAGGAGCCGTTTGCTTTCCCCTGCCACGCAGCCTCTGAGCTCTGGTGCCTGCTGCAGCTGTGGGTCTTCGATGGCTGGGTGCAAGGTGAGGCTGCTAGATGATAGAGAGGCCTGAAGCACAGAAGCGTTACAACCTCTGAGTCTACAGTCCCCTTGTGCCTTTTGAAGATATTGCAAATTTATTCTGACTCCAGTCTTATTCGATTATCTATCTTTTTTCTGCAAAAGAAAACATTAAGTAGTCTGCTGAGAAAACTAAAAGGTTACAAAATAGTATTAAGGCTTATGGGAACATATGAGAAAGCTAACTTTCCAAAAAGCAAATAATTGCATTACTGCATTCAGATTATGCTGAAAACTAAAGTCAAACATTTGTGCTCACTCTCTCTCAAGACTCTAACTCCCAAACAAATTATGGCAGCTTCACAAATTACTGTGTTCCAGTGGTCCCACTAACTGTCTACGTGCATGTTTTCAGCTCACGGCTGATGCAAAGCAATGCATTCTCTTTTAAACACAAAAGAAAAAGGATTAAGCTAACCAGCATTAACTTAGATTTTCTGAAAGTGTGCACATGGACATGGGGTTTCAGTTGACTTTTGGTAATTTGTTAAGCTACGAATAAATGAAACTTAATTGAGAACCTCAGTCACATATACACAGAGCACCGTTTGCCTGCTACTTTGGAGCAAATGAAATTAACTCCACAAAGAGAGGAAGACAGTCTGAAAGCACAAGACTCTTTCAGGGCTGATAGGTTTAGTCCCCTCCTTGTCTATACACTCTTTTGTGACAGAGGGCATATCACTGGTTTTCTTTGTCTCTGTTTCATGTCATATAAAAGCGAGAATGATAAATGACAGTTTTGTATTTCTCTTGGAGTGTTTGGGGGATAAATGCAATGAGGGCTGGAAATGCCTAGATTACTATAAACAGTAAGAATAAGCTGCCAAAGCCAGGTAATGTTAAAAACAACATAAGCCTAGTCAAGACTCCACTAATGAAGGTGAAACCTCATTTAGATATAACACTTCACATTTTGGGGGCAAGAAAAGGGCAAAACAAAACCTCAGATTTCTCAAGATCACTGAGCCTGGAAGTTGTTCCCTGTGTTTCCACATACAATATCATTTTATGTATTCCCCACTCACAGATGACATGAGTATTAAGAAGGAAAAATGAGCATTGTAGATCTAGCATGTGAATTCTGCCAATATGTGATGCATTAAGCTTCATCAAAGTGTTTGAGGTCCAAGAGAGCATATTGATATGGAAGCCACATTAGATTTGATTATGAAATGACTTGAAAGATAGATGTAGGTATTAACGTAGCACACCTGCAGTTCTTCCCCATGCACTTTGATCTAGCAGATGATAATTTGTAATGACATCACCTCAACCCCTAGTCCACCTGCAGTTTGTTAGGATGGCAGCCAATGAACATTATGGCTCAGTTACTGGCAACCAAGATGTCTGTCAACCAAAGAAAAAGTAATCAGTTGTCATTTATCAGCAACCCTTCAGCCAGCAAGTGCTGCTTGTGAGGTGCTGATGCTGCCCACTTGCTTCCACATCTTCTTCGTAAATGTCCATGATGCTTTCTTCCCTGTCCCCCTCCCTAGTAATTCCCATTTGGCGTTTCACACACTGGTATTTGGAGACACCGCTAATGACAGCGGATGCGAGAATGGCTTCTTGCCGGCACAGGCCGGGTGCCCACTGTTCAGGAGTGGTACTCCACCAGGCTGCAGCTGACAGAAGAAGGTGCTTAGTGTGGGGTGGAACAGGTAAGAGGGCCACTTCTGAGTCCTGTCATCTGGCAGCTTGGCAGGAGGAGCAATCAGACTCATGTCAGCAAGACAAGAATTTTAATTGAGAATGAAGCCACTCAAGCTCATTAAGCTGGTCTTAATTCATAACTTAAGGGTAGGTAGTCTCCATTAAAAACAGGTATAAATACATGCACGTAGTTTGACCTGCTAGGTGCCTTGGGTTTTGCTTTCCATCACAGAGCTTCCTGGGGGCTAGCCACCCTCCCAAGGGAGCAGACAAGGTGGGAGAAAAAACATGAAATACCCACTGCAGAGTTTTCAGCAGAGCCCTTGGTTTGGGAAAAGATTTTGCTTTCCTTCCAAGGAAAAAGGCAACACTCTGATGCCCTCGAGCCCTTCAGCTTGGGCTGACACACATGCACACCTTCAGTGAACAAATCCATTTGGTGAGTCCTGGGTCTCCTCCTTGTTCTCCTGTCCTCCTTCTGTTGTGACAAGTGTTGTTTCAGAAATATCTTTACTTCTTTCCTACAGCCTTCAGAAACTAATAAGAAAATAAAAAACCCAGAAACAGCTTTGTGTTATCACAGTGAGAGCAACTAGGGCTTTCCTTCTAAGTCTCTGCTGGGAAGAAAACTTTTTACCTGTCTGCATCTAGCTGCCAACTTAGCTAAATTAAAGCAGAGGACACAGAGGTCACCACTGTGCCACCAGGTGTTTCACAGAGTATGCTGTGCACTGTGGCTGAGTTTTTATTGGCAGCTTCTTGTTCCTTTTAACATCTTCATCCTTAGTTTTTGCAAAGAGACAGAGTACACACACAATTTCCAAATGACCACGTCACAAATTCCTCTCTTACTACAGGGCAATATTGCTGCTTCTTCTCCTTTTGCACTGACAACAGTTCTCCAGGTGTGTTATTCAGTGTCAGGTACATGTCATATGCATGCACAGTATGAAAAGTGGTCCTCAAGTCTGCTGTTTAGTTCATGTGTGGTGCATCTGCAATGTATGGTAGAAGAGAGTTATATGTGTTTGTGGAGCATGTTGCATTAGATTTGTGGCACAGAACTGGTCTTTGGACATTCCCCTCATCCCCACCTCTCTTCCCCTTCCTCTTGTCTGCTCCCAGGAATCATCTCTGGGCAAGAAAAATGTGTCCACAAATCAGGTAACAGACATCCTTAAGAGGTGATATAGCAACTCAGCTGAAGGATAGGCTTGCTAAGGTTGCTAAAGCGATTATGACATCAAGATAATAGATTTTGTGGAAATTCGTGGAGGAAAGAATTGCCTGTGTGTACAGCTATGGTGCAGAGTAAATTCAAATAAGATAGTTATAAATGCAAAGCATATAATGAAGATGTAAACAGATCCATAACCTAAGATAATGTCAGATATTCTGAAAAGTCAACATTTCTGATTTTTTTTGTTCCCCCTCACCTTGTTATGACATAGTCATGTTTTAAACCTGATAAATAAGAACAAAGCCTCTTCTCTTCAGATGTATACCTGCATAACATTAATATTATTATGTATAACTACTGCTAGTAATTCCTGTTCTGAACACACTTGTTGCAAATATTGCCTTTAGAAAACTTGTTCACTGAGTGAGACTACTCTCCCTCAGCAAAACATAATCAGAGTAGAAGAAATACACTTTCATCACTGTTCTTTGTGGTGTTCTCACAGTTCTTTCCAAGGTTGTCCAAGGTGACAGTTGCAAACATTTCTCAGTATGCTACTTTTTCAACCTGCTAAAATTGTTTTGTGCAGTTAGGTGTACAATTTTGTAATTTGCTGCTCACTTCAGAGATTAATATTCAGAAAAAAAAAGGAGATAATAATAGTTGTTCGATGATATTAAATAATAGTCAAAATAAGAGACCACTGGATTTATAATTCCCTAGGTTTTGGAGCCACGCAGGTAAAAGGCAGGAGGCAGAGAATCTGAAACATGCATAGACTTACAGTCAAGGAAACTATAGCCAAATATTATGAGGACATCTCTGTCCTTCAGTCAGCATGTGTTAAATTAAGAACAACAGTTGATAACGTCCTTCAGGAAGGACGTCTCTTCATTCCCTGAAGCTATAAGATATATGACACCACCAGTGATAAATTCCTGGGGCCACAGGAGAACAGAATGCCCTTGTATCCCTTGTTCTCCAGCGTCCTCAGGAGGGGGCTCCCCACCTATGTCATTGGCGAGGCAAGGCTGAGGACGTCTCTTGGTTTTCTTTAAGAATTTAAATGACAAAAAGAACATAAAGCAATTCCCCAGCTCCAGACATGGATCCATGTTTGACAGAGCAGAAGGCAATGAATATACTTGTGTAGGGCTGCATCCAGAACAGTATAGCTCCACAGCATAGTGGTACCCATTTATCAAGTAAAGCTATTCAATCAAATAAAAATCCCAACTGATTCTGACAGCCACCTGGTGGTATGCATGCCATTGCCAAAACTAACAACACATCAAGTGAAAGAGCTGATCACAGCTACAGGCTAAATCCTGCATGGAATTATGAGTTGTCTGGTCATATCCCATTTTAAAGGGAATGGTTTACTATTTACTGCTAAGCAGCCGTATTCCAGACCTTACACTACAATTACCGCTGTGCTGGTATTGCCTGCCTGCCTTCCTGTTTACGGCGTTCATGGGCATCTTCCATGCATGAAACTTCTCAAATAACCTGTCAAAATAGAAATACATTCCCATGGTTTTGGTGTGAATGAAGGAGTCTGAGAGACATTTTGTTTTAGAAGAAGGCATGCACTACATTTTATGATGTCCTTTTGCCTCCGTTTAAGCCCAGTGGAGGGCTAGGAGTCCCTTAAAGGCCTCATATATCTGGGGTCACATCAATACCAACGCCAGCAATAGTAATAAAACAAGCATGTAATGTTCAATGATTCTGCTCAGTGAATGCTTCTGGAAATGGTGAGCTTCATCCAAATTTCTCTGTTCTAAGTAGTAAGTGGAAACATAGAGCTAAAAAGAAAAAAAAAAAAAAAAAGAAGCTTTCTTAGGCTATTTCTAGCTATTAGAAAGCAGTACTGAAGGAGTGAAAACATTCAAACTAAGTAAAAATTTTAACTTCAGAGACATTCAGTTCAGACTCTTTGTGTGTTTTATTCTGTGAATCGGCTACATTATTTTATTTGAAATTGTTTCTCTGCCTGTAAGTGGTTTAATTGCAGCCTATTATTTAAAATGTATTTTTCTTTATATTCTTTATATGGCAGTTTTAAGTACCTTCAGCAGAGATGTGCAAAGCTTCTCTTAGATTCAGTATATGAATACATATATAGCACATCTGTTTCATGTAGGAGACTAATTCAATATGTGATTTTATTTTCAAGCAAGCACTTATGACCTGTTTTATTTGACTTAATAATTTGTGATTTGTCAGGAGTGTGTGAGGATATATATCATAAGTGATTATCTGACATACACTCCTGCAAAGACATAAAACAGGAGCAAATCCCATCTTAGACCTTTGTTTAAAAACATCAAATTTTGACTGCTAAAGAAGCTTAAAATGAAAATTCCTCTTTTCAGTTTATAACTAGCTTCATCTAATACCTAGTGAACCCAGTGTAACTGATAGAGTGCTTGCAAAAATGTCTGGACTAAAGCCCAGATATCCAAGTCCTTCTGAATAATCGACCTGTCTTCTCTCATGCTTCATCTCTGCACCCCTGAAATAGGTCTACAGGGTCATGATGGGAGATTTAGGTCCTCTGGAAATTAAGAAGCAGCTACAGCTGCTAGCCTGGAGGGAAGCACTGGGCTTTTTTCTCCTCTCTGCTGGAGTCTGTAGGCACTCAGCTGGCCATAAGCAGCAGACTCCTCTTTCTGTTCTCTCTCCTTTTCGCAGGGAAAGATGGGGAAGGGGAGGATGGAGAGGAACAACGGCTGTATGACAGGAGCCCATGTCCAGCCTTTCGATCAGGCAGAGCGCCCACCTCAGGGTGTGCTTTCCATGGCTGTCCACATGTGTTTAACTGAGTTTTTAACTTGGGCTATGAAACCTGTTAGCACTGAAGGCATCTTGTGTCTGACTCAGCTCTGCAGAGGGTAACTTGACAGTACAGGCCAGTTTGCTTTAAGAATTTCAGTGGGGCTCAGCAGGGAAACCCCCTGTGGGCCTTAATCTCACTAATTCACATTTGACATTTCCACAAACAAGAAAAATCATTACTTCATTTTTTGAATGATAAACTTTTTCTTCAGAGGAGTATAGTTCTTCAGAAGAGTATAGTGAAGAAGTCTACATGATTTTCAGTTTCCACAGACTTACAAAGGTTGTTGGGGAGTATGAAAGGGAGCTGTGTCACTGGATAAACTACTAGCAATTTTAAAATGGTTTAATTTACAGTGGAACAAAAGAAAGATAATCCCAAACAGGGATGTTTATTTGAATACTAAACCATATCTAGGTCTCAATGAGCATTTTGAACTGGTATGACAAGACTTTGGTGGTATAATAGAGACTTTTTTTCTTAGTCTACATTTCTGTATGGACCATGTGAGCTTGTTATCATCCATAACCCTGAGGTATAGATGTGTGTGGTCAGGCAGCTCTTTGACCAACAGGGGAATGTGGAAACTCAACATTTCACAAATTATTTCTTCAATTTACAAAAGAGTGTTGTAGAAGACACTGCTGCAAAAGCTACTCTTTGTGTGTTTCATCTCAAGTACCTGTAAAAATTCTTCAAGATCTAGGAGGTCTAAGATGTAATATTCCCAGAGATATTTCTGCTTAATGGTAGAAATATGTTTATGGAAGAGGGAAGAATCTGTTGTTTGAGAAAGAGGAAAATCCAGAAAGCCTATCTGTGGATTGCAAAGTGTTTTAGAGGTTGGTCTCACATTGTGCTCTTTCAGTTGCTCGTGTGGCTCTGTACAAAGGCAGAAATATGCACTGTGAAATAGTGAAAATGAGATGCTAACTTTAAGGACTCAAATTGTGCTAGCACAATCCAGTCATAAATTGTCCGAGCATGCAGGTCTGTATTTGTAGAGAAAAGGCGCACTAACTAGCAGGAAAAATGTCCCAAGCAGCAAGGCATGCTAGACCAGTAGTCCTCATATTGTGGCTTAGAGGGAACATGCCACGTGCAGGTAGCTGCCACTGATTTAATTCAAGTTTGCAGAAAAATCTAAGTATGGTGATGCCCATAGGGTGTTACATGTAAGTATTACTGCCGGTGACACTGGACTGCTCTGTGTGACTCCTGCTGAGTATGTCATTTCAGAATGAGTTGAATAAAATTCCGGAAAATGTACTGTCAGGAACCCTTTTGACCAGGAGCTGGGGAAACCATTAAGCAGTAAGAATCTCAGCCAGATAATTCCATCTCATTTTATTTGATCATTTTAATGATTTACCATTTCCGTGAATGACTTTTATGACAACTTCGTCTTGGGTGTTAAAGTTTTTTTTAATTTAGTTTTTAAATTATTTTTACATGTGCCACTATTTCCCTTTCAAATGGGATCTGAATAGAAGTGGTTTTTCCCAATGTTCACTTTGTGAAATCAGCAGAGACAATTGAACTAGAAGTTTCCTTTGATAATTTATGATCATAGGATAATCTTCTTCCTGAGCAAGCCAATAAAGGAAAGCATGAATTGATTAATTTCAGCTCACAGGCACTTCTAAAAGCCATGAAGATGGCAAAGGGTAGTCATGTTTTTTAAGTCACAAAACTGGGAGCTGGGCTTTCTGGTTGGCCTTCCTTAACAGCCTTCTCAAGAGCGCTTACTATTCGCTTAACTCATTCTTTATTTTTAACATTAACATTTTGATAAGTAGCATATATTAGAAGCTCTCTGTATGTTTTGGGAGACGTTAACTTTTTTTGTACTTGTTGCTAGCCCAGCTGATAGGACTCAGAAATCAAAACTGGAGGTCACCCTCAGAATACTGTGACTGTTCATGTCTTATTTGATCATCTGTAAAATGAGGATTATTTTCTGATTCACGGTAACAAAAATCTATGGCTATGTGTAAAGTACATTGAGGACTTGGTTAGAAAACTTTTATGTACAAGTGCAAAAGATTCATCAGTTCATAGGGTTACAGACTGCCATTGAAAGAAGATGTAATACTACAGAAACTGAAACAGAGGTTTGGAAAATATTTTGATGAGATTTAAGATTAAAAGTTCTTTTTAATTTCATCCAAATTTGCTTTTGGAAATTGCAGAGACCATGGCGGGGGGGGGGGTAATTGTTTTTTGTTTGTCTGAATGTGTTGAGTGCCTCATCTGTGAGAAATAAAAAAGAATTCCTATTTTAGCATACGTGGGGAGTCTATACTTTCAAAAAATAACAATTCTTCAAGATCAGCAACCCAAATTGATTGTTTCAAGCAACACTTTAAAAGTTTGGTTTGTAAATTTTACATCAAATAATTCAGGTAAGCAAAATTATATAAAAAAAAAGGAAGGAAGAAAAAAAAAACCTAAAGGAGAATTAGGCTTTGCCCTGATTCAGAAGGGGAATATTGGTCACCCTGAGGGAGAAATCAAAGGTCAGATGATGTGTCTGCCAGACAGTCAGGAATGGGTGAAGGCAGCACAAGTTCAAAACAGAATATTTTGTGTGTGGGGAGTGAATAAGCAGCAAAACAGACACTCTGTAAAACAAAAGCGAGGATGGAAGAAAGACAAAAGACCTTGAAGAGCAATGAAAAAGGTTTGAAATTTTTCCTATTCACAGGAAAGCACTGACAGCAGCTTAGGAGCACAGGCTGGAAACAGCAGGTGCAAAACTGAAATCTAACTAGTGTGGATGCTCTTATCAAGAGGGCTTAGTCCCATTTCACTTTTGTGACCTTCCTGGCATGACGAGCCATTCAAACTCTGCCTTGTTAATGCAGTATCTGTGTCGGGAGTGGGTTGGACCGTGTGTCCGGTTCATATCACTGTTCATTTCATGTGTTGACAGGTTGCCATATGCCCTGAGGCTTTTTCTCCCATCTCTTCTTTCCTCCCCCTGTTGAAGAATTTTCTTTCTCTACATCTATGTGAGAAATTTCTTGTTCTCATGAAAATAAATGCTATCTCAGTGAATTAAAGAAAATGGATGGCAAGTTTCTAAAGAGATCTTTCAATTTGTTGTGTTGCATTAAATATTAAGATATCTTCTGCCTATAATGAAGCTACTCTTTTTGTCTTTATTGCTTCTTCCTATCTGATCAGTTATTCACATAATAAAAACTTGGTGGTGTTTGTATATTTGCTTTATAGCAATAGCTTACTCATGACAGACCTTTTTATGTGCCTACTGTATTAGCATATTGATGTCTTTTAATCTGGTGCCTCTGAAGACTTTAGACTAGTTAAGTCCAAAAGGATGAGTGAAAGTGGAGGAGAAGCAAAAAGACGTTAGTGAAAAACTAGAGAAAAAGCTACAGGTTTTAAACTACAACAGTAACAGATTTTGTTCCAACTGGTAAGGAAGTAAACACAGAAACCAGGGCAGCTGCTGAGACTGTAGACCAAAGAATTTCTGGGGAAGAAATTGATTATTCCACTCGGCAGGACTATTTGGATGTTAATTTGCCCAGTGATGAATTTGACAATGCAGCTGATACCCATGAAGGTATATGTTCTGTTTTCTCACAACACTTAGCTCATCCCTGGGAATTCATATCTGGACTGACCAAAACCTAAAGCATCTTAAAACAGAAAATCCAAATATCCCTTAAAGAGGTATCACTCACAGAAAGATAATAGATGTACTAGAGCTATAAGAGTTTCTAGCAACAAAAATCTTTATTAACTAGTTCGATCACCATTTTACAATAATTTGGGTGGCTTGACAAATGTGATTTCTTTTTTGCAACTAAGTTATAAATTACAAACAACTACAAACCCCCAAATGCTACATCAAAATTTATTTTTTTGACAAGCAAAGGTCATTTTCATTGCTGACTGTTTCATTTTCAAAAATTAACACTTTAGAAAGAATTCAAGAAATTTTGCTCTCACCAAGAGATAAAGAATGACTCTGTTCATTACTCTGATCTCTGTACAAGTCATAGCCCCCACTAAAGTCAATCCTAAATCACTACAGTGATTGCTGTTGATACATGAAAAAAAATTACACTGAAAACTTTATTATTTATTAAATTAAATTATCATCAGCACAATAGACAGGAGAAAATTTGAATACTTTGTCTGGAATTTATCCATCAATGTACACGAATGCAGAACAAATTATTGATCATCCTCTCTCAAAACTGAGTCAGAAACTACACTGGAAGATTAAGCACAAAATCACTGCTGCAATGCACTGAACAGTGTGATGCTTGAAGTTACGGTTTTTGTGATGCTTTTGAAGTTCTGGGATATGGGATTTCCTGCAGTCACAGCTGGGTGTGGGTGCAGCTCTAAGGTGACTGCCAGGGTGCCTGGAGCTGGATTGTCTTCAGACACAGGGCTCCAGTTCTTGAGCCCATTGCTTTTAGCAAGTAGAAGTGTGTGTGTAACTACGCATAGCTTTGACTCTGCAACCAAAAGACTGCCTGCAGGTCCCTAGGTGGCCTCAGCAAAGGTAACTGGTACCAAGACATATAATATGCCATTTAGTTGACTTTTTTCTTTCTTTTTTTCTGGTAATTATTGCTGGACACCTGGATTTCTTTTCTGGGGTCTTTTTTTACTCTTTCTTCTCTGAAGCCCTGCATTATTTTAGATTACACTGGGATGAATGATGATTGTTTACCATATAAAGTCACATCCTTTGCTTGCAAAATCAGTCATTTTCAAATCCAAGAGCAATTTACACAAAATTTTACAGTTTTATTGGTCTCCAATGGCAAGATATAATTTCAGAAACAGACAAACCCTCAAGAAAACAAGAATTTTCTTATGATTCTCTCCCTAATACTAACTAGTCAGCTGGGGAAGGGGAAAGGAAAGGAGGAAGTAAGCAGTTGATATTAATCTAAGTATATGGCTTTGCTAAAACTACCCATGAGACATCAGCAACTTTTTCTGGAGAGATGAAGCAATCTTTCTCTGTGATATTTCAACAACTCTTTTTTGCAAAGGAAAGGTTTTTCAAATTCTACAGTACTTGATAGACTTGAAAATAATGGGTCCCAATTCCTAAAAAAATAAGAAATAGAGTATAGAGACTGGGAAAAATCAATGTTTTTGTCACTTCTTTTCAAGCAAAAGTTTTAGGGCCACTAATTCCAAAAAATTTGCGAGATAAACTCCAAATCGAAAGAAACTGAGCATTGTACACATCATTCTCTGGTGTTGGAGAAACTTGTGGGAAAACTATACTGGAAAACAAGTGTTAAAAATATGTAACCTGCCCAAATGTAGCAAGTTTTCTATATTTCTTTGTGCCTTAAATTGTTGAAAGACACTTTAATTGAAAGCAAGTAGAGAGGCTGTCAGCTTAGTATCAACTGGGACAACATCAGCAGTGGAAAAAGGAAGATAATTTGGTAAGGTAAGAAAACGAAAACAGGAATGAAAGATTTCACTGTCTGCACAGCAAGGGCATACTTAGCTTTATAAGAAGGGTGAAGTGATAATAACTGGGAATTGGACAAATCCAAGAGGAAAGAGCAAAAAAGACTTCAAAGGGTGTGTTTAGTGAGAGAGTGACTAGTCCTGCAGCAACAGAGAGGGCAGAGTGGACAACTTCCAGCCTGTTTAAAAGGAAGAGAGGAGAAGATTTTGGAAACAGGAAAAAAAGTAATGGAGAAGCTGTGCTGAGAGTCGTCATCTAGAGACACCAAAAAAAAAGCCTGAGCAGCAAGATTCAATCACCTATAGTCATGTAAACAGCGGGGGGACTAACGAAAAATATGGGAACCTTCACTGCTAGAGGATGAAAGAAATGGGAAAAAACCAAAACGCATGATGCAAGGGTGTACCAAGGGGAAAATAATCATGATTCAGGAGTAAGGTCAGTTGAGAGGTTTTTTGACAGGATCATTTTAAAGCTCATGCTTTTAATGGGACCTGTCAGGATGGACAAACTACTATCAGAAAATATACTTTTGGTCAAAATTAGAGAAACCCCAGAGACCAATCACAAAATATCTTGCATGATTCCAGAGGAAATGTTGACTTAAGATGTGGGAGGATAACCGAACAGGAAACCAGAATGATATTTTTTCCAATATGTGTCAGTCTCAACTTTATTGTGAAAACCTAAAAAAATCTGCCCAATGAGTAGTTCTGAAAGCACAAAATGTTCAAGATAAGAATACTTCTGTCTCGTTGCATCCCTATTTGGGGCTTGAGTGTGAGAAGAGCACTTGAGTCTTAATTAGGTGGTTTTTGTTAGATTTCTATAGGTTTATTCAGAGATTTGCATAGTATTACTAGAGGTTTCAGGCTTTATGTTTCTTGCTTACCTTACTAAACAAATACATTTTTAAATGTCCTATTTTTAATCACAAAATAAATGTGTAACTGAACATAAGGGGAAACTGCTGTCTAGCAGAAATATGTTAGCACACTGAAAAAAAGCAATGGAATGCAAAACCTTGATTACTAGTTTTAGTCTTTAGAATGAACATTTAGCAATTTTTAGGTTTTGTAATACCTACCAAACAATCTGTTTGATCCAATTTATCATTCCAAATGTCCAAAATGCAAAGAATGATAGTTGAAGCATATAGCATGTTAAAAGTGTTTCTTTTTTAAACTTCTAAATATGTTCTACTGTTTCCATACAAGTATATCTGTGCTGCCTATGTATAGAAGCTGGGACTGCTCAGAGAATTTATTATTATTGTAAAAGAGGTATATTTTTGACATCAGAAAATCTCACTTGAATCCACCTCAGCCTCACTAATCAAATTTAATGGAAGTAACTAAAAGGTGGAGAATATTCCATTAGGTGGTCTAACAAAAGAACTGGCGTATCTAGTTTCACTAAGATGCTCTGCAGGCTTAGTAGGTATAGAACCACACCCATATTTTATTGTGAAACCTTGACAAATCAAGCAGGCTACACATTAAGAATATGAATTTGGTCAGATATGTCATCGTCTTTTTCCTTTTCTCCTTTACATCCCGATGTTCAATGCAACTTCAAAATCTTGCTCAGGTGGGTGTAATGAAGGTAAAATCCATAAGCATGTAGCTATTATTGACTTTTAAGTCTTCTTTCCCTTCTCTCCATCCCCATAGTTGTTTGACATTGGTTCTTAAACTCAGTCTTGGGATGGGGGTGGAGTGCGGGAAACGTAATGATTTGAAACATTTTTAGGTCTTTAAGCTTAAAATTGACCTGGATGTATAAGAACAATCATGTACGTTTAAAATGAAATAACATATTCGGCCACAGAGGTACTCAAGCCAAAGAGATAAAAGTAGGAAATGAACAAACTAGAATTACATTTAGGAGGATCTCTTCTCTGGAGCTATGCAGACACTAAATGTTAAAACAGCCCTTACTTCAGCATATCTTCAGACTCAACTGTGAACTGTTGCTGCCTCCTGGGATTGAAAGAAGCCACTCAAAAACATCGTCTTAGTATCTTCCACTATATCTCAACAGGCTTCTTTTTAAAGTTTTTTTGGCTCTTTTTGAGAATGAGGAAAATTGTATTGCCTGGGCTACAAAGAGATTGATAATGAAAAAGTATGAAGTCAGTTATGTATAAACTGGAAGAACTGAGGGAATACAGACAAATTACTGTTTTAATGTGTATAACCTTTTCTGGAAAATGTTGGCCAGATTACTCTTTACTGAAAATAGTCTTAGGGGATCTAGTACTAGAAGTAGCAACAATGTAAGGTTGAAATACTTCTGCAAGTCACTTAAATATTCGTACTATAACACATTCACAAACTTCAGCCTTAGAAAAGACTGTTGCATCCCAAACAGAATTGTTTATGACTCCCAAATAGTTTGTAAATAAATAGTTTAAAATTATTCGAATATACAAGCTGTTTGAAATAATGGAGCTACCTTTGGAATCATAAACTTGAAAAATGAACCTTCCTTTTGCCTCCCCCTTGCACCCAAATCTTTAAAAAAAATTGCAGTAGCTTTAGTTGTGTCCAACATTCTGGACAACCTTTATCTGAGATGGTAAAGTCTGCTTTTTCTTTCAGTATAATATGCATTTGAAGAAAAAGAGACATTTTAGTTCATTTTTTATCAATTCCACCTCCATTGCATGAAGCACAATTATTCTGCTGAAATCAGCAATTACTTTCAACTTTATAGCAAGGTATGGAAAACCTATGCTGGGTTCTTTCAGTGATGTACTTATATATTCATTCTTTTTCCTTTAATTGATAGTGAGGGATGATCTTTGCTATGGTCACTCAAGAAGATTTGACACATAGGCCATCCTTTTTTTTTTTTTTTTTTTTTTTCCTTTTGGTATGTTTAAATTTAATTTGTTTGATTGCCAGTCACAATTCCTTCAATGATCTCATCATTCTGCCATCATCATTGTATCATTCTGCCTAACCTACTGCCCCTTTCACATCATTCAACTCCTGGATTTCCCAGGTCATCTCATGCCAGTTTGCTCAACAGCTGGATTTTACAATGCTGTATGCTGCTTTGCTGTCCCCAGATTTGATGAGAACAACCATTATGTCCCTACTTTCTGAAATTCTGTAAATTGCTTCACTTCCCTGTTCTCATGACCATAGCACAGTTCACTCTTCCAGAAGTGAAGAACAAAAGGAGGAAAGACAGCAGCTGGTACCAGTAAATAGATACTGCTGAACTTTAGTTATGTGAACTCAAGAAGCAGATTAGTCTTGTCCAAAAATAAATTGTTAAACCCTAAATGTTACAGAAGTAATCAATTATTAGATTGCTGATTTCCTCAGCAAGTAGATAGTAACCATCAGAGAGAAACTCTCCTAGCTTCTCAGGACTGAGAAAATTAAGCTCTTGACATACTTTTATCACAATAAATATCCAAGTTTACTGCCTGTCCCATAGATTAAATGGATGGTCTACTCTAATCCATAGATTAGAAAGGAACATGGGGATTAATAGGAAAAAAATTGTTTAAAGATAGCTGCAGTGCCTGCATGAGCTTCCTTGAATGCAAAAATTTTGTATTGTTCCTATTCCATCCAAACCCAATTTACAGTAGTAGATAATTGTTGATATAATCACCAATTTGAGGCAGAGTTTAGCACATCAGTACTCTTTGACCATAGACTTAATTATTCCCTTTGCTGCTTTCAACAAGTACATGAACATCAAATCCTTGGTATCGCATTAGGTACCTGAGATTGTTTGGTTTTAGTTCTCTGGGATCACAGTTACATTGCATGCACTGCTGACATTTAAATATCAGCCAGATGTTGTTGTGATTTTATTTTCAACTCCACTAGCCAAATTGTATGAGTCACCCCTTGTTGATCAGCATCATGCAACTTTCTGGAAGAACCTTTTGGGCAAAAATTATCGTCCTATTATGGTTTTCCTACCTCTCCCAAGTGATTCCATTTAAATGCATTCTGCTTTCCAAAGGTAATCAAAGTTGCTAGCTCTGATTAATTGCAGAGTCACAAATTCTGCAATAAACTGAGATAAGCTTAGATATACTGAAGTAAGAATTCATTCTCCAGTATTGTAAATGCTAAAAACCTCAAATGGAGATTGTCCCCATTTATTTTGATATCTGAGGATATCTTGTCATAGTGGGTGCCATCTATGCCTTTCTTGCATCTGTGTATAACTTGACACAAGGTCTATGTAATAGTTCTGCCTCATAAATTCTAAAATAATATATTGTATTCCCAGTTAGTGGGTAAGAAGAAAAATGTTTTGCAATCACTGAAGGTGAAGCTTGAAACAGCTGCAGAGAAACTAATGTATTTAAAAATAGGAAACTGTTTAAACAATATATGTAATTTATTCTATTTCTTTGGTTTATATATGCATTACATTTTTAGCCTTAATGACATGATCACCCTGTATTTTATTCTTTGATATTATTCATCATTCAAGTTACAGAGGAAAGATGGAGACTTTTAGTCTCTTTTGCAATTTAGGTGCACGGTGCTGACCAACCGCATTTACAAACGTTAGAAAGTGAGTGCAAACATGTTTTTTCAACGTAAAGGATAGAGAAGTGCCTTCTGGGGATCTCCAGTGCTTCCTCTAGATCCGCATCCTATTTTCCTTTTCTTGCCCCTGTAGGACACACGAGTTGATTCTGGCATTTTTTCTTTTTTCTTTTTTTTTATTCTTCTCTCCTTTCCTGGGCACTCAAGAGCAGAGTTAGAGTCTATTAAAGAGTACCATGGGAGGGAATGATTATTGCCTAAAGAAAGTCCCAATGCCCTTTTTGAGACCCCTTGCTCTACGTGGAGCTCCCTAAAATGTGATTAATCCCACTAGCTGAGCCTTCCAGAGCTGCCCCCAGGCCTCCTCCTATTGCTGTGCTGAAGTACAGCTGAACCAAAGTCACCCATTTGCCTGTTAGAAAATCTGTCTTTTTTCCCACCTGCCTGGGTATCCTCAGTTTCAGCACCACAAAGCACCTGAAGTTCTAAGCAGCATGCTGACCCCAACTAGATTGATGTCAGAATGTCAAATAACTTATGCAGGGCTGAGGTTTTACCCCTGCTGTGAAATGAATAGGATTTGGAGATTAGGTAAATGAGAAAGGGAAATCTTGTAGCTTTCTCCATCACTCATAAATGGATTCACACCACATGTAAGGCTTTGAATGAAATGGCTCTTCATCAATTTTCAGTTTGAAATGATCAGACTGATACAAGTGCTTGAAGGCTGTTATTTTTCAAGGCGAGATAAGTAGTCTTTTGCAAACTAGGCCATGTCTCTTTATCAAAAAAAAAAAAAAATAATCCAAATTTTACTGTGATTTCTATTTTATAAAATCTTCTTATTTCACTGTGTGGTATGATTTAGAGAAATTTTATTCATATATTGTGTATACAGTTTAAAAATGTGTTTCAGGGCAATGAACAGCGTGTTTTTAGGTCTTCATATATTAGTGAACTTAGTCTCTATGCAGAGCAAGTGAAATATGACAACTGCATAGGATGACCAGTAACTCCTACCTACATTGGACTGGTCAAAACTTCTGTACCTCTGCTTCACAGCACTGAGTTAACTGAGGTACTTTGTTGCATTCCTTCTCTACTGGTGCAGATGAACAAGGAATTTGTATGTACATTTCTGAAGAATGAAAATTTCCTTTATTTAATAACTGTTTTTCTTTTTTTAATGAGTGATCAGCCAAAAAGAGTTTAAAAGCTTCAAACTTAATGAATCACATATATTTTTCTGGTCATTATTGGAGAACTTCCTGAAGTGGGAGTATCTAGGCAAAAAGGAAAAAAGCAGTACCTTGGTATACCTTAATCTTTAAGGCCTAATAATAATCATCTTGGACCTTTATGTTGTCTGTGAGAGAGGGAGGCTCTGGCCAAATGAGTCTTCTCCTGTACCTACTACCATATGGAAGTACTTTTCAAGAAACTGTTCCTTGAGGGTTTAGAAAGCAGAGGAAATTATTTTCATGATTGTTTTAGGACTTCATAAGGATAGGGATAAATTCTTTGCCTCACCCACAACTGACAGCTAGTGCAAGAGACCATGCTGACCGGAAATTCAAATTTTCTGCTGGATATCAACGTCATCCCTACTTAACTCTAGAAAGCGGGGTTAAAGGACAGGCTGTGGTTAAAGTCTACGGCAACTAGAACTGTTATTGCCTGAGATGCTGTTGTGAAGAGCTGAGGGTTTCTAGGCACAAAGCCAGCATTTCTTCCCCCTTATTTAACAAACTGGACTCCAGAGATGTTAATAATTTCAAGTGGCAGATTATAGTATGCAATGGTGGTGAGGATATTAGGTGGATTTATTTTAAGTAGTTGTGGAGGGTGATTTTTTGTTCCTAATATTTTTCAGGCCCAGATTTAAATTTCCAGTGTTTTAATCCAAAAGGGACTATTACATCAATTTGATTGAACTCCTGTTTTCCACAGGCCATTACACTTAACACAGTTAACTGTGTGTTGAGCCTAGTAACTTGTGTTGTCATAATGCATAATTTCTAGAAAGGTATAAACTTGTGACTTGAGGTTGCTGCACTGTGTCCCTCAGTGGTGGATTCTAGTGGTTGACCTGATGTACTTTTGATTATGCTGATCTTGTAATTGTTTATTTTAACTGAAATTGGTTTAATTGTCAGCTATTGTCTCTATTGTGCCTTTAACTGGATTAAAGAGTCCTTAATGTTCAGTTCCTTTAATAATGTCCTTTTAAGTTTTGCAGAGATAACAAAGAGGACATCTTTAATTGTCTTGTTGTGTGGCATAGCCAGCAGCTCTCAAGTAATTTTGCAGATCTCAATTCTACATTTGAAAATCTGAACATATTTTAAGCCCTTTGTTTTTCTTCCAAGGACTTTATCAAGAATGGAGATCATCACTTGTATCAACTACAACAATGTTATCAGCAGTGGCCACGATTAAACCAGTCCATTGATAAAAGAGTTGAATAGATAGTTGCCTAGAAGTGATCCCTAAAAATTCCCAATAAAACAAGCTATTCAGGAGTGATTTGTTGCTGACCTTCTTTCTGGGATTTGAGAAGTAGGCAGGCCTGAATCCATTTAACATTTGCTTTGTTATTATGCATTGCACCATTAGTTGTGAGCAAGGTTAAAAATCTCACAAAAGTGTATAATTTTAACAGATCAGTTACTTTTATTGACCAAACTTGTTACCTTATTAAAGATGATGTTGTGATTGACACCACTTGTCTTTCATAGGATTATATTCCTTAAAAATGTGACTTGTTCCTCAGTTCAAATCCTACTAAATTTTTCATTATTTTTTTCTCAAATGGATTTATGTGCCTCACCATTACCTGTATTATCTTGTGAACCTTTCTCATGAGCAGCTTATAAGCACTCACTCTCCTTTCCTTTGAAATATTCCTGATTTTGCAGTTTTTAGAAATAATAGCAAGCCAGAGATCTCTTCAGACAAAGCTTCTAAGATTTTGAGTGAAAGTTATCATCACTCCTGGTGTTAAACTTTTTTTAATGCTTAATTCCCTAGTGGATATTTTCTAATGACATCGTTCTGAGTTACTAATGGACTGGAAAGTACTTCATTGCCTTCAAAGGATATGATTATGTCATCCTAGTTCCTTCTAAATAGAGAACTGTAATATCTGTTAAATGTCTCTGCCTTAGTACTTATTGGAACGAAATGGATGTCATGCAAGATGGAGCTGATCTGCCAGTTTTGAGCTAATTCTGCACTTGGCTAATTTTAGGTGCCTCACAGTCTAGGCTTCCCATTAATGAGTGGTTTTACAAGAGCCATCTGACCTGCGTTGTGTTTGCTCATTTTAAGCATGTATTTCTCCCATTACCTTCTACATCTTTTAAGCAAACCAACCATTTCCCCTGTCACAAAATTACAGACACATTCTTTTGCCAAAGAATTTTCAATGCTGCTAAAGCACCATGCAGAAGAGGCAAATTCTTAGAAGTTTTGTTTGGTCACTGGAAGAGTGAAATAATTTCTTTATTGACTTGCCTGCATTCCCTCAGCACCATGTCCCTGCTTGCAGGTTATGCAATAGCACACCACTGTGTAGGTGGAGGAGCCATACACAGATGAGCAGTGTTTCTGTCTCAGAGGAATGTTTTGTTAGCTTGTGAGATGAGTCTGCACTTTACACAAGTACCATACAGGGAATAATTTTAACATTGAAAAGACAAGGAAACCTATTTGCCTCTTATTTTCAGTCTGTAGCAAAGAGCTGAGATTGTTCAATAATTATCTAAGCTGATTTATTACCCACCTGTTTCAAAAGGAAAATGGCAGTTGAAAATTCAGGGTGTGCAGCTCTGTTTTTATTAAAGTGCCCCCAGAGTGGAATCAGTTTGGGGTCTGCCACCACTGGTGCTTCATCCATGCAGAACCCCTGTGAGTGGCTTAGTGTCGTGGCACCTGCACGGCTGAATCCTCATCCATGGGCCAAATCCACATCCATGGGCAGAAGTGCCAGGGAGGGATTTGTAGTTACTGCTTTTCTAAAAATGAGCTGGGCACTCTCTGTCTGAGAAACATCTGCTTTGAGTGATACTACAGCAGCTGTGATGATCTAATAGCAAACGAAGCACTTCAGAATTCAATTGTACAAAAGGGCCTTTGAGGAGAATGATAAATGACCTAAATTAAGCCACAATTTTTAAGTACTTAATTTGAGCCTTGCCCATAATGAATACTTTCCTCAAGACTTCTTGCACCTGTCACTGTTGGAAAACAACTAGCATTTGCCTGTCTGTTGTTTAAGGTTGTGTTCTCAACACTTTATTTGTCAAATGGCACCTGAAGTATTGGCGTAAGAAATTAGCATGTTGGCTTTTCAGTTCCCTTTTGGTGTGTCACTTCCTTGTATGCACCTGGAAGTAACTCAGAGAATAAATTGTGTTTGTGGGAAAAATCTTGTACCTTGGTCAAGAGTTTTCTATGTTAATGTCTCTAAAATGATTTTTGTGTTCTCCATATCTCAAAATAGCAAGGAATAGTTTACCACCTTGCCAAGATGATGAATCTGGAAGATAGTAAATTTTTTAAATAAATTATGTAGATGGAGTTTCCTTAATGTTAGCACTTTTAACTGCTGGATTGGTCTAGCATGTTGTGTGCATAAGAAAGGAGTAGGAGTTTGGGACAATACACTGCACCATGTTATCTTGTATGTGCTTTTAAGTGGAATGGGACTCTGGTAGGTGTATGCTACTGTGTCCTGCATAAAAATACTACCCCTCCCCTGTGAAAAAATAATCTCTTCTAAGTTTTTTGTGTACTATAAAAAAGCATCTATAATGTTGTGCTTAAAGGTTTAGAAAGGTAGATAGCAGCCACAACAGCCTGGGAACTCTTAGATGGATTTTGTCAGGTAATTCAAAGGCTTTCTATCATCATCATTAACTTGGTCAAAGAAATTTTCCAAAGGGCTAGTATGGTGATAATGAATTATACAGCACAATGGAAAACTTCCTTAGTTTGTAACTCTATATTTGCTTCACGTTTAAATGTACCTGATTTTGTTAGAATGTATTGTAGAATGCTACAAGCCTGGTTTGAGAGGCACCTTGGTGTATATGCAAAAGATCACCCTGTAAAACAAAGGGCAACATTTCTGAAGAAGGCTTTCTTACAGGAAAATCCCATAATAAATAATCCTGTGCTGAACCCATTTTTAGGACATTTTGACACTCCCTGTTCCACTGATAAGTCAAGACTCAGTTTATCAACACACTTATATGTGTGTCCAAGTCCTGTGGAGGCCAACTGGGGCTTACGCTCTGAAACGAGGCTGCACTTCAGCACCTGTCAGAGTCGTTAGGAGTTGAAAATTCCCACTAGTAAGGGTTTCAGGGTAAGATCTTCCCATTTATAGATAAGGACAGCAGGATTCAGTCTGCTTCTGTGATGATGCTAATGCTTGCTTATTCCGTGTGCAGAGGCACAGTACCAAATTCTCAGATTTGAGTGCACGCAGCAGTACCAATGTCTGAGTCGCACCACATTTTCCATCTAAAAATCTCAAGGCATTTTCAGCAGGGACTCCTGTCCCACCATTTTCCTACAAAAGAGGAAGATGAGCAGAGGGGAAAATCCTTGCCCACATTCACTCAGAGGCCAGTGGCAAGGAAAATACGTGGGAAGTGGCTCATGTGTGTCCTTAATCTCACAGTGTAAAATTTTGTTTGCAATCACTAGGAGTAATTATGTGCACTTTTTATGGCTGGTTTGGCTGGTCTGTGAGGTCTCGTTCAGTGCAAGGGGGCAATTTCTGTATTGTGTATGTAGTAATTTATGCATTTTTGGCAACCTGAAGAGAGAATTGCCTGTTCTCCTCCCCATCACAACAGAGCACTTTTGGCAAGATCAGTAGTGGGGGTGGTTCCTGCTGCTACCCACCCACTGCGTGGTGCATGAAAGAGGTTTTGGCATTCAGGGCTGATGCTTCATCTCTTCTCATAAGGATGTAGCTGCCTGGGAAGTGCTCTCTGCTTAGCTAGGTCAGGATCAGGTAGAGCTCAAGAGAGAAGCTCTCACGTTCCAGAGGAAAGTTTAGCCTCATCTTTACAGCTGTAGGTTGCAGCTCTCACAAGGCTTGGAGGAAAAAGCCAGACTAGATCAGGCTGGGGAAAAGGACTAGGGTTAAAATTGACCTGACAAAAAATTGGACATTTTTAAACTGCCTCAGATGATCAGTCCGTGTTGACAAATCCAGCAGAAGCAAAGATGAGGCTGCGCTAGTTGTCAAAAATAAGCAGTGGAGGGGGAAGAGAGTACTTTTTCTCAGGGGAAGTGCTGGATTTAACTAAAGGGTATGTGAAAGTGTCATTTGTTTCATCATCCTGTATTTCCCACTCTGCTCCTTGGTAAACATTATTGTTGTCTCATCCATTACTTAAATCCTTTTCAGGCCTTAAATAGATCTGGTTTGCAGCCATCAGGTTTGAAGACTGGAGGTACTCTGGAGCTGTGTTATTACTTGATAATCTATTTTTGGGGGTTGTTTTTTTCTTTTTGGTTGAGTGGAGGTTGGTAAAGTTCTAGTCCATAGGTTGTGCTTCAGCTGAACTTGAAAATGTGGCTACTAAAGACTTAAACTCCAGAAAAAGTGGGGAGCCAGAACTATAATTTTTGAAAATCAATTTTGTTAGAATTATTCTTAAGTAATTTCTTCCATTACCTCATTAATATCTGTATCTTCCCCTTCTCTTTTTCCTGCATACCATTTAAGTGAAGTAAAAGATTACAGTTATGGGCAATAAAAGAAAAATATGGGGTTCTGAAATTAATTTCATTTTTCAGTCTCTCTCTTTACCAAGTGACACTGTGAGGGCCCACTGGCATGCTGCTCAGAATGCGCCGCACTCCCCAAGCAGTGGGGTTGCTTGCACACATTCCATAGTTGGGATGACTACAATGTTGGGTCTATAAAAATGGCTAAAAGGTGAAGACTAAAATCAAACACTGGACTACTTTTTGCTTTCCCCTGAGGTTCCAAATCTCATAGAGGTTTTCAGTGGCTCTTAAGTTCCATCCTGAGACAGGGAAATAAAATAAAAATTGTAAATCAAAACTTGAAATCTCCTTTCATCATTTTGATTCCAGGAGGTAAAATGTCAAATGTTGTAGGCTCACTACACTGACTTTGATTCTTGCCAGAGGTCCAACAAAATCGTGCCATTTTGAAAAATGAAAGTGATTGGGAGCATGATGTATGTTTGTGTAAAACAAATGTCAAATTTGTATGCTGGAGTATTCATGATCCACATTTCTGGATTTATAAACAAGTATTTGAGCCAAAAGTCCTTAAGTATCAGCCTGATGGAGAGCAGAAACACTGCTATTTACTTATCTAGTTAATGTGAACTAATCAATACACCTCCAAGAGTGACTATTTGAAGAAAGTAATTCACGCTTCGTCTGCAAAGTTGAAGGAATTAATTGAGCAATTTTTGATAATGAAAACATTATAGGAAATTGCAGTCTGATTACAGAACAGGAAAAGAAGCAAAATGCACTGGTTACCTTTTTCTTCATGAAGTAGTTTCTCTGTTGCAATAAATTCTATTGCAAGGGGTCAGATATATGTAGCGTATAATGCAGAATTGTCATTAACTCTCACACACAAGACCTATATAATACCTTTCTGCTGTTAAGAGATATTTAGAGGATATGAATCAGTTGCCAATAGTTAAAATGCCTTAATTAATTTGTCAAATGCTTTCCTTTTAACATTACAAATGTACCATTTTCCAAACTGAACTCTGAAAAGTTCCATATTTCTGGGGATTTGATTTGTATGTAGGAATAGTCCCATTGTCTTCCTCCCTTCCTTCATCACCTCCTGCCTTCACTTTCCTTATCTCTGTTAACCACTGTAAGAAGAGACACGTCCATGCAAAGCATCAGAGCTGCTTGAAGAGTTTTCTCAAGACTTTCTAGCAGGGCAGGCACAACAAAGACAAAAGAATTTATCGGGAAAGCCTGCCATCATGGGAGCACATGGCTGCAGCCTCCCCTCTTATCCCTGTAATGATTCCCTCTCTGTAGAAACATCACTGACCCTACTCTTTTCTCCATTTTTATAGGGCCTCTTTTCTTTTTCTTCGGTTCCCAAAAGATGAAGGTATAGATAAAGTGCTGAGTGAGGTTATGTGTTTGTGTAGCTATTCAGTTCTACTCAAGGAATGACCTGCCAAATTTCTAACCAGTTCCTACTATGTTTTAAAACATATAGCTAAAGGTGTCAACATACCCATGCACTTTTATACCTTGGAAAAATTAGCTGGATAACTCCATGTAAGAGGTTTGATTTTGCATGGGGTTTGTTCTGTTTGCTAAGATTGTTGGTGTGTGTTTGCACTACACATTGCTTGTTAGAGACAAATCGACACAATCCATTTTTTATTGTACGGAAATAATGCATATCACCTTTTGTATGGCAAAACCTTCTGGAAACAACTTTCTTTGGGAGACTCTCCCAAAAAAGAGAGTTTCCTCTTTGCAGGGATCATTGTAAATTGTTCCCATTCACTGACATGTGTATTCCTGAAGGAATCTCTGTAGTTTCCCTGGTTCCTATTCAGGAACTTCTTATCACTTGTCCCAGGAGAAGTGACTGGAAAAGTATATGCATTATACATAGCACTGCTAATTATAAGCCTTCAGATCTTATAAATCAACTTTAGCTGTCAATAGTTTTTAAATGGGAGTTTGATTTTACATCTTATCTGTATTGGAGTAACTTGCATTTACTTTCCAGAGTTTTTCTCAAGCACTGGCAGAGCTGGAGACCCCCCGTAAGAGCTGGCCAGGGATGTTCCCACGGGCTCTGGTCCTGTGGGAGCCTCTTCTGTCCCCAAAGGAGATGGAGGTCTGTGAGCTATCCTGGGTTCTGCATTTCAAATTAGAGCACTGGAAACTCTACAAATTAACCAGAACATCTCTACAGAGACAGGCATTTTCTGTCCTCAGCCTGTAACCCAGACACAGTTTCCACTGATTTTTGTTTTTTCCTCAGAACTTTTTAGAGATCATACTAAAAAGAAGGGGAAGGTGATGTCATGAATGTATCTACGTGTTCCTGCTTACAATACAGCTGAGAGCCCTTTCAGATAAAGAATATATCCAGATCCCCATAACATACATAATTACAACATCTCTGAAAGTTTACTGCATATGGTTAATTTCAATAGTAAATGACCGAAGTGATCACATTACTGTTAAAGTCCTTATTGGATAGGCAGAAAACACTGCATCTTTGTCTTACTTTTGTAGATGACTTTGCAGACAGCAGAATCCAGTAGTGCTGCTGCTATTAATTTTTCATGAATTTTACACATCATTTAAGGTTCTTAGTGTTGTTCTTACAGTAATAAATTAAACACAGTTTATGCAGAAATAGGGTTCCTCTATAATTTGTACGGTATGAAATTTTAGTAGTTTGCATTATAAAACTAATGTAACTTCTATTGTCTCAGTTTTGCATATTTTTATTTCATTCATCATATAAAATTGATTATTTCTGTGTAAAACTCCCATTATGACATTAACTTAAATTATGTTAATTCCCTTCAGTTTTGTTATAAGTATGTCGTTTGTTTCACTGATAAAAGTTACTAAAAGATCTAAAAAATTAGCTGCAGGTACTAATTTTCTGGCTTTTTATTTTGCAGTAATTTTTCAAAACCTGCCAGAAACTGAAATCTGGGAAAAACCTGGTGCCAGCCCACCATTACAGAACTTAGTGAAATTGTGCTGTTTCTGAAAAGTAAACACCCTAACTCACATTTTGAAGTGAATGTTATATTCCCATCTTTAAGGCAAGGTAACCCTTCTGCTCTCATTACATGCTCTCAGTACATGAGTAGAAAATACACACAACAATTTTATAACCAGAAAAGTTTCTGTACTACCACTAGCCTATTTGTGTACCCTGTAAGGTCAATACTTTACACTTATCCTAGCTTTTATATCTGCCTTGCCAGTTGGATTAATTTGCAAATGGTGGCTAAATGTGCTGAACCACTCATACTGGCAGCAGCTGCACAGGCTCTATGTATTTTGTTGTATAGAGAAAGTGTTGTTTAGTTGTTAAGATGAGCATATGATATTTGCATGATCATTTTCTACCACTTCTGGGTAAAAGATAGTAGGCTATATAGAACTGTTCTGAAGGTCATTTTCTGGTTTTACTTGTTTATTATAATTTTTAAGATTGATAAAGTATATTTTTATTTTAAAAAGAAAGTGGGAAAATCAACTTAATGGCATGTAACATGTTTTGTGCCAACTGGGTGGTGCCAGAATACACAAAGAGTAACACCACAGAGCTAAGCACAGGTAGTTTTTAAAACCAAAGAAAAGTCATCTCATGTTTCAGAGGAATTCAAGCCACTCTTTCTTCCTCTGATTTAAGAACAAAAATGAAAAAAAATGAAAAAAACCCCCCACAAACCAAATCCTGTAAACTCTAAGCATCAACAAATGAGGTCTTCTGCAGACCAATGCGTGTGGTATGACCAGTGATACCTCTCTGATGCCTTTTAACCTGTTGTTGATGTGTATGGTTACCAGATGAATGATATGCAATATTAATTTTTATAAATCTATATAAAAAATAGTCTTGCATAAAGAAGTATTTCCCTGTAACTACTTCCCATAAGAATATTCTTAACCCAGGCTAAGTTGTTCATGCCAAATATCTAAGTTAAAATGGTTACCGCTAATTAAGCACTTTTACTCAGAACACATCTGCATCCTATAACTGTGCAGACTAGGGTGATGGCCCATATTAAAAGGGATTTACTCTTGGTAGCTTTCCCAAGCAGACTTGGAGTTTGAAAAAGCAAATTTAAAAAAAGAAGCCAAAAGGCCAGAAATGCTTTACTTCAATGTTTATTCCTAGTGAATTTATATACAGGAGATTAAGGAAGACTCTTCTCCAGTAGGCTAATTGGAAGATGTAGAAGTATTAGAATAGTGTTCTAGTGCTGGGAAAACACTTCCCTCCACAGATGTTCACCCAGAAATTGACTGGTATTCAGCAAATTGGAAGTTTACCTCTGTAGTATCTGTGGTGAACCCTGATTCATTTGGCTTTTGGAGCAACTGGAGACAAACATTTTGAATAAAATATTTTAATTTAAGTCAGATTTCCATTAAATCTAGTCTTTTTATGCTCCTGTGTTGCCACCTCTCTACAGGTTAAAAAATCAATGTGAAGTCTCACTTGTGTGCTCACAGGGCTCTGGAGATGAATGGCTATATTCACCTAGCCAGAAGTAGATGGCTGGCAATTGCAATTAACCATTTCTCTTCCATTTCTGCACCGCCTGTACATGTTGAGATGTCTGACCTGGCCTAGGATAAAGAGACAAGGGACCTAAGGAACAAAGCTAGCTCTGGTAGGCAGCTCTTTCACTCATGTCAGTGTGGTTGGGTAGAGGAGAAAGAGCACCTAAGTGCCCTAATTGAGGGGAAATGTCACCTCAAGCCCATGGTAAAGAGCGAGCCTTAATAACAGGAAAGACACAAGCTGAGAGTTCATAAAAAATAAATTTCGATATTGTAGCCAGACAACCACAAATCCAAAACCCATATGAGTATAGCCTGCATGGGACCCTAGGGAGTGCTAACTTAGGAAATTCCCAAATCTTTAATGTGGAAAACCTGTGTATACGGATAAAGGTTGCTTCCAAGTGGCTTTCCTACTTTAAAACAAACCTGTTACTTCCACTCCTTTTTGAAGGAGATATCAGGCCCTACAGGGGTGATTTGTATATATATATATGCATACAAAAACTATAACATAAACACATTCATACTGATTGGGTATACTACCTAGCACTATTACATGAACACATCAAAGGGAGAGTAAAGTGTAACATGCCCTCGAAGCTTGTCTGTCTGTCTTCCCTTGCATAAGTCTTGCTCTGTGTCAGATAAGTAAGTAGATATTTCCTAAAACAAAGGGAGGCTGCTCTTGACTCTTACTTACAGCATATTCCAACAGAAGTTATTCAGAGTATAAAATATTCATGAAAAGGGATTTAAAATATCATCCACTTCATATTATTTTAGCAGTAAATTAAAGCTAGTGACCTCTAACAAAATTATAAAGATGGTTAGATTACCAGAGAAGGAATTCAGCCCTATTTGAACATGCTGGAGCTACAAAATAGTTCTCTCTGGCTCCATTAAGAGGTTCAAGAATTGTAACAGGGGTCTCTAGATTTCTATTAAAATGGCATGTACAGTATGATTACAATACATTATATCTCTATATAATATTTATTCATTTCCCTCTAGTCTTTTGAACTTCATGATCCTTTGGTCAATTATTTTCAGAGAAGGAAATTGAAACTTCTTACATGGAAACTTTGACAAATGTACAGCATATATATTGTATAGCATTCTCATGGGAGAACTTCAGAAATGAAATTAGTTCCGTCAACATGCCATGAGTTCATCAGCTTGGGCCTTCCTGAATCCTTTGTCATGGCAAATATACAAAGGACTCTTTCATCTTTATCCCTGCTTAAAAACATTGTCTAAGATCACTCTTATTACTCTTCCTAATTACCTTTCCCATCACCTACCCTTCCTGTCTGAATATGGATTTAATAAAAAATGTATAATTTCTCTATGGAAAAATAAGTGAGGAAATAGATATGTGTGTAAATGTATATAAGTGTGTGTACGCACACACATACATACATAATTTAGAGAAAGAATTACTATCTCAGCAGGCAATATATGTCTTCCATTTAGCAGCAGGCCAAAGATGATGATAAAATCATTAATTCTGTCAATATAAATGCTAAATAGAAATGGGAAATTGGATCTCTGCCTTGTGTCACATTTTCTGTGGTAGGAAATTACAGCACAGAAATTGAATCTGACGAACCTTCTGTGTTTATAGCCCCTCATCAAAGGTACAGCACGTGATATACAATAAATAGCATGACACCTCTTAATTAAGCAGCGCTATTGTTTAGCACAAAATAAATGCATTTTTTGCTTGGCCAATAAGCAAGCTACAAACTCCCATAGGGATCATACAATAAAGAGGCCATAAAGTTAACCAAAATCAAATTGACAAACCTGCACTAATTATCTCTAGTATTATAGCACTGCAAAGGTGGCTATAGGAAGATAGTAGAAGTGAGGTCATTAGTAAAACACTGAATGTTTTAATGTTTGTAAAGAGAGCGTTTTTTACCTTTAGTCTGGATATTGTGTACATTGGGCAATCTTCTAAATTACTATCTTAGATGTATTTGTAAGTTGAATTTATAAAAGCTTCGTTTCTGGTAGAAAATGTCTACATAGCTGGGGAAACCTATTTTAGGCAGATGTAAGCTGTTTGACTTTCACACTGGATGATTGCAGGGGCTTGCAGAAAGTGTGGTGAAGAGAAGGAAAGTGAAAGAGTGCACATGAAATAAATGAGTCTGATATTACAATGTGAGTTCAGACACAACAAGAATAATATTCAAAATCTTCCTTGTATATCTGTGATTTAAAAGTCCTGCTTTTACAAACACACAGAATTCTTGCTAGTCATGGATGTGATTCAGCTTTGACCAAAGATTGTACAAGTGAAACATCTTTTCAATTTCTGCTTCTGTGTTCTCTTTAATTAGTTTAATGGATTTATCTTCCTAGTAGGAAGGAAAATATTTTAAAAAACACCTCATGAAAGGCTAGAGTATTAATACAGATTTCTGAATGCAATCAATTGCTTGTTTTAAACATAAAAAAAATTTCTGACAAACTGAATTCTTTTGTCCATGCTCTATTTGTAAATTATTTTCCTAAAAGCTCAGTCAAGAACTACAAGAAAGAGAAGTGCTGCTCTTTGACATGAGATAGTTGACCCATGAGGGACTTTGTTTTCTTTAGTCCTAATCACCGTGTTTTACAATGAACTCAGTAAAGTGAATTATTCTTTCCACTGTCACTGGTGGAATGAGTAAATAAAAACAAAGCTCAGCGCAGGGGAGAGGAACTTCTCAGCACATCATTGTTCGGTTATGAAAAGTCAGGGTCTTTCCATAGTTTTAAAAAAAAAAATTAGTCTTGACTAGCAGCTTCTGCAGAGTCCTCCCACCATAAAGCAGTGACAACCCATGGGTTTTTTTGAGTTCTTCTCAGCGTGTTTTATTGCATCTGAGGGTCCAATCTTGCAGGGTCTGTGTCCTGGCCATGCACACATAGGGCTCTTCGACGCTGCTTAACTTCTTTTTCTGCACTGCTAAAATCTTACAAGCCCATTCCCAGTGTGAACTACTACAGCCGCTGACTGCTGGAGCTGGAGGGCCTCTGGTTAACACAGTGTTGGCCTCACCATCCTGGCCCACTGGGCAAGAAGCATGCCTGGTACCTGGAAGGAAATGCCCCTGGGACAAGGGGCTGTTTGTTACCTGCTGATGGCATCCTGGGTGGCAGTCATCATTGCCAGTGGAGCCAGAGCCATACTTCTTCAACTTACACAGTGTCAAACCCAGGGATTTAGTATTCCTTTTCCACTCAATTCAAGCACTGGAGAGAACCCATACTGAATACCCCAGACAATCTTGGTACTAATCTTGGTATTTTACTTAACTTTGAACCCATATGTGTGTTGTTACTTCATGTCCAAGTTGCCTTCCAAGTCTTCACATGAAAATACAGCCAGTACTCAAAAATTGGCTTTACAAGCAAAATGTCTGCATTAAAAATCATCCTAAAAGTAGTTGCTTCTTGTAACTCCTGAGCAACGCTAAAAGGTATTGTTGAGCTCCCAGATGCACAGAGGCATTTTAAATGATGCATGTTTCTTTTACTAGCTAACCTTTACTGATCTTTCAAGTCATGTTATCTCTAGGAATCAATAATCTACCAGCAAAAGAAACTAAAAAAACATGGAAATTGCTCAAAGACCTGTCTGTGACTATGAGTGCAAATGATTGAAAACTCTCAACTCAAATTACTGTTTGAAATATCGTTATTCATATGGGCAAACAACCCTTTTGCTGCACCCATTAACCTGAATATGGATAACATTAAAACGCACCAAGCTGAACTATGAGAGCCATTGAAGACAAAGTGTTTATTATAGCTCTGTTCATATTCAGTATTCTTGAGTGCACTGTAGCTATGTGGCTGGAATACAGTGAGTACGATCACTATCAGAAAAACAGATTCGGTAACCAACCTACTGTCAAAGATATATTTTACTGTGCTTTCAAAACCCAGGGATAGTTCCAAAACCCAGGGTGCTTCATAGAATGTAAATGTGATGTTGTTTTGTTTGACTAAGGTTTTGAACTGGTAATGCTTTTTTTCTATCTGTAGCATAATAAAACTTATATTGAAAGGCAAAATATTATGCACATGGTAAATTTAGATGTGAAGTTACGAGACTTTGGGGAGAAAAGAAAAAACAATGAGGGAGGCTAATTAAAAACAAAGTACTTTTTACAAAGGCTGTGGTAAATTCTCCCTCTCTGCAAAACTTTAATCCAAGTTTGGAGATATTGAAGGATAGTGTGAAGGATAGTTACTAAAGGATTTGGCCAGCAGCAGGAAAACTTGACACATTTCCAGTTTTACCTTTCCTTCACAAGTTCTGGGTCAATGTGAGGATTGTCACTGCAGCCAGACCACCACAGATTTCTCAAGGCTCTTTGTGCAGGTACTGTAGGCACAGCCCTTCCTGACTGCCTGACGCTATCAGCCCACAGCTTTTATTGGTTCTAGATTTGCATTTTTATTTGTATCAATAAGTTGTATTGTACCCCTTAAACACCATTGTTTTCATTCATATTAGCCAGTTCTCTGAGAAAACTCCAGAAGCATTTCCCAACCAACTCCACTTTAGGTGTCATCAGCTAAAAATAAGTCTGAAAATGATCAGGAAAAACCTTGGGGGTACTACAATTCACCATATATCATACTGATTTTTGTATCAGTTTAAACCTATTGACTTCAGTATTTCTGTCTCTACTAGAACTTAGAAAATGGCTCTCAATTACATAGGTGTTGTTGAGCTTTGAGAGTCTCCAGTTTTCCTTCAGGGGGCTGGGACTGAACTCCAAGCATTCATGGATCCTTCAGGAAACCTTCAGCGTGCTTGACCTGAGGGTGGTATTAGGACTGGAGAGAGGCTTGCATGGTTTTTTTGTTCCTTTATGCATACAAAGGATTATCAGTCTTTATTACATACACTAACATTCTTTGATGGAGTATGCTTTTTCTAACTACCTAAACTTGGAAACTTAGGAATTTCTTGAAATCTTTCAGGAAAGATGTACAGCAAGACCACATGAGCAAAAACTTGTAGCTTTGGGGGGTGGGGGAGAAGTAAACCTTTTGAACTTCTAATTGGAGTTAGCTTGGAGTGTTCAGATGTGATTTTCTTTTAGTTTACCTACTAAAGTCTCAGATGAGAATGTTAGGCTGTATTTTCTCTGGTGTGGTTTCACAGAGCTGAATATCCCAAAGCAAAGGGCCTCTGGGCTTCTAGATACCTGTTTCAGAATTTTTGACTGTGGCAAGTTATTGGCTCCAAAAACTGAGAGCATGTTGGACACCAAGAACTCTATATTCTAGGTCTACCAGCTTGAGTGTCATCAGGTGGCCCCAATCCAAGGGTGTGGGGCACAGGATATCTTTGTATTGGTGAGCTACGCTAGAGTAAGAAAGTTGAGCTGATTTTCTTAATGTCTTAAGTCATAATTTCTCTGTTTATTTTCAGTGGTTGATCAGTTTAAAGTAAATCTGTAAAAATCTAATGTTTTGCTAACCGATACCAAATACATAGGTTAATGCAGAATAAAAGGTAATGCCAAATAGTGTCAGATACTGGGAACTGGTATGAAGTAAATATGTGTTTTTCTTTGGAGCTCTCTGTTATTTATGAAAATGGAAATTTTTGCATCTCAGCTGAATAGAAGTATGTGGCATACTGATAATGTTTTCCTTTTACATTACTGTTTATAAAATCTATAAATTCTCCCTCCCTGCTCCTTTTTTTTTTTTTTTTTTTTTTTTTTTTTGCCTCTTTGTATTTAAGCTTCTGGAAATGTGTATGTCCAGGATTTTTCCTGCAAAATATAAGATACAGAAATGAAGCTAAGTTTCTGTTAAAGAAGTAGGACCTAAGGAAAACCCAATTATCCCCACTAAAAACATCACTGTGTTTCCATTGTTCTATGCTTCTGCTTGTAGAAATTTAAAATTAAAAACACTGTTTGTGAAATCATCTGTATTATAACTACAAAACAAGTCTGGAAATTCACTAGGAGAGTACCCAGTATGAGTGTCATCTTGTGTGGGAGGCATTTTGCCCAAGCACTTTCTTTTTCTATGTTAAAAATACCTTTGGATTCTGCACACTGGTGCCAAATATAAAGTGCAAAGAAATTCAGACCGACTAGGAGACCACCTCTAGACTGAGAGGAAACATATGCTCCAGAAGCAGTGCTCTTTTTCATTCATTCAGCCTGGCATAATCCTCACATTCCCAGACTGACTCTTGTCAGGATTTTAAAAATGTATGTGGGGGCAGCTGGAGTAGTTTCCGTTCCACTTTATTTAAGCTGTGCCTCTTAGCCTGCCACAGACTTGGCAGAAAAATGCCAACCTTCTTCAACTCTTGGTAGAGATGACTAAACCAAAGCACTTGTATTGATTTTAGGATGATTTAGTACCCCCGTGTCAGGAAGATGTCTGTGGATTCCTTTATTCACGCCACTACAGTAACGGTTTAAATTGGCAGGGGTTCACAGTTCAGACTTCATCTGTAATTCATATTAATAGAATAGTATTATTTTTCATTAGCTTTATAGCTGTTAATGAGTGATTCAGTATGGGCTATGTGCTTTCTTGGTGGCCTTGGACCATCAGATCCTGTATTAATGGCATAACTTTTTTTCTCTGTAGGTGATATTTTCTTGATTGTTTGCTCTGAAGTAAGTTTAACACACCCTTGCATTGAGTTTCTTTATGAACAGTATTGTACACAATACAATATAATTTCATTTCAAGGGCATTCTCTCCAGGAACAAATTTCCACAGACTTCTACAATAGACCTGCAATTGCCTAGAGGAAAAGGAAATGCCAAGTACCAGGCAGACAGAGCAATACTGAGATCAACATGTAAATAAGAGCCAGTAGTTCAAATCAGACTTAACACATAAAATCAGTGAATAATGTTTTGGGGTTTCTTTTCCACATTCTTGGGAAGTTTATGTGTCAAAGAAGGCAAGACAAGATATACTCATCAGAATCTTAACATATGTGTGAGACCATTGTAATTTAAATTTAAATATAGCAAGACAATAACCAGCATAAACGCTGGTGTCATATGGTGCCATTCAGAAATGACATTACTATCTATTATTGCGTTGGACATAATGAAACAGATATGCTTATGTGAGGAAATGTAGCCTTGGATTTATGCCAGTCTTGAATGCAAGGAAGAAAACAAATATAAAACCAAATCTAATTTCCATTTGATCACATTTGTGTTTGTGATCTGTAAGTACCTCTGAGATCACATGTGTAGAGTTGTAAATCCAACACTCAGTGAATCTGAAACTAAGTAATATTAAGCAGAGTGAAAAATTTTGATAACAAAATTGCATGTTGAAACAGATTCTGAGAATGCTGTGATCCCCACAACAACATAAACCTACCCTGGATGCCCAGGGCATGTGTAGATTTGAATTTGCTGGTAGAGACAACTATTCCAATATGTGTGGAGTCAAAGGGTTATCCTACTGTGAGAACTCTTGTATGCTAAATCTTGTGACTTGACTGTAAACCTTAACAGAGTAAACACATTTCCTCAGTTCTTTGTTTCTGGAAACAAAGAATAACTTAAGATTTCTTTATTCTTGTTTCTTTATTCTCCTTTCCCCTGACTGTCTAATATTCAAGACTGAGGTGGAAATGGTCCCTTTATAGGTTCAGAAATCAATTTCTATAATCAATATTTCATGTTTTGGGGAATGGACAATTTTTTTGACTATTTTGACTATTCAGAATTTACACTTCTGAAAGCCTGACTGTTTCTGTTTTTAACACTTGTGCTATATTTTTATACATAGGCCATGTTTTCAGTTCAAAAGGGGAGCAGTGTTCTGAATGTAGTATCTTCCTTTTAAAACAAAATCAAGTAAGAATAAAAAGATGATGAAGGGGGGTGGAAGTGCAGCTAAAGGATCTGCCCATTTTAGAATTCAAGACCTTGTCTTTACATACACAATCTAAATACATGAGGTTTCTGGCATTGGCCTTTGGAACTTAGCAATAAATATTCAATTTGGGGGAATATAGGTCACATACAGATATTGTGTTGGAGTTCAGGACAGAGGGAATGATAATGCCTTCCAGTTTCTAAGAGGTAGTTAGCTTCTGTGTGTTGAATATCCATATCTTTCCTGATAATAAACAATGCTCATGAAACTCAGTTTAAAATATGCAATGCCAGTAAAAACAAACAAAAAACCCTGAAAAAGGTTAGTCAAACCTTAATCCATTTCTATATCAGGCCAAACATTCAAGAGGGAAACCAAATTGCCCAACAATTCTTTACATTTTTTTTGCTGCCTGTTCCTTGTATTCTTTTTTTCATACAGTATCTGTTGGACTGCTGTGTAACAAGATAATGACTGTTTCCATCTTTACAGCTATTGATTAAAATAGCCAGACAGCACCAGGAAACTATCAGTGGAAGAATATCCTTCTTACAAAATAAAAAGACCTATCCATCCTTTTGTCTTCCCTCAGGTAAAAGACTCAAATCTTACACAGCCCTGGTTGAGGATTCATGATGAGCAGATCGCAAGTGCCTTATTCATCCCACATCCTTTTGTGGTGAAAAATATACATTCACAGCAAAATATATTTCTATCACAGTAGGACTGCAAAGTCAATAGTTCATCTATCTCATCTTTTAGGAATCTTTAAATATATTTGTGTGTTTGTTTCACCTCACAAGACTGACACACAGCAATGGTTATACTAGCTGGTGAACCAGAAGGATTTTAGGGGCCATAAGCTGAGCTGAAAGTTTTGTGTTTCCTCTGAAAAATTTGACCACACCAGCACTAACACTAAAAGCAGAGCTAGGAGAGGCTTTGCTCATTGAGTTGCAGGTGCTCACAGTGTTATTAACTGTTGTAAGAGAAACACACTTGAACTTTTACCAGGCATGGTAAAAAAGGAAATTACATTCACAGTTAAGCTGGAGAAGGTGTTTGCTGGTGCTGTGTGTTTGATACATAGTGTGTGGACACTGCTCAGCTCTCTCAGTGAGCGGTGGGCCATGCACCCAGGAAAAGAGCCCTCAGGATAGGCTGCCCCTTGGGACTCGCTGTGAACGCAAATAGGGCCATGGTTTGGCCTGCCAGGCCTGCCCCGATGACCACTGCAAAAAGGGAGGGAGAGCCAACCTTGCACTCGCCCTAGCTCAGCTGGATGATTTCCTTCTCATGGGACAAAGGGCTGAACAAGCTGTGCTTCTGTGAATTATAGCCACATTCTTGTCTTGTGCAAGGGTGAGATTTCCATAAATTTCCTCCCCACATGCCCCACTCCAACTTGCCTGTTTAGGCAAGATTGTTGTATTTATTTGGATGCTGAATCTTTAAAAGTATCTTAATAATAGCAAAAACCAAATATGACCTGTTTCCAGCAAAAATATAGTAATCAATTTAAGAGTAATAAGAAGTCATTAAATTCATGGAGAGTACTAGTTTGGAAAACTGAAGGGGTGCACGTTTTCCAGCTCCACTTCCCTTCTAGATGATGGCAGTAAGTCACAATAGTATTTGACTGATCCAGAGAAGTTGCTGGGCTGGGTTTTAAAAATAATTGGTGGGTGCAGTCCCCTTGATCACACACAGTAAAAAGTCTTGAGGCCCATTTTTGTTAAAACAAGTATGGCTGGAGAAGTTTGGGGGGTTTTTGTTGGTTGTTGATCAAAATGAAGAAATAAGGGAAAATTTATTAGTTCTTGTAGAACCTAAACAGAAATTATTCAGGACGATGAAGGAAAGGGAAAGTTTTATGAAAGAAATTTCATAATTTTATTTTGTTTTAGCCTAAAACTTTCTATAAACTCAAAAGAAATTTTCATTTCATTCTGTTTTTCCTATTAAGGTCAGTTTCTAAATGATAAATGACACTTAAAAATGCTTTTAGTACTGCCCTTCTCCCCTAAATTTGACAGGAAATATTTTAGCATTTTCAAAATATTTCCCACCCATTTCTTTCAACCGATACTATGTGCTGAATCCGCCTTCAGTTTTCCAAAAAATTTGTCTTTGGCACAGTTCAGTTTTCCACTGACTTCTCTAATCTGTTCAAAAAAGTACCCAGTTTTGATTGTGTGTCCCCTCATAAGGAATAGGTGTGTCTGTCTGGGAACAGCTAATACAAAAAATGGGAGATGTGTTACTGCAAGTGGTTAAAATAAATTCTTAAAAGATTAGGATACTCAGGAGGAAAGGGAGATGTTGAGCTCAGATTTAGTCTCAAATTTTATGTTCCTGTGATTTCTGAAATTATCTGGAGATGTGATCTCAACAGAGTATAGCACAGCAATACCTTCTGTGATACATATGGTGGAGAGACTTATATTGTTATGAATATTGAACTGTTCTTTTTTATCTGTATATTTTGGCTACAGATAGTATATAGAGAGTCTTGAAGTCTTTTTCCCCTAGAGCCCTGTAGGCTGTAAATGTCTTTAAAGTAAGATTTTCCAGTGTGACTTGCAAAGCTAAGTACAATCCGTGACACCTCCAGAGGTTTAGTATCTGCCTTCAGAAAATCCACATATCCTTACTTTTTAATTCTTGGATTTGGCCCTCAGCAGTGTTAATCATTCACATCTTGCAATAAGAAAAAATGTGAATGAACATTTTCTATAATAAAAATCCTCAGCATAATAGAAAGTCATGGAGAAGTAAGTGAGAGGAAAGCTAAATAGCTGTTACATACTGACCATTATTAATATTGTGTTGTTTCACAACAACACATTGTATTTCAAATGGTGACTTAACATAAAAGTATTACTGTGGATTTAAATGTATTACTTCTGAAGATTCTTGCTGGTAGAGTGAGAATAAGATTGGCTATATTAATGCATAAAGAAAAATGTTATTTCGTTTAGGTCCACAGAGAGCTTTTCATAAACAGGCGCAGCACTGAGGAGTGTAGTTTTAACATTAAAATACCATGATAGCTTAATCATACCTGAAAATTCTGCTATGGGGTAGTGTTTTGATGAATTAATTCTTTATGTAGGCAGATGGGGACAATTGCCTCTCTGTACATTTGAAGGGGTATTGATCTTTCAGTTGTGTTATGGACGCAATGTACTTAATTGGGCAATTTTTTTTTTTTTGTTTTGTCTTATTTTGGCTGTTTTATATTTTAGTAAGAATGGTTCCCATTTATTGAAGCTTCTATTGCAGTAATGAGATTGTCATCTAACTTAATTTTGTTTGTTTCACTGATAGAAATATTGTAATACTGCCATATTGATTTTGATTATAATAAAATGCTGCTTATAACATCTGTAGCAGCTGCAAGAAGAGGGACTCATTTTCAGCCTAATAAAAAATACTTACAAACTTACTGTTTTTCAGATCCAAAGTGGTAGAACAAAAACAGAGGAAGGAAAAGAGAGCTTCTTTATTTTAAGGGTGAACGACTCTGGAGAAAAAGGGGTGGGGTTGAAATGTGGGGGGATAGGGGAAGTGTGTTTGATATCTGAGTGTTTCATGACATTTCTTTCTAAAAGTTTCCTTACTGTAGATGAAGCCCAGTGGGAGGATAGCAAACTCCAGGTCTCTAGACTGTAAAAACTCAGTAAAGGTGATAGCTGACTGACTGTTCTTTGATGACAGCTGGCTCTATAGTCTCCTTGGCAGCCCCTCCTTGGAAACCTTCCACCGGAGACTGCTAGCTCTCTCCAATGAACAGCCAGATAGCTTTCATGCTTTGTGAACTGCAAAAGTTGAACTTTCTTCAAGTGTATCTAAGAACAGAGCCTGTGTCCCAGCAAATTATTTCAAATGCTTTGTCCTTGCTAGCCATTAGATACATTTTGATTAAATCAAGACAAGTCTATTTGCCCTGTGGAATATCTTGGTCTCTGGCATATAAGATAATGTTAATGAATACGAAACTGCTATTAAAATAATATCCAGGACCAGTATCCTCTGTACGATCTAGTTAGGCTTAATATTACTTGACATTAGAGAAGAATGTGTTACAGATAAGGGGTGTCACCTGAGGTGCCTATAAAAGGGAAGGAAATGGGACTCTCAAGAAAATAAGTTACATTGACACAAGAACAGCCTAAGAGAAAGTGTGCTGCAGTACAGCGTGCTCAGAGAGAGTTGTCTTTGGCATATTATCCAAGAAGAGTGTGTGCTTTCTACTCTGAGAGCCCCTCTTCTCCTGCAGGGCCTTACTGGTTTCTCAAGTATTGACACATGTTCTTCTCTGGCGGCCAGGGTGAAAATGGTGATATAGTCCAGGCAGTACTTGAATTTTCATACAAAAGTCTTTCAGATTGAATTATTCATACAGGACATACAAGCTGGAACTCTGTTGGCTTTCTCTGCTCCATTTGCAGCTGTTTGTCCCAGGGAATGGACTACATCAGCCAAGGCTGATCTTTCTTCCTAGGTGCAAGAGGAGAAATTCTCTTTTCAGGTCCAAGCAGATGTCTTCTGGAGAGAGAGATAGGGAAAGGTCATTATAGATGCATATTGTGCCTGAAGTAAAGCTTGGGACAGAATTTTCTCGATTAATACAAGGAAATTAAATGAGTTAATAAATAAAAACAAAGTATATTAGGAATTAACTTGGATTTGACCAACTTCACTGTCACACTTGAAAATATGACAGTGTCAAAATCCTCTAATCACTTTATGATTGTGAAGCAGCCTACTGCTGTCCTGCAGTCATGCAGTTTGCATCTCTAATGTTTTGCCAAATCTGACTGACTCCTGTTGGATCCAGGTCCTTCTTAGTTGAGGCGGACATTGCCTTGTTGACTTGGTATCCTGGCTTGCCCCAAACATGGTGATCACTACTGGCCAACTCTGGGTGCTATCACCAAAGCTGCCCTGCTTGCCTCGCTGGGGTGCTGCGGGACAGGGCCCTGGCTGGTGAGGGCACTGTTTGTTTCCCCTCCCTGGCTGAGCAACTAGCTGGCCCTCACTGTGCCCTGACATTTTACCTGTAGGTTAGGTAGCTTGCTGAAGGCTCTTGGAGCACCACTGAGGCATGTTTTTTTTGGGAAGTTGAAGCTTCTTTTAACGTAAATCTTTTCATAACACTGTCAAGGCAAGGGCTTAAGAAAAAGTATTTCTCTTTTAGACAATCTCATTTTTTGTGTCTGTGCAAGCACACATATGTTAGGGTCTATTACTAGGAAAAGGAATAATATACAGTGTTATATAACTATGTGAAGTACTCCAGTCCTCATGAAAGGACTAAACAGGATCAGATATTTAAGGTGACTAACACAGTGAGAAGAACATAGAATTTGAAGCCACCAGGGAAAATAAACGGTTAGAAAGTACTCAGGAAATCTGGATGGTTTCAAGTTGCCTAGGCCTGACTAATATAAACCTTGGACTGAAGCAATCACAGAAACATTAGCAGTAATCTTTATGAAAATTAAAGAAGCTCTGAAATGCTAAAAATGGACAACCATTGGGACCACCTATAAAAAAAGGAAAAAGTGAAGGAGTCTAGTAATCATAAGCTGACCAGTTTTATTTCAAACCCTGGAAAAATTAAGAAAATTATAATTTTAGGTACCTGGAAGACAACAAAGAGAAATATATAACAGTCAAGGTGTTTTCTTCTCAACTAGTAATAACAAATCAATTTCCTTCTAGAACATGAGAGAAAAAAGAGGCATTTAATGAGGTTTTTTAAATTGTATCAGAGCTTATGGGAAATCTAGGGAAATATAGACTGGTACTCCAGTAAAAGTAAATGTGACAAAAATAGTTCTCAGCCCTCTCATTTCATCCCTGCACTGGTGGGCCGAGACCAACCCAACAACCACAACATCCAGTACTGCTTTACTTTCTCCAGGGACAGAAAAAAATCATCTTTCTTTATCTATCAGCAATAAGGATTACTGGGCCTCATTCTCCCTTTCCATGTTTAAGGATCAATTCCTTGCACACTATAAGCCGGTCTAAACCGAAATTGTGGTTAAATTGTCAAAAGATATAGTCACATTTTTCCTTTTGCCATCTTATCCTCCTTTCTTCTTTCTTTATCCATCCTCTCAGGTAATTAAAAAGGTTCATTTTAACCTGGATCATCAGTTCTCCGACTGGGTTGACTGTGTGGTTGCAAAAATGCTTGTGCCAGCATGACAGTGGAGAGTGATGAAAGGGTAAAGATATAGCATTGTCTTATATTACAGTTTATGTGAAACTGTTGCCATAGCATAATGGGTTTCCTGCCTGACATGTCAGCTGAAAGCCACTAAATGATCCAGTGCTACAAGCAACTTCCTTATTGTCACCTATCTCCCTTCCCTGCTCCCCATATCAGATACGATTAGCTTAAGCTTTCCATGCTTCATACATTTTTCTTGTCCTACGTTTAACCACAATATCCTGTTTCTGCAGGTGCACATCCTTCTCTGCAGCCATGGTTGTGTCGATCCTGGGGAATATTTTCCAGAAGCTTGTGGATGCACTCATTGTAAGTTTTCTCCCATGTGTACAATAACAGCTTACAGCTCAGCACTGTTGCATGCATTTCTTTTCCATCTCTATATAGGTTCTTTCCAGGACATTAGGACTTAAATTTTCTTCCTCGTGTAATGACTGGTGCCTGCTCTGTTAGTGTACTTCTTCCTGAGCAATTCCTCAGCTCAGTACTTTTATCAGAACAACATAGCCTGTATATGCTAAACAGAACCACAAACAGGTGAAATCAAGAGCAGTGAAGTATGAAATAATAGAGCAAGTTGACACTTTGCAAAGAATTCCTTTCATATGTTAAAATTTTGATGTTTGAGAAGTTTTCAGCTCTTCCTGGTTTTACCAATTCTAGAAGGTGATAGTAAAAGTTGAAAAGCTGAGTCATAAAGAAAGTCAAGTCTTTCTGCTTCAATGTTCTAAAAACATTGGATTGATGAACCTTCCAGGCATACGTTCAGCCTGGAATGCAGAATGCAGAAAATTGCAATTTTTTTATACTGAATCTTTCATTTGACTATATGGTTGATTTGGGCTGTTGTTTTTGGGTTTTTTCAAACTTGTTTGAGAACCGTTTGCTGTGCTGCTTGGTTTTTGCCCCAGTTCTGCCAAAGTAACAGTCAGAACTAATTGTGCTTTCCAACTACTTAGAGCAATCACTCCCTTCTGGAAGGGATAAACAGGTTTTGAATCAGACTTCATATACCTAACTTCCAGCTAAAACAGGCATGGCAGGCAGAAGACCAGGAGAAATGTAGAAAAGCTTACAGAACAGAGAGCTTTTATGTAAGGTAACAACACAGGTCAAGAAGACCATAAAGCAAAAGGGAAAGCATAAGGAATTAAAGATGCCTGATGACCGGTAGCCAAGGCAAAACCCTTCAAAGAAAAATAGTTTCTGCTGAAGGCTTTTCACAGTGCTTATGCCAATGTGGATTTAGTAGTGCTTTGGGCATCTGTTGGAATGAATGAGAGTACGGTGGGAACGCAATTTTAAGTACCAGAATTTATGTCTGAGGGTTATAGCCAGCAACAATCCTCAGCCATAGGATTCTTCTTTACTGTACATTTTGAAGTTGCAAAAAAAAAAGTTATTTAGCTTTTATATGAGGGAAATACTATATTTTGAATTTGTATTTTTAGAAAAAAGTTTACTGAAAGCACTAGCAAAAGAAGTAACCTAGTGTCTGTGTCTGTCTCAGGTAGCAGTTTATTATTTTCCCCATCTAGAGTGTGATTAAATCATACCTTCATAATTTAATCCACTGTATTCAAATGAAATATTTTCTTCCAGGCTGAGAGAAGTTTCTGTCTCAAAGCTGTATATACGTTTGTGAAACAAAGGCATTGTGTGTAGAAGAGACAACTGTCTTTGAAGCCATGAGCTTAAATACAAATGAGCAAGAAAGCCACACAAGAGAAATGTTTATAGCCTAATGGAAAGAGCACAGGCAGCAAAATGGAGAAACTTCGATTACTAGTGCAGGATATGGCTTACTAGGGATAACAGAAATGCACAGAATCTCAGTGGTGACTGATGGACAACTGTTATTAGGGTGTGTACTGTTATAATTAAATGAACAGGAGAAGATTTAGCATCACAAGAGCCAGGGAGGGAGCAACTTTCTGCACTACTGATAGGAAAACCCTAAAAGAAAGGGGAACTAAGAGTCAAATGGAAAACTTAGGGTTGAAATTGCTTTCTTGAAGATAACAAAAGTGTTCTATTATAATAAAACTCAGGTATTCTGAGAAAGCATGTTTGATTTTCTCCAAAAACATAAGCAGCATCAGTGTAATCTCATTATCAAGCTAGGAATATGAGCAGGGATTGTCACCACAGGAGGTGTAAGTTTGTGTTTCTGAAGAGTAGTACAAATATTGCTAAATTGATAAAATCTAGTTATTCCTAGACGTGATACCTGACTAACTATTTCACCAAATAATCCCTGAATCAATTTTAGCTAATGTTACTTTATGTTTAGCCTCATAAACAGTAAGCATAGGATAGGAGGGTTAGCCGTTGCAGCTAATATTTGACCAAGTGATTCAATTTAATAAAAGCATAAACAAAGGAAAGTCTGTGATATAGGCTCCTGTTTCAAACAGAAAAAAAGCCTAGCCAATGTCAGATTGTGCAGAAAGTTTGGAAGTCTCTTACTAATCATTGTAAGAAGAATGCTATCTTCTTTATGCTTCTATAGTATAACTAATGCCATCTCCACTTTTACAGTAGCATTGCTTTTACCAGTTTAGTAGACCTGAGTAAGAGTTAAAGCACAATGGATGGGGACAAGGACAGATCTAACATTGATGACTGAGTTCAAAGAACACTTTAAACATAACTGTGTAGATATATTGTATTTTTCTTCTCTCTTACTCCCAAATCTGCATGTTTATGGAATCATTGGTGCTGATCCTGACCACCTTCATGGAAATTATTAACTCAAGGTGTACTGGATGTCTCGCAACATTCAGTTTCATCACTTTATAAAAGAAATGCATAGGGGTAGCCTGGATTATTGTTATTACTGGTTTCTGGGGGATATTATGCAGTATCTTCTTGTCCTGTGACTTAGGAATTCCTTGGAGGGTAGATATTCTGATTTGGCCAGTATAAGTGATTTCTTAATCACTGATGATACTGGATTGCAGTTCTTGGTGATTTATTTTGGTAATGTTATCATAGAGGTTTAATTTGCCTCAAACTCTGTCTCTTTTTGAAAAAGAGAAATAGGATTTTCATTCTTGAAAACCAGTTTTCAGGCAATGGAAGTATATTTTGCTTCTCATCATAGTAGTTGTGCTGTGTCTCTAAATGATGTGATCAGTTTGTAAAGAGCAGTTGGAGAGAAGAGCAGAGGTGCAGTAAGAAAGAAGAAAACATCATGACACACATTTAAAAATTTCTCATGTATTAGCCAGCAGCCCATTTCAGTATCTAGTTAATTCAGCTTACAAGTATAGTTTATGTTTAGAAACAAGTGCCTCTCTAGATGGGGCTAGCAGGTTGGTAAAACAGACCAGTATATCAGTGGTAAGACTGCATCATGTAAGCAGAAAAATTGGAAAGGAAGAGGCACAACAATGATTCCTAAAGAGCCATCTTCACTGGGGCTTGTCTTGTTATTGGTCAAACCCAAAAACCTGACCTCTTTTGGAGCATGCTTATCACTTTAGAAAACCAGGGAACCTCATGATTGTTCTAGTGTCATTAATAATTTGTCTCAAAGCGACAGACCAGGCCCTCCAGAAATTAATTCCTACAACAGTATTACTCAACATGAAACTAAGTTGTAAAAGATTTCCCTGAGGCTCAGAATAGGTATTATACATCCGGACCATATTCTTTTAAAAGCATATATTGCTTTAAAAACTTAGAAGCAGGCCATAACTTGTAACCTTATCTAAAAGTGTTTTGATACACTAAAAAAAAAAGTAAACATTACATTGATGTATTTGCACATATGTGATGATGCGGAGAGCATGTATTCCAAAATGGTTCTCATACAACACAGCAACTACAATAGACCCCATACTGCACCCTTTTAAAGCTTGCGTGCCTGTAAAGGTGGGACTGTGGCAGGACTTTCTAGAAGTAAGTTCTGAGAGGAGGTGATGAAGGTTTTTTCATGTATTTTTCTGTGCTGCCCTTACACTGGTACAAGCCAAAAGAGTCTTGCTGGCCTGTAGCAGGGCCGCTGAGCAGTCCAGTGCAGTCTGAGTTTTGTTTTGTGTTTAAAAATATTATACCAGCTAGTGCCATCCTGTCAGCACAACTGATGGTTTCAAATTGCCTCCTGCCAGCTGAGTTATTTCCCTTCTTAAATCGTTATACCAGGCAAAACCGACAGGGCTCCAAGGGCACTAGCAGGCCCTGACCCCCTTCCCCAGGGCTCCCCCACCCTGTGCCCAGGACCCCACGTCAGACCCCCGGGGCTCTCAGACCCTGCCCTGGTGATGCCACAGCAGGGTCGGTCTCCAGCTCCCCACAGCCCTGCCCTGCCATGGGCCCCATGAGCCGGACCCACCCGCAGGCCCACGGCCCAGCCGGGCCTCAGCCTGTCCCCAGGGAGGTGCCCGATGCCCGGGGTTGGGGCTGCCCCGGTGCCCCTGGCTGCCCTGCTCCCTGGTGTCAGGCAGGGCCTCATAGTCAGGGCCAGGCTGGGGAAAGACGCCTTAGGCTGTGAAGGAGCAGTGGGATTTTCTTCAGTTGTCACAAATGTGTTTCTAGCAGCCATGCAGCTGGGTCCCCTGCTCCCCGGTCACTTTCCCCATGGGCATCGCAGTGCAGGCCTGCTCTCCCAGGAGGCCTGTGTCTCGTGGACAGTTTTGAGTTCAGGGGGGATTTTCTTTTCTTCAGGAAGGCTGAAATCTTGGTTGTTTGGGTGGTTTTTTTTTTGAATTTGTGGTGTGTTTTGGTTTCTTTCTGGTCTTTTGTCACCATACTCACAAAGGCACAGTTGTGTTGAAAAAAACTGAAAATAAAAGATTATTCAGATGGCCACCATTTGCAGCCTGCGTTTGGATGTAGATGAGAGGATAAAAGTTTGGCTTTCTGGCAAACAAGGGCAGATTTTTTTTCTGACAAGTCCTGCAATGGCTGAAAATGGTTTTCCAGAACGGTCACTCCAGATCAGGCTCTGAACTTTACAGCTGTCTGTAGTACTGCTTTAGGGTACAAAACCCGCATCTGACACAAGACTTGGTGTTAACCTGGAAGAGGTTTTAGATTCTTCCAGTTCCCTGTTGCTGATTTTAAAGTTTTACAGTTGGGGAATAATTTGTTTGGGCCTCTGAGTGCTTCTGCCCTGAATGCGATAAAGGATAGGAACTTGTTAATCTTCACTACCAACATTTATTCAGAAAGGAAACTCTTGAAAACAAATGATGTCATGACTGCCATTTGCTCTCAGCTGCTATTGACACATTTGTTTTCAGTATGGAAAAAACATCTAACCATTATCCTAATGAATGTAACTCGTTCTTTCTGTTCTGCAGGAGCTCTTCATTAGACATTACCTGCTGCAAATAAAGAGAGGCATCTGACACACTTTCTACATATGTGGGCAAATTCTTTTACTGCCTTCTAGGTTCTGTTTTTTAGGTTTGGAGGAGGATTTTTTTAACAACTCCTTAGTTGCTTGAATGGTGTCTGCCTCCTGCCTACTCAGTTTTTCACAAGTAGATCAACACGCAATTACCTCAGTGTTAGAACAATACAACCACTTGTTAAAATGACTGGATATTAAAAGTTCTTGTAGCAGATTAATGTAATTAAGTTTTAAAAACAATTACAGTGCAGAAGTACATGGAAACACTGCATCAATCAAAACTAATGAAAGTAGCCATACATATAAATGGACCAGTGCTTGAGATGACCTAATGTTACATATGCATGTGCTGTCTGGTATTGACTTCAAATAATTTTAGGCATTTTGAAAGATGATAATTTAAGTTTTAAGTTACTTTGACAGGTGAGTAATTATCATATTCTTCTGAGGATAAGTTAGGATAGGGAACATGATTTTTTTTTAACTGAAAAACAATATTTACCTGTAAAGAGAAGCAGAAAAACAGTTTAAGAACCAGATCTTAAATCTCTGAATATCTAATTACATAATGAATGTTCTTGCTTTGGATCAGTTGAAAAGGAGTAAATTTTGAGGAAGAATTTCAGAATGTATTTTCATATAAGGTGAGAACTTTACCCTCAAGGCCAAATCTTCACTTGTGATGGTGTACAAGGTTTTTCTCATCTTGTAAAACCAAACATTTGTGACATGACTAACAAAACCAGGGATAATAGGTTGGCATTCTATTAATTTTCAGATCCTGGTTTTGGAAAAGTTATGTAGTAGTCCATTTTCTGGTTTTATCTGCAGTCACACAGAAACAGTGGTCTTTCCAGTAACAGTCTCTTCTTTATGGACATCTGTTGTAAATTTGAATATTGAAGCTGTAAGATCGTATAATATAGAGTCACACCTAAACACCTCTGTAGTGATGTGATAGTTGGAAAAGAGTTTGTGTGGTTACAGATGTCCAAAATCAAGACATTCTTCAGATTTGTGAGAGAGGATGTTTAGGAATCCACAGAGTCCACCTTAATTACAGATGATGCTCTGTTTCCTTGGTCCCATATCAGATTCTCCTGGCAGGTTAAGATCTGATCAGGGTCTCTGGTGAGACACCTGGGACTATTGATCATTCAGTTAATGATAGTAGGAGATGAGGAAATCATCCAAATAGCTTTGCCTTGTGTAAGCAAAAACCAGGGTGTTTTTGACATGCAATGTTTAAAATAGTGCCTTGTCTCTGAAGGCATAAGGGTTTGTAAAGAACATTGGCAAGGTGATTTTTTCACTGAGTAGAAGCTAATTTCAGGGTCATGCAGAATGTATGGACTGGTCCACAAGGATACTTTTACTGAAAAAGAAGAAAAAAAAAAAGAGAGAATATGGGTTTCTCCTAGGACCTTTTAAAATTGGAAAGGCCATCTTTATTTAAAAAAAAAAAAAACAAACAACAAAACAACAAATGAACAAAAATGGAGGAAAAGCATGAGCTGTGCAGAGCTTTCCTCGTCCCTGGTACACTGGTTGAAACTCTGAAGACTTGAAGGAAGGTAACCATCTTTATGAATAGCTGATCCTGGAAATGTAAAGGCACAGATCATATTGATTGGTAAGGTGTTTCCCCCTAACTCTCCACTCGTATTCACCCCCCAGACCCCACTGCAGTCTTCACAAGGCTTAACTCAGTAAAGTGCCTGAAATCTCAGTTTTCACACTGTGTCCATAGCGGTAATGCCAGCTCTTTGGCAGAAGTTTGAAACTCTTGGGAAGTCACAGCGGAACAAAGTGAAACACCTGAACAGTGTAAAAGAAATCTGAACATTTTAGTCATTTCACAAGTGGCTGGTTCTACAACAGGATGTTATATGCAGTTAAATGAGTGTAATAATTGCCTCCACTGAAGTTGATGGAATGATGTGAGTATAAACACAATGCAGGAACACAACCCAGTCAAACAGTCACCCTTATAGAGTGAATGATGTTATCTCCAAAGGACATCCGATGCTTCTCTAATTTGCAGTGAGAACCTTACTCTTTTAGTGCTCACTGCAGTTCTGAAAAATACCTATAGCCTACATTGGTTCAGCGCTGCTCCCAGTGGGCTGTTATTACTGTGTGCTCCCTATTATAACTGAGGCTTCCCTCCTAAGAATGAGCTCTGTCCTCACTGAGTAACTGAAGTGGAACAGAGGCTGGAGCCAGGACTAGGCAAGAGACAAGTGCAAAGCTGTAGCCCAGTAATGATGACCATGTCATTAGGGAAGTGCAGTGTAGTGAATGTATGAAGAGACCCTTTCAAAGCAGCCATGCTAATTTCTTACTGTTACCAAAATTAGAAGAAACAAAATGGATGCTCCAGTAAGTTATTTACATTAGTGTGCTTCAAAGCAGATGGAGAGCTTTATATCCCATTATGAAAGGCATGCAAGTTACAGTGACATGGGTCCTAATTATGAACAACTTAAACTACACCATCTGCATTTAACAAAGCTCCATATGTACGGGTATGATCTAGCTTGGCTGCCTCTATTTGTTAGTAACACGTGCAAAATAGCTACCAACATGCAGAATCTAAAGATACTTTGGCAGGCTTTGTGGAAGGAACTGGAAATGTTTGCGGTGTCCCTTCCGCCTTCACTAACCAAACAGAAAACTAGGGGCAACAATCATTCCAGGACAGAATTGTTGCCTCCTATTGAGAGGGGCATTGATACACACGTTTGCCAAATTCAGCATATTGATCATCCAGTCTTAGCCAATGCTTTCTCTTTTTTTCTCTTTTTTCTGTTTTTTTTTTTTTTTTGGCAGGAAACTTCATGTCTTTTTCCCCTAGGCAATCTGGGCAGACAATATGTAATTTGAGATGTCATATTCAAAGCCCAATCCTTTTGCCATTGACAGCACACTGCTATGCAAATTGCAGCATATGGGATCTGTGGACTTCAGTTCAATGAAGAATAAGAAAATTAATCCTTCTTTGGAAAAGGAAGGTTCATGCTACCAAAAAGCCCTGGTTACCCAGGACACAAACCAACATCCAAATGTTTGACTCGTAAGGGGGTTCTTCTGTGATCTGCAGTAAGAGTAATTGTTTTGCTGTTTCTTCAAAGAGCATTAAATACAGTAACTGAGAAGGGATTTAGCAGGGGAGTGCTTATTTTTCAACTGGTATTAGCAGTTAGTTCCACTGGAGAAAACTCTAGGACCCAAGCTACACTTAGCTGGTTCTTCCCCTGAACTGTGAGTACTTGAAATACTTGGGATTTCTAGACAGTGCATGGAATTTCTTGATTGAAATAAGCAAAATTCCAGGAACCAAAATAAAATTTTCTATACACTTGCATGTGGAAAAAGGATGGAGGTAGTCAGATATGTATGTGCCTTTGGTTGTCACAGGTGACCTGCACTGCTGCTCTTCATAGCTCTGGAAGAGCAACACAGGACTAACAGCCTCCTAGACCACCCTCACCTACTCTTTCCCTACCCCACCCAGCAAGTCTTTGATCTGAAGCAGAGTGGATTGCTGGTGAGTGCTGGGGATGACAGACATCTTGCTTTAGGAGGGTTTTGTGAATCATATTTTTATGAGAGATGGCAGCAGCTGAGGTAACTATTTTACTGAATTCAGTTCATCTTCAGGCTGGACTGTATATCATGAGATAAAACCAAAACACTGAATTAGGAAAAACAAAAAAAAAATCCAAGTGAAGTCTTTATTAAAAAAAAAAAAAAAAAGTAAATGGAGAACACAGCATGATTGAAAAGTGAGAGGGGATCATGAATATCTGTTTTCACAGAAATCTGGATGTGAGGAATTGAGTTGCCTGTAATAGATTCCCCCCCACCCCTGTTTCCCCCCTTTCCATTCTGCTGCCTCTGATATGGAGATTTACACTGACCTCTGGGCTTTAACATCTTGCAATTTGCCAGCTCTTTGATAGAAAGCGCATTCTCACTGGCCACTTAATTCCTTTCTGATCAGTATTACGTGACACCAGCAATCAGAGGGCCTTTGATTCACCAGGACAAAAGGGAGAATGGAAATGTACTTTTTTTCACCCTAACACACCATTGCTATAGTCCCATGAGCTGGCTGTAATCCTGGTTTCATTTTTTCTTTCCTGTTCTTTAGTGATGTTAGAAACCCAGGTTTAAGGCTAAACAAGAACAAGATAAGACAAGTTCTTTTACTATTTGAATACCAAGAGAATAAATCTTTTTATCTCTCCCTAAATTCATGTGCAGGAAGTAAAAATCCTTTTCTGTATTAACACTGAATAGGACTGGTCCATTCTACTTTGCCTGGAGCATTAGTTTCATTTCTAAAAGGACACGTATTTTACCACATAAAACAGTAAGAAGTGTAAAGAGAAAATGTGACTATTTTCAAAAAGACAACACTTTAAAGAAGAGACAGGAAACACATTGAGCATTAGACGCTGACGCCTCTAATGGCCTCCTTTATCAAACCAAGTCCTGGGGAACTGCAAGGGTGAGGGGTAGAAGTCTAAGCATTCAGCTCTCTGCAGAGGAATTTAATTGAAGACCCAGAGATATAGCAAACACAGGCAGTGAAACCACCCTCAATTAAAGTTGTGACCAGAGGATTCTGGAGAAACTCCATTAAATGTTATTTTATGAATATGGGGCCAATTTCATCTTTACTAGTGAAACTACTGTAATACTGAATGTGTAAATAATAAGGGTTAAAATAAAAAAGGAAATGGAATTTAGAAGTAAAGAGAAATGTCATCTTTCAGTTTCCTGTGTTATACCTAGTTTCTGATAGGTGATCCTGAAGTATCAAAGAGCTGCTCTGCTTTCTGTATGCATATAGTGTATATACTCCTTTCCTGAGGACATCGCATGATGAAGAGCTGATGTTTAATTAGTTTTTGGAGTACTTGTTTACCAAACAATGGTGTAACTGCATATTAAAACAGAAAAGCCATCTCCTTTTCTTATTCAAAATAACACTCTAGATTGATTAATTTAGGTTTATATATGTAATGTATTAAAAAGGTTTTAAATCTGAAATAAGGCAACCTAGATATGTTGGGGTGGGTGGCTGAAATAACTGGGAAAGTATGCAGCCACCATTAACACGAGACGATTTCTCAAGTAGAAGAATATTCAGTCGTTTTGAAGCTACTGATGTTGGGAAATTTTAGGCTGATTTGAAACACTATCAAATAGATAAACTATATTCACATTATGGTATTTAATCATATTCAAAAATCTTTCTCAGGTTGTTTGATCAAAGGTGTTGTCAGCTTTGTAATTTTTGAAGTGAAGGATTCTATCTGATTTTTACAGGAGAGACTTAAGAACAATAAATAGGCAGAAAGAGACTGATAAAAAGCACAAGCTTTTAATCTGATAAAATTTCTTTTGACAAAATTCTACCTCAAGGAAGTTTTTAAAACATTTTGGATTTGTATAGAACAAAACCAAGTTTCTAACCTCATAATCCACCAGGAACGTGTATTTTTTATTTAAATTTTTGTCTTCATGAATTAACTTATGCAACTACCCACAATGGTCTCTGTGTATATTCCTCGTGTAAATCACCAGATCTAGAAAAAGTCCTGTCTGGATGCAGACATGGTGCTTCAGATGTTAAGACCTTGCTTAGCAAAGGTCTTTCTTCTGGAAAGAGCTACCGGGTCAGCTGTGATCCAGGCCAAACAGAACTTGGGAAATTAAGGAATTGTTGCTTCTATAAAAACTACACTTGCAACTCCAGTTGCAATTAGAGGTACTGGAAGGTCTGCCTGTGTATATAGAGTGTTCTTGTCCAGCATGGGAGAAGAAATCCCTGGAGGTTTGGGAGAGCCAAAGGGAATAATACAGGAATAGTTGCTGGAACCTCTTCAGTTATGAAGGGAGGAAAAATTCGTCAAGATCATAGCAATGGGAGTTACATATAAAAAAGGATGTAATTAATTAAACACTTAAAATGGTGTGAATTATTTGATCAGCTCTTCTGTTTTATGTAAACGCGCACCCTCCACACGTGTCCTGTGTTCTGTGCTCAGCCCCTGTAGAATGCAATCCATCTGTGCACGACTGCCTGAAGAGTGTGTGGTCTCACACCATAAATATTACCTCACACGTTCACATGTTGGATTGTCTGGGAGCAGAAAGCAAAGTTCCCAACAATTATGTGGAAGGTTCTCTTGGAGCTTCTGACCCAAGTAACAAGACACATTGTTCTTCTGAGTGATACCAAGGAGTTGACTTTAAAATTCTTGATATCCATCTTTAATTTCAAGGAATGAGAATGTGTCATGTCTAAAACCATTAAAATATGGTGAGTTTTCTCTCTCTCATTTTCTGACTTCTAAGACAGTAAACGATCCAGGTCTTTGTTTTGCCTTTTCATTCTTTTAACTAGAAAGAATATGATCCCTGACCAGTTTTGGAGTTGTTTTTTTTTTTTCCACATCCTCTAATAGAGAAGAATGAAAATAAACTGGCAGATGGTGTTTGTTTGCTGCTATACTTCCCAAAGTGGCTGCTCATTTTTAATAACTCAGGTTTTTTATGCCTGGATTGAGAAGCTCTATTTTGCTTGTCCATCATGTGACATCTAGTGTTTTGGGGTTTTTTAAATTTTGCATTGCAGGCATACTTTTCAAGTTTTACTTCACCTCACTTAGGTGTTGTTCAGGAAGCTGACTGAACATTCCCTGGCAGGAACATTTCCACACACCCTAAGAAAATAGGAAGATTATCCAAGTCATACATTACCCAAGCGTGCACACTGACATTGCTGTGCTTGTGAAGCTGCTTGACGACTCCTTGTTGCAAGAGGAGGTAGAGAAGAGATCAGCTGCCTGCTAGAATAAGCCTTCCAGCCCTGCAGTGACTTCAGGGTGAAGGATTACAGGGTCTGTAAGTGTAATCCACCCACCTAAATTCCCACCGTGGAGCCAAATCAAATCTACAGTTAATCCATGCAGAGTAATCTTTGTTGTAAAGCCACTGCCAGGTAGAAAGATTATAGGTAGACTGAAAAAAGGTTAAATTCATTTTGGAGGTTACAATTGACTATTGTCCATAACTGAGTATTTGACATAGAAACCTGTCAACAATGCGGATCCGTATTTTTTCATTCCCTTTCCGTGATAATAAACAGAGAGAAAACCTATTTTATCTCAGTTAATGGAATTTCTTAGTAAGTATTAGTGAGTTTAGCATTTTAGAAATAATTCAAGCTGATGAATATAACAGCATGAATATGTACAACTGAGAGAAGAGCATATGTTTTAAGTTGCTAACAAAGGATTAAGAAGGTATAAGAGTCAAAGTACTAAGAAAAGGAGAAGCAGCTTAAATCACCTGTCTTGATTTTATTCATAGCAGACTGAGTGCTAAATTAAAATTCTGCATAGTGTTAGTAAGAGCAAAACCCATTATTGTTTTTAAGATTGTGGTAGTTTGTGAAAGGGATTTAATAACACAGCTCTGCATAATCAGGATCTAGTTGCAGTGACCCAGGAGACCACTTTCAGCTTTGTGCCCCTATAGCTAATATTTAAAAGGCAGAGCCATAATGGAGATGAATGGATTTTTTTCAGCTATCCAGAAAAAATAGCTCTACTTCATAAACTGAATGCCTTTGCTAAATTTCCTGAGATGTGTGTAGAAGGTATCTACTGTCTGTGGAAGATCCTTAACCTGGCAGTGAACCATCCATCACTGCATGCTGGATCTAATTAGCAAAGTCAAGATGGTTTTCTCAATGTCCTCTGAGTAGGTAAGATTCAAACATCTTGGATTTGACATACAATCCTCAGCCACTCCTCTGACCTTGACTATGAACTTCTGGTCAATCAGATGTTCTTTGTGATTCCTACATGAAACATAGGGAAGAGAGATTTTTCTGCCATTTTTGAAACTGTTCATTTCTTCTTATTATATTATAATTAGAAGAATCTTGAAGAAAAACTAAGTACTTGAAGCACTGTGGAGATTACACCGTGTGGCAAATGGGAGGAATGGCAATGGATATAGTTAAACAATTGAGAAAAGATGTGATATTCTGGATTTTGTGATGTACTTATCTTGAGTACAAAGATGAGACAAACAGTTCAGCATACAAATAATTCATTGTTCTGCAGGTGAGGATCAGACACTTAAAGTGTATTTAGAGCATCAGTGTTCTTTTAGCACAGAAGATTTAATTTTTTTTTAATATAACCTTATTGCTTTTTCATCTTGCTATTAGAGCCCACAGTCTGGTTATTGAAGACAGATCAAAATCAGAAATTTTCACTTTGCAACAAATGAACAATTTCAGCATGCAATTTTATTCTGAATTTAAAACTATTTTTCATAAAACAAAATGTTTGAAAAAATATTTTTGGGTAACTTGAATTACTATACTCAAAGCAAACATTTGGCTTTTTTTCATGTTTCATTATAACATATAGTTCAAACATTTCAATAGAGTTGAAAAACAAATCACGTATCTATCAACAAAAACCATTTTATTTGAAATTAATAACTACCACAGGAAATTGTGATTTTAACCAGATTTGCATTTTCTCAGAAATAGACAATATTTGACTCTTTTATTTCTTATTAAGTAAAATAAAACCATTTCAATGAATGGTTGAACCTGGACAGAGAAAGGTTTTGATTTCACTCCAGTGACTCAGGTATCACATAGCAAAGCAGTAGTTATGAAACCTGGGCTTCTGTGATGATCAAATTGTAGTCTGTATGAAACGAAAACAGTTAGTTATATTTTCTACCTTTTGTTTTGTTTTTCTTCTTCTTTTCCCCTATTTTATACGAAATCATGTGATGACACTAGGAAACATTTTAGAACAGTTACTTGTAGCATACAGATACTGTGAAATATATGAACAAATCAAATATTAATTAAAAGAGGTTCATTTATATCCTGTTAACTACCCTTTGATTTATAGACAGCAATTAATTTAATCATGAGTATAGTTTATAAAAGGAATGGAGCCTGAAGCTGTTGTTCCTAGTTCATTTTAAAGCCAGTTTTAGGTACTGTTCTTTCTGTGATCAGTTCTTGTATGATTTGAAAAGTGCATGTGGCAGAAACAATTGCCTCTTATGGAAGCAGGTCCCTGCTGCCTTTCAGCTTGACGCTTAACTCCTCTACCCAGCAGCACACCAGAGCATCCTCACTGAGGGAAACTCCTGAAGAGACCATTATGTGTCCTGGGGGTGTGGGGACTGGACCTGACTCTACATAGAAGCCTAACTTGGGGCATCATTCAGCATGTAGAAGCAAACAGCCACAGACCTTGCCCTCCCTGAGACTTGTGGTGCAACCCAGCTAGAGTGCTTTTCTTGGATGTGAGCCTAGGTGCAAAACACCTTCCCCCCAGCTCAAAACTTCAGGCAGTCTTCCCACATGGGTGCTACCATGCTGAACCTCCCTCACAGAAAATAAGAGGCTCCCAATATCATTACTGGAGGAGAGGAGTAAGGCTGGAAGAAGTAGAGGACATGCTTTCTTTTGAGAGCAGTGGTGGATTTCCCTATGCAGTTTAAGGGTTACAGCTTCAGATGCAGAAAGTCAATGCAAGAAATTGCTACTCTGTTTCTGGAAAGATAAGACTGCTAAAATACCATGAGAGCCCAGATATCTGCAACTGGTAGAAATGATGGAATGTATCATAGAGTATCATGTCATAAAATCATTTGGGTTGGAAGGGACCTTAAAGACCATCTAGTTCCAACCCCCCTGCTATGGGCAGGAACACCTTCCACTAGACCAGGTTGCTCAAAGCCCCGTCCAACCTGGCCTTGAACACTGCCAGGGAGGGTGCAGCCACAGCTTCTCTGGGCAACCTGTGCCAGTGTCTCACCACCCTCACAGGAAAGAATTTCTTCCTTAGATCTAACCTAAATCTACCTTCTTTCAGTTTAAAACCATTACCCCGTATCCTATCACTGCAATCCCTGACCAAGAGTCCCTCCCCACCTTTCCTGTAGCCCCCTTTAAATACTGGAAGACCACTATAAGGTCTCCCTGGAGCCTTCTCTTCTCCAGGATGAACAACCCCAACTCTCTCAGCCTGTCCTCATAGGGGAGGTGCTCCAGGCCCTGATCTTCTTCGTGGTCTTCTTTGGACCCACTAGAGCAGGCCCATGTCCTTCTTATCCTGGTGACCCCAGAGCTGGACACAGTACTTCAGGTGGGGTCTCACAAGAGCAGAGTAAAGGAGGAGAATCCCCCTGGCCACACTTCTCTTGATGCAGCCCAGGATACAGTTGGCTTTCTGGGCTGTGAGCACACATTGCTGGCTCATAGTCAGTTTTTCATCCACCAATACCCCCAAGTCCTTCTCCTCAGGGCTGCTCTCAATCCACTCATTGCCCAGTCTGTCTTTGTCCATGGGATTGCCAGCATTTTTTTTATTGCTGATGTCCCAGATAACTCTGGGATAGGTCTCTCTGATACTGTGGTATAGCTCTTTTCTGTCAAAGATGGTTGGAACAATGACATCAGTTCAGTTCTGCCCCCTACGGTTGGCTTTCTGGGCTGCAAGCGCACATTGCTGGGTCACACTTCTCGTTAACAAACACCCCCAAGCCCTTCTCCTCAGGGCTGCTCTCAATCCAGTCATCACCTGTATTTGTGCTTGGGATTGCCCCGACCCATGTGCAGGACCTTGCACTTTGTCTTGTTGAACTTCATGAGGTTTGCAGGGGGCCATCTCTCCAGCCTGTCCAGGTCCCTCTGGATGACATCCCTTCCCTCCAGCGTGTTGACTGCACCACACAGCTTGGTGTTGTTGGTAAACTTGCTGCTAAACTGATGGCAAAGGAGCAGCAGCACTGATTTACACCAGCTGATGCCACGGGATAGACCAGAGTGGGGGCAGAGGCATAGAAGGTACAAATAAGCTCTTGGAAGACAAACCTTCATTTTCAGTGATGTAGAACTACGTTTAATTTGCCAGTATGGATTGAGAGCAGTTATCAAGTTTATTTATAATGGTAAGGATAGAAATTCATCAGAGAGCTTTCCTTACAGTCTCTGTTTTATATCTGTAGTACAAGTGAAAAATAACCAGTGGAAGTGAAATAAGTTGCTTTATGTGGTATTGGAAATTTTATGTTAGTGTATTATAAAATAGCAAACACATAGGCATTACTTGCCTGGCTTATTAGTATCACATGCCACCTATAGATTTATAGTTTATTAATAATAGTATATTAGTATCACATAGAATTATATCACATCGATTTACAATTTATTAATTACCAAAGAAAGAACATCTTTAGCATCTGTTAATTAGCTCAAAGGAAACAAACACACTGATCTGCTAATACAGTACTCTGCTGAAATTAGAAAACTGTGGTCAACTTTTGCTGAGACTAACCTAGCCTTTTCATAGTAACCACTGTAGCTGGAGATGCTCTATTTACTGTTGTGGTGTGACCGACAGTGACTTCTGGACAGATTTCTCATGGTGGCCTCCTTCAAGCTGAGCAACGTGCAGTGCCCCAAGACCACCATCCCAGACCTCAAGTGCCCCCATCCTGCAGTCCCAGGCTGCCTGTCATAAGTCCTTCAGAGCTATGACTCTCTTGTGCCTTTTACGGGGTATTTCTGCAGGTTTGCTTAGTTTGAGAGGAATCTCTGGGCAAATTATTTAGTGGCTGAAGCAATTTCAGCAAAACATTTCATTTTTTTTGCTGGGAGGACTATGATGACTTTTGAAAACTGGAAGTGTCCACAGAAATGTGAGATCCTTTCTTGAGAATATTTTTCCAGAGGTATTTTCGGTCAAAATGAGAGAAGTCAGTATGCTTTTCAATGATGACATACAAGGTGACTATGAATACCCACTTAAGTGGGGGACAGCTGCCCTGCCCTACCTGCAGGAGGGCAACTGAACTCAGGTTTTCTGCACCTCACCTGAGTGCCTTAACCTGTGCCCCTTGGAGGACTTGTTACTCAGGTTCCTGAGCAAGCTGGTTTCAGAGACACTATCACAAATGTTCTGAGAGAACACTTTTAATAAGGGCAAATTCACCAAAAGCTACTGATCTCAGTGTTGTACAAATAGCACCTTCTCCAAGATCCTGGCTTTTCCTGCATTGGTGGGGTTGTTTCTCCTGCAAGGACTGTAAGTGATCTCTTATGTGTTTCTGCTCCTTATTGAGACTTGTCTGATGTATTTAGCCTAGTGTAGGGAAATGACTGAAAATCTGCCCTCCAAATCATGTAGAGGAAAGATGATTTGAAGCTAGGACATGTCTTACCTTTCCCTTTCTGGGATGTTTTTTGTAACAATAAAGTAACTGGATGTTTCTAGTTCATTATCTGCAAAAGGTACCTAACTTGTCTCAGTGCAATAGTGAAAAGTAAGTAAATTCTGAAATGTCAAAAATATTCTTAGGATAAGAAAAATTATCTCTATGAAATAACTTCATCTGTTCAGGTGCTTTTGTATTTTTTCCTTCCATCTAATTATATATACATATGTATGCACACGTAAACTTTTATAAAAAAAGGATGATGGACTGAGGCTTACTTATAAAAATACATTTTTAACTTTTGTTCTTGGAATAGTCATTAACTAAGATTATGCAAATATCATAGGAAAGTGGAGCAATTTTCTAAGGTGATTAAGATGGTTTTAAAAGTAATACCAAGTAGATCTGCCTGGAGAACGGTTTTGGGTTTTGGATATAGCTGGGTGTGTCTTTTTGCTTTTATTTCTTAGTGTGATTGTTTGTTTGCTTGTTTGTTGTTTTGCTAGGTAGTTTGTTGGTTGGGTTTTGTTGGGTTTTGATTTTTTTTTCCATAAATAGATGACAGAGGGCCTTGTACTGTATTTCAGGAGTAAAATGTAATTTTACTGCTAAGATTTGATGATCTCTTTTAAATAACCCCCTCTTCAACTTCTTATGGTGATCTGGCTCTTCTGTTTTCAGTGAGAGGAAAAAAAATGCATTGTGTATTTACATGACATGACACCACACAACTTTTCAAGATTGTTTTGCAGTATGTCCCTATTGCTCTCTTTAAAGTGTGCTAAAGCAGAAGCAATATGTGCTTGCAGCTGTTACATTGCCACTATGCCTCTTGCATGCAAAACTTTGGGTTTGCACAAAAAAAGGTAAAGGTTAATAATATGCTCTGTTGTGCATAATGTGCAAATACAGAATGAAGGTGTTCTATTGCATGTTTTCATGTTAAAGCCTTCCTTGCTGTGGATAGCGCTCAGACAGAAGCTTTTTAATATTTAGATGTCTTTGGTATTTGAGCAGTTTATCTCTTTTTTTCTTTCTCCAATGTTCATGCTATTCATCTCAGAAGATGAATGTTCTGTATCTCTTGTATGTTCAGTGGGGTTTGTTAATCTAGGATCCCAGTGCTTTCCAAACACTAATGAATTTATTTTCATGTAATTCAGTTTCCCTATACAGACAGAAAAAATGAGTGCCATAAGATGAAAGTTACAGTTACTGTATCAAAATCTGTGGCTGAGGAGGAAGGGTGGTACTGGATAAACAACTTTCTGGGCTTATTTACGTATACAAAATACTTCATTAGGTTCTTTAGCTGTTATAATCACGTTGGATTAGAAAACAATAAAGCAAAAGTACTGTGTTCTCTTTCAGTAGATCTAGTTATGTGGTATCAAGAGATTTATATGTACAGTCTGCTCCCATATGTTTACCAAAAAAGAACAATCATGCTAAATGTCTCTATATCCATTTTAGGATTGTTACTCTATATTTAATGCAAACTTTATATGAACACAGTTGCTTGTGAAGTGATTTCCAGTATTAAATCTTCACCTCTACCCGCTTACATATTGTCCCTATGAACTAGATATTCTGTATCCTATTTGAACTTGGTTGTTTTCAGCTGGATAGTTTCTGTTACTTGATCACTTTCTAATCCACATGCTTTTTGTTTTCTGACTAATTCTTGTGTTCTGCCATAAGGCAAAATGCTGTCATAGATCACTCTATATGTCCCGCATCATGTTTACATGACTTTCCAAAATAAAATCTTGAACTTTTCTCAGCCAGGTTATTTATACATGCTTCCTGAATGCATGAATGCTATGATACTGTGGCAACAGATAATGTTTGGCATCATTTGTATAAATTCTAGTAACAACTGGTGTTGGCATATTATTGATTGTACTTACTGAAAATCATGTTTTGTTGATGGGAAGTGATTTGTCTCTCCAAAGTATGTCTGTGTTCTCATTGGTTGGTGTAAGTGTAGCACGTTTAGGACATCGATACTAAGGAAATACAAGTTTTTGGTGAAACTGGAAAATAAGGGATTTATTCTGCTTAGTCAGGCATTCTGTATAACTGCACTAATCTTATATGGTATCTTTTCCCAACTGGTTAGATTAAAGCTAGCTCAGAAATGTTTGCATTGTAACAGTTAACTAGTTGGTTCTGTGTGTGTGCATGCGGAGAGGACCAGACACAGAGGAATAACAACTACAGTCCAGAGAGTCTGACAGCAAATGTGTGTGTTCCTTAAATTAGAATGATGCTTTGAGGATAAAATGTGTTCAGCTCTGGTGCCTGTTTTCCTCTTGTGTTTAGAGAGTGCTGGCACAGGTCTCCATAGGACTGGCCTGAAATAAAGATTATTATTTTTTTAAAACCTGAATTATCTCCTTTGTTCAGACTACTTTTGTTTATGTATTTGACAGTGCAGTCCCAGAAATACTGTTTCAGTCTGAAGGAGACCTGGATTCACAGAATGCACGTGAACGTGGACAACTTGGCCTGGGAAGCATGTGCAGCCAAGAAGGTAGTAACTTCATGGGTGGCCTGGGCAAATGCTCTGTGTTCCCAGTTTATACCCTAAAGTAGATCCTTTGTAAACTTGTGGATGCTGCCAAGCCTGAGGCACATAGTATTTTGGAAGTGAAGATGTTTAAAACAAGTACTTCAACCAAGCCTAAGCAGTGCTTGGCCTGAATCAGTGACACTTTGTTTGGCTTTCAGTGTCCTGTTTGGTGCAGGTGGGTGTGACAGCCACTCACCCAACAGCAACTTTCTCAAAGAGGACCAGAAGTTTGTACTACCCCAGCTTCTCCTTTTTGTGAGTATTTGCCAGGATCCAAAGCAGAGTCCAAGGCCTGCAGTGGTGGGATTTTTGGTTTTGTTTCTTTACCCTGCCTTTGGAGCAATAAGGTTGAGGACCCAGTAAGGTTCATCTCCCTTAACACCAGGTATCAAGTGAACCCTGATTCTCTTTCCCTCCTAAGCTGCTTGTGCTACCTACTATCAGGCCTTGACCTTTTAATGAACATCTTCCGTACTTCTTGCCATTTTCACAGAAAGGTCATAGCTTTCGAATTAGACTCGTGTAAAAGTCTTTGCAGCACAAAACATTATATTTCCCAGAACAAGCTCAAGCTTTCAGAGCAGAATCCTATCTCTCCATTTGGGAATATTCTTTTAAGTGAAGATATGTGATACTGAATCCTCACCACATTACTTCCTGCTTTTGCCTTGCTTGACACTGATTCAGCATTTTTCTAAGCCAAGGAGGCAAAATATTTTTAATTAGTTTGAGCATATTTTGCTCCCCAAGGTTTTGATTTTTCTGATGAGCTTTGAGGTTCTTGTCTGAATCTTTAAGTTTTATTCCTAACTGTGTGGGTATTTGCTGCATAAATTTTACTCTAGCAGAGCTATAGAGAATAACTGCACAAATCTAGGCTTCAGCGCTTAACAATATATGTCATTGTCAGACCTGCTTTATACCAGTATCTGTTTTCAGTTTCACACTGAGGTAAGCATCTTTGGTGGAAAACACTTTATGTAGATGGATGGCGAGCTGTGAGCAAATTAGGAGTTGATATCTGCTGGCTTCTTGAGAGTAAAATATGTTAGCGTAAAAATATTCTGAAGTTGTTCTTTCTAAAAGAACTTATGACTAGCACTTTTTTTAGTTCTTTTTAGCTTGTGTATAATACAGTAAGCCTTACTACATCACTGGTCTGTTTATTCTCCTTTGCAAATACCCTTTTTATTGTTAGCAGTCTGTTCAGATGCTGCACAATCCCCTTTGGATTGTGTTCAGCAGTATTAAATATCACAGCAGCATACTCTCTTGACTTTGCTGATGTTAAAAAAGAAAATGTTTGTTCTAGCTTTTTTTTCTATTTATCTCTGAGTATTCTGCTTTAAGCATACCTCACAGTGTCTGCCTGGAGCCTGCCAAGAACCGAAGCAGGTATTTCGGAGATCAGCTGTCAACTGGTTGGTTACAAAGGTCTGAAGTAAGCACTAGTAAACAGATGAGAAAGGAAATGACCTCTTGATGATGTGTATAACAATGCTGAGGAATGCATTTTCCCAAAAGCAAATTCTGCAGGGGTGCTATGTTCAGGTGTCGAAAATATTTACCGAATTAATTTTACTCTCTTGTGGGTAGCGAGGAAGGAACCCCTCCACATCTTAACTCTTGCTTTTTCTTCTGATACAATTTTCCTAATGTGACACACTTGTTTATTGCAATAGTACTGATGAAAACCAGTCACAAGTAGGGTTGCAGAAGCACTAGGATTCTACACATACAGCATAAAATTTGTCCCAAAGGATTTATTCATTAAGCAAGAATTTTTATCTTTCTCATCTTTTCTCTTACCTTTTGGGGCCATTGTCTGACATTTTGTCAAATGTGCAGTTCTCTGAAGTCGTTTCCAGTTAGTCCTCTTTGAAATATTTATATTATAGTTTCATTTGAAAACTCTATATGTAGAACAATTGAGCTTTAATATATATGTAACAGGATAACATCTCAGTACAGTTTTAATAAGTCTTCACTCAGAACACAGATTGAAACAGGGTCATGAATTGGCACAGCACTAATCCATTTGTAAAACGAAAATGAGAAATGGTCTGTTTGTGACATTCTCATAACACGAGTGAAGATTGTTATCCTGCTCGGCTCGCGTTGATGGGGGGGAGCGGGGGAGGATGTGTAATCTAGCAGCTGAATAAGGATGACCTTGGTCTGTGAAAAGGCACTTTTGTTAACAAATTTCTAAGTGCTCGCAGTTTCCATTTTCATGCTTCCTCATTCCTATTCCATCCCTCTAAATTGATCAACACTTTGTGTCAGACAGACTGTGAATCTGTCTGCAGTGAGTCTCATCCCCTCAGGTGACTCCTGCAAAGGATTTTTTTTCCCCCAACACCCCTCCCAGGCCACATGAAATTAGGCAGATAATCTGTATGTTTCTATAGACAGTATTATCAGCTGTCCTGGTGTTCTTGTAACTTAAAGTATTTGGTTGGGGTTTTTTCCTGTTGGTTTTGTTGGGGTGTCTTTTCGTTATTAAACATTATTGTTTTTCTCTGACTGGCACATGAAGGTTGATGCTTAGTTGATTGAGGGGGAAGCTGCTTTAAAAATTAATCAAGTATTGTATCACTGCTGAAATCAATAGTACTATGTTGACCTGCAGCACATGAAAGTCTGCTTCATGGTTTAAAAAAGGTAGTGAGCAATAATTATTTCAAATTAACTCAGTATCTGTTTCCAGTTAACAGTTGTTTTAAAAAGATTGTACTGCTCTGAACTGGCTACCATAACACAGAACAGAAACATCCATTTGACTATTGTTTAATAATGTTTGCTAAAACCATTTCTATCTGTATCTCATTCTCACTGTTAAAACATCTTCATGTTTGAATGAAATGCTGTCTACACACACTAATTTACAGCAAAATATTCCTTATTTTTATCAATTGTTAAGACAAAGGAGTACATTTGTGACATTATTAAAGCATCATCAACCTACAAATTAGTTACCTTATCTGTTCTCCATCTGCATAATCCTCATACCCCCGTCACCATGTTTACAAATCCAAATGAATTTTATGCAGCCCAGATCTAATTAATTTTGGATTAGCCTTCCAGACACATGTAGTTCTGATCAAAACAATCTGTATTCTCTCTTTTCTGATTAGGATGAAGCCTGACCCCTGGAGTATTCTATTTGTCAGGGGATGTGCTGGAACATGAATATCAACAAGCAGGTTAATCCTTAGGCTGTCACTTTCTCCTGCATACACAGCATCCTGTGTTTTGTTGCTAGAAACCTCAGGGATCTAGGTAATGTCAGAGAGCAAATCAGTATTGTGCTGGGCTCAGATGAGATTGATATCTGACTAGACATTTAAGCAATCCAGCATGATGTATAATGAAAATAATCCGTTGAAATGACTTTTCGAAAAGATCTGGCATTCTATTGTGCTCTTGAAGTGAAAGAGCCAACTTGAAGATATACTTGAAAGGAAAGCTGAGTGCTAAATTTCAAAATGGGTAATGAGAAATTTAGATGATGGTGATTAGGTAATTTATTTGTTTTTATGCATCCTCTGATAGGGCAGCTATCTGGGACTTCCATTCAATGTCCATGGCATAATCAAAAGACTAATATGCAAAAATTAGTTTACACCACCACCCCCACCCCCCAACACCCCCCCCCACACACACACCCCTTTAAGTCAAGATGGGGTTTGGAACAGGACACTTTAAGTCTCACAATTAAAGCCCTCAATCAGTTACACTGTTTTGAAGTTCCATAATTTGTCCTTTGTTGTAAGATAACTTCATTACAAACTTTTTTTTTTTTAAATTCAGGGTAGGGTTTCTCCTTAGCCATGCTTTCTCACAATTTATAATAAACCTTAAGCACAGAATCCTGTAGTCTTCAGTGTCTGTGTTCACCCTGAAGCAATTCAGTGATCTGACTGCATGTGACATTCTGCATATTGACAGACAGAAAGATTGCAGGACTTTGGCGAACAGGAGCCTTTAGATATGAAGTTTCTGCCTCAGCACAGCACACATACAAGTCACTTAACACTGCAGAAACTTTGACTTGCATTGTATTTCCTCCCTAGAAATGCAAAGATCTCTATGCCTGTAAGTACTTTAAGTAGTGCAGCTCAGTAAGAGCAGCACTGGGGAGGAAAACACTTGGTGCTGATGTCAATCTCTAGCTATTTCACAGGGCTACTTCAGTCTAGCTGCAGTCTGGTCCTGTGGCTTAACTGACCATTTGCAGTTGGATTGTATTAGATGTGGTACTGAAATGGACCTTCTGGTTAACGTGATCTGAAATGGATCCTGTTTGTGTGCGCCAAGTCAGCTGCAAAATGTGAATCAAAATTCAGTAAGTACAGAAGATGAAGAGATGTGGTTTAAAAGAGTGTTCCTAAGTCAACGAAAATACGATGGCAGATAGATGCAGCCTATAAAGCTAGCTGTTTACAAGACTAAATTTAGTTGATCAGCTCTGTTGTGAGCAAAACAAATGAGAAAATTTTCTATGATTATTTTTTCTACGATACCTGGACTCCCCCTGACGGTGCCTAGTCTTATACTTGGCATGATGTCCAATCGCATATAATGAAACACGGACTAACAACAGAAAACACTTGGAATTCTATTCTCAGCACTAAGGTGGTATATGTCCTCCAGGCTTTACCTTGGTGAATGGCATCCCATGACTTTTTTTCGTTTTATGTTAGCAATCTGAGGGTAAATCCTGCCTTTGGGGCCATGTTTGAATAAGGAGATGTTTTTACTGGGGGGTGGGGGAAAGGAAGGATCCTCCTCCTCTTTTACTGAGGAAGCCACTGGTATCTCTCAAGCCTTCAGTTTTTCCTATGAGCATGAATATTCTGCAAGACAATAAATATCTAAGACAATAATGAATGTCCAGAACTAAAAGTCCCTGTTGCTGGATTGAGTACCTAGACTTCAGTGATTTCTTGTGTGGTTTCCAGTCCAATCTTCACACAAACAGGAGTACAATGGCTCTCCCATATTTAAGGCTTTCCTTGTTCACAGCAATGAGAAAAAGATCTTGCTTCTTTTGTGTAAACCTCTGTGACATATATTCACCTGAATTTATGATTTGGAATTTGAGGACAGCTGAGCTACTTGATGATGTAAGGCCTGGGTTTGAGATACCACAGCAGCCCACAGCCACAGCTTATGCTCTGAGGTTGCAGCAGGTAGCGTGCTTCTCTTTGCTTATCCCATCATCTAGGCTTTTCTGGGAAGCTAAACTAAAGCTTTTTCCTTTCTAAGTGAGGGTGAAAGCTTAACAAATCTTCTGATAAAAAGAGGGCAGTTTACTTGTCTTCTCTCCAAAACGTAACCTTTGTGTTTCATGTTGAGATTAGATTTGTCTATCTTCAAGTTCTGCTATTGGTCTTGCTATATACCTCTTTCTGATATTGAACCCCTGAGCCTCACTATTGTTCCTCTTCTGTGTATTGGTAGCAACATATGCTAATTGAGCCACCTTTTTAGCCTTCTCTTCAATAAACTGCATGGACTGAGTTCCTTGAGCCTTACATTATAAGGCTTATTTTCTAGGATCTCATTTTGATGTTCTTGTATACCTGTATTTTTCTTGACCTGCAGCTGTCAACACTGTGTGCAGCGCTTTTGTAAAGACCTGATACTGTGTGCAAAGGCAAGGTGGTGTCCTTGCTTCTCTGTGCTTTTCTAGACATATAAAGGTTGCATTAGCCCTTTTTATCCAGTCTCTGTTTGACCAGTCCTTTAGAACAGGCTCACAACTGTTTTGGGTGAGCAACATCGTGGTTTTGGTGAACAGGGTTACTTTGGAGATATATGACTATACAGTCATTTTAGGACTGATAGATCTTTACATTGAATAGAGGATTGCTTCATTGATTCTTTGTCTTTAAACAAGAAGTGCCTCCACTTCTAGTTACCTCTGAGTTTCCCAGTTATCCTTTCTGTGGCTAGTCACCAGAATTTAAAGACACTATTGCTTTGTGCTTTACAAAGCACTTGAGGTAAAGGATGCAAAATAGTAACCAAGCAATATGGTAATGGTCAGAAATACAAAATATAAAATTAAATAAATGAAAAAAATAAAGCCAACTGTGCATTATTGACCTGGATTGATTTTAAAATTTCACAGTAAAAAGTAATTTTCAATTATCTACTCTTTTCAACAATAGAAACAAAGTCTTTAACAACTAGTCAGGAAGTTTCTAGGATAAGAGAGAAATCAGTCAGGATGTGTAATATTACAAAGCTTCTCCTCTCTTTTGACCAACTTTTGAAGGTGCCTGAGAAATCAATAGTATTTGAAAAATGAAGATCTTGTGCATGCAAATGTCCAGTAAATGTGATAATGAATTTACTGTTAGCATAAAGTCATCTTCCAACATAGATGGTCTGCAAAGAACTTTCCTCGGAAGTCTGTTATTCCAAACAGAAACTCAATTACTTTTTTTTTTTTTCAGAAATGTTTGTAAACACAAGGTAGGATAGAATAGGTAGAGAATGGATATTTTTGCATTTGAATACAGATTAAATCTTGTTGGGCCTTCTCATTTCCCATCAAACCAGATTCATTATCACTCAGCCATGCTCCCTCGGAGTATAGAGCTCATTCTTGATTTAGGGTCACCCAGTGGGTCACAGCTATTGGCATGAACTTCTTGCCAGATCATGGAGACAGTCAGTGTCAGTGATTAAATGGCTTTTCCCCTTTCTATGCCCTGAGGTACCAAGCTTCTAGATCAATGTCAGGTTTTATACCATTTTCCCAGTTACACAGAATTTACCATGACAAGGCAACTTTATTTATGTATCATTGAAAATGCTATTGAACTGCCTTCTCTTTTGTGCTTCTCTTTAATGAGTTATTCTCCAAGGTTGGAGACTAACTGATTAAGCTGGTGTTACAGATAGCTTTGATTGGAGATACATCAGTACATGTGTCAAGTGAGACACTGCAGATCTTTCTAAGTCAAGCTTAGCTTTTGTTAAATACACAAAGGCACCTGGTAGCTGAGATGCTTTGCAATTCTGAAAAAAACTGTATACTTTTTCTACAAGTTACAGTAGCTGCAGGCTGTAGTATGCTTTTGGTAAATATATGCAAATCTGCATCTATTTGTATGCTGCCAAAAATGATTAAGGAACAGAGATGCCTAAATACCTTGGGGGAAAAATTTGGCTCTAAGGCCCAGCTGCTGCACATACTTAAGCATGGGCTTAATTCTGTATGTGTGATCAGCATTACTGTGAGTTTAATAGATGTGTTAGCATACATAGAAGTGAAAGCATGATCAAATCTTGCTGGAAGAGAGGTTTATGTGTGAACCTCAATGTGAATCAGATAAACCTGGTAATATACAAAAGAATGTGACCTTCAAAATTGTTAGATGATGGAGTCGGGTTTGGATTGTTTTCTCTTTTCGAGTGGAATCTGGAATCAGTCTTTAAATAAGAGAAATGGGAAAGGGGAGGGGGAAATGAGTCTGCAAAAGCAGTCCAAGGATCAAAAGGTGCCAAAAATAAATCCAAACTGATCTCCATTGTGTTAATTTATTATTTTACCTGTGCTGTTGCATGATGAGTTATCACTGGATGAAGTGGTTGAAAGAATTGTTTGGGACTGTAGCAGTCATACGTATTGCCCCCTGCTCCCTGCCCCCCCGAAGTGAAATGGCTGGAATAGCTTTTATAACTAACAATTTCTTATGATCTTTCATGAAAAGCAAGGTCTGCAGATATTTGAATTAATGTGATTATATTTGGATTTTTCAGTGTTCAGACTATCTTTGTGGTCTTTAAGAACAACTTGCCAGGAGTCAGATCCATCGTGCTAGACACCATATGGTTACTTTACTGTGTGATTGTCAATTCCTCACAAAAAAAACCTATGAAATACATCTTTCACCCCACTAAACTGACTGTCTCAATGCAGCTATCTATTTGAAGCTTGACTTTAGGCAGCAAACTAACAAAAGCATGAAAGAAATTAATGAGGGGAATTAACATTAAGTGTAAAGTAGCAAATATGCACAAAGGACAGAACTGGAAGAAAAAATCAGCAGAAATTGACGTTATGACAACTCCTCTTTTAGTTTGAAAAAACAACCCATAGAAAAGATTAATTACATAGTTAAGTAGTGCAACTTCTAGTAGCTAAAAAACCCAGAGGGCTCAATTCATTTTTGTATTGTCTTTAGAAGTGAGTGTCAAATGATGATGCAAGATATGAAATACTGATGGATGGGATTGAGTCCTATGTCTGAATGACTATGATGCTGTAAATCTGTGCTGTTCTACTGACCTTGGTGTAACAACAGTTTATAGCAGCTGCGAATTTGGCCCCTTGTTGAAGTTATAATCTTTCTCAAGAGAACAACCAGCATTACTCTGTGTGAGACTGAAGAAAATTCTGAAATCTAGACAGGAAGGTGCACTAAATCTCTGTGTACAGAACATAAAGGTAAACTTGTGTGTCATGTTGGGAAAGAACATGTGCTCCTTCATGTGCAAAAGAAGAGTCACATTCCCACTGTTTATTTTATGTGTGACAGAATATATATTTAACCAATCTTTTGACAAAGGCTAATAGCAGAATTTACCCCAGTGGTTTAAATTTTTCACAGGAACGCACATAACTTCAGGTCAAATACCACCTGAGTCAAGGGAACCTGAAGTGGTGGTGATGGACACTGTCTACCTTAATTGCTGAATGGGGTTGAGGCCTTTGACTTCAGAGAGATGCACTTTCTGAACATATAAAAAGCTTGCACAGTCCCAGACATGTTATGGAGCCTGATTGGTCATGGCTTAATCATAATTAAAAATTCAGCTCATCCTTACTATAATTTAAGACTGTGTAGAACAACAAAAATTTAGTTTCAATGGGATCATAAAAGCTATTTTTTTTTTTTATTCTGAAGAACAAAACAGCTTATTTTTCTGGATTCCTGATGTCTGAAGTCATGGAGACAGCAAATTGTAGCATCAAGAACTGGGACAGTACAGTAAGAGACAACTCTTAATATGGTTGCTTTAAATTGTAGTTTATGGTACTTGCTTCCCCCCACGCATTTCATAGGAGCTTGGAAGTTAGATACCAGCTTCTTTTACTGGATATTATCTGAAGTCAGCAGAAGCTTGCTTGCTTCAATTGAATCCAGGCATTAAACAGAAGTGCTGTTCTTTGGATGAAACCTCAAAATGAATAAGTCATGTGATGGGGTGGATGAACACTGCTCTTGCTTTGAGGTTACCTCTAGGGCTTGTGTACCTCTGTCCTCATAACAAACCACCACACTGCAGGAAAAAAAAAAAAAATAAAAAGTGTCATGAGCTACAGCATTATCTTCTACCCATAGGAAAGCTGAAGCATTTGCCCCAGGTGTATGACTGTGATCAAGGAGCAGGAAAAAAGGCTAATGTGCCCTGAAAAGCAGGGAGGGGGAGGTCAAGATATTTAAGACCACTGTTCTCCTTCCCCTTCTGTACATGATACCACAGAAGATAGAAGGAATAGCATTTTGTTGCAGTGATTTAGTCTATGAAGCAATGGCTATTATGTCTGTCCAGTCACTTGGACCAGGGGTGAAGACTGTGCCTGCCTTCCTGCCTTTGCTGGGCAGAGCAGTTTCACTGAGGCAGTATGCAGTGGAAGATGATAAGCCAGCAGGAATCGCAGTGGTGAAGAACATCGAAAGGAGAACTAGAGGGCTGTTTGGGAGAGGGTTTCTTTCATATTCTTACCTAAAATGTAACTTAAATAACACATTTTAATATTATAGGGAGTTCAACTACCCATTCCCCATGAGGAAGGACAAGTCTTTTTGAACAGTCCCATGAGAATATAGCTTGTTCTTGCTGTCTAACAAGAGAAGGATGAAAAGACAGTAACATCAAAATAATCCAATCCCTGATGAATCTGTCATTCTGGTTATACCAGACAGATACTGAATTTTTATTTTGCAATCATAATAAAATGTGCTGGGATTGCAGAAGGCTTACAGCTGCTGCTGCCTCATGAACAACTTTGTTGAGTGTTCATTTGAAGTAGTTCATCACCACACCAGAGGAGGTTCCTCCTCCCCTGCAATGCTGCATTGCTATCACAATGTTCTACAAAGACTGTTTCTCTCCCCTTCTTCTGAACTGCACAAGGACATTAGCATGAAAACGAGGACTTTGTTTCTTAAGTGTTCATCCATTTCTCTAGCTTATCCTCCCACCTGAAGTCCTCATCTGTGGCATCAATGAGTTACAGTGGAAATTGGTTTGATGAGGCTGTTTAAGTGCAATCCACTTACATATTATATGCAATAATCTCTATAATTATAGACCTCCCTTTATTATTATTATAACATCTTTTAACACTTTTGAAGTTCCCTCAGTCTCATAATTCAGCTTCATTGACCAGAAGACAAAGAAATCCACCAGCTGCAGAGTTAAAATCATGATGCTGTTGGCTTTAATCTCTCTTTAATCATTAAAATATAAATTAGCTCTTGTACGCATTACTTCCCAAACAGCTTTCTCTTCTGGGTTTCTCTCATCCTCTGCTCACAACTGCCACCTGCTTCTTCTGGTGGCCTGCCTTGCACCAGGGAGGAGATTCCTTCCCAGCGTTTGTCAAGAACAAGGGTGCAGGGCCTTAACAGCAAGAAACCATAGTAAAGAGGAGTGGGTGTGAGCAAGTACAAATGAGTCGGTCGAAGAGTGAGGACATCTCTGTCAAAGGACGCTCTTTTAGTATGTCAGTTTTTAGCAGGGGTACTCCTTTACGTAAGAAGTAAGAGAAACCTCTTTGCAGCACTGTTGAAGATTTTAGCCAAAACTGGATGCATGGCATGTACCACCGAAGCGCTATATTTCTTTGTAGGAATTACAGCAATACGCCTCAGACAGTCCCTGAAAAAGAGACCATTTGGTCTTTGAATCAAAATCTCTTGTACATTACTGCATCTATTTTCAGTTATCACGTGTCAACGGCTTAGATGTATGTATGTCCAGACTGACGGACATATATTTCTTTGGTGATGGTTTAGATTATTTTTTTTTTACATATCTTATTTCTAAGTGAAAATTGGCTTTATTGCTAACATAGTAAAATGCATAAATACATGTTGTATGGCCACAGTGAATTGTTGCCTGAGATTCTATATCAGGAATAGACTTTTTTTATTTACAGCTGCATCTCCATCCCAGCAAAGAACAACTTTGGACAAAAAAGACACATATCTTTTAATGGGATGGAATAGTACAAACATCAGAATTTGGTATGTGGCTCTTAGGATCACAACTCTATAAACTAAAGCCTACTGAAGTCCATGGGACTAATGCTGTTTAGTATCTGAGCATCTCTGAATGCACAGGTACACCAGATAGGAAATCCCAAGGAAAAAGACCTATGGTCATACAAAGATGCAGCCAATACTTAAGTGTGTGACAAGTCCCACTGATGCACTGTGACTCCTCAGGTGCTTAAAATTAAGCATGTGCTTAAAATTAAATATTTGCTTATGTACAGCTGATAGTTCAGGGTTTAAAACTTTAGTCCTGACAGTTTTAGCAACAAGAGAATGTAAACGTGTTCATAGTTCAGCTGTGTGAAGCAGAGAGGAAAAGTCAGGGACTTGGGGTGATTGACACCTCTAGAAACGAAGAACAATGTGTGGAAGATCTTTAGTGTTACATATACAACTTTAGCTAAAGAGAATGCTTTACTGAGCCATGGGAAAGGATGAACTCATGCAAAAATCATGCAGCATATTCAGCTTAATTGTGTCCCTTATGGAGTCCCTAAATGATGTGCAAAGAGATGATCCTAATTAAGAAAGGCTCAACCTGTTGACTAAAAGCTTAGAAAATTGCTGTTCTTTCTTATGGTTATTATCTGAGCTCCTTTCCACATTTCCTAAATGTACAAGACAAAATTTAAAGCTTAAATCAATGAAAGATATTCTGTGTCTGGATTTTGTGTATTCATTATTTTTTCCACAAACTTTGAACATGATACGGTTTGGTTCATGGCCAAGTCTTAAAACAAAGGTTTTATTATTATTATTTTTTAAAAAAACCACAATAGATAAAAAATGTCAGTCTTCCATGATATTGCTCAGGCTATATGAATTAGACATGTGAAGCCATGGCTCCATTGAAAACAGATTTTTGCTCAAATAAATGCTGAGGAAGCAATTTTGCACTCTGCCAGAATGAGTTATTTATAACATCTCTAAAAACACTTTTCCCAATTTTGATGATACTAAGAAAATACTGGTTTGTTTTACCATTAAGAAAAACAGGATGTACATAAGTTGTATTGTCTTAAAAGGATATCCATAACTCTATTTATCTTTTATTTCAATAAGTACAGCATTGGAAATGAATAACAGAAAGAAGCAAGAGGAGATGTGCTTGGGTATTTGAGCATAGCCCCAGTAAGGAAGACTCAGTATGGTTTATTGGATCTTGAATACTGCTAAGCCAAGCACATATGACTTCAAAGGGAACCCAGAGTATTGCTTCTGATATTACAGAAACACCATGCAAAGTGGCACATCCGCATGAGCCTGGCAGCAAAGTAATCAAACCTTCTGCCAAAGGCAAAAGAAAAATTCAAGGAGTGGGTGGAGGCAGAACACCGCTGGGCGATGACACTGCATAGCTGCAGCACTGCACTTTTGAAGAGCTGAGTTCTGACTTCCCCCAATCCCTTGCCCTTGCTGCATAAAGCAGGTAGGCCCCAGCACTCTTGTCAGTCCAGAATCGCCATGATCAGCTGGTCACTGTCTTTCAGCAGCAGTGCTCTGCTGCAAAGACATCTGTCTTGGGTAAGACACCCATGCAGGAGGTATCTTTTACTGATTAAGTAGTTCAGCTCAGTTCTTAATTAATGGGAAGTTTTTCTTTATGATCATCATAGAATGGTTTGGGTTGGAAGAGACCTTAAAGACCATCTAGTTCCAACCCCCCTGCCATGGGCAGGGACACCTTCCACTAGACCAGGTTGCTCAAAGCCCCGTCCAACCTGGCCTTGAACACTGCCAGGGAGGGGGCAGCCACAGCTTCTCTGGGCAACCTGTGCCAGTGTCTCACCACCCTCACTTGATACTTGCTTTAAACAAAGTTTTGAGGCCCTGCAAGATATTTTTAGAAAGGGAGAGTGTGACACTGTCTTCTGGGGAGTATTCACATGAAATCATAGGAAGGAAAACTCAGTCTAGCCTTTGCATCCCCCTGACCAGAAATGCTCTCTTTGTAGAAGCCACATAAAGATTTGGGATCTTTTTAGGTACACCAGAGGGTGTGACATGGCATAATGTGCTATGCTCAATAGGTGTCTAGCTATGCAAGGCCTCCTTCCCCTCTTGTATAAATGATGAGCTGCCCCAAGCCAAAGGATATTTTGTCATCAGTGCATCAGTTTTATTGTAGAGCCTTTTATCCTTCTTCGCTGGGTATTGGAGCATGGGGCCAGGCTGCTGAGAAGTGCCCTTTGTGCAGGTGGGAAGTTAAGTAACCAGTGATGAGGAGATGGTCCTAATAATACTTGCAGGAAAAGGACATCTGAGGAGACCTCATGTGAAAGAGGAAACTAGTGGTCTTGGACAGCCACAGAGGAGGCATGTGTTTGGGAGGGTGGGCAGACTGCTATGAAAATGGAGAAACCTCATCTAGAAATCTTAGGGCTGCTGAGCTATCTGAAGGTATAATTTGTATTTGTAGTATGTCTTGAAAATATAAAATACGAGGTAAATTTTTGTGGTTATTAAGCTTTACTTCAGAATTCCTCATCTGACTCTATGTTTTTACAGGATGGGTTTTAAAACTACATAAATTGAAAAAACATGTCAGCGTGTGTAGCTACAAGGATTTTTTTTTTTAATTTTGATAACTTTGCTTTTCCCCTGCTCCTCTTCTCCAGCTGAAGTGCAGCTTTCACAGAGTTTCAGTAAGTGCAAGCAGGATTGTGGTTCCTAATGAAGAAATCTGCCAGCTGCTCATTTGGCATGGATGTGCCTTGAGTGGGCAGAACTGCACAATGCAGTGTGTTTACCTCCAGAGCGGAAGCAGTAATTTTTGAAATCTAATAAAATTTCAATTTAAAATTACTTAGATTGTCAAGAGAGTTTTTTCCTGCTTTTTATATGGTTTATTCTTTAATCTTTTCTTCCCTGGTAATCTTTAGTTTTCCACTTAATTTATTTATATTCTTGTATTTAAAAAAAGTGGCTGGGAGATAGAAAGAGTTGAGGAAGAAAGAAAAGAAGAAAAAGCATGGAGATATGCAAAGCCACTACTTCTTAAAACATAAGTGAAACCATTTATGGAAGTACATTTTGTACATTTTTGTACATGTTGTACATTTTTCAGTAAGGTTGCTTTTGTTTGGTTGGTTTTTTCCACTGGGCCATGTAAGAAGGCAGGGCATCTAACTTGGTATTGTCATTAATGTACAGGGAAAACTGACCCAGGCCTCTGTTTAAATAGATGGGATAACTGCAGTGAATTGTGACTGATTTAAGGCAGATAAAACTCTCTGCAATGGAAGCCAGTGTGAGAACATTTTCCTTTTGAAGCAGGTCAAAAAATAGCCACCTGTAATGCTTGTGCCTTCATTTCTATCTATTAAAAAAGGTTATCTTGATCTTTTAGACAGACTTTTTCTACAACAATCACTCCTTTGCACGCTTTCCCTTTTTGCTAGTTTCCTTACCTCTTCATGGTGTTACCATAAGAGAAAGTTTCTCAGATTTACCCTCCCACACATCCCTCTTAAGTACTGGGGTGACATAAACACTCATTTATGGAGGTATATTTGTTAGGGTAGCTTTAAGTGCAGCACTAAGAAAAGATGCCAGGTTGGTTGATTCAGTGCATGAAGCTTTCATTTGTATGTGAAACAGGTACAGCAGGATTAGTAATGGGAGAAAATTTCAAACACATTTGTGTTAGAGGGTAGTTCAAAGAATCATAAAATTGTGGAGGCAAGAAAGGACCTCTGGAGGTGTTCGAGCTCAGCTCTGTACTCAAAGCAGGGTCAGCTGGAGCAGGTTGCTCAGGGCCATACTTAGTCAGGTTTCAGGTATTTTTCCAAGGATGGCGATTTCACAGCCTTTCTGGGCAACCTGTGACAGTGTCTAGTCAATCTCCATAAAACTCCATCCCCCCACCCCCCAAAAGAAACCCAAAAATGAACAAACAAAACCCCACACGTTTTTCCTGTGCGTATATGATTTCTTGTATTTCAACTTGTGCCCATTGCCTTTTGAAGTTTCCTGGGGCACCACTGAAAAAGGCCTAGCTCCATTTTATTTGCACCCTCCTGTCAGAGGTTTAAACACACTGATACGATCCCTTTGAGTATTTTCAGAGCTTCCTTGTATGTCAGATGCTCCAGTCCCTTAATTATCTTCACAGCCCTTTGCTGGACTCACTCCAATAAGTCCATTTCACTTCCACTATCCACTATGTTTGGCGATCCTCCCCAGTTGAAATTTTGGGTTTGAAACTGAAAATAATGCTGCCATTATCAGCCCTGGTGTTGTTCCTGTTAAGTATCACCCCACCCTCCCAGTGGACTTGGTGCCATACGGCTGACCGGTATCTTGGTGTTATGGCAAGAAATATTCCCCTGCAAAAGCAACACACCTGCTTATCCCTACTTGGAGGATGGTTTTCTTCTGTTTCTTAAGGCACTGCAGGTATTGTTTCACACAGTAAGATGTTGGAATACCTCCCAGTAACATCTAAAAATACTGAATTGCAAAGACAGTAGTTATGCCTTTGTTAGAAACAAGTTGAAATGGATTTGACCATTGTCAAGCGTTTAATTGCCATTTGATCAGGTGTTAGATGGGTGTGAAGTCCTATGCTCCAGGCATTTTTTTGTGTTGATGTTTCAAACAAGTACTCAAAAAAAAAAAAAAAAAGGAAAAACCAAACACCAAAAAAATCAAATTGAAGAGAAAATTCAGTGAACTTGTACGCAAGCTCATATTTTAGTTAAAATTATTTTTACTTCACACTTTCTATTCTTTCATTTTAAATGTTAATTTTTCTTTGTCCTTTGAATAGTTTCTTTTGTCTGGATATGTCAAATAAGAGGGATGCTGCATGCTGCCAGGTGGCATAGTTTGACAGCTACTTGAGTCAAACATAGTATTCTTATACTGCATATATTGAGAATAAATTAGGTGTCACTGAGTTTTATGTTCTTCATGTTAAACAAGAGCTACATAATGCAAATGGGGAAGTCTTCATAAAATGGTAAATAAATAGGATATTATTATTTGAAAATACCAGTGTGTGTTTTACTTTTGAAGCTTTAATGGTTTTCAATGTGGTATTAAATTACTGGTTATGTGGGATGTTTAATAACTTCACAAATAGTAGGCTTAATTCAATGAATAGTGAGTGATTGGTGAATAACTTGCTTCTGTGTTCAGTCAGTTCTCCATATTAAAATGAGGATGCAACAGAGCAAACGAAGCATTGACTGCAGGTGGGTGGATATGCTTCTCTGAATACAACATTGACTCCTACATATAAAGGGAGGTTTCTGTCTTGCTGGAAGTATTAAAATGCTCACACTTGGTTCTAATCAGTTTTGACAAGTGTTTATATGCCTGTTCTTATCTACAGAAGTATGGAGGGGGAATTTTAAAGAACAGACACCAATCTTTTGAATTCTGAAAGGAAATATCAAGTGGGTGTGTTTGTTGTGTGTGAATGTATGATTTATATCTAAAATGTGAACCCACACATATAGGCATTGATAAGATGGAGCGAATTTTCAAAGCGCTTTTTTTTTTATTTAACAAGAAATTCATTTACCACTCTGCACTTCTTCCAGCTGTCTGTAGTATGGTGATTTATGAGAAAGGATTGTTAGAGTTTGATTTAGAATGAAGTTTTATGACAAATATTTCCTGTTATATTTGAGAAGATCTCTGCAATAACACATTTCCATACCCTCCTAGATCTGTTAGAACCTGCTTAATGGCTCTCAAGCAAAGTCCCAGGCTCTGATTCCCTTCTGTGTTCTGCCTTCTGGGCCATGTGGGAGGGAAAATTAGGTACAGGGGGGAGCAGGTGGTGCAGGGCCCAGCAGCAAATGAGCTATAAACTTGGGGAGAACAATGTAGGTAGAAGCAATTAATTTTATATTGAAGTACACTATTCCTTCCACTAATCACAGCTGCTCAGGTCTCACTGTGAAGAAGAAAGGATGATAGGCAGATATTTGTAATGCAATGAAAAAAATCCACCTAGTTTACAATTTAAATGGTCTTGTATTAAAAGCTAAAGCCACTTAAAATTCCAGCTTTAGGGGAACATGAACTTTTCCTCCTTAAAAAACATATGGTAATAGAGGACTTGGGGACTGGATTTGGATGTGTTTGTCAGCCTAATGCTACATCAAACCCATGATCTTTTTTCCCTTTTTCAACTCTTTGAACTCTGTGACTATATTATGATAAAATAAGGATTCCCACTATTTATTTCACTAAGTTTTATGTACATCATACATGTGGTTATAATAGTTGTTAAATCAGAGATGGAAAAAGGTAGGTTATAGATCATGATTTTCTCTGTTACATCAATTAAATAAGGACCAGTTCTGCTACACTTCATTACAGTAGCAGAGACAGTTTTTCTTCACATACAGGACTGGTAGAAGCCCTATCTACTTATATGACCATAACACCTAGAAAGCCCACTTCTGGATTGCAGTAATACAGTCAGTGCTGTGTCCTCACCAATGCTCACCTCAGTTGTCTGAAGCAGAGCTGGAAACAAAGGACACACTTTGAAAGGAGTCCCCTTACAGCAGTAAAAAATTTGCCCTTGTAATGAATAAGCAGTGGTGAAATGTATACTGTTTAGAGTATCTCGACCAAGTCTGAGTGTCCCATGGGAGAACAGGGGAAGGAGAACAACTTCTAATTCAATCATAAGTTTATGGACTGCAAGCAGAAACTGCTGTATGAAACGGTATGCCTTGTATTCAGAAGAGGTGGGATTACAGAGGGGTCATTTTCAGTCTTCTAGGCTCTTAAAAATCAGTGGAAGTCAGAGACCCTCTGTAATGAGGGAACATTTCACCCAAGAGCAAGTGAGAGAAGAGTGAGGTCATTCAGAGTCATGGGGTTTACAAATAGGCCACGAGACAAAATTCCAAATTATTATGGAAAATAAGTGCTTGTTTGCAATGACTGTGTTTATGTGGAAATCCTTTGCCTTAGTTTGAATGTTTCTCTTGGAACTACTTGACCCCCAGAGGCAGTCTTTAAGAAATAAGTTTGGAAGAAATATATACATTTGGCCCGCTAAAGTTAGTTGAGTCAGATGTTTGGATTTGTCACTCCCCTTTCTTATATAAAGTCTGGGCTCAGCTGCTCAGGAGGGTTTGCTAGCCAGACTGAGGAGAGTGGTTATTCTGAGCTACGTTTCCTGCCCTGTCTGTTCTGTGGGAGATCTGATGCTTTGGCCTGTGTTGTAGCTGTTGTGTTCAATGTTGTAAACTGCTTGGGGTAAGTACAGGAGGCTTGAACTGTCTAGTGGCTGTTCAGTGAATGAATTTGAACCCAAGTGGCAGCTGAAAGAAAAATGGGTAATGTCTCCAGATTCCCACAAGGGAGAAGATACTGAAGTTTAATGACTAAATACTGAATAACTTCATAGAACTAAGCCCAACAGGGGAAAAAATGAAATTAATAATTTTAAACTTTGGTGGGAAGTAGAGTGGCCCAACAGTTTCATCTTACTTTTTTTTTACTAGCTAGTGTAGTGTAATACAGTAAGGTTTTCCACCAAAGGCAGGGTACCAGTTTTAGCCCAACAGTAACCCAGTTGTTACCAAACAAGAAACAACAATATAATAATCCAGGAAAACTTAAAAATTCTTAAATATGAATCAAAATGGAGTCTATCCATTTTGTATGTTATATAGTATATTTTTATTTTTTTTCTCACATCTGATTTTCTTGTTGTGTTCTCTACTCTCTTCAAGGATCTTGCTGTGCCTAACCTGCCTTGAGGAAGGTATTATCTAATTAAAAAGGCTTATGCAGAGTATAAAACTTGGTTACAGATTTCTGATTGTTCTGCAAGAGAAATATATTCATTTAGCCTAGCCTAACTGGAAAAAATCTAATGTAGCTTCCATAAGTGGCCCAACTGACTCCAGCATTGGCCAGTGAAGTATTTCAAAATCATAAATGAGGTTTAAACACTAGATTGTTTATGTCCTGGAAAACATTGATACTTATTTTCTTGCCTTCTATTATCTGAGTCTTTTGGACTGCATTTGGACAATGTCCCTGAGCATGAAAGCTGAAAACATATTATTTTCAGAAAGCCTTATTTTTATTTTTGTACTCCAGAAAGAGTAGCTTTCAAGCAACCAACACTAGACATAGCAGCACTGTTACCCAATGTGATGGGTGACATAGCAGTTGCCATGCCTTGTCTAATTAGCAGGTGTTTTACCTCCTTGTATATTTTGTGTCCAGTCTGCTCTGCTTACATCCTCAGCCTTTAGTATGACCAAACAGTCAGCTTTGAAAACCTGTCCCTACATGCATGCAAAATGGGGAGGTACACGAGACCTCGCAGAGCTGAAGGCAGCAGCAGCAACACACATAAGGAGTATGTCACAGTCAGGGCTAAATCACTCCTATTCATTTCTTACTGTTAAATCTGAGCCTAAGATTACATGTGCAATGCAATTTACCTCGAGTCTCCTCTTCTGAGTATATACAGTTGTGGACATCGGCATGCTTATTTTTCAAGCTCTAGCCTTTACCTGGGTGACTTCTAGTGTTAGCTAAGCAGCAGCACTTACCTGAATGGTGCTTTCCATGTGGTTTATGCCCCTTCTCCACACAAGAGGGAAGGGCTCCAGGGGCTGTCATGAAAGTGGTTACCCAGACAGTTGTGACTGAGTGCTCTCAGAGGCCCACGCTGATTCACTGAGAGGAGGAATGCGGCAATAACCAAAGCCATGGTAGTGATTTGGATAGCTTCTGCCTCCTTCCCTCTCTCATATATAGTAAAAGTAGATTATTGGTACCTATGTTGGGCATTAGCCTCTATTATCAAAGTTCAGCTAGAGATAGACTGTTAATTGGGACTTAGTCTTCACTCCCATTTTAGTGCTGTAAGATTTCAAGGTAACTGCCCGTCAAGTTGGGCCCATAAATACACCTTAGTCTGCTGGTTATTTTGCACATAGGCAGGCGAGTGCTTCTGGAAGCTGTGTGCGCTGTGAAAACTGCGCAGCTTTCACTTACTCTGATGAGAACCACCCAGTTAGTCTGAGACAGTTGAGCCTCAGCATTTTAATTGATCTGTGTGCTGTTAGACCTCATCACGTTGTTATACCCAAGAGAAGGCAATTTTAATTTTCATATTGAATAGTAATGCTCTAAACTAAACATATTACTTTGAATCAAAGGAGCCCAAACTTGAAAGCGTTCATAAAGTGGAAACAGGTGTAGTCAGCTGTTTAAATACTTCGCAAGTTGTTTGACACATTACCACAGTAGTTTGATTCACATTTGAAAGTTAGGCATTTGCATAAGTGAAGTGAGATCATAAATCATTTCGGACAGCGTATTATTATTGCTTTAGTTCCTGTGGATTGATGGAAACAAGTAGTTGTAACAAAGCAATGCAAGCCTGTTCTGAACATATATACATGTTTATGATCATTAAAGCAAAGAAAGTAATAGAAAATAATTTTTCATAAATAATAATAAAAATCAGATGAGGTTTTTCTTCAACTGCATTATTTTTCAGCTTCCTTTTGGTAAGCTTGGAGTTGGTGAGTTGAAGTGGCTTAAATGTTTGTTTAAATAAAAAGTCAATAGGGCACCTAAATTTCATGTAAAAGGTTACTCAGGCATTGTGTTTGCAGAATAGAACTTCAGATGCTACAGAGCACTCTGAATCGTGCGCTATCTGGATTTTCTTGTTGTTTTTTGAATAATTGTTGCATGCCATGACCCATGATCTTTGTTTCCCTAGAAGCACGCACTACTCCATATTTTATGACATGCTGCAGAAGGGATGAAAATATTAATCTTAAAAAAAAAAAAGTTAATTTAATAGAGGAAGAAGGGAGAGAGCCAAGCATTATGTTACAGTTTTTTGATGAATGCTCTATATTTCATCTTTATTCACTTGAGCCAAGAGAGTAACTCATCTCTTTGCCTAAACATATGGTGGCTTTGTTTTTAGGCAGATTTGTGACAGTAGTGAGTGAGTGACTTTCCAGGCTCTGACAGTTGTCATGTTCGTGGGTAGCTGTACTGCCAAAGAGCATACATATTAACATGGTTATTCAAATTCCCTGTAACACCAGAGTATTGGATTCAGAAAATGCTTCTCCCCAAAAGTTTAATGTTATTACGTTTGTTCGCTCAGGGGTTGTCTGTTCATTTGTTTGGGGTTTTTTGCTTGTTATTTTTACAGTTTCTGAAAGTCTTTACTTCGGAGCCAACATATACAATAAAAACTGATTGCATTTGATCCAAAGTAGTCAAAGATACTGGATTTCAGCAACTACAGTCTTTTTCTGGGGAACAGATCTGTTTGTGTTGTTCAACGATGGGAGTCCACTAGTTCATTTTCTCAATAAAGAATAAATATGGGAGACTGTGAAATGGAAAACAAAGGAAATATCATCCCTCTCTTTTGCTTGACAAAGACCATCTGTAAGATCCACTCTTGCCTCCTGATAGGTAAAGTAGGCAAGAAAGGGAAAATAATGAAGAAAACAGTCTGGAATAAACAAATTGAAATGCGAAGGATTTTGTGGAGAAGGGAGAACCTAGATAAGGGACCAAAAGACCATGGTGTGCTGTGCCGAGAAACCTTTATTCAAACATATAAAAGGAAAAGAGAATATTTTTTATTAGACAATTAGTGTTTTACAGCCAATAAAACAGAATCAGGCAATTAAGATCAGATCTAAAGAAATCCAACCCCTCCATTTCTTGAAAACACTAAAATTTTTAAAGGAAAATACCATCACGATCAGAACAACAGCTTCATTATACTGAAAAGGAAGAGGAAAAGGGCACCCGGATAGCAATGGTCTTTCTGTCTTCTACTCAGTTCCCCACTTGGGCATTGGCAGTGCCGATAGCCACCAGCCATACAGTTGCAGCATGCTCAGACTAGATTACTCTCATACCTGCTTGTTAGATATCAAAACATAGGATTTTCTAGGAGAGTGATGAGTAAAACAAAGAAAGCTAACTTAACTGTTACATAAGTGTTAACTGTTTATAAGTGTTATTTGCTGAAATTTTGATGCTGTCTATCCCATATCCAATTTTTTCACAGGAATTGACAATTGGATGGGGGGTGGAATTCTTTGCTTCTAGTCTCTGTGCATTAAAGCTTATTTAAATGCAAATAGAAACCTTAAATGCTTTCTCCCAATTTACTTTTGCAATCTGAGAACCCCAAAAGCTCTAACTAAACTGATATGCAGTCTCAAAACAGAATATTTTTCTATAAGCTTATGACATTCCTAGAACCTGAGCCAAATCAGATCTGTGTAATAAATAATAAACTGTACATTTTTATATAATATAAATATCATTGAACACATAATTTAGCAAGTTTTCAGAAAAAGCAAATGCAATAGATAGCAAAAGATAGCAACCAGATCTATTGCCATCTTCCAGATCATTTTGCTCCCAAGGAGATGAGGTAGTTATAACCCAAAGCTGCCAGTGAAGCTGTCCAAAGAAAGTGAGAAAAAAATGATCAGATTTTGCATTATATAAATACAGAGATGCTGAGTCAAAATAAGAAGGAGCAGCCAGTGGCAAACTTTTTATTTATGGATATATTTTCACAAACTATTCAAGTCCTTGGTTATTTAGAAAGCAGGCAACTGCTAATAACTAATCTTATAGAGAGAAGGTACAATATGGAGAACAAAACAAAAACTTAATTTTAATTTTTGATACAACAAACCACTTGCGTGCTACATTTTATAACCTGGTTAGCAAAGTATTGAGGCATCTACTTCAATTCTCCCAATAGTACTACTTAAAAATTAATTCAACAAGCTGTTGAGCAATCTTGCTTGATCCAGTAAAACCCTCAAGAATGTGCAAAGTAATATGGTACACTCCTGGTGTCACCTAAAATCTGTTGCTTAATATGTTATGGATTTTTACTGAATAAACTTAGTCTCATGTGTCTCAGTCCACTCTTATGCATAAATTTACTCTTTCTTTGGCATCAGGGGATGGATTTGCTTTTGCATTAATTGCAACCTTTGCCCTAAACTATGAAGTTAAATGATCACAAAGAATCACAACTGAATGGGGAACAGCAGCAGAAGTGATGAAGTTTCAATTTCAAGTAAAATTTGATTTGATGCAATGAATACTACTTAAGGCAACAGCTAAACTGGGTAAACCCCCCATGTTCAGAGTGACATGAAATCAGTTATGCAGTTTGTAGTTTTCTTCTTAATGCTGCCATGTATATACCTGTGTGGAGGATGATCAAGCCAAAGGACAAAAGGGAAGCGTACTGTTCTTTTAGAGTTTCCAGTTTCCTGAGTTCTTACACTTACTTTTTCAAGTGCAAATGTTTCTGGTATATTGTCTGTTTTTCTGATAAGGAGATTGGGTTGAATATAGGGACATCCACTAAATTAATGGAATAGAGTTCTTTTGATAGCACTGGATCTCTCCATATTTTACTGTCACTAAACAAAGGTAAGTTTGTTGAATGCAAATTAACTTCATCACATCAGGATATTTTAGAGACCAAAAGCATAAATGGGATCAAAAAACAGATTAGGCAAACTTACAAAGGAGTCATGAACTATTAAACAAAATGGTTCACTAGTTGATTGAGTGGAGTCCCAAATCTACTGTTCAATGATAAGATAAGGAACACTGTACATCTGTTCTGATTCTTCAATATTTCCCTTAAGTATCCACCGTTGGTCATCCTGAGAGACAAGATAGTGGGCTGTGTTGGCCTGACTTTATAGCTGATACACGGTGATGTCTTCACAGTCAAACCTGGTAGACCTCACCAATGTAAAAGCAATTTATTTTTATCCCACATATGATTGCTGAGAATAATTTGCTAGGTATGATTGACAAGTACTCTAAAAGAGACCAGAGAAGACATACTGAAAGAACCGTGGTTTCAGACATGGTGCTTTGTTCCTGTTCTTCTCATCCAGAGCATTTTACTGAAACATTTACGTCTTCAACTTTTGACTTTCTCAGTATTGCCAGTTACCGAAACTAGATCGCTGTTCTAATAGACTTCCACCTCCACAGAGGATACCTGAAAGGGGTAATGAGTATACCAACCTATTTTTATCTCTGAAGGAAACTGCCCTGTACTTGCTTATAAGCAAATATAATCCTTTTTTAATTGACGATTCCCCAAACAATTAAACAAAATACAGGAATAAATAAGAAAGTCTGGTTTCGACATTTTTACTTTGTTGCCACAGGTCAAATCTGTATATGATCTTAAGCCAAATAAGGCCACAGACAAGTTCTAAGAACCATTATTGATGACCATGAATTTCACATTGGAAAATAACTTTTACCAATTTTCTTTCTAACCAAAAGGAAAATGCATGTAGTCCTTCTTCTAGAGATATAGCCAGACAATGCAATCCTTTATTCCACCTGGGAAGATTTTGTCTCTACCATCAGCCAAATGATAGATATTCACATGATACATTAATCTCTTATTTTGACCATTGAAAAAAATACTTTTTTCCCTCTAAATTTATTTCATAGTAAATTATATCTGAAAATTTATAATTTTTCATTTGTAATATGGATCATGGGAGTCTGTAAATTGATTCAAGTTGCATGTGTTGCCTGACCCTTACACAGACAGTAATTGCAATCATTAGTCAGTAATTTCTCTGACAATTATTTCCCATGCTGTGTTAGCTAAATTGTCATATCCGAGATAGATTGAAGATCCACAAAATTTCAAGTGAAGAATATGCTTTTACCAGACCTACTGATACAGTTAGAAGATCTGAAGAATGACTTGCTAGGCTCACCTTTCTTTTGACTTATTGCGCAATACAGTAAAAGATAATATGTCTTCCCACAAATGTTGTCTCATTGACCATTTTGTCATTTTAATAAAGACTTAGTTTCCTTTCTCTGTAATTAGAGATGAGATGTTTTTGTTTGAAGATACAATTAATCCATAGTTGAAAGATCAGAATTTTTAAAACATGAACTTGAGCCACTAAGGTACAATAATGAACATAACTTTTTTAAATGTAATCTATGTGTTCTAGGAGTAATTAAATATGTTATTCTAGGCATCTGTTTTGTTCTTGAAGATGTAGATCTTTCTTTTTGCCCAGAAGTGGAGGGGTAGCTGAATGAGTGATGTCATCAGTATTTAATCTCTTTTTTCCAAACAATAAACTAATTAAACAAGAAGTTTGACTAAATTTTTTCATGGCTCTGCCCTCATCCTTCAACGCATGCAAAGTGGATCTCTATACCTCAAATTCATTGATAATCCATAGAGATTTAATTATTTTTCTGAGCTTGGATTGTGGCAGGACAGAACACAACTGAGATCGCTAACAAGACACCGATGCTTCTAAGAAATAGAGAACACACCTATAAGAGGCAAATTTCAATAAACCAGTGGTTGAGTGTATAATGATTGGCTGTACAATGAATTTAAATCTCAGATCAACACCTAACTGAAATTGCCCTGCAGTATTGCAAGGTGTCTTCTTGAAATTTCATTACTAAAAAGACAGCTGATAGAGTTTTCGTAGAAATTATTTAAAATTTGAGACACCCAAATTTGAAAATATCCTAAAAACATAAGACAAGAGTATTCATAACAATTGCCTTCATTTGGCCCATAAGCCTCGACTCCAAACAGTAGGCAGCTAGGGACACTTGTGACACACATAATTTTTGCTAATGTATTTTGTAGTTCAGCTACGAAGTTGTTTCTGATGGAAACAGTGGCTACTGTATTTCAGCACGTGATGATATCTTGCCTTAGAATGAGGCAAAGTAACCAGCTCTGCACCTCAAGGTACATTTTGTTCTTTGTGCTTCTTCAGCATTCTCAGCAAAAAAACCCCAGCCATCAGGCAGGTGATGGGCATGAAGAGTCACAGTGATTTGAGGGGTTAGGTGCTCTACGTTGGGTATTTGCGCAGTTAAGAGCCTGATGAAAAAATAGCTTTTTAAACAACTTAAATTTGATTGGGCTAGTGTTGGGCCCCTATTAAGGACTGTCTTTTTATTGCAAAAGTTATCTGCTTTGAGGGACAGAGAGAGGGAGAAGTTAGGTCTCTCTAACTCAGCTCTTATAATCGTCCTCTAGTCTGTGGGCAGAGTTTTCACTGTTCCTTTGAGAAGTTCAATTATATGAAGATTACAGAAGTAGCTGTAGGAGATGTTCTCAAGTGCCTTTGGTATTAATTCAAAGAGGAATGAATGAAAAAATAATTTGAAGCCTGACATTAATCTTTGAATTTGTAGAAGAGCAATTGTTAGAAAATTCCCTACTGGTTTATTTTCCCAGTTCAATTCAGAATAGTTTTGAACAGTAGGTTATTCAGCACAGAGTTAGTATTTCTGTTCTGTATAGTTGGCATAAAATATTGCTGTCTAGAGTCAATTTGGATTAGTAAATATTTTTCTCCTGCAGTCTTCCAGTATGTTTTTAAAAGAGACAGAGTGAGCTGAAAAGCTGATCTTGGAAAAAGAACTACATTTGATTAATGTCAGTTCGTTGATGGATCAAAACCAGAATCTGAAATCAAAACTTTTTTTTTATTACAGTGAAGCTAAGAGTTGAGTCTGTTTATTACATTTTTTGAATTTAAAAGCCTGAGAATCTGAAATCCCATCTGTGTGTGCTCAAAGCTTTATGAAAGAAGTTGGGTTTACAACTAGTTTATTCGGTTTGAGATCACCAAATTCTGTCTGTGTGACCTGATCTCATCAGAATTATCCTATTTTAGGTCACTGTCTGTGACAATAGCATTCAGATCTAGTGTCTACAAATCTGACCCAAAACTAAACTATATCCTTAGGCAATCTTGAGTAGTGAACATTAAAGCTTTTCTAACCGCAAATTATATTTCCTTCATTAATTTATAGAATTCCCCAAGTTATCAATTACACAAAGCCAAATGTTCAATATTGAAAATGCCCAGTAGATTTGTATTTTAATGTCTCTAAGCTTTTTATCATTGTTCAGAGTTAACATATGTGATTTACAGATGCTTAAAAATCCCATGAAATTATGAAATTGTCAGCATATTGGGAATCACTCTTCCACAATTTGCATGAAAGGCAAGGTGGACAATTTGTGAAGACAAGGTTGAAGCAAATGTATGCTTTCCTCTGACCAAGAGGAGCAGCAACAGCTCAGGATAATAAGACAAGCGTATTTGTCTCTGGTTTTCCAGCTTAGATGAAGTCTATATGTATGAGCTGGGACCAAAAGGTCCCTTTAGTTCAGCTGTTCTTAATGTTATGCAGTTGCCATACCATGGTGTACAGCAATGGGGAAAAACAGATTTCCATTTCCAATTATAAAATACTAGGTAAAAGAACAAGTATATACAAAGCCTGTCTAGGGCACGCAGCTTAATATCACATGCCTTGTTCTTAAACCCTTGCTCTCAACAAGGGTTCCCATCAGAACCAAGATCTCTTTGAAGACTTGGGAAATTTCCTGTTAGGTTTGATGAAAAACAGAGCTTTGCATGAGTTACTTTCACAAGAACAGTATAGGGCACATATCAAATTATTAGGCTCCCTTGGGGATGCTCAGACAATTGCATTGCTGGATTGACTGGGTATCCTGAAGCATACATGGAGAGCTCAGACTGTTTGCTGATGGCACTATCTTGTCTCCGTGGAGTTTTTGACTTTTCCATCCGAAGGGCAAGTGAAGGGGAGAACGCATTAATAAATCTCAGTATATTTGCTACTTGACATTTCAGCACAAAAATTTAAACAGAAATGCAGAGCTATTACTACCTTTGTCTTAGCAAAATTTTTGAATGTCACTTAGTTCATATAGAAGAAGCAAAAGCAGCTAGTCCTGTGGCCTTTTTGTACCTTCTCTGGGCTCAGGGCTTTCTCAGGGTTAGGATGGTGGTCTTGGCATATTAAAGGAGGCACAAGATTGCCGCTTCATACCAGTGTGAATAAATGAAAACAAAGGCTGCACGCTGTCTTCTGGATGATTTGCCTTAAAAATTTCCATTTACTTTTGGCAAGTAACTGGTTTTAATTATTCCTCCTTTGGGATGCACACTATGTTTACCACAAGTGTTTTCCGTTAGAAGGCATTTTACCAGGAGTACCCACACAGGTGTTTTTTAATAATGTATAAGCGATCTTTGCACAGAACTCTACAGACATTCAGATTTGCTACAGCATTATGACAACAAATACGAGGAATCTAAATAAAAGCTTTTGTCACATTTCTCAAAAAAAAAAAAAAAAAAAAAAAAAGAGGATTCATTCTGGAGTCTTGAGGAAAGTTTGGAAGCCCATTTCCATGGTTTCCTTTGGAGTAGAGGGGTCAGGTTTATTTTTTACCTAGTGCTTGCAACTAATTATATACACATAACTACCAATATTTGCACAGATCTTTTTGTATTTTCTTTTAATGGTAAAATGACACAGACTAGCTTCTGATGTACTCGTGCCAAGTAACATTTTATTTGACAAGTAGTCCTACTGAACTGGGAGGGAGGAAGTAGATTCAGTATCAGGTTTTGGAATCGGACCATAAATAAAAGTTGACTTTTTTATTGTTTCAAATTTCTTATCTCTGAAGTTTCCTGGGTAGATTCAAGCTGTCCAAAATTAAGATCATTGCTCCTTAGTGTAAATTAAAAGAAAAATTAATTCTGTCTGAATTTATTTCCCACAACTTTAATGGTTTCAAGATGGTGTGCTCCATCTCACCCTGAGCTTCACCAAAGTCAGTGGAACCATGCCAGTGGTAAATATTGTCTAAAATTCCAAGAAGGAAACTTCCTTCACAGAAGATGACTATTGCAGTTTTTAATTTAAGCTGTAGTTTTTCAAGACAGAGATTTAGAGAGTCAAAAGCACATCTGGGAATATTTTATAAACTGGAGTATATTCACAGTGAAAATGTAAAGCTTGTCTTATGTTATATCCAAAATTTCATCTTAACTAGGGTTTGCATTCCCTACATGCAGCTGTATTTTCTGTTTGTTTTGACATCAGAGACATGCTGTTAATTAAATGTCAGGAAAAGCAAAGGTGGTGGAGAAAAAGAATGACATAAAATATGTACATATGAAAATATGTATATGTATGTGTGTGCATGTGAAGATAAGTAGGTTTTTTTGCTCTTAGAATCAGCATCGCTGAGATTTTTCTTCTTAGACCTCATTGGGAAAAATTAGCTTGGGAGTTTAACAGAAGGGTAAATGAAATGAAATGAAGAGAATCTTTCTATACTCTGTCTTTAGTAAACAACTCTTCGGTTTTCATTGTGAAGGTGAGCTCTGATCAGTCATTCTTCTCTTTATGGTACAAGGTTTATTGGGATGTCTTAGGGCTTGTTTGATTTATTGTTTTTATTTATTTATTATTATTAGCTTCAGTTATTCTTAACCTTGCTGTCAGAAACACTGGTATATGAACAAGATGCAGTATCTGTGACTTGAGTTCTTGTTCTGTTTCGAGATACACAGTGGTCTGAAGCTTACAGGTGCAAACACTCGATTTTGTCAGCTATAACTAAATTTGAGTTAGAAGTCTGAAATGGGAGCAATCATTAATTCTTTTTAACCATCCATTGAATATGGTTTGTAATAATGATAAAATGTGACAGGATAGTGCACACAGCAGCCAATTCTGCAAGTGTTTGCTATGCTTAGTGATCTATTTACTTCCTTGCATAAAATGCTCATTGTGAACTGAAGCATACATGGAAATTGTGTGTGTTAGTCCTAAAGGTGATTCTAGATCCCTCCTCTTGTCCTGTACAGGGACTCCTGAGGATAGCAAGGACCATATAGATGGAGCCAAACTAATTTCCTAGGTTCTGGGTCAGAAGACAATTGGTCCAGAGTTTCTCATGCTTTTTGATGTACGACTTCTTGTTTATCTTTACACTGCCAATGACCATTGGCCCAAGTTATGCTTTAGCATGTGAACAGTATTATTTTCCATGTACTCTGGCATTATGCAGTCTTCTGACAGCAACTCTACCCTGCCTCACCAAGTACACACATAGAGTTATACTTGTTTTCTTATACCAGCTCTCAGAGTAGGGGAAGTAATATTCCCTCCTGGAGAGGGAAAACAGTATTCCACTTGTCTCATCAAGTTATCGTCTGTTGAGCTAGTTAATACTCCACACATTTATTTTATGACATTAGTCACTGAATGCGAAGGATACCCAGATTTTTAACGTAGGAAAAAAATCCTGCAAAAGAGTCAAACTATAGTCTTTTTATAAAAGGTTGTTCTGCCTGTGTCTATGTCCTGTAAAGGGAGACAGTCAAGTCACAGCAGTATATCAAATACAATGAGATTAAAATGCAAAAATCACAACAGACATCTTATTCAGCACCAGATAAAATCTGAGTGAAAAGAATGGGGTCCTGTTCCAAACCCTTCTGGATACTGTTTCTAGATATCTGAGGAGCTGCTTCCCTCTACAGGACCATGCCTGACCATAACAGCTAGGGAATAATAGAAATATCAGCTGTAAAATGGAAATGAACAGGCAGCCACAACCGAGCTTTCTCACGAATGGTTTGAGCAATGGTGTTTACTCCTGGAATGTATTAAGGATACCATCAGTTACACTGGAAAAGAGGATGGTTTCCTTTAATTGACTTAACTTTCCCTCAAGTAAATAAACCTCACTGAGGAGGGGAGAAACACATAGAGTAGGTACTGTATGTCAACTGTTTTTACAAACATTTTTGAGCAATGCTACTGACAACATGTAAAAAACTTGAATTACCTGGCAGCAGAATCTATAAATTATCCAGTGAGAAAGCACATGTACTTCACATGCATTCTGCTTGCTCTAATACCGACAGCACCTTGCATGTTTTGTGGATGCATGTAGAGTAGGGCACCAAAATGATGGGTTGAGCTGGGTTTTGCCACCTTGATGCTGCCCAGTTTCTTGTGGCCTTTACAACTTGCCTGACCTCCAGCCCTTTGTCTTTCACTTCATTTGAGGTGAAATTTCACTTAGGGGGAAATTATGTCTCACTGTGTGTTTACATGAAGTTCATCACAACAAAATGCTTATTTAAATTGTGACCCCTGGGTTGTACATAAAGATTATAGAAATAATCTTTTTTTTCTTTGTACTTTGAGGGAAGGGTATGTGTTGTATGCAATTTATATTGGTCTTTTGCATTTCTCTTGTATTCTTTAGATGCTTGTCATGGTCTCTGCTATCACCTACGTGTAAAGATGTGTGATACTCTTTTGGGGAACCTATCTGTAACTTTCAAGACTCTTCCTCTTAAAGAAAATTTGCCCAGCTACTCACACTCCGTTCCTTGTCTGTAGGTGGAATTAAACTGTAAGAGCATTGTTTCTCTTGTATTAAGCACAGGATATGAAGTACTCAGGAATAAATAGTATCTTGAGTTTAAAAATAGGGATAATCTCTGTGTCGTTGGTGCCTAGAGAAAGCTCTTCTGTCTGTAAACTTCATAGTCCTTTGCCATACAGTAATGAAGGCATTAAAAGATTTGGATGTAGAAAATAAATTTGGATTAAATCATTGATGGTTGTTTTTTGCTTAATTTACATTGAAAAATTAATAAATAACAGACCACTCTTTTGAGAAAAGCAAACTTTAGTAGGCTAAATGGCTCAAAGTTTAAATTAATATTTGTCATTGTAATATTGGGTGGACCCAGAATGTGTGTAATTACCCCAATGTTGTGATTCACATGAGGTTCTGAGGATATGAGGAGACTCTTACCTCCAAAATCTTTGTTGGTGATTTATATAAAGTAGGAGTTGCTGAAGTCTAACTCAGCTAGAATTTGCATATTAAAACAGGTAAGAAAACGCTTTTCAGCTGTATAAATATATAAATAAAGAAATAAATGGAGTTACTTTCATGCTGCAGGGACAGCACAGGTGTTGCTTTAGATGTGGTATTAAAAAAAGAAGTAAAAAGTTTGCCTTGACTTCCCCCACTCCTCAAAACTAAAGGAGGTAATCATCTTAGGTAAACTGAACAACCACTGTCCCAGGAGTGTAAAACAATTTGAAAAGGAAGATGTAGGCCTGGTAGCAAGGACTGTGTTGAGACAGACAGCCAGATACATCTGGAAAATAGCAATTATACCTACATTTAAAATGGGAAGACAAAAAAGATCCATGTATCTACATGCATCTATACTACTGAGGGATTAAAAAAAAATAAAATATTGAAGGAACAATTAAACACATTGAAATACATAGAAAATGTCTTTCATTATAGCACAGGCTTTAAGGTGTAGATCAAACCAGATTAATTACCCTGATAAATTCATACAGTTACTATATATCCTTTGTCTAGCATCAGCCTGACATTCACAAATTTCAGTCATGAAAACTAGCAAAATATTGGAAAAGGCATGTTTAATAGGAGAATTGTAAGATAAATTGTGATGTAAATGAATCATAAACAGATGATACAATGACAGGATTTGGTGAAAGGTAGATTACAGTGCAAATTAGAGGTGAAGATCTCTAGATTAATTTTGGGATTAATCTTGTTTGCTGTTTTGACAGAAGCTATTCTTGCTGTCTATAACTTTATTTGCTTTGAATCCAGGAGGGAAAAAAACTTCTTTAGGGTGAAAGATCAATGCACAAAAAGGAATGGACATAAACTGTCTATATTTTGACTGAAAACTGAAAGTGGTGAAATTATGCAATACCCTCCAGTAGAAGTAAAGAGACAAAAACAGACATACCACTGCTAAAATAACTAAATGCCTGCATCAGTAGTGGACTAGCCTTGATGATCTTTTAATCTCTATCTAGTAATGTGTTTTAATGAAGTACAAAGATTTTTTAAGATAATATAAATAGACTAAAAGGAGAATTTAAACCGTATGCAATGAAAGCAACATACGGCCACATTCCAAATAACAAGGATACAGGAAAATGTCAAATAGTCAATCCTCAATGACACCTCTGTCCTGTGTAATGAATATAGGTGGTATTCTATTAGGGGAGAAAATTGGGTATGTAATTACAGACTGTATCATAATGCAAATATGAGTCAATATTGTAAAGGGAACTGTAATTCAGATACTTCACTTTTAGTTTTAATGCTGCAATAGTAGGTTTGGGTGTTTGGGGTTTTTTTTAACACGTTTGTATAATTCCTATTTACATTAAGACAGAACAACAAGCATGTGTTTTGATCAAACAGTAAAGAATTACTACAGATTGAAAGTATTAATTCTAGGATTATCCAGCCAAAGCAGTAAAAGTGATAAAACTCACCGTTCTGGTTTTTTTCTTCTTTTCCCAACCTGGTAAATACTAGCTTTCTGAATCAGAACTCACCAAGCAAGTTTCCAAGCATCTCCCAATCTGTCCACACTCATCAAGTTCCAAGAAACAGAAAGGCTGATACAGCTGCTAGTAGCATTTTGAAAATCTTGAAACCTCTTTGAGTTGCACAGAAGGATCTTGGTCCATAAATTGCCCACAGCAAATATGCTGTCAGTGTAAAAGTTATAGCTCCCTTTAAAGTCCAAACTGCATTAAAAGTTTTTAAATCCTTAAGAAGGAGGCAGAAAATATCTAATTCTATATGAAGAAAAAAATGCATGCTTTTGTGGTACAGATGTTGAAGAACAACCAGGCAAGAAATTCTCTGCAAAGAAAGGATTAACATTAATTTCTGTAATTTAGCCTAGAATAGATTTTGATGATTATGGAGCCAGTTGCTAGCAGAAACTATGCTGCAGCACAGTCATTTTCAGCAAATCTCAAATAGGATAAATAATCAGTAAGTACTTGTCCCCATTAAGTTACCAAAAATAAATTAGAGGCAATATGATCTTCAGAAATCATAAACACAATGCATCTATCATGTTTTCTCACACATATGGCAATAGTTATTATGGGGGTGGGGTTTTTTTTTCAGTTCTGCTTTCTTAAAATTTCCTACAAACACTGAAAGTATTTGGAGATTATAGCCACCAGTTGTCCCATCAGATTTCCAAGTTATCACTTAACCACCCTACTTTCACTTGGACTTTTAAAGTTGCTCATAACATCCTCTGATAGTAGCTCCCTGCAAGATCTCTTGAGATTAAAACCAGAAGAAAATTGGACATTTCAGTTAAAAAGTTTGAATTTATGTTATTTTCTTGTTGAAAAGCTGGCAAAACAAACAAATCTCTGAAGGAAGCTCTTCACATATGTTGGAAATAACTGAAATCAGACTATGGGTATGACTGAAACAGAGAAACGTTCTTTATTTTATGCAATGACAACTTCACAAAATAACCAGCTTCTCAGTAACTCTCTGAGGGACATAATTTTGTGTTAAAATCTGTACAACAGTGACAAACAGTGTGGTGTCCCTTGATTGGTCCCCCTGGTGTCACTAGGGTTTTTAGATCATAAAAATTAATTTAGCAATGCTTCCTATGTCTTGTCACAAATTACTTTTTTATTGCATTGTGAGCTTGGCAACTCTTCTAATTACAATGTTTTTAAAAGAATAATAATAATTAAAAAAAGGTGCATCCGTTGGTTTTTCAGTTTTAATCCCAACATGGGTCCATTATCCCAGACCAAAAGAAAACAAATAGTTCGTATCAGAAGTGATGTTCTTAAAGATAAAATGGAAAATGCCTTGACCTAATGAAATTGTATAGGATAATCAGTACAAGCCACATTTTCTGGGACAGGCCCTTTAATTTTCATTTTCACCTTGCATGCTCTTAACTTACATAAGCAGGTATCTGTGTATCTGTTGTATGTAGGACATACAGGAGTCTTGCTGGTTGTGTGGGTGTATAGTCTGATTTATGTGCACAATCAGGCATTCTTGTATATGTAGGCACATTCCAGTGTGTAGATATGGCAATCCTTCTTTCAGGGCTTCCTTACTTAAGTCTCCAGATATAACTTTTGTCTAGGCTGAGGTATTTTGTTGTTTGCCATGGTCCATTTGCCGGACACCCAGAAATGGTAGATGAGTGGTCCCTCTGAATATGTAGGTTGACTTTGCCACGAGCAAGTCAAAAAATGTGCAAATGACTATGTAGGAGCCCAGTGTAAAGTAGCTGTAAATAAGGTCCTTGAAAGAGTTGCAATTGAAATAGAATCGCTCTGTCATAATTTAGAAAAAGGTTGTTGGATGAGTGTGTGACTGAGCTAAATATTTTTTATTTAGTTAGAGACTTGTAAGGAAAACCAAACAGGATTTAAAGGATATAATGAGAAAAAAATTTTCCATAAATGCTTGGAAACTGTTAAAAGAAAATGCTAGAACATCATGATATTTTATCTACTTCCATAACTTATCAACGAAACTAGTCATGCTTTGAAGGTCCCAAGCCCAGAAATGTGTGAAAAAGAAGATATAGTAGTTTTAAAAAGAATTAAAAGTGGAGTAATTCATACAAGCTAAGAACACCTTAGGACGGTGGACTTGTCACAGGATGCTCTTCCATGGGAATTTTCTTTATTAAAGAAGCTGGCTCATGGATTTCAGATCCTATGCTGCAGTTTGTCAACTTTTAAACTGTGTCAGGACTTGAGATGTGCTGTTCTGTGATGCTACAAGCTAGAATGTTGGCAACAACCCTCTTTAGAAAGACCCTCCAGAATTGCACATGTAATTTAAAAGGTGGAGTGGGGATGGGAAACACAATTGCTTAAACTGTTGTCACTAGAGAGAAGAAAAAAAGGGGGGGAGGGGCAAAAAAAAAAACCCAAACAAAAACCATTGAGTCATGCATTCAGTTACCATGATGAGAAACTTGAAAACTAACACAAAACATGTGAGCAAACCAGAACCGGCTTGTATTTTCCCATTAAATTTTTGGTCTTTTCCCACCCCTTCCCCTCAATGCAGATTAAGGTTAATTAAAATACTTGCAGATTTGTCTGGAACCCCTTGACTGATTGAACTGATTATCAAACACATTGTGAGCTTCAGCCAAAGCTTATCCCATGTCTGAGTCATGCTAAGGTTCCTCTGCTGTATGGTATGTTTTAAACCGTGGGCTGACATTGCATCATTTCTCTTAATGAGGATGCTAATAAAACGTCTCTTCTATCTTCCTATCTATTTAATGAAGGTCATTACTACAATATACAACTTCGGCATTGTCTTTAGTTTTCCTGCATCCTTGGCACAGCTTGACAAAACTGTTTGGTGGATGCTAAAAGCAATCTGGGGACACTGAGTCACGTAAAACTTATAACCAGAGAAATTCAGGTCATAAATAGAAAAGTTTAATGAAAATGATTCGGCATCAAACAGACTTACTAAAAACATCTGAGTTCATCAGAAACAGAAAAAACACATGGTTGCACTTAAAAAACAAAAAAACAAAACCAAAAAAATCAGTGGCAGGAGAGCTTATTACTCTTCTGCTTGCTTCTCAGTACATCCAGGAACAGCAGGGCAGGAAGAGTGGTTGGGTTTCTGGTATATTCTGTTGTTTTCAAACTCCTTCCTTTCCCCTTTCCACCTCTATTATCCTTACTTTCTGTTACAAGTATTTTTTAGAAGCTCCTCATCCTGTTCCCATTAGCGTGGTACATCTGGGTGCAGATTGCCAGGGTTATGATGATGGACACAGGGTTTTCTGCATCTCCATAACCTAAGATTGGAAAATCGGCAGAAGCTTGCTGTTTGGGATAGGGTTGTGCCTCTTGGCAGACCCATTAGGGTAAAGTGTAGCAAACTAATGTGAAGTGTAAATGAGACTGTATGGTGTAGTGCATAGCAAACAGCAAGGTGATATGGGTTGGGAGGTGAGGCGAAAAGAGGGGTTTTTTTGTCCTGTAGGGAGCCCAGGGAAGATCATGTCTTGCAAAATCTTCCTGTGGTGCAGGACATTGTGCTGGGTTTAAGGCAATGGGCTATGAGAGATGACAAGAGCTGTCCACCATGTGACAGCCTGTAACATTGTTAGCTAGACAAGTTCATGGCAGTAGTCCTCAGTTTAGGCATTTGCAATAATGTTTACTTAAAAAGCTGAAGGGCACGTGGATGAATGAAATGAGTAATTCCTGGGTGAATTCTGTAAAATTTTCCATATATGGTTAGAAATGTAAACATGTTGGGAATGGGTTCAAGACACCAAGGAGGTATGTGTGAGATGTTTTAGCCTGTTTATAAGTCTGAAACAGTAAAAAACAATGCTGGATAAACTGGATGTAGGTACTATTTAGTTTGGGGTTTTCACTTTTATTTTTTTTCTTACCGGCTGCAGAAATTGCTGGTGCTTTGCTTTCCTTCTGGAAGAGCAAGACAGAACAGCAAACTCTTTTCATCAGGCCACAGATCAGGCAGCAGATGGCAACTTTGGATAGCCTCCGATCAGGCTGGCTTGAATTAGAGATGAGTCCCATCCCCTTCCAAGTGAGCACAATGATGCTAGGCTGAACTGGGAATTGGATCATGTCTAAACATTGTGTCTGGATTCAAACCGCAGCAGAGTTTTGCTGTACCTGATCCAAGGGTTTGGCTTGAGCCAAGTTCTAATTAGGGCTAGTAACTTAACAGAGAAATGCTCTGCGTGTTGCCATCGGTAGCTCTGTGTTACCTATCTCCTCTGCTGATATTTTAGAAAAGATAAACTATCTCCAGGGCACAGCTGGTTTCTGAGGGCTGCTTATAGCACTCCATTTTAACACCACAAAAGAAAAAAATTATGTTTGAATTGGTAACTTTTTTTCATCTCCTTATAACCATCTGGACTTAGGAGACACTTGCTATGAACAATCTCCTGATAAGTGAAAGCAAGGTAACTTCTGAAGTAATCAGCAGCTTTTAAGCAGTTGTTTGCAAATCAGGAGCAACTTGTTCTTTCCTGATGTAGTGCATAGATGAAAAGGGACAATAACTTGAGAATAGACTTCATAACAGCAAAAGGACAAAACATGGGAAACAATTTTGAAGACAATTGTTCATGTAGATGACAAAAACCAGAGAAGCCTCTCTAATTGATTTTTTGAGTCCCTTGTTCTCAGACTAGCTGATTGGAGTTATGCTGCCTAATGTTACTTTCCACTCTTTGTAATCCCCTGCTGCACAGTGAAAGGGAAAGTGGTTTGGGACTGCAGGGAAGGCAGCCCCGTTTTCTATTTCCTGACCTTCCATGTGCTCTTGAGATAATAGCTTAGGTTTATTAAATAGGTCTAGTATCTGCATCTCACTGTAGACTATCCTACTTAATGTTAGTCTTTGCTGTGGCTCTGGGCTCAGCTGCAAAAGGATCTCAGCACCTCATTCTTTTTAGAGTTCACACTGCCAAACCCCCCCACTAGGAACAGAGGTGATGTTCTCCCTGGCTAGCAAAAATGGAAACAGGCACAGAAGGACTAAGCCCATGCAGCACACTTGTGCTCAAACAAATCTACCCTTATGTAGGTCCCCCCTTTTTTTTTTTTTAATCCCCCTAGTAGCTATTGTTTTATAGAAACAACTGTTTTATTCTGTGCACATGCTCATAATTTATACCACAAACAGACACTGAGCTCAGGGAACACGGACATCTGAATTTGTGTACTGGCTTACGCTACATGCCTTTGAATTTATTTTGTACAAAGGGCAGGTCTCAGCCATGCTCTATCACAGAGCCGTGCTTCCCTGCCTGCCCTGGGAGGAGGATGCCGTCTGCAGCCACTCCCTGCTGCCTCCTCTTCTGTGCTGGTAAAATCACTCTGGGTGAAGCTAAAGCATAGGAACAAAACTTCCTCTCACCCATCATATCTAGTGGGAAGTTAACTACCCCACAAGGCCTGTGAGCCCCGACTGCTCTGCCCATGCGGGCAAAAGGACAATCTCATATTTACTGTAAATTTATGGACTAATGTATTGAAAGTCTGAGCTCAGGCATAGCAAAGGCCGTGCAATACTTTAGGCTGCTTTAGCATGCATGGCATCCACATCTTATTAACATGCCAACCTAATTCCACTCTTTTGCTTCACAGACTAGTACCACTTTATTAGCCCCTAATCTATTATCTTCCCATCTGAAGGGCTCTGAATAGGCTTACAGCAACATTCCGCTTTTGCAATACACCAAGTCTTTTCACGTTGATAAAAATACTTTAAGAAATGAAAAATAAAATTCAACAGTGACAGAAATTCCAGTCGTTCCTTTCATCCTCCCAGTGTGAGCCAGCAGGTGCAACTTGACATTCTTTAAACAAACCTTCCCTCTTCTTTGTGGCTGAAGAAAGGCTTTGGCAAATGCTTATCTTTTGATATGATGTGTACTTGACAAAATTCACAGGGAGATCTGAACTGCTGCTTTGAAGCAAATGCTTATTAGAACACTGGAGCGCTAAAGTGCACTGTGATTTGGCTCGGTTGCTAGTAAGACATCAAATAAAATGTGCCCATTATGTCAATTCAAAGTCAAGTCTAAACACTCTGGCTTCTGAGAAATCTGAAGAGAATTTGTGGTCGTGCAGTTCTGCTGCTTTATTGCTTATCTAATTTGCATTTCCTTCTCTGTCTGTCAGCTCCCCTCTGCATTTCTAGCCGAGCGGTTGGTGAATCATCTGGAATTCATTAAATATTTTCCATTACTACATTTTACTTTTCACTTTCAAGCCTCATTCTCCTCTCCCCCTCTCCCCCAAAATGCACTGCACTTCCAGCTGAACAAGAAAGGGAATGGGTACCCATCTTCCTTTCACAGCTTTAGGGTTGTTCCAGATTCATGCTTGGTCTATGCAGGTATTTAGTGAGGAATATTTGGTCTAGAATATTTGGAAAGGACTGAAAGTCTCACATTGCCCAGGAAAGGTTTGTGGATGGAATGCTTCTCTTTCTGCCCTGAAAAAAAAAAAAAAGAAAAAAAAAAAAAAAAAGACTACTAGTATGCCTTTCATCCCTTCTCTCTCCTTATGTCTTGAAATTCCCCACGAAATGCTACAGTTTGTTGCAATGTCGTCTTTCTTTCCTGCATGTGAGTAACCCTCTAGCCTGGTGATAGCTGTCTGTGCATGAGCAAGCAGCTTCAGACATGATTCCCCAAGCCTGGAGAGCACTTGCAAAATGCCTGACCTGCCTCTTTCACAGCAGATGGCAGATAACACCATCCTGGTAGAGGATCTCTCTGATCCTAACAAGCTGTCTAATTTAGCAGAGGTATTCCAAGATGCAATTTCTGCAAGCTTAGGAAATGCAAGTTCAAACTTGAAATCTGGTGTGAATTTTTAATGTTGAATATAAATATCTACCAGAACAACCTCCCTGGATGCTTAGTCTATTCACTTTCACTTGACGTATTTATTTACAGCAAGACTTGATAACTTCCTAACAGATTTTCTATAATAAGAAATCATCATCTTGAAACAAGACTTTTAGTGTGGCCATCAGGGCCTGAGGTGGTATTCACAGAGTTAGAGTTGACAGCTGTAACAGCCCATCCTGGCCTTAAAAAGTGCTAGGCATTTTTCCATCCAGCCATTCTCAATAGATGAAAAACTACCTCTAGCCGGGGGTGGTAGCAGCTCCTGACTGAGGTGAACAGAGAGGCTGCGCTGATGGTGGTCAGCAGGAGTGGGCGCGTTCAGCGGTCAGCCCCTGGCAGGCTCCAGACCTGCAGGACATGGCCTAACATGATCCATCCACCCCCTGCAAGCAGGAAGCCTTTCTCCCAGTTTAGACTGAACAAATGAATGCAGATAATTACTCATTCCATCAAACATCAGAAGCAAGCAAGGAAGGAGAAAGGTCCTCCAGGTTTTTGCTTTTCCCTGCTGTCAGAGGAAATGTGCTTGGTATTGTTGCTTTGTTAAAAGTTCAAGAGACACTTGACACTTGTTTCTTTTGCTGAAAACTAGCATGTAAACATAGCAAAGGTAATGTTTTGTTTTGAACATATAAGTTACATCTTAAATATTATACCCTACAGCACAGGTAAAGGCATACATACATAGGAAAAAAAAAAAAAAAAGTCTGCTGGCAAGGCTAGCTGCCCTGGAGAATGGATTGGAGGGGCACTTGCAAGTGACCCCGGGCAAGGAGTACAGAGGGCTTTACATGTCTAGACTTGATGGGGCGTGGGTCATTCTGACATGGTATTGGACTTGCCACAGGTATATAGGGGTCTGTCTGCTCAGTCTCAAGTGGAATAAAATTGCAGTTTGAGAAACTGTTTTAGGAAAGGCTTGTAGCTTTCAGGTAATCCTACTGTCAGGTGATGTAATCACCTCTCAGAGAGTGCAGTACAAGTTGCAGTTCATGCTCAGGGTTTCTTTTTCTACCTAGGCCAGTGTAAGAGCTAAATTCCTTAGAAGCAATGAGGGTTTCTGGCTTGAAAGCATATCCATTGTCAGTAAGTCCTGCCCTCAGACACTAAAGAGGGCTTGTGCCAGTCATGTCCGTGGACTTGTCAGGTTTCAGGAAGGACCAGCTGAGCTGTCTAGGTTTGTTAGCCTCTTGGCATCAAAACAGTAAACTACACATGTTCAGCAAGAAACCACACACACACTTTGCTTTAACTCAGCAGGATGACTGTGCTGAGCAAGGGAGCTCAGTGAGATGTGTGTGTGGACCTTATCTCAGCAAGCAGAAGTGCTGAGCCAATAACGACACAATGGCTTTGGCATCAGACTAACGAGCCAGACTTGCTGATGTTAGCACTCTCAGATTTCAGCTCCTGGACATCGGGCCAACGCACTGGAGACGCTGAGCCTGTAATATCACAGTACCTAATGACTTGGCACCACCTCCTCAAGCTAGAGCTGCCATGCTAATAACCACAGGGGCTTAGCCTGCCACTTAGCCGAAGACCTATTAATTAGTGGTGCTAAGCCAGGAACAGCAGAGTGTCCCGCAAAATTCATATCAATGTCAGCCCTGAAAGGGCTTTGCTTCTATTAAAGAGATTAATAGTCATAGTATAGAAAGTGAAAACCTGCTGTTACATCTCCTGGTTTGCCTGTGCATTGCATCCCTCAGTCTTCCATGTGATGGTCTAAGAGCCATCATCCCTTTTTCAGGTGCTAAAGGAGACTCGTTTGCCCTTTTTTATATAATCTTTTTTTCAGACAGTCTCTTCTTCTTGCATCTAAAATTAGATGCAGCTTCTGAATTCACATCAGAGGCATAGCAGAGCATCTAGGGGAAAAGAGTGTGTGAGGCTAAATCTAGAAGCCCTTAGAGAAATTCACTGTCAAATTGGAGCAAAGGAAAAAAAAAGAGCTATCATTTCCGGGTTTGAGGATTTTTGTATCTATGTCCATGGGACTCTTATATTTTCTAAATGGAAAACACTGGAAATGGGTAAGGAAAAAAACCTAAACTCAAACCTGATTATGTTTCTCAAACTAGTTATTTGTAAAGTAAAATGTATTTCATCTTCTCCAATAGAAGCCAAGGGAGTAGGGAAGGTGATTTCTTTTCCCTCCATTTTCCACAAGTTTCAGTCTCTTCCCATGTCTAGTAAATGTTTCTATGAGTCTGTAAAAAGACATTTGGGAGGCTCCGAAGCTATCAATATTCAATTAGCATTTAGTACTACAGTCTTTTCTTTGCAAATTAAAAACTATGCAGTTTCCATAGTGACCTAAACAAGATGAGAATCTGAGGGAAAACTAGCTGATGTAAGTGAAGATAAGCAGATAGAACTGTAGATATTTTAATGAGTTTGGGGTTGGTTTGTGTTTTTTTTTTTTTTATCCCAAGGTGTATTTTGAAGAACAGGCAGTAATCCTGACTCAAAAGATCTCTGGCAATGACCGGGCAGCTAGATCCTGGTGTGAAACTGTTTTGGGCTCTCTTCAGTATTCTCTGCTAATGCTTCAGAGGGGTAAATGGCCAGGAAAAGTTATTCTTCATTTTCTATCCATGTAGCTTCACCAGATCTTTTTCTTATGGCATCACAGCTTAATCAGATGCACATCTATGATCTGTGTCTTTCTCTGAAATTTGAGTGACAAATGAAGCTCCCTGCAATGCAGAAGGGACCCAGTTACACAACCTCCATCCCACAGTGGTGCCACTGTCCCATCAGTGTGATGAGCCCACTGCAGCAATGATAAATAGGTATAGCTGTCTTCATGTTTTGTTTGTTGTTGATTTTTTTTTTTTTTTTTAAATTAAGGGCTGGGAAAGTGTGCCCGGAAATTTGGGGCAGGCAAGGAATGTTGAGTTTTGGTAGGTAAGCAGATGGTTTTTGCAATGTGACATTTAAGTTGCAGTCTATAACGTGTTTGTGCAGTGCTCAGATCGATGGACATCCCTTTAGAAATAGGAAAATTGTGATTAACATTTGGTTGTTTGTGCAGATGAAGCATCAGAGATGCAAAAAACACATATTCTGTATTGTTTTTGTGAAGATCAACCACAGGTATCAACCTGAGCTTAGAGAAATTTCCCCCAAAATACTGGCACTGTGCTCCCCTTTGGCACCCTTGAGGCTGAATACAATGGGACACTTCTAAGCCACAGGAAAACTCTGAACTTGCCATAGAAAATTCCTGGCCTTTAAAAACAGCATTTCTCATGCTTTCTAAAACATTTTAATTCAACATGAGGTGAAGGAACAAATTCCAAACTCATAGCCTTTCAGTCTGCAAAATTTGCAGTCACTGATATGCGTTGCCTGCAGCGGGTTCCTCCACATTTACCACGTGGTTAAAACTGCAGCTTTAGGGTCTGAGCACTGAGACTGGTGCTCCTCTGCCAACAATCCTGTTCCCTATTGTTGTTTAGCTGAGAGTCGAACTGTGTGTTTAGAGCCCCTCACTGAGATTTTGGCCCCCGTTAAGCCACATCAGTTCATGTGTTCAATCCTTGCATAACTAGTACAGCTACCTACCAGTACCTAAGTTACCCAGTGGGGTAGCAAGCTCAGTAAGATGGTAAGGCTGTTTGTGTCACTACAGCAGACACATATCTATAATAGGTGATTCTCTGCCCTGCATCACTTTGAATGAGGCATTTTTTCCCCTCAACAACAACAAAAAAAGAAGGCAAAATGTACTATAATATTTTATATACATTCATATTGCCCTGATACATCCATAACAACATTCTGCATGAGATCCTATATGGTGTGGATAATAAGATAAATTAGGTATTCCAGCTGCAAAAACACTGTGCAGAGGATGATGTACAGTTCAGCTGCAAAAATACGACATTCGTGTGACATTACGTTCAACCCTCTTTTCCCAAGAGCTCTCCCTTCTAGGTCAGTGTGGAAAAGACAGCCATTGCCAACACGATGTGGTCCCTTTGCTTGGGAATCAGGATACTTGCCTTTCTGCAGTTGCCAGCTGGGTGCTCTTAGCAAATATCAAAATCAAATAAAGAAAACTGGACTGTCAAAATCCAAAAGAAGTTAGTAGAGATAAACACAGCTTGATTTTTTGGGACTTTGTGTGTGTGTGTAAGAGAGAGTAAAAATAAATAGACATTTTGAAGATATTTAGTTTCCATTAAAGGGGCACTTCCACAGCTTAGAACAGCTAACAAGTGTCTGTCCATTTGGGTCCCTTTCAAATTTTAGTATATATTTTATTTGTCTTTGTTTATTTCCATAATTATCATCACCATCTTCATCTTTCATCCTGGTAGATTCACTGAATGGCGTGGCTCCCTATAAGAGTAGTTCATTTATCCAACCATAATTTGGCAGGTGTGTATCTACAACTGCGATTACATACTTGTAACCACTTAGAGGTGAGCACCAAATGAAAGCTTCCTGTGAGAACCACCTCACTGATTTTCTTTTCTTCTATTGCTGCTGCTGATGACTGGCTGGCTGTAAGATATTGGCTCTGCAGGTTCCTATCCTGACACCATGCGTGGCTGGATGCTTTAACAACTGTTTAGAAAGGTGAGCTCATATGTGACAGGAAAATCCCTGAATTGCCTAGTTCTGTATTCAATCAAGGTTTATGAGGGGTTTTTTATTATTATTATATAATAATAAAAACAGCTTTAAGGATGCAGACTCAGAAAGTCTCAACTGGCAGGATTAGGAAGAAAGTCCTGTTGCAGCAAATTCACTGAAAGAAACAATTGAGATCTTGTGTAGTCTAAATTTTCCCTAATCCAGCGCATCCTGTATTCTATTTAAAGCTTCGCTTCACAGTGTAATTCTCAGCTAGGGTGCATAATTCTTTCACTAATGCAAAGTGAATGGTCCAGGCACAGCTCTTATTAAAAAAAACAAAAACAAAAACAAACCAAAACAAAACCAAAACCAACCAAAAAACAAAAAAAAGCCACAAAAAATGTAAAAAACCCCAGGGTTTTTGCAAAATATTTAAATGGTTGAAAGTTCACAGCTCCGTACTTTTTTTTCCTTGCATGAATATCAATCTATTGTGTGCTCCGAGGTAAACCCCTTAGTTTCATTATCCTGAGAACAAGCTACTTACTTATGGTTCATGTTCTGACCATCCAAACTCATTGGAATCGCTTGATCTAAGTTTTGTTTGGTTTGGGGTTTTTTTAAACCATTATGTACTCATAGCTCCAATTTATCTCAGCTGCACAGTAGTCAGGAAATCACAAAACCCTCTTATTAAAACTCTGGAATTAATATTCCACTGACAGTAATAAATGGAGGAGCCATGGCTGGAATGGCTGCATACACCAAACTATGGCCTGATTTTCTGCATCCTCTGAAGATGATGCTCACAGGTCGAAGGTGGGCTGCCTTAGAGGGAGAATATGAGAGAAGTATGTACTGTTGCACTGCCTTTGTCCATAGTGATCAGTGTTATTTCATGGCCTGAGGTCAAGGTGATTAGGGAAAATTCAAAACCAGATGACATGCAAACTAGATATGATAACAGGCCTGTCAAGAGCTGGTTTTGACTATGGGCCATGTGCCAGTGGGGCAGGCAGATCACAGAAAGTTATGGTCCATTCTAAAATTCAAATTTTGAAGAAACCCAGACCACAGTGACTGATTTGATACTGAAACTTGGAGAGATGAGGGAAGGTGGTGTCTTGCTGGATCTGGTATGTCTGTTAGCTGTAAACACTGGGATGAAAAGAGTGTTTTTAAGAGGTTTGAAAATGGTGTGAGTAACTGTGATCTCCTTAGTGATGGAGGCAGCTACTGTTGCAGCATCGATGGTATCTTCTCTGTAAACAAATTCATTTGAGATAACTTTGGGCTTATATGGCAGTGTCTGTATCACCTAGTACCTCAGAAATAAAGCTAGAAATGCTGCTTACATCTCTTTAAGGGATATTACCAAATGTCCTCTACTTCTCTGCCAGTACATCTGTCCCAGTTGACAGCATGGCCAAGAAGGGTCTCTTGTGTGACAGGAGCAAGCATCAGGGACGGAGCTCTGCATGGCTCCAGGCATGCCCTGCTCCACCCTGTCCCTGAGAGCTCTTCAGCAGTGGAAACAGAGAAGGGAGAAGAGCCACTGGCTAAACCACCTTTCAGAGCATGTAGTTCAGTTTGGAGGTCTGCTGGGGTTTGTGTTTGTTTTTTTTCTTTTCCCCACTTAAAGTGATTCTACTGCAGCTGCAATAGTTAATGAAGTGCTGAAAATGGCGTTGTTATTCAGCACAGGGGGAAAAAGTCTTCCCTCTCCTGGCTCCCCACAGGCTCCACCAGTCACTCGGATGGGTCACAGGGGAGGACTTGGCTGTAAACTCAAGCAGCATAGCCTGATGAGCAAAGCTTGGGAGTTTCATAAACAAACATCTAGGCAGCTGCATCCCACCCAGGTTGGTGATGGGAGGGACAAACTGTGAGATGTGGCTGGAGATCTCAGTTACTGTGCTCCTGGCTTTCCTCTGCAGCAAGTGGAACTGCAAGCATTCTCCTACACGCAAAAAGTGACTTTCAATTCAGGATAAAGCCATTTGCTTTGCTTTGCATTTGTCAACCAAGGTGTTGACATTTGTCTTGTTTTCGTTTATTGCACTTAAGTCACAGCCTAGACATTCTCCAAACTAGTTATTGCTCACAAATAAACACAGACGTGTAAGACATTTGCTAGCATATTTACTTTTCCGGTGTGAAACTAATGAGTGATATCATTCTTTAGCAGCTGTGTTAGTTGTGCAGCCCTTTCCTGCAAAGATCATGTCCTGAGAATGAAAAAAAAAAAAAATCAAACCCAGTAGAATGATAGGAAACATATAACTATAGCTGAACAATTAATTGAAAGAATAAATGACTAATTTCAGCAAGATCATAAGTGAATCTGAATCCTAGACTTTCTGTCCTATGTAAAGAGCCCTGAGAATGTTTATTTAAGTGGGAAACATTCTCCGCAAGGAAATGGGTAAATAAGGACCTCAGGAGTTCAAAGCTAAGGTCCTACAGAAAAAATACCAAAGCTCAAGGGCCATGCCCTTAATTTGTGTACACCATTGGTTACAACTTATATCCATCAAAGATCTGTCTGTCAATGCTTGTTCACATTATTTGATTTTCTTGAGCTTGCAAAAATTGATCTTGTTTGATTTTAGTCTGTAGGAGCTTCTGTCTCTTCAAACTTTAATGACAGATAAAGATAACTCTAGAATAACCTGAGTTGGACAATGGCCAGCTGGTTTTGGCCCTGTCTTGAAACAAAAAGGAGAGAGAGATGTGTCTTAGCATAGAAGAAATTATCAAAACATTAAAATACATACATATTTAAGATTAAATCAGAACTGCTTGTTTCATATCGCTGAAGGCTCTGGAGAAATAATTCTCAAAAGATGTTTTATGGCAGCAGCAATCAGTGGAAGCCACTCTTATTTACCAATACCTTCAGCAGTGTTTATGTTATGTGAGTTAAGTAACAATAATAATTTTCTTCAATGTGTATGTTTCCTGCATCTGTGATATAAATTTTGCCAAATAAATGAAACAAGAAGGTATCTCCAGAATGTCTAAGTGAGGTGCGACATCCCATTTACAGCATGCTCCAGGGGCAACTTGTCAATAGAACTGCTTCTCTCTCAGCAGCGTCTGGTGGAGCTGCAAATAGAAAATCCCAAAGAAATGTCAGAGATTCCTAAAATAACAACAAAGTCATTTTCAATTTATTTTCAAAGGAGGTATCTACTTCTCCCATGGTATGACAATAAAGCTGTCACAGATCTGAGCAGGCAGTTAGCCCCAGTACGCAGTGCTTCTGACCTGTGTGTTTGCATATGTCAGATACAGAAGTTGTAGCACAAATATCTCGGAACATATTAGAGCTGAGATGGTCTGCTGCGTTCTGACCAAAATTTCGCTTATGTCTACATTTCTTGTAATTTAGGGGAAGTACTGAACACAGTGAAAAATACAACTTTTTACTGAAAATTTCTAACTTGTTCATGGTTTGGACCAGCCTCTGTAGGATACTCAGTCCCCACAACATGCTGGGTACCACTGTTGTGGAAGCTGAGAGGCATAACATAGTCTGTGCTTAAGGGCAATCTGTTGAAAAACACGTTAACTCTGCAACAACGTTGGTAACTTCAGAGGGCATTACATTATTCATTTATTGCAGTGGGAGCAGGATGAGCCCAAGAAGAGCCCTTGAACCTATGAGTGCAACTCAGTTTCTCTCCTGTGAGTTCATCCTCGGTACCTCTGGCTAGCTGTCTTTCAAAATCATGTCCTTCCAAAATATGTTTTTCGGGATTTTTTTTTTGGTTGGCTTTTTTAAATTTTTTTCCCTACTTTTGTCAAGGGAAAACTTTTTCATCCACTATTTGTGGAAGCATCTGTGGGAATGAACCACCACAGAGACACTTGAAATCACTTCAATTTAATGATAATTCAGTACCAGATTCTGGCTGGTTATAACGACTCCCAGGGAGCTTTTCAGACCTCATTTTCCCTGGTTTAAATCCAGCCTCTGTTAACAATGTCCATGAGAAGACATCGTTACCTATTAGGAGGCTTACGTAAAATGAACTGGTGTTACAGCACAGTTTCTAGTAGACTGCATCACACAGGGAATGTGAACAGCATCTGTGTCCCAAAAGCCTTTTCACTGCGCAGAGGGCTGACTCGGTCTGGTTGACTGCTTCTGGTTTCCTTGTTGTAAGTGACACCGTGCACAGTTACTCAAAACTACTGTGTATCTAGAATGCCTGGTTGAGTATTGTTTGACAAGACAAAATACGTATTTTTTTTAAAAAAAAAAAAAAAAAAAAAAGAGGAAGGAAAAAGCCTGTGAAAAAATAATCTGATGATTACACCAGTATGAAACTTATTCACATGTTTCAGCAGTGCTGTTTTGCAGCACTGGAACAATTTAATCCCCCAACAAATTTAAAGCCTTGAAAGGGATACAGCAAATCTTAACCAAACTGCTTTCCCCTCTGCCGCCAGGGCATTGATTTTAGACACCTAAGCTCCACTAGCCTTTGGTTTTCCATTTTTAGGCAGGAAGTTTATTAGAAAGGAAATATACATGCTGCAGGAAAAGAGAGGCCTCTGGTACTTTCCAAGTCAGCTTTAACGTGACTCGGGTTCATTTTGAGAAGAATAATTTATAGTGGCGTGAATAAATAATAGCAGTGAGTTCTAACTGTCCAAACACGATACATAATACCCTGGGAAAATTTCCTTTGCTGTGTGCTAATGACTGATTGTTGGCTTTTATGTTGTGAGAGACTATAATGAGTAAATCATTTGAAAATAACTGACGTGCTCAGGTTTGTTTAAACAGCACTTGTCAAACTGCATCTTCAAGCCAATGTGAGATATGAGTTCAGTTTACTGCTGCAATCAGTGTGGTCTCTTTGCCTGCATTTGTAAGCAACCATGCAAGATCAGCTGCTGAACTTAAAAAATCAGTGGTTTAGTGTGATTTGCATTGCACAAAATTGCCATTATATCAGTGTCTCTTCTTGTGGAAATAAATACCTTTAGACATGGGGTAGGTGCCTAGCTCATCTGAGGAGATCATTCACAGATTAATTTTAAGAGCAATACCAAAAATATATTGCTCCACGCATTTAATTTGTGTGTCGAGAAACATTTTCAAACTGTTGTTAATCACACCTTGTTGACTGTTCCTCTAGCTGTATCCATGGCACATAAAGCTTCCTTTTTTCTTTTTCTTATTGCAGCTTTACTGAAATGGCTCTTTTTCTATTATTTTTTTAATAGCACATTAGTCCGAGAGGAGAGTGTTGTATGCTTCACTCCTTGTCTACCACTGCTTCTTACTTATACAAGAAAACTTGAAACTTTATCATGAAAAGAAAGGATATAAAATGTTGCTTTGCTTTTCAGTTGCATTTCTTCATTGGTGCTAGCAAGAGGTCTTTTGAAAGGTAAGGACTTGTTTCTCTGTCTCTTGCAAAGGAAATAAAATGCTTGGGCAAGGTGATAACTGGACATTGCAAATTTTCCTCTGCCTGGTGAAGCCTACATTGCTTGTGCTGCTTTTCTACATAAGCAGAGTTTTCTGAGTTTTTCAGAGAAAAAGAAACAACAAAACCAAAAACTAGTGCATAGTCACACAGTTTACAGGAGCAATAAAAATTTCTCTCCGTTCTACCAACTTTCTTATCCCAGGTGACAGTTAACACATTCATCTGTCTTGAATTTCTCTTTGACTAACCTTGTTGTAATATCCAGGCACTGAGGTTTACTATTAAACAGAGCAGCATAGGAAGGAAGTCTTGGCCCTGTTAATTTCTGGCTTTGGACAAGGACACAGTTCCTTTCACTCTCACAACTGAGATTTATTTTTTTCATTTCTTCCAACTGCCTGAGAGTGCAGGTTTGGGTTTTGGATTGCTTGATGTGAACATCTGCTATTAACTGGATTAAGAACCCAAACTCAATTGATGGAGGCTACCAAAATCTCACCAAAGTATTATAATGGCTATGGGTCACCGCTGATTTGAAGCCAGTCTTGAAATAGTGACATCGATTTCAAAAGTTCCATCTCTTACAGATCTTTGAGCATGCCAGTTCCATTGCTCAGCATTCATCTTAGTCAAATCAGCTCTTTTTGCCTTTTTTTTCTCTTTTCCTTTCTTTTGCATAACATCATGGAAAGATGACCCTGTCCAGTGAATCAAAGGGTGAAACTACCCCACTGAAAGTGGATAAGTGGTTTTATCACTGAATATAATTTTACCCTGCTTTAATTTCTCACAAAATATTTGCATCATTTTTAACTAGGCTTTGTGTTGAGGGGTTGTTCCTTGTCTGCATTTGTGCTCAACTCTGATTGCTTTGGATCCAGTGCACTAATCTGAATTTAGTATTCAGTGAGCAATTCTCTATCACAGTCATATGCATAGCTTCTTACCATCTGGTATCACTATGGCTACTACTGGCCCAATGAAGTTTCCATGGTAGTCAATGGAAATTTTTGAGGCTGACTTCACAAAGCAATACATTCAACACAGGAGAGAAAATATGCTAATCCAGAAAAGGTACTAACAGAGCTTGTCACTGAAGTATACATTTTCTTCCCTTTGCCCTATTTATGTTGTAGGGAAAATGTAATCCCTACCTGACAGATGGGGAACACTGTCTCCAGATTCATCCAATATTTGTAAAGGGATGGAGAATTGTAAAACTAGATCTTCCAAGCAATAAGTTAGCAGCCTAACTCTGGTGCCATCTTGAGAAAAGAGCTGTGTGATGAAAGCAAGTATAAGATATGGGGAAAATCAGCTAACACAACACCATATTGACAAATTCAGAAAGAAAGGTACCTCCTTTAACAGCTCTTTGCTGTTATGAAAAAAAATTCACTCTAAATCCTTCTATAGTTATGTTTGTTTTAACAAAGGTATATGTGTGTTTGATAACTGATTAATGCAAGTCCTCCATTGTAGCTATAACTTTTTTAGGAATCAGAGAATTAAAAGACCATGTTGAACAAGGTTCTCAAATTAGTTGAATGACTGTAATCAAGAGCAGAATTTGGCCCGGTATCTTGACCATATTGTTGTCATCTGCTTCATGTACCTGTAACACAATGGTAATACGAGAGCTAGCAGTTTTGGTCCCTTTAATCCTCTTGTGAATGAGACCAAAACCTCACCAGGAGAAAGGGTTCTACAGTATTTCAAAGTGATTTTCACGTAGACTTTCTAACTATTATCTTTTTCTCCTATTTTCAGTTTATTCTTCTTCTGTGTATTAAAAATCACTTTCCCTCCCCTGGAGAGATTTTTCCCTATCCCATGCCCTTTCTACTCCCAGCTTCCCTGACCCTCTTTTTACCTTTCTTTTCACACGGTACACAATTTGGGTTGTTTTCAAACAAATCTGAACTTTTACTTTGTTCTGATTTTATTTGTGGCCTGAAAAACAAAGCACATTAACTTGAAACAGACACTGAATTGCCTATGGGGGTAACTTGCAAAGTACTGATGCTTGGAAAGTTCCCAAAAGAAAACAAAGCCCAGCAGTCTTGCCTTGTTTGTAGAGCTGATGGAGATCATTGACTCCTAAACCTTTGCCATCTCCTTCCAAGCAGCCCCCTAAAATAACAAATACACAGGCTATGTCAAACAGTTATGGTCTTCTGAATCATGAGCCAGACATAAGAGTGACATTTAGACTGTTCCTGCACATAAACATTAGCAGCTCAGTTTTGGGGCAGCTCTGTCACGCATAGCAAAGCTGTGCTGATTTACTGAGAATCTGGCCTGATATCCCGTAGCAAACAATTGAAGTGATGGATCTAGTAGAAAAAGTTCACTCTGTGTGGCATGAAATACCTCTTTGAGGTTTTTATTTCTTGTTTCCTGATGATACGCCCGGCACTCTGCAAGTGGGGAAGTCATTTTCATATGCCTGAAGACTAATTTAGAAGCTGACAGGACGTATTACACACAATGGGACCCAAGACCAGGCTAAGGAGAAGAGTGGGATTTCATAGCTGCGATATGCCCACACCTCAGTGGCTCAGAGCACGTGTGATTTGAATAAGCTTGTGGAGCAAGTGCAGGCCAGTCATGACACTTCAGTACTCATTCAGCTGACAGAATGGAGTAAAAACCCGCAAGTTAGGTATTTTCCTATGTTTATGTCAAAAGAAGGGCATTATTAACACAGGCAGATCCTGTGGTCCACGTGTTTTTAATGATAGCCTGAAATAAAGCAATTTCTCTCTCAAAACTGAAAATTTGATAATGAAATTTCATTTTGTTCCTTAAGAAGTTGAACATTATTACCCATATTGTAGAAAAATGTCACTCTTCATTGATGCCATGTTGTACATATAGTTTCAAAGTTCAGACAGGGAAAACTTTGCAGTCCTTAGGGGGGTTCCCAACTAGAACTTACACACAGAGACAGAGAAGGAAGAGGGCACCTCTAAATACAACATTGTCCAAAGGCACAAAGATGGGGGTTTTTTTCCTGCTCAGGTGAGAACATAAATAGGGCTACTATTAGAAATGCTGTTTGTTTCTACTTCTGTTTCAGAAACAGCAGTAGTGTTTCCAGTGTTGCTGCTTGTAAAATGTGGAGATGCAACTTATGCCTTCATAGTGTCTCCTGTAGCAAAAAAAAAAAAAAAAAAAAAGTGGTAGTGTGGATTCTTTCTGCTTTCAGTAGGATTTACCACAGGCTAAATGTGTGTGTTTATTTACCAGGCTTGGCTGCTTTACCTTGATCCACGACAGTGATTCATGCTTACCACAAATCACTGCACAGCGCATCCAGTGTCCGCTGCGCCAGCAATACCAAGCCTTCAAATCACAAAGGTTCTTCTGCAAAGATTGCCATGTGTTTGAAGGACTGCATGCCAAAGTTACAGTGTATATTAATTTGATTTGGAGCCTGCCGGTCATACAAATTAGTGGGGATCTTGATCACCGAGTACATTTTTTATTGATTTCCCCTTCATGTTTACCTCAGATATGCCTGTCTTTCTTTGTTTAGCTTTCCTTATCCTTCCTTCCTCCCCTTTCCCTTTTATTTCCCTATGCTTTGGACATAAGTTCACTTATATAGATATAAATACTCATCTAAAGAAAACAGCATTTAATAGACAGGCATACTAAAAGAAGAAATGGTTTATTATCTCTCACCTGTTGTATACAATGGATGACTTTGGTAAGAAATGAGACACTAAAGACCTCATTTCTCTCTTGCAGCAGCATGGGTCTCTGGAGTGACTCCAAAGCAGGCAATAGAGTTGCACTCTTGTAAACACTGACGGCTGAATCGAGATGCCAGACCTGCGAACTTCCCCTCACAGCACCCTCTCTTCCACTGCATTATGCAAATGTATTACACGCGTTCACTGCTCTCAGCATTTCTTTTTCAGGCCCCATCTATATAGAATTACTGAAGTCATCTAGGTAATAACTTGAAAGAAAATAGACTCATTCAATGAAAGATTTTGAAATTGCAATCAACCCTTGAAAGAGGGAGTGAAATCAGGGACAAGTAACAGATGGTGGTGGTGGCTAATCTTTCAGACTATTATTTTACCATATGGGGGTCTATGCCACAGACTTTCATGCTGAAAATAAAAGAGTAATTAATCACTGTGTGACAATATATTAGTTAAATAGCTCTGTTGCAGTGATATTTGCCTCCATTTGCAACCATATGCAAGAATACAGGCTCCAAAACAAGATTCAGGTGCATGCAGGCTGGTTTTGTGGTGACAGATATCACATGACTTCAGAGGAAAAAGAGCTACACCATTTAGTTTGCACAGAGAAAATTAATTTTCTGGCTATGATAAGGAGTCTATGAAAGGAAACCTACATACAAACACCCCATGGACTCTAATAGTAAATGATACTTTGTGGATTTGGATAGAGAATTACATCACATACATAGGACTCTATAGGATGGTTAAAAAGAGAAATTATTTCATTCTGTGTAATGTCAACAGTCTCTTAGCTGGCCTTTGTCCACTGGAGGCAGGAGTGCTTTAATAGCTTCAGGCCTTTATAAGTCACTTCCATTCAACTATAGTAAACACCTATAAAGTTATGTATTAAATTCCTATCAAACTTCATAAGGTTTTTCTACAAGAGAAACACCCAAAGAGCAGTTGTATCTATTCTTTTTCTCCTGTAAATGTTTCCTTAAAATGCTGTCAAGGTAAGATCATTTCTGTATTGGTAAAACAAAACTAACGTACTAAACTTCTAGTTAACTTTCCTGCTAGCTATCTTGTCTGTGGTTAAATGTAGTAAGGAGAAGGACCAGCTCCAAAACACTCCTGGCTCTATTTGACTACCAGAGCATGTTCCAGAACTCACTCAGGCTTAGCGTGGTTATATTAGGCATGATAAAATTGGTTTTAATAACAAATATTGGGCTATACAGGTTTATGTATGGTCATGACTAGAGAGAAGATAGAATAGATGGTCCATCTTGAGCCTGCTTCAAGCCCCACAGCCATACACATGAATAAGTGTGCAGAGAAAAACTCTGTGAAGAGGTCAGGAATCGATATATCCATCCACTAAATGATCTGATTATTTAGTTGACTCAAGTAGAGAAAACCATTCTCAGAACAGAAGATGACTAAGTAGCCCAGTTGTGTTACTAATTTATAGCAGTTTGATGTGAACTACAGCCAGGAAGCCTTCAATTTATTCTTTGCTCCAGACACACTTTCTCTCTTAATCAGCTGTTCACCCCTTACCTATCAAACTGTCAATAAACCCCTGCAATGCTTCATCTTTGGTGTTCCTATCCCAAGATACGAACAGAAGGACATGCATGAATAAGAGAAGGGGAAGGCATTCCTATCCTCTAGACCCTACTGCTATGATTGCTGAGAAGCATTATCTCTTTCATGTTTTATTCTTATTGTAGTTACATGATTTTGCATATAAATAGGAAGTAGATTTTGTACTGTATTCTTAAAACACAACTGAGGTCTGTAACAGGTGCCAGAACCCCTGTTACTACACTGCGTAAGGGCTTGAGCTCTCATTTTGCACAATCTGGGCTCAGCCTAACCATGGCTAATGCTCTGAAATGCCATAGTCTGTTTGTGAGATATTGCCAAGGCCAGGCTCACAACTGCACCATAAATATAAATAACTGTCATTAGTGGTTTGAAGGTGCATGCCTATGTAATGGAGTAGGAGCAATAAGAAAGCTAGAGGTCAGAAGCAAGCCATGAAATTTTGAGAGACTAAAGAAAACCAGAGGTGAAGGTTGCTTCTCTGAAAAATTGTTTCCCTTTGTATCCTCAATTCCATCTTTGCAGAGAGGGCATTTTCCTGTGTGTGCATAGTAGGAAAGAAATATGCACAATTTGACAAAATATTTCACGCATGAAGTGCTGACAGAATTAATGTAGGAGTCTATTGTGATAGACAGTGCTGCAACTGGCCTCAGTAAACGGGTCCCCCTAGAACTTCTGTGCCTCTGTCCTTTCTCTCCAGCCAGCCAGAGGACACTTTTTAACCTAAAATCCTCTGAGGAGATGGAAATTTGGGAGAAAGCCCAAAGACTAAAAATCATCACATACAAAAAAAAGAATTAATCAATCCTTTTAAAATCATTGTTGAAATTAGCCTGATGTTGTTGTTAGTGGCTAAAACAGCCATGGCTATACCCTCTTTTCATTTAACTTTCTTTTAACACTGGTGCCTGTGTAATCCAGTGTGTTTGATCAGATTTCATGTTACTAATCAAGGTGTAGACCAGACTTCTGACACTGTCTTTCAAATCAAGGAGTGCAAATGAGTTGAACCATAAAATGCTTCCAATTATAATAATTTGGGACAGAAACTCTAAGATGAATCTGAAGAGCTTTTTAGCATTGCTTTTCTTCTTCCATGCTCCAGATTAATGCTATCCTCATCTGGTGTTTCTCCAACTTCTGTGTTACCTCTAGTCTGCTTTTCAAACATCAGTAATAATTTTACTCTGTGAATTCAGGTACAGATGTAAGCATTTATTGCATTATAATAATAATAAAAAAAACAACTTGACAAACATGAAATACAAGATTTTCAATTTAGGAAGGGGGGAAATTTTAGCTAGAAGAAATTATCTGGTTAGTACTTATGCAATTTTTATGGACAGTCACGTTGAACTACTTAAAAGCATGATATCACACAGAAAGTCTGATCTGCTGATCATATTGGTGATGTCTTTCAGTTCCCAATGGGATACTCAAACAGTAATGTGAATCTTTTCCTCATGTTTTTTGAAGGACTTGGTCATACAAACACAACATCAGAGAGTGTCTGCAGTGCTGCACTGAACCTTCCTCTGGTTCCTAGAAAGCAGTAAGAAAGGAAAAAGAAATGTGTTCACTCAACAAAAGAGTTATATTTTGCTCACATTTCAGTATAAGCCTGCCTATTGTGTTTGTGAAATGTACTGAAAAGGCAAAAGCCGAAATTACAGTCTTATCACCAAAACAGATTGATTCATGGTTTATATGCAGCTAATTGCTTACTACTTAACCCACTTCTAGCTACAACCCCACATGCAGCCTGTTTCAGTCGTTCAATGCTTTCAAGTCAGTTGAAGAATATTAATTTGTTCCTCAACCCAGAAGGGTGCCCAATTGTTGGGTCAGCTGTTAAGAAAGGGAAAATAGTCATTTGCACCAGGCAGTTTGCTTTCTCCAATTTGATCAGATTACAAATGATTAATCAAAACTAAAAACTTCTTACAGGCAGGCAGTTCTTTCTCTTTGAGGAGAGACCACAGTATGTAACTCCATGTATGCCTTTTGTGAAGTATTGTTCGCCGTTATTATGTATTATTTACGTTGTAACAGCCCCTGCATGAATTAACTCATACTCTTCTTTAGCTTGTACTATCAGAGCTTGTAGTTCAAACAGGAACATGTAGACCCTACAGTACTTAGGTAAGGAGAGTTTATTACTTCAAGCCTTGGTTCTCCTGTGCCCCGTAATCACAGAGGTCTTTTACTAGCATAACCAGGAAGCGAACTCACATCCATTTCCAAAAGAATTCAGACTCTTGCAGCTTGAACATGAAATTACAGCTTCTGTGACTCTATAAGAATATATTATGACTTTCACCCTGTTATATTACAGTGTATTTTAAAGCCATTATGGACAGTTTGGCAGCTGCTAGAAATCAGTGTAGCAGAGTTTGTTGAGGACTTGGCCTCTTTTGATTTCTGCAGAGCAAGATAATTGATGTGCTCCATGATTTTGGAGCATGTTTCAATTGTGTGTTCCTGAGTTGCTCAGTCCATTTGGAACTCTGAACTCCTGAATCAAAAATGGATAAAGAATAATAATGTGCCAGGTTGTACTTGCTTGTTCAGCACTGCCAACCTAAAACAATTACATTGCCAATATTTGAAGTTCCTCTGGATGGACAGTGGTGACATTTAGGGAACAGGCCCATTACAGGTGACTTGGTTGCTCTCTAAAGAATCTGTATGCTTGTAAAATCCAACAGATTGTCCTACTCCTTGTGGGGAATAATGCTCCCATGTTTCAGAAAATCTGTTTCCCATCAGTAAGCTACTTCCATTTTGATAGAGGCCCTTGATTACATCTGTCTGTGAAACTTTGCTTAGTTAAAGGTTCAAATACCTCTTAAGAATTTGATCTGGGCAGCCAATAGGTAGCTTGTCTCTACAGAGATGCAAACCACAGGGCAAAGGCTCAAGAAGTCTTTGCTTGCCTTCATCCTCTTACTCAACGTTTGTGCATGGGCACAATCAGCATTTGTTCTTAATGAGGCTACAGCTGCCCTGGAGCAAGGAAGCATGCTGGCTGGAAAGCCCAGCATCAGCACTCACACTGAGCGCTGAGGCTGGCTTTGTACACCACGACCCTTCGAAGAGTAGGCGCACTGCATTTTGAAAGTCCATGGTCCCTCAGGGATTCTGACCCATGTGGTGCGAAAATGAAAGATGAATTTTCTAAGTACAGGCTCACTCTTGAAGGAGCACAAGGGTCAGCTTCACAGTGCTATAGGCAGCTACTTCAGTAAATCAGAATGGTTTCCAAGGGCCTCCAGCTGTGTTGCAGCTCTTCTATTGCTACTCCTAGAATATTGCCGGAGAGAAAGGCAGCATCTTACACAAGGGCTTTGATCCTATAAATGTCACTGATCAGAATCCATCTACATGGAAACACTTTTGGGGTAGAGAACTTTGGTTTCTACATCAGTAACCAAACTCTCTAGCTCTCTCTGGGTTGTTTTGGCCTGATGCAGTAGATAAGAATAATGAGGGAAAGATCTTGTTTGCCAAAAGACAGCATTTTTGTTGTTCCCTGTCTGAAATCATAAATGAATATTTGCATGATAATTTGGGAGGCTAACTCAATGTGATGTTTCTCTTCTTTTTCCTCACTGAATCCTGTTAATGGCACCTCGGACCTAAAACTTTTGTGCTTTAATAGTCAAAAGTTGCAAAAAGCAATGTAAGAAAAAAAAAAAGGCAATTAATTTTTCAAGACAATGATTCACAGTAGCAATAGCTTTTATCTGTCTGCCTCTTGTGTTAATGTACAATCTCATTTTCTAATTTTAAATTCATTTTGAATCCTGCCTCTTTAAGCTCTGTAAAATTTCTGGTGGTGACCTCTACTTCTTGCATAATTACTGCTAATGAAAAGCTTGAAATGCCTCATTGAGTTGAAAAGCTATTTAAATACTTGTTATCCAGCCCAAAGTCCATTGTCTTTGGTGCACTTTTGCTTAGAAAGACAAGTTATGAGTGTTAACAAACTGGCTGCACTGGAGAACCGGTCCAGCTATCAACTACAGGTGGAAGCTGAACTTCATCCTAAATGTCACCCATGATCCTTTCATTTGCTAAAGTAATATGCTAGCAAAGGCAGGATTTTACAGAAAATGGGGAGGGGCAAATGGCATTGCTCCTCTATCCTCTTTCTCCCTTTCTCACAATCAGTGTCACCTTTTTTCTGCTTTATGATTCAGTTTCATCTGGGTGAGGACTATATCCAAGGAATTAAGTAAATAAGATATGTGGGCAACTCTTTGGTGAAATTGTCTTGGTATGAGTGATTTTGTACAGGGTTGAATGAGTGGAGGATGTGGCCCAGAACATTTTTTTTAGCTGTTCATGACTGAAATTAGAGCACACTGAGCTTCTGTGGAGAATTAAGGCTTAAGTCTTGGCTCTATAACTGAAAGCTTTGCCTGCTTTTCTTTTTATTAAAAGGGTGTTCAGACATCGCCTTCTGGCTCCAAACCTGACTGAAAGAAGAGCGGTTGAGTGGCTGGGGCACTTGAGGGTGGCCTTTGAGAGCCTCATCTGCTACCCCACAGGTGTCCTGTGTGACCTTTAGTGTGCTACTCAGTCTCTCTGCACCTCAGCTTCCCATTTATTTTAAAGGTGTTCATCCCTGCTTCTGGGAGAACTGTGAGGACAAATACGTAAAAAATTTCTGTTAGTGTCTGAGTCTTTCTGAATGGGGCTATTACAGAGAAAGGTGAGAGCTGGTTGGTTGGAAGCGGCTGTAGTGGCACAAAAGAAAAGCCATTGCCTCAGCCTTTGTCCAGTTGGGAAGCTTTTGACGTCCATACAATACAGGTAGTTTTTCAGCATGGCTCCTATTACTGCTAAAACATACTAGTATTTGTTCTGATCTTTTCCCACATGAGAAGCTGAGGATACTGGTATACCAGTGAGCCTTACTCATCCCATGTTTAGTTGGTAGAGGACAAGAAATTGGCTGAAGATATGAGAACTGATTTCTGTATCTTCTCCAAGAGGTGTAGAACAGGTGGAGAGTGTATCCCTCTTCCCCTACAGATAATAGAAATGAAAAATCAGGAGCGAATGGCCAAGTAAAGCCTCCTGCTTTTGAAGGAAAAAGGTACCTCAGGAAGGAGGAGCTGAGGAACATTTTACTTAACTGCATGTCCAGACATGATCAAAGGAAATTAGCTGGGACAGAGTAGAGGCAGATGGAGGAGACAGTTAAATAGCCTGTTTAACTGTCTCTAAGATTCAGAGAAAAATTATAAAATGTAAGAGAAAAAAAGATTGAGGAAACCTTTAAGGACTTTGCCTTAAGCCCGAGGATGCTCCACTTTGGTGAGGAAACAAGCAAATGTGCCCATTTTATTGATCCACAGCCTTACACCTCAGATGCATCTGTCTTTTGTTGAAGACCTGTTCACAGTGGCAGTTTGTGCCCCTCAACTCTCGCTTTGCCCTGGAGGGTTGTTTGTAAACCCCAGGGTATGTGGAGGCTTGAGCTCTGGCAGATGGAGTGTGTAAACCCCGTGCTTGGTGGGGAAGGGGCGTGAGTCATCACAAGGTCTTTGGGGACCCCCATGGTTACTCTGCGCTCCCATTTCTGTGAGAAGAGACCCTGCACCCTCTGGGGAGGTGGGCAGGCCCTGGGAGGACTACAGACACAAAGGGAAGAGCACATCAATCCCCGTCAGCCTGGCGAGAACCTGGGTGAGGGGAATTACATGTGCTGGGGTAGGTGGGGGCCTGTGCTGGAGGATCGATGGCAGCAGTGGTCCTGCCTGTATGGCAGGATGCAGGAGCACCTGGTATGAATGTGACCTCTGGTCCTGCTTACCATGCAACGAACCCCTTGGCTCCAATTTAGTTTTGTCTGGCTTTTAAGAAGAATCAGCCCCTGCTGACTGTGGCTGGTCTCCCACCTCTTGCTCTCATCCAGCTGGAGTCTGAGTCCTCCAGCTTCATGAACTTCACAATATGGATTGCAATCTGGTTTTCACCTGAGAATCTCAGTTTTTATTGGAAAATAAATATATTTTTGGCCCTTGTGGCTTTAGAGAAAAATCTGAAATATTTGAACTTTACATACTGGGAAAGGGGATGGGCAAATTAAAGGAGCTAATTATTTATTATTTTTAAGTCTACTTTTTAACATATCTCAGGAATTTTGAGGCTTGACATATAGTTGGGGGTTTTTTTAACATTTTGAGGTTGATGGTGACACATCTTTGAAACTCTTGATACAGCACTGTGGAAAAAAACAAGACATGAAGAGGCCAGATCCTGCCTTTTGCATGTGTTATGTGTATCTGGAACCGTATCATGGAAGTGAAAGAGATTACTGCTGGTAAACAGGAGGTATACGTCTGGCCTCTGGATTTGGGGGAGAGTTTCTAATCTCAAATTTCCTTTATGTCAGCTCATGTAGCCATAATTACCAGGCACTGGTCCCTCTTATCCCACTCCCCTATCTGACATCTGCGCAGAACTCTGAAATCCCAAACATGTTGGTGTGAATCTGTGTGAGTCTTCTGGCTGTGGGAATTTTATTTTTTTTTATTTGGGGGATTTATTTCTTTTTTTCTGATCAGGTGCACAGCACACGCCTGGTTCCCACAACTGGGAGGAAGCAGTTTCTTGGTGTTCGCTCTCTTGGGCAGTAATTACAATTTGTCAGGAATGCCATTTATTCTGTAATTCAACATTTCCCCATAGCACAATTGTGTAACACCTAAACAAATAGTTGTTCCTGTTAAATGCTTGGAAAAACAAAAAAACCCCAAAACATTATAGTGGAGGTCAGAATAGGCCTAAGGTACTCACAGGAACAAAACCTTTTCTTTCTCTGTCCTTGAACTTGGTCCAATGTTCATTAAAATCATCAATAAGACTTCCATTGACTTCTGTAGGAATAATTCCAGATCCTAACCATTGTAGTTCCTGGTGGATGCTATATGGATGGCCCTAATCTAGTTATATATTCATGTGGCATAGTAGAGGTAGAACAAGGCTGTCATCAATGCCCAAGTACAAATCTTAAAGGACATCAACTGGGCACCAATACGGGCCTCAGTTCCTGTCCTTCTGCAATCACTGGTTTCTCTGATTACAAGTCTGACAAAGGAATTAAAGTATTTTTTTCTGATTAATTTTGTACTGAAGCTTCTTCTTATGGTGTCAGGCTAGTACAATTTATACCATCTTTTATACTCTGTCAAACAGCCACAAAGAAGAGGTTAGTATGATACAACAGTGGTGGTTATTACATTCTGGGCCTCTTTTAAGTCCTTAAGCGTAAGCATTTAGTGAAGAACAAAAGATGTAAAATCTGGTAGTTGCAACCCAGGATTTCTTGTGATTATTGAATAGTTGTAGTATTATGCAAAACAACAGTAACAAAGTTAGAAAATGGGAATGTAGAGCAAGCAGCTGTGACTTTTTCCTCATTTTCTTTTAAATATCATTTGGAAGGAAAAAAGGCCAGGATATGAAATACTTTAGGAACTATTTTTTATTGAATATTCATAGCCTGCTGGTGAAAAATGATGTGGTTATTAAAATATCTGCTGCTCTCATATGGAAATAAGGCCATCAGATGTCTATCTCCATTAGGAAGCAATGTAATTGAAATGACTGTCAAACTATTTACACAGTGATGGCTTTTATTAAAGCTGCCACCCCTACCAAACTCCCTGCAGTATTACATCTCTCTGCCTGACTCATGGTGACCCAACAAAATGGGCAGAAGTGTAGACTCAAAAAATAAAAAAAAAAAAGTTCATGAAGACTGTGGGATTTTTGTACATGCTTTGGATGGACTGTATGAACTGTATGAAACATTGCATTTTGGTGAGTTACACTTTAAAATAATCTATTTAAGTGGGAAAAACATTATTCTCACTTTTTTTTTTTTTTTTGGAGTACCTATCATTTGCATGAAGCTTTTATTTTTTAAGAGTGTCTTCTTTCTGTTTTCCCCATGTAGAATAGGAAGTTGCATTAGGTTTTCAGATTAAGTGATAAAAGTGTTTTATCTCCTTGTGTCCCACTCATTCTACAGTCCCTGTAGCTATATGACTGGCAGTCTCTACACTGAGTCAGGGCACACAGAAAACACAGTCTTAGTATATTCTGCATCTTTTCTTTTTTCTTAAGGAACAAATGCTTTTTACAGATATAACATCTTTTCACATCAAGCAAGTTCCCTACTGATATGTGATTTTTTACTTGACTCAGGGGTCAAAAACAAAGTGGAAGACATATCTAGTGGTGGAGCAAACAACTTTCTTGATGTTAGGAGTACTGTTAGGAAATTTTGACAGAACTGAGAGTCAGGAAGCCAAACTGGGGAAGAGAACTCCAGGAAAGCTTTGTCATGTGGGAGGTATGGGCACCACTCTGAAGGAGCTCACCTCCCTCTCCAAGGGTGGGGATGAACCAATGAACTGAATAAACGCTCTCCATTAGGTCACTCCATCGGCTTACTGGGGATTTGGATCACCATAGGGCAGGCACCACCATGACACTGCTGCTGTTGCGTGACTGCCTGCATGCTTGAGCCACACCTGAATTGCTGCTGAACCACAAGAGGCTCAAGAGCCATGAATTCATGATCCTTCATCTAGCTGATTTCTGAACCAAAGATTGCCCACTGGTTTCCAAGCAAAATAAAATTGAGATTCACTTTAGCGTTGTAATTTTACAACACAGCTGGAACTTTATGTTTTTGCATCAAAAAGAGTCCTAAAGGTAATGACATTTAAAATTGTTCCTCTGAAGCACTTTGGGTCCATAAGAGCCAGATGAAGCAATGATCCTCTATATATGTGTGTGCGCACGGAGCTTACAGCAACAAGAAGAAATTAGATATAGAAATCTAGGTTTTTCTTACCCTTGACTGGAAAAAAGGAGATAAAAATAAAAGCATTCTCAAATGCTCACAACTCAAAAGCCAGTCACCAAGCTAGGAAATCAAACCCAAATCAGAAGTTTTAAATTAAGTAAAAAGAGATGCTATCTATTTGGATTCCAGTACGTTTCCAAGTTTTTTGAACAATCTTGAGTGTGATATGGTGTATATATATATTTAACTGTGTTTTAATAATAATTGCATTTCTGCAAAAGAAATTTCTTCTAGGTTATCTGATGAACTCTATCCAGGTCCTTGGTGGCAAATTCATTACCTTTTTTCTACGTTGCACTTTTGCATCATCGACCAGCTTGTTTCTATATAAAAAATGTGACTGGACTTTGCAGGTATGTTAGTTATTGGTGATTTCGCACTTGCTGCAAAGCCAGACCTTTGACAATTGTAAACAGATGCCTCTAACACATTTGGGTCAGCTCAAAAGCTGGAAAAGTTGTTTTATCCTCTATTAGAACAATAAAACTATAGTTTTACTGTAAGTAGTAAAACTTAGACAGTCACAGTCAGGAAAAAAATCTTCAAGATAAAACTATTCATAGTTTCATTCAAAAGCAGAATTTTCTACTGAAATCACTTATTTAACTACATTTTATCCAGTGCAAATGTTGAACATAAGTGAAGCTGGACTGAGATGTTAAACCTGTGATTATTCACCAAGCATGACCTTCACCTGGAGTTGAAGGGCCAAAATCAATGGGTGTGCAGACAAAGATTGTACTAGCTGAGAAATATTGTTTGTCCATCCTTTAGGGGTTGGGGGGAAGTCAGATATTCTAGATAATAATCCCTGATCTACAAAATTTTAACTTCTTAAAATTGTTGTGCTGTAATACTCCAGAATATAGAGACATATGAGCTTCCAAATTGAAAGAGTGACCCAGACATAGCCTGTGATGTCGAGTTAACTGCAATCTTAATTAAAGCTCAACTGTGTGCAGAAAAAATAAACCAGAAAATTCTTAAAAAACAAAAATAACTACTACCACTGGTTAATAATGCTTTGCAATAATGTGTGTACGTCTTTACCTTTCCAATAATAAACAGATTGCATAAGTGATAGACATAGAAACTGATGAGTTCATTATGGAATTGAATCTTTAACTCACGTGCAAAACTAATCACAGGAAGAATGTTCATGCTGCAGCTGGTTGAGAAGAACAATGGTAACTTAAAAAGCTTTTTGTCTCTTTTTTAATCAACTGATGCTTTATTCTATATGAACTCATCACTAGAAGACATCAAAAATCTTTAAAAATCAAGTTACACAGGTAACAAGACTGCGTTGTGCACAGAAATCTAAGTTTTGATTTATTTTTAATTAGCGAGTGCTTTGTGTAGTGCAGTGAAACACTACCAGGGTTTCTCCATTTAATGTACTTTATGAGAAAAGTCCAGGTTCCAAAGCATTTGAATCAATCTAATTGCCTTTAACATGTCTGCTGATTTTCATATTTTTTTCTCTAGGATCTATTTCTCTTTTCGGTACCTGGTTCTTCCTCTGTCTCTCTTCTCTCTCATCTTCATATCACCTTTCTTATTATTTTCAGCTTCTTTTTCTTTTCATCAATGAAGTTTCAATGGACAACATTCTTTGAATCAGAAGTTTAACACCACTGCACAATGAAGGATCAGACACCATAAGGTTATAGGCATGTCTACAGTCATAGGACAAGAATGTAGATATCCATGTTAGCTTTAAACTGCCTCCCTTGAATAACAAGACAGGTCTAGGCATCATATGGATCAGCATGAGCTAATGTAATCTACTAATAGAAGTCTGTAGAATAGGTGTGTACTAAATCCTGTCAAACCTTTTTTGATGGGGAGTTACTCTGCGATAATTTCAAGGATCCCTCTTTAGATCAGGATCCTCAGACTTGGAAGATCACTGCTGAGCGAAAAAGCAAAAACTTCTACCATCTCTGGTGCACAAGTATTTGTAAGGCTTTAGGTGTGAGTTGTCTTTCTGCTGTGTCTGGATCCCAAAGCGGCTTTCCTTCTCCTCCAGTCAGATAAGGCCATCTGTGAGCTTTTGGTTATGATCTGGATTCACACTTCATGCAAGTGTGGAGATTAATTAAGTGAGGAACGGATACCCAAGACATTTATAATTAACGCCTTAAGTAAGTTATAAACCAGGGCTCCAAAGATGAAAGCTTACTGCTTGACTGATTTACGAAATCACACATTCCCTCTCGACCACTGTTTTAAGGGCACAGTCTTTGCCAGCTCCATGCACGTGCTTTGAGAATTATTCACTTCAGAGCTTCTTGCATTATCAACATCACAGTATTTTTTCCCAAGCACCGCAGTACACGCTCATGTTAAATTCTTTGAACTTGCATCACTTCGTAAGATCTGATTAAACCTTTTGGACCTGCAAGTAGATGTTTTGCATATTGAAGATTTTAGTCTCATACTTAAATCTTTCTTCCTCCTGGGGTTCCCCACATGAAAGGTATTCTCCATCAGCTTTTCAGATGCTTCTATTTTCATCCTGGAAACCTATGATGACTTTAAGGGGGATCTAAGAGGGAGCAAGTTAATTTGAACCTTAGTTTTCTGCTACAGGGTGGGCATGCTTTTCAATTTTAATTTAAAAAAAAAAATTCTGTTAGCTTTTGACAAATTGGGTACTTTTTACTTTTGGCATTTTCAGAGAGAGTGTTTGGAGTCTGGTCCAATACTCCTGAAGTCTAAGAGAACTGGAGAAAGAAGGGAAGACAGTATGGCTATAAGCAAACTAAGGAAGCTATTAGAAGTAAAAAAGACATCCTTCAATAAGTGGAAGTCCAAATGAATAACATAGAAAAGATAATAAAACTTCTGGCAAGCTAAATGTGAAGCTATAATAAAGCTGGCCAGAAAAGATTCTGAGGAGCAAGGGTGAAAAATCTAACAATAAAAACTTTTTTTTCAAATACATCAGAAGCAGGAAGTTTGCCAGCAACTTGATGGGGCCAATATATTACTGAAATGTAAAAAGACCACTATTAGAAGGACAAGTGTCTATCAGAAAAGCTTGAAAGTATTACATTTGTGAATGATCATTATGGAGGGGCTCAAGGAAGTTTCCCTGTTGGAGCCAATTGTTGGGGACTGTCCTGAGGAACTGCTGGTACTGCAGTGGTTTGATAGTAAAGGGGATGATAATTAACACAACAACAGGGACAAGGGCCATGCTGTAAGTGTGTAACTCAAGCAAAAACTCTAAAGAAACTCAAAGAGCTGTCAACTCTTCTTGCATTTTAGCACTTAAGTGAGCCTTGGTTTAGAGATCTGTGACATTCTGTATCTGATGCTGCATTTCAAAGAGGCTTCAGGACAACCAGGAAACCACAAACGTGTGTATGACTTCCCTATTTCCAAACTGGTATAATCTTCCCTTATTATAGTCAAAACAAAACCAAAACAACAACAACAAAATCTCTAAACCCATGCTTATTACAGAGCAAAACAGATCAAATTTCCAGCCTCATTTATTTTGTATGGATAATTATTCCAAAATCAAATGAAAGGTAATACTGGATTTTTTATCATTGCTTGACTTTTGACAGGAGACTACCTTCTATTCTAGCTTGAAGTCTTACCAGGCCCTTTCGTCTAAATCAGATTCATGCACTCTACAGTTGGGATAAGGAGTGGAGAGGAAGAAGTAATACTACCTAAAAATCAAACAGGGACTGAGAGACATTTGGTGGTTCATATGTCTGGGAGAAAAGCTGGTGTTCCCACTTCCCTGTAGTATTGGTGTGGCTGATTTGAAAGACTGGTCTCAGCTCTGTTCTCTATCCCTAGTACTCAGGGGAAAAATAAGGATTAAGGTTATTGTTAGTGATATTTTTGGTTGAGACATACAAGGGCCACCTGGTCCCTGGCTGATCACCAGCATAAATCAGAACAGCCACTTTATATCCCATTTCCCCTGGTCCCTTTGGAGCTCTGGAAAGCAATGAAAAAGCCTAGAGCTGTGAAGTTCATCTCCTCTTTTCTTCAATACTCCCTCTTCTGTTCCTTGGTGCAAAACCTGCCACCTGCATGGGGGACTGAAGCACATTTGAGGAGAAAAACTCATTCTGCCCATCTTGTGCCTCCTAAGAAGCTTCTGCATAAAACATTGCTTCCTCTGGCCTTTTTTGCCCTCTTCTTTTTTTTTTTTTTACAGTCAGTGACATAAATAGACTATACGTAAACACTCATATGACCCGTGAATAGGCAAGACCTATGCTGATAGGACTGTGTTCAGTAATAGCATAGTCAAAGCTCTGACTACCGTGCGATACTCTTACTGCCTGTGTGGTACAGGTCTATGACTTTAGAGACATTTTGCATGTGAAGATGCTACCCAGAATGCCTGTTGATATAAAGCTGATGTGCTAATCTCATCCCAGTGCATACTGACTACAGAGAATGTTGTTGATGACAGTACGTGGATTTGCTACTTTCATTTTGGGTTAGGGTTTAGTTCTACTTTTCATGCCAGGGTCTTGGGGTAGTTTTCAGAAATAGGGTAGTTTTTAGCTAGAAAGCTTTGACAGACCTACTTGAACATATAGGAGACCTTTAATAGAAATGGTGGATGGGAATCCAGCTGTACATAACAGGATCTTAAGCACTGACTTCCGATCCCTTAACACACCTCTTTGTTTTGTGTTTTTTTTTTCTTTTTTGCTTTTGTCATGGATAACGTATGGAGCCATGTAACTGTAAATAAGCATCTCCAGGTTGTTGCCTTTGTTATAACTTGACCGACAGCTTTCAGCCTCCTTTACAGTCAGACACAAAACCTGAGTTTTGGTGCTGTAGGTGCTAGAAATGCCTGAAAAGCCTTCAGGAATGACCAGACCATTTAGAGACACTTGAAAATATATAACTGGAGAGGATCCCCTGCTTATCTGAGATTACCATCAGAGTCTATTGCTGATACTATTTTGTGAAACATTTTGGGTTAGCTAAAAAAGAAAAGTTAAGTAGTTTCTGCCCAATATACTTCAACTATTTCTTTCTCATTTATGAAGATCAGAGCTATCCAGACTAAAGAAGTTTTGCTTTTATCCTTATTTGCAATTTATAGCATTTTTTCTGATTTTATGTATAATTTGTACTCGTTAAAATTCTGAGAGAGAACCTTCTTAATTCTCTTTAATGCAAAGATAATATGACTAGTGAAAGGCAGGATGAATTTGCCCAGATCACTTCAGATGTGCAACAGTTACTCCATGGAATCTTCAAATGGCATTTCAAATGTTCATTCAAAGTAAATGTCTACTTTTCACAATGGTGGGTAGAAATCCCATTTGCCCATAAATAATAATAATAATAAATGTTCACTGTGTGTTTACAGGACTTCACAAGTCTGAAAATGTCAGGACTTATTTAATTTGTACTATAACTCTTCTAGAAGATGAAATGCAGGTTTCTCCTGACAGTGCTTCTGTAAAAAGAAGAAATCACCATTTTGCCCCAGTCTTTTTTCTTGGTTAAAACACCGTGGGGATTGTAGTTGCGGGGAGGAGGAGGAGGAGGAGGAGGAGAAGGAGGAGGAGGAGGGGGAGGAGGAGGAGGAGGAGGAGGAGGGGGAGGGGGAGGAGGAGGAGGAGGAGGGGGAGGAGGAGGGGGAGGAGGAGGGGAAGGAGGGGGAAGAGGAGGAGGCGGTGGAGGGGCGCCCCGCCCGGCTGTGCCGGTGCCGCAGCGCCACCCCGCGGTTCCCGCGCTGCCGGCAGGGTCTCCCCGCCGGGCCGCGGGTTCGCGCCGCGGGCGCATCCAGAGCAGCGTCCCGGAACGGCTCAGGGCGCCTCAACCACGCGGTGCAGGGAAGCAAAAATCTTTAAAATGCGTAACAACCTTTGCAGGGCGTTTGAGCTGAGTTTGATAAGACCTGACCATATTTTTCAGCAGCTCTGCCCTCTCTTGCCTCTATTTCCGCCACTGACACACGCACCTCTTGCCGCTTTCAGCTGGCGTTGACTGGGAATTTCCAGGCTGAGGAACTTCGTGTCTTGTGACTTAATAGGAAACAAACTGTTGCTAACGCCTCTGAGCCCTCAGATCTCTGTAGCCAGGCAGGTGCCCGGGAGCCATCCCTGCCCTGCCTGCCCAGGAACCCCAGTGCCCAGCTCTCCACCTACAAGAATCATCTTTAAACACAGCATAATATTTTCTTCAAAGATTAATTTCACAAAGTGTCCACTTCTCTGTAATTCCTTTGCATTTCTGGAGTTCATTTTCAATACAAAAAAAAGAATTCTGGTGGAAAATCAAAGAGGTTTTTCATAGTTAACAGTGCATGCGCAAGCATTTTCTCTACAGCAGATCTTGCATAAGCTTCAGAAAGTGATTTCATTTCTGAAAACCTGATTATGGAACAGCAAATGGATAGGTAGCTGAATCCCAGGGAAAAAAATGTCATTGCTGACAAGCATGTGGAAAGGCCACCAAATTCCGAGTTGATGTTGCCAGGCTGATAACTGTATTAACAAATATTTTGTATAAGCCTAGCGTGTGTGTTCCCTGGTAACTTTGTTGGTTTTAACAGCTTACATAAACATAATGGATACAAGCATTTCTTTAAGAACTGGTGTATCACATTATATCAAAGCATTGGGTGAGAAACAGGCAATAGGTCATCCAAAATAATGCAGTTTGACGTGAAAGGATTTTTGACAGCTAAGGTAGATGTTCTCCAGGGGAGAGAGGGGGAATGTATTGTCCTTAAAATATCTGATTCTCCACACATACACACTTCACTGACAGCACATCAGTAGTTAGCCGTGTGAGAAACATCCATTTCTCATTGGTTTTAGTATCTTAATTAAGCATATTTGACCAATGAGGCAAAGGCAGAGTGGCTGAGCTGACACGTCGCTGCAGTTGATATATGCAGACAGAAGTGCTACATGGCAGATACATCTTAATATGGGCCGTCACCTTTTGTCATGTTGTAAGCAGAAGCTCCCCTGCCCCACAATCCAGAGCCCTTTGTATAAGAAATGCTATTTTTGCTGCCTCAAACCGTCCTGTGTTTTTGTTCCTTTTTAGATGAACTTCAATTCTGACCCTGCTGAGGGTGTATTGCTTGCTTTGGAAATACTTGCAATATCCCTAGAATGTTTGTTTTCCACCCAATATGCTGCTACATTCTTGCAAGCTTTCTCTGGTTGTAATGCAATTTTTGGCCAGGAAACAGAGAATACAAATGAAAAACAGTGCCCCAGTCTTAGGGAAACGTAGTGAACCTATGACAGAAAGTATTTTATTGGAAACAAGACAAAGATTTCCAGAGAAATAATAAACAAACAGCTGGTTAGCATCCCTGTAAGACCATCAACGTCAGATGTGCATTTTCTTGAAAGATCAGACTATTTTGTTTAATTCTCTTCCTCTGTCCTCAGCAGATAGGAGAAGCAGAGGACAGGTCTAGTGATAATGTTCCAAAGCAGATAGTTAGATATTTAATAAGTGTAGCAGCAGTATGATTTGCATGACCAGCTAACTGTCTACGATTGTCTCCAGTGGATCTAAACCATTGCCTTTCTCCAGGTATTTGTTGAAGACCAGTACTTCAAGCAACCATGCTTAAAGAGTCAGGATCCAAAGGGTCAGCAGTGGGAAAACACTTCTCACCTGCAGTGCTATGCAGGAACCTGTCTAACATCCATGTTGACATTAGGGTCCCTTTTGCCAGGGTTGTAGAATATTGAAAGGGTAAAATATTGCAAGACCTGTGCTTTCTGAAACAAGGGCTCAACTCCTCAGCAAATAAACAGAAGTTCCCAAAACCAGTGTCAGAGAACCTGAAAGCAGACTCTCATGTCCATGAAGTTATAGCACCATCAACTCACTGCACACAGGCTAGATGGAAGTGCAGCTGGTAAGGTGAGTCCAGGTACAGTCAGACATGAATTCAACAACAGCTGGTTATGTCACCTCAGCTAGACAGGAGCCTTGCTGCACTGTCACTACCCTGAGAGTGCTCAAAATTCAGGTTCTCCGTGGTAGCTAACACTTCTCCCTTCAAAACTACATCACAGAGGGATATGACATCTCAGAGCAACCCTAGAAGAAGGACACCCCCTTCTGATAGACCTCAGACTGGTCCAGGCAAACAGCAGGGGATCATATTCTCCCATAAGTGCAAGTGCAGCTTTCAGAGCTATGTAATCTAAGTATTACGACTAAAATGTTGTTGGGTGGCACCACATGCTTTGAATCCCACTTTGTGATCAACAACAGGGGCAGAGAAATAAGCGTGACGCAAATCAGAAAAGGAAGCTCAGACAGACGTTTTCTCATCCAGAAGCACGAGGAGACTTGAAGAGCATGGAGTTGAGAAAAATTGAATGAAAGGACTAGAAATGAGGAGGTTTTACAAAAGCAGGGTAAGAGGTAGAGTCCTATATGACCAACCCAGTCATAAGAAAGTGAGCCAGATTCTTTTGTGATTTATGAAACAGCAAGGGAATTGATAACTAAATACCAGCAGTGGGCTCGGCACTGCAGATGGTGCCTGAGCCTGGAAGAACCCAGCATGCCTATTACACTGCAAGTGAGGCTGCTGTGCTGTCAGCTACCATGGCCGGTATTTTATTGCTATGCAGGTCAGACATGTACATTCACTGGGATCTCAAAATTCTTCAATTGTACTCAGATGAACTTCGGTGTGAACATTCAGTAAGTAGCAGCACATCCACAGATCTGCTTTCACTGGTGTAGATGATGGGTGGGAAACCTAATACATGTAAGGAGAGGACTAACATAGAATAGACAATTTGCCTTCAGGACAGTGTTGGGACAAACCTCTTCCTGTTATAAAGGCAAAATAAAGGGGTTGGGGCAGGACTGGCTTTTGCCCTTTAAGGCAAGGTGACAAAACCACCATTGTACTCCAGTGAAAAGTCAACCTGGTGACCAGCAGCACAAAGCTGAAGTCTTTGAGCAGATGAATCCTTGTAGCTAATATGAAGATGCAGAATTGTTGTAAGTATGTTTGCAAATCAACACATAAACATTGCAGTGTCTGTGGAGGTGATGCACAGGTAGCCAGAAAAGCAGCAGTGCTACCTGGGCCTTCTCTCCCCCTTACAAAGTGGCACAAATAGGTTTGCACCATGCTCCACATCGGTGTCAAATACAGCTTGTTTAAAGCAAGACAGCTTATTGCAACATGTCATTGCTTCCTGGGGTGTAGATGTACCATCTACAGGCTACACATCCTCTGTGCTCTGCACTACGCAACAGTTGAGCATCCAATGGTACCTCTAGACGGCAGACCTTCATAACAGCGGTTGAATATAAGCCCTAAACAACTGGACACGTACCATCTCCTCTGCTTGCCTCGCATGGCCAGCCAGCATCTCCTCTCTGCTAGGAAGACTGAGTGATGGCCAGCTAGCTCTCCTCCAAGGCTCAGACATAGCCATGTCAAGTGACTGGACTTTTGAACTCTGGTGGAACAGACGTGGAGATGAATTTTGCTAGCACACTGGAGTCCCCAACACTCTCATTGGGGCAGTGGCATATAAACCTAGCTGCAATTTGCAAAAGGCATTGGTGTCATTGCAACTTTCTTTTTCTCTAGGAACTGAAAATCTGCATAATTTCTAGCAGGAGTTTAAACTTGGCATTGCGGCATAAAGCCAACATGGTTTATGTTCAACACTTAATACTTAAAAATGCATTATGCTATGCATTTATATATAGTACAGTGTACAACAGACATGGGAAGTCATCAGTTTTCTGGATTGTCTGTAAAGTTGCTTCCTCACTTTCCGTATACATCATACTTAGCAGGGATAGGTTAAAACTGGTCTGCCAATGCAGTACTGTCACAAGCATGTTTTATTTTTGTTCGAAGTCAGAAAATCTTTGAACCTATTGCATTTCTTCTCTGACTACAAACAAACCTCTGTATCTGTACCCAGGTAGGTCTTTGTTCTGGTAAAGAATAGCACACAATTTAAGTTTTGGCTTTGAGATACTGTGTGCAGATCAGGTTCTTCTGGCTGTGTAACAAGACAGATTTTCAGAGACATGAAGGGTAGTGGGGTGGTTGACTTTCAATAGCAGGAGGATCCCTAATGCCCCTTTACACACTTGAAGGTCATTCCTTCATGTATTGTTTTGCCACCTGCCTACACAAACACTCTCTACAATGTAGGAGTTAAACCCAATATTGGCAGCAGAGAAATGAAGAAAAATGAAGAAAACCCAATTGGTTCTGGGCAAAGGCACAAAGTGCTTCAGGGGTGTGTTTAATATTCATTGTGCATATTCCTGATGAACTAATGTCCACTTTTAAAGTTTCACTGGTTAGGGTTTTTTTGTAGGGTGAAGAGTGGTTTTTATGTCAAGACCTACAACAGGGTTAAGACTGATTAAATCAATTTCATCCTTGGTTAGCAACAGTTTCTTCAGGCTTCTGGCAGTAGCCGAACATTTGAAATACTGACAAAGTTTGTTCTTACTTTCTTATAGATGAGCTAAACTACATTTTAAGCCCTTGAGATCTTAGGCCATAGTTCTGCTTCACCAGCTTTGGTGAATGATGTCACTGACACGCAAAACAGAGCAAAGAGCTGCTGAATGCATGAACTGCTAATATCATTAGTGGTGGGGAACCTGGGACTTCCAGTATCTTCACCTTTTGATAAAAGTCCAAAGCCAGTTCAGAAAAAAGGTTGCTACAGAACACAAACAGTTGAGAGAGTAAACATTTAAGTTAGCTGCTTTACAACAGCAGTAGACAACATTTTATTTTCTGCAGGAACAAAATATGAAAAGAAGATTCTTACCATTTAAATGAATGATTGAGCTTTTCAGTGACATGTAAAGAACTTACCAACCCATCTTGCCCCAAATTATTGTGATTACATTCCATCGATTTGTTTGAAAAAAAATTCAGCCTGTATTTCTAATTTTTGTCAGGTTATTTCTTTAAAGTCTTCCCCATGTAAATAAAGTTCAAAAAATAATAACGCAAGGCTCATCTTGCTTTCAAAAGACCTACATTAACTGTGCTTATCTTACTTGAAATTCTTATTTAAAGAGACAATCTTTTTTTATATGGAGCATACTTGGAAATACTCTTTATTTATCTTTGTCTAAAAAGTTAAGTGCCTACAAAAGCACCCTTCACTTGTGAAGATAGGACACCAGTCCCTCTCCTGACTCTTTGAACCAGACTAGTCTCATTTCCCACACAGGGTGGAACACCCTGAAGACTGGGGGTTTTGGCCCATCCCACCGGATGGAAGGACAGATTGGGGCAGATCCTGATGTCATCCTGGTTCACATCTGTGGAAAACAGCAAATGCAGAATAATGACTTCACTATGAGGATTTTGTGAAGCTGCCAAAGGACTACTTATGAATCCTTGGAAAGACTGTGAGAACGTGTATAAACCTTCACCAAGACACAAACTTCAGGTCATCTGTGCAACTTGCTTAATGCCTCTATTGCCCAGTGTGGTAATATAAAGTCATGAATTATAAGGTGATGGGGTTTGCCTGTTCCAGGCAAACAGGTTTGTTAAATCTACATGACCTTCTGTTCCAGAAGAAATCCTTTAAGCAAAAGGCTGGCTTCTGCCCAGATTTAAAAGAGAAGATTGCTTTTCAATGGGCTGCGTTAGCAGGAGTCTGTGACCAGCTGATGGGAATGATCAAGCACTCTGTGATAGGCTAGAAAAGAGGAAGACGTGCTCTAATGACAGCTGCTGCTTTTTTTTTTTTAAAAAAAAAAACTCTTTGGTTGATAGGAATCATATCAGAACTCAAAGAAGGGAAAAACCTTTCCTGGAAAGGTAAGCTACTGCTGAATAGTAGTCAGAAATATTGGCTGTTCTATACATAAACTGTTTTTTCTTGAGGTTTGTTTTAAGCAAAGCCATTCTTATTTTGTATTTTCTGTGCTACTTAAAACTTGCAACAATTCACATGTAACTTAGCATGTATCTTACAGTGGTCTTCTATGTCTTACTAATAAGGCCTTTAATTAGTATTTATGATATCGTAAATAAAACCACTAGTAAGTTCTAGAAGCATTGTTCTCCAGTCCTGTGGCCTTCACCACCTCTTTAGCTTACTTATGCCGGGTGTCAGCATTGCTGTTAGCACATGCTTCCCCCACTAGTGCTTCAGCCGCCTTCAGCAGAAAAAGTGTAACTTGGTCAGAGAAGAATGAGGCTGATTCTGGTCCTGTCTCTAGAAAAGCTAATTATATTGCTTTTTGTAACTGAGGAGTGGTGTTTTGTTGTGTTGGCTTTCATTTACCTCCTGAGGGATGGGAGGGAAGGGAAACAGATTTTTAATGAGCATTAAGAAACAAAGCACTACTTTGGAACTGTTAAGGCTTGCAAAAGTAAAGCAAAATTTTTCAGAAGTGCTTCAGGGGCCTATTTTGCTTATGAGGAAAGGTGAACAAGCAACACAATCTATAGCAAGTCTGGCATCACAAACTGGAGTCATGTTCATTCAGTGTCTTTGGTTACTCTTCTAATGACAGATACTTAAGGGCAACCTGAAGTCCTTCTTTAAGTTCCAGTTTACTTGTAAGCATGCCTGATCAAGTATATGCATTCGTAAAGCTGGCTTTGCAGAGTGGGGAGACACAGCCCTGGCTTCTGAACAAACTGTTGCCATGCTGGATGATGTAAAATTGCCAAGTGATGTTAAAAAGTGAGATGCATTTTTTTGAAAGTGATATTTATGTATTTGGAGGGGCGTGGAGTGGAAGAGAGAGGAAAGGAGGTGAAAACATGTATTAGATCAAATTGGCTTGTGGTTTTTGGTGTATGTTGTTTTGAGGTATTTAATTTGTTTTTTGATCAGTGTTTTTTCTGGTGGTTGGGTTTTTTCATGTGTGTGTTCCTCCCCAAGTGCTCAGCTAGACTGGATAGAAGCCAGTGCACCGAGGTGGAATAGGTTTCTGCCTTTTTAGTGCCTCCAAAACCAAGAGGCAGAAACAAAGCACCATGCTACTTCAAAAATCTTCTGGATGGATTGCTGCATAGGATGCTTTTATGTTAATGTATGAAACTGTTAAATTATGCCAGCAGTACTTTTTAAAGTATTTTCGCATGTCTGACTTTCCCAAAATGCATTTAATTATTTGGGGGTGTGTGTGGAGGTGTCTTTTGCTTTATATGTTGTTGTATTTCCCATGATCCTTGGCAAAATGACAAGGGGTGGGTGGGGGGAAGTCTGTGGCTCCATAGATCTGTTTTGTGATACTGGTTTCTTGTTACTTGGGTTTTTCACATTCCTAATTTGCTGAGATGCCACAGATTCCTTAAAAAACCCCTCATACTTTTTTTTAAAAAAAGACACATAATTAAGTTCTGAATTACATACAGCTGTGTCAATTTGCAACCACTTGATTGATTCAAGTGCCTAAAAGCAGGATACTAGCTCCCTTACTTGGCACCAGCTTATGATTTAGCTGCTTACTCACATATTCCTATTGAAACGTAACTACCCTTAGAGCAAAAGAATATGCCCAATGTGACAATGAGGGTACAGCCCTTCTGTGGATAGAAGACATTTTAAAAACATGAACAGTGAATCGTGTTACTGTGAAGGTTTCGTAGGTAGTTTGGATGGAGTTTTTTGTAGATGTTCCTTCTGATTTCCAATGGTACTACAACAGTATTTCTGTGTTGTTGGCACTCTTGCCTCAACATGCCCCAAAATGACAGGAAGCAAGGTCACTTAGTTCTAAACTCTGCTGCAGGGCTGTGGTGAGGAAAAGAAGGTGGGACAAAACCAGAGTCTGAGTATCTGAGCTGTTTTTTTATTCATAAAGTGATGCCTTACTTATCCCTTTGGAATTAGCTGTTATGGTTTTCCTTTTATCTTTTTTTTTGGTACGTAACTGTTCTTTTTTTGCAGATGAAACATGAAATTGCTCCCAAATCAGGATGGTTATGATATAACAAGGTTGCTGAAGGCAACAAAATATGTATATATGACTAATGACATCAAAATCAGTCATTGTTCAGTGATAAGCAGGGCTAGAATGACTGAAAATGAGTTTGGCCTCTCCTTCTTTCAAGCTGACAACTCTAGAGCTAATCTTGAGTATCAGCAGTGAAGGTGTTTGCGCTCAGTCTACCAGGAGACATACCAGCATTAAATCATGTAAACTTAGATCAGGCATGTAAGCAGGAGGCTGCTCTAGTATAAATGAGAACTAATTTCATGATTAAATTTCATTTTCAAGGAAATTAGGACATACTGACTTGCAACACTTGGTGCACAGGAGCTGAAAAAGCACAAAGCAGGTCCAGCTGTTCTGTATAAACACTGAATGGCCCTTGCTGAAATAATTATGGCTAAAAATACAATGAAATACATCTGATGAAGGAGAAAAGATATGAATCAGTAAATTTCACTGATCTCCTTTCTTCCACATGTAGTTTTAAGCAAAGCTTAATTTCCTCAGGCAATACTAAACAACTAATAAACTTAAAAACTTATTTAGAGGATATAGATGCCTATTTAGATAGCATATTAATTTGAGTCAATTCTTTTCTTTGATGCTGAAGATTATCACAATCTCCCAAATAAGCCATTTGACCACGAGAATAAATCTTGCACAGTGAAAGCAAACAAAGATATGCAAGTACTACTTAAAATGAAAAGAAATTTGCAAATGCTGCTTTATTTAATTCTTACAATAGGGAGGCACTTTTACATTTAAAAAAAAAAAGTGCAGAGGTTTCATTGTAACTACAAAACCCTAAAATATTATTTCATTAAAACAAAAAGAAATGGTGTCTGTTTGAGAAAATTGTTTTTTCTTTCATTTCATCTCTATACCATTTATTACACTTAAACAAAACCTAAAAAACCCCAAGCAAACCTTTTCTTCTGTTCGCATAGGCCAACGTAACCATTTAGAGTATTGCTGACACTTTGTGTTCCTCATCTCATCATTTCTGTGTTTGTTGCTGCTCAGGCAGAGGCTGACCGAAGGGCTTTCCAGAATTCAGTGGGTGCTGTTGAGATACTACAAATGATCACAGGTGTGTTTGATGTCCCAGTTCAGCTCCACCTTGCATGCAAAACCTGCTTATTTTAGCACTGGGATGGGAGGAGAGCAGGGAGGGATGCTTTCCTGAAGTCATTTCCCCTCCATGGAGTCTGGAGAAATCAAAGCTTTTTGTTCCCCATGCCATCTTAGAAAAGTTCACTGGCAATCAGCCCCTGGGTGTCAGCTGTATGGTATTCCTGCTTATAAGCAGCTACGTATGAACCAGGGTGGGACAGATTCGAAGGCTGTACTGAGGCTGGCTGGTGTGAAAGTCGGCACAAATTCTGTATTACCTTACACAAGTGGGAAATGAAGTTAACAATAACCTCAGACAAAGCAATAATGTTGAAAGATGGGCTCAGATTCTGCAATACTGATGTACTAATGTTAGTACTCAACAATGAAAGAAACCTCATTAATGTCACTGGGAATATCTCGGGAGAAAGGCAATCCTCAAAATGAATGTTGTCACAATCCATTCTTCTGTACATACGTTTCCACTTCAATGTCTCAAGCAAAGAAAGCAAACTTTGGGTCAAGAATCCTGGCAGATAAATGTGTCTCTGGTTGATGGATGAGAGTATATATCCATCATTTACAGCAATTCTCTTGCTATTTATTTGGTTTGGGGTTAACAAAACCACTAGGTGAGCTGCACAGGGAGGCTTCTGGTTGTGTGAAAATTAGGTTGGAAGTGGAAAGAACACTCAAATGATGTTAAAGAAATATTAGAAAAGCTTAAAAAGAGCACACCTGAGGAAAACAATACTTTTCTAATTACCTGTTGGCTGAGCTGAATATGGCTACACATTCTGATGTTACTAGCAAAATTTAGGCTTTCGAGCACATCAGAAACACAACTGCAACAAGGCTCACAAATCTCTTCTGGGGCTAGGTTGCAAGGTTGACCTAAATAAAGGCAATATGATGGACCATTGGAGGGTGCTCATATTGAGGAGTGCTAGATTTGTCACGAATGGAAGAAATGTTTGTTGCAATTTCTCAGCTTTACTTAGCAAATTCCAGTTTGTCCTGTGATGAAGATCAGAGCTCCTTCTTTCAAGCCATCTCTTCTGTTTTCCAAAATTGCCTGGGGTGTATTTTAACCCACTTGGAAAGTAAATTACCTGACCTGATCCAGAACCCTGCAAAAAGTCTAAAGCTGGGTTCCTAAGGTAGAAGAATTAAAGCTGGTACAGTATAACAAAAGCTATTTTCAAAAAGTGAGCTACTTACAAAAACATTTAAGTTTTGAAGTTGCATTACCAATATTGATACAACCTTGTAAACATATTCACAGAGAGCTTGGGCTGTGGATTCCAGGGTATTTTTTCCTTTACCAAAAGCATACATTACAAAACCTGTAGAGATTTTTTTCTTTGCATGTTATGCTTGGAAAAGTTTAATAAGACTTGTTTTGTTTAGATTCAAATACATTACCAAAATATGCAACTTTGAACTTTGTGCTGATATATGAAAAATAAGAAGTAAAATTGGTTCTAAACAGAACTTCCTGAACTTTCTCTCCAAACTAACTATATCAAGGTCATAGTATGAACATGGAAAATAAATCTAGCTTCAAGATTTATCACTGATATGAATAAAAGAACATTTTTAGAGAATTTTGATCTTGATTGTCTCTACAGCTGAAGAGAGAGGGGATTTTTTTCCCCCATTCTGTATAAAAGGGAGGAAAAACATGCTGTTGATTATTTTCCTGGCACATCTTGAATAAAATAACACAGGCTTCATTATGGCATGAGACTAATTACACAAATTATATCTGAAAGAAAAAAGTTAAATTAAGAATTGAATGGTTACTGCATGATCAGTGGGCACGAGTGAGATCTAATGTCATTGTGTTTAAAAATGGCTTCATCCAGATCCAGCTGTCTGTTGTTGACCTTCACCTCCATGCAGCCATTATAAAAAGCGGTTACCAATGTAGCACCCAGAGGAACATCTGCACAGAAACACATTCAATTTATTAGGCCAAGGCATGCAAGTTCTTATGTATTTTTCAGATTAGCAAAAACATGGGGAATATTCCATTCCTCATCCATTAGTCAGCCATGGGAGAAAAGAGCAATTTGGCAGGAAACACTTAAGTTCTTCTCTCTTTTCTTTAAGACTGAGATAAAGTCAGCAAAGCTGAGAAAGGTCAGTAAAATTTGAAATATGCACTAGAAGTCTATTCCCATCCAGAAATCTAACTACTTGAATGTTTTTCATAGTAGCATTTCCTGTATTAACAACAGTGAACCAACAGTTTGTTTCCTTGAGTCCACTGTTCTTGTCCTGATGTACAAACAGATGTTTATGGGTTTAGAGGTCACAAAAAGAACCATCTTGCTTTTGCCAGAAAGCTACTCTGGATTCAAATCTGCAAGTTCTCAGATAGGGGACCCCTGGGAACTCCACACACTTTACTGCTTCCCTACTGTTTCTTCAAAGTGAATTCTCTGGAAAAGATTCACTTTATCTGTTGCTTATTTAGGTATTGTTTGGGTTACAGCAACATCAGATCATGGATATGCTTCCAGGAAACAATATGTGAAGCACAAAATCAAGCAGGCATTGCTCTGAGGTCTTAGGATACAACTGAATTCTTACAAGGTAGACATAAGGTGATTCAAGCACCTTCAGCAAGTAGAATGAGGATGCCTAGAAGCTATCTTAAGAGCATCATCTTTTTTTTCAGACATTAATCATCCTATCACACTTAGAAGATAGACTTGATTGTCTGGGGAACAAGAAAAGTTGCTTCCTTGTCATTTTATTTTGCTGTAAGCTGAGGTACAGCATAAACAGTCCTGTAGAATCGTGTCCTTCTGCTCTTTTTACTGCAGTGATGGTAACGCTGCTGTCGCAGAACTGTGCAAGTCTCATTTAGCCTGTGCTGGTTGTGCTGAGTTAATTAACAGAGGCATACTCCCAATGCTGTTACTAGTTTGAAGAAACTTGTATCAAAAATGGGGACTTCTGGTCTTCCTGAAACGTGTATTTTTGTTAGGTGCCTTTTACCCATACAGTTCTGTGCACTGCAGCTCAGTGTGGAGATCCTTACCTACTTTTTATACTGTTCAGCAATCCCAGAGGCTTTTCAGGGGCGAGTTAAGTGAGTAAATGAACCAGTGTAGCCAAACTGGCTGTACACAGAGACCGAAAGTATTTTCCTATATTACTTTTTCTCTCTTTGGTAGCAGACTGTTGGGTAAGAGGGTCCTTTGGATAACGTGGGGGCTTTTGTTGCCTTTTGACACTTTTAAGTAGAAACCGCTTACAGATACAGAGTGGGTTTTTTGTTCATTTGCATGTTGAAGATACCTTTTAAAACTGAGGGATTACACTTATTTTTAAGGAGCAGCAAGTAACTAATACTTGCTCCTTATCTATTTGGGATGTATGACTGAAGCCAAGGTCTTAGCTCTTAAGATGCCAATTACTCAGTGGCTGGCAATGTACAAGAAAGAGTCATTTAAATATCAAGATGAAGAGGTCTAAGAAATGACCAGAATCTTAGTTACATTACTATGACTCAGTTAACCTACTGACTCACTTCTACTAAGTAAATACTGACTTCACCCCTCTTTCAAAAGTGAGCAGGTATTACAAAACGACTGTTGTGGTGTGTGACAGTACTGTACCATTAGTGCATTCTTCTCATTCTACACATTCAATTTGAATTAAATTCACCTGGTTATCTGGTTTCCAAGATATTGCATATCCATTCAAAAACCAAATTAGAGGAGAAATTGTCATATTTGGTGGCTAAATCTTGTTACATTCTTGATTACCAGTGTATGAAGACTTATAGAGAACAAGTAAATTCCAACATAGGGGCCTGGATATTGAGGCAACCACCACTTCAGAGGCTGTGGTACCTGCAGCGCTGCCCTAAGCACTGTGCTTCTATTCTGACAAGCAAGTCTAGAGGGTGGAACCATAATTCCAACATCCCCTGTGTATGTTACCTTGGAGCAAATGCCTAAAGAGATCATCTCCAATGGCTACACAGTTCCTCCCTTCTTTCTACTCCCATGTACCCTTGTCTTCTGCAGAAGCAGCACCCTGCAGATAAAGACCAGCTGTAGCTGGGGCAGTGCTATGACACTGCAGCCTACATGTACAATGCGTATCAAAGACAGTGTTAGTGTTGGTCAAACTCTTAGAATTTCCTTAGGAATTGTGACTTATTCTCCCTAAAATAACTTTAATAGAGGATAGAGAAAAGCTCTGCCAGTAGTAACGTTGTAACTATGGTGTCTTTCCTCTACCAATTTTCAAGTTTGAGGATCTTAGGTTTTGAAAATTCCTGATCTGTGGCAATGCTATTTTTCTTCACAATTCACCGTGAAGTCAAACTATTTTTATAGATAAGCATGTGTACGCTTCCTGTACAGAATAATGCTTGTGCATGGCTTAGGACTGAGGATACACTTGCAGCTTGCTTTAAACAAAGTATTTGATGTTTCAACACATTTTCTGTCTCATAACGATTGCCAGTCATCTATTTCCCAGAGTTTAATTGCTGAAACCATATTCCTGACTTCTCCCTCTGCATTTCTGACACTTAATTTACTTACAAATGCCTGGTTTTCTTACATGCTTGATGCAGTTCCTAAATTGTGCCAGCTGGTGGCATTTCAGAAATATGCAATGCTCACTCCTCCCCAGCTCAAAAATAAAGACATTTACTAAATTCAAACCTCTAGAGAGAGACTCATGCCTTTTAATGGGCTTAATAATGCTACAGCTGAAAAGCAGGCTCCCTCAAAAGCTGAATAGACTGGATAAAATGAGAAGCACTTGGGGAAAAAAACTGTTTCTTTTTGTATAGTTGTAGGCTTTTTCTAGCTTGGGTAAGGCTGAATATAATCAGGCTTGTACAAATAATTAAATTAATGAGAAGAAATAGCATTCACCTGGCAGGCCACCCAAGTAGGTAACAACATTTGTCATCATTGCTTGGTGCAGGATAGACAGTTGCTCTGAATTGCTTCTGTCTGTGTGCGAATCAACAGACAGTTCAAGTTGCTGTTTGGTTGCTAGAAGTCCAACCAGCACCTTCCTGGGTGTACATAACTTCTTTGATTCCAGATGTGCAACAGTGATGTTTCCAATGGTCACAATGATTTTCTAAAGGGAAGAATGGTAGGTCACAAAAGATGTCACGTATAACTTTAACACACAGCTATACTTAGGTCTGATGCATTTTATATTTGGAAGTAGAAGAAAATGTTAGAGCCACATTTTCAAAACTGGTACCTTAAGTTGGGAAAGTTACCAAAGTTGATGTATAATTATCACCTTTGGTGATGAATGCCATTCATTTATATTTTTAAATTCAGAAGTGAGAATGTTCAGTGTAAAAAATCTTTGGCTATGGTTCTGAGGTGAAATCCTGTTTCTCTTATGGGCAAAAGGAGTACTGCTACAGTTTCAAAGGTAACCAAGTGTTCACTACAGAGTTCTTACTTTGGGCAAAAGCATGGATTAGCCATGGTGTATGAATCACGCTCTGTCTTGGAATGCCTGACTTAAACAGATGTAAATGGAAACTTAAGGACAAAAAGATCTGTTTATACATCAAAACTAACATGATGCCATTGCTATAATATCATCATTCTACTTCTGTCATATTCCCATTTCTGCTTTGTGCATTTGGAAGGAAAGGTTGAAGACATGATGTAATGAGTAGTACCTGACATAAGAGCGCTTAGTGCTTACTCACTGCTGTAGCAGTTGTTAGTAGTAATATATTTTCTGTACAGCACTATGCAGTCTAAGTGCTTTTCAAAATATTAATTCAGCCTACCAGCTCCACTGCAAGTAAGTGTGAGTAGCTTTTTTATTGTTTGATTTTTAACAAATGGAGTAGTGAGACAAAAACCAGAGGTGTGATTTATATGCATATATCAGCTGCTATGATAATTGTAAGATCACCTGTGAGTCAGAAGAATTAGAGTCCACTATGGACATAGCAAGAGGCACTGTTTCATTAGAAACCAAGGCAAACATAACACCAGTGTCTGCGGATGGGCGAATAGTCATAGTCACATTTATTAGCCAATCTTCAGCACTGTCAAGATTATCTGTTTTAAAAAGAATAATTGACATTAATAAATCCACCTGCTAATGAAAAATTAATATGGTGTTAAAAATTAGTATTTAACCTGCTCCCACTGTGGACAAATTATTACTAATCTCCAGAAAAAAGTGAACTTTGGAACTTTTAGAAAGAACTAAAAACAAAACCCAAGCAGAAAAACATTTAATCCTGTATCTTCCCTAATCTTCTGTGCTTACTGACTTTTTTTTTCCCACCTTCTCCATTCTAATGTGGAACAAGTGCCACATTCATTAGAAGTCAGTTCAGAATTAAACGCAAAAACCTATTTTACTCATAAATTGCTGCCACTGAGTAGAAGATTGGCAGTTCTTATACACTTTTACATTTCAAAGTAGTTCCACTATTAAAATGGGAATATGCAGGTGTGTAAAGTAAATATGCAGATGGTGCAAACATAATTTCATATGATGCATTCATAGTGAAGCTCTAACATAAAAATTACTTTTTAGAGAGGTATTTGTCATCTTTTGTATCTTTTCTTTCAGTGTCTCTCCCCCACAACCACCCCAGTCAAATTTAGTAGTTTCTTGACTTCTAGTAGTTTCTCAAGGAAGCAGAAATACTAAAATATGAGGTGAGGTTATATTCCTACACAAAGCCAAATGGGCAGGGAGACAGTGGGCTCTAACAGCTCCTAGAAGGACAGTAGCAGGTGTGGGCAGCCTCTTGGATTTGGGGGAGGTGGGGTGAGAACAGAAAGGAGAGGGGATAGAGTCATGGCAGCAGCCCCAAACACAAAGGTCGGGAGGAGTCACGGCAGCATGATGTTAGTGAATGAATGGGAAGAAAGTTGAGGAAACTTGAGTAGCGTAGGAAACTCTGCTATAAATTGGTTGGAAACATAGAATATAAAAAGTTGGAGAAATCTTTTGAAGTGGGGTAAGGAATTTAAAGAAAAGGCCTGGGAAAGAAGAGCAAGTCCTGGCATGAAAAGGATTTGGGATCAGAGCAGGGCTGAAGGGTAGCATAGTATTTGGGAGAGGGAAGAGTATAATGACAACAGAGTTTGGGACGATGCTCAAGAAGTGTTTCGCTTTGTGCTCTCAGGTGGAAAATTTTGAAATTAGGGCAGGAGGTCAGGCAAGAAAGTTCTGGGTTCAGGAAGGAGCAAGAGATGCATCTAAAACCTCTAGATAGGATGTTTGTTTAAAAGCAGCATCACACACACAAAACTATCCATCCTCAATGTTATTTTTCTGTCAGTAATATGATAGCTTTCCCCATTGATGAACAGGGGACAGAATTAGATCTTTGTAATGAGAATGTGTTCAACAGTGCCTGTCCTTTGCAAATAAAAAATATGCTTCCTAACCTAAAGCAGTTCAGAAATTAAATGGATGACACCAAGGAGATCAGAATTCTTATTCAAGCAAATTTCTAACAGAAGTTACAGGAATCATTGCTGGATGCACTGGTGTATAGCTTACTTTGTGTGAGTCCCCCTTTTCTTTCCTTTCTTTTAACAATTCATCAGTTCCATCACCAGACCAGCAAAAAATATAGTAATAGATGCAGAAAAATACTTACTATAGTTTATCTGAAATGTTGCTGTTCCAGTGCCAGGATAGAAAGATCCTCTCCCCACTGCTACTAAACAGTGTTTGCTTTGTTTTTCTTGAATGACTTCTTTTACACCTGAATGTCCCTGATTCATCAGGTTCCAGGCACGAATGCACCCATCTAGCCGAGGGTTAATCTGTAGAAGAATTACAGCACTAGGTGTTTGCATTCAGAGTTGTTTTAAAAATGTTAATAATAAAGCATTACTTTACATATCAACTTATTTCTGGGAAGCTGATAATAGCCTTATCAATACTATAGGTTACAGCACTGCTGCTGGGAGAAAACAAATGGCATACATTTAGTACTTCAGGTATTTCCGATTTAATAACATTTCCCATTTTAATGCCAGTGATCCGTACAAAATAGTTTGCTTCAATTTTTAAAGCTCATGCTGTCCCTTATGTTTAGGTCACAACAGCTTTTCTGTAGCTGAAAGACAATGATCACTAGCACTGTTCCTTGTTCAAGGTTTCATCTTTTCCTTGTACCAAAGTACAAAGAAATTTCTAGAATTATTTTCTATTGGATGAGGGGATGTTGTTGTGTTGCTTCATATTTTTTCTCTCTGTGTCACTTTTGAGCAAAAAATGTTTTTTTAAGGAAAAAAAAAAAGTGCAGCCTCTACTGTACTGTTACTTGTCTCTCTGTTTAGACTGACAATTAGTTTGAGGGCTCCTGGACTGCGAAGCAGACAGTCGCAACAACTTGACTGTACCCATCCCCAGCATAAGACACAGATGTTGAGGATGGAAGACTGAAAGAATCATGGGCCTTGTCTAGCCTGGGCTATTATAAAACCTAGTAAAAATGAAAGCTCATTGTGCTGCCTGCACAGTGAATTCCATACCTATTCAGAGCCTAGCAAAAGCCAGCACCAGAAATGTGAATCACTCTGAAATGCTCTCGCAGCAGAAGTGGTGATGATATAGGGGATCTTAAAGCTATATCAGGAAACAGGCTACAAAATCCTGAAAGATTAGACTGTAAGCGCTGTGCTTTTACAACTGAAACCTGAGGACAGACTACGAAGCTTCATGCATATTTATTTTCCAAACAGTGGTTTAATAACCCGATTTTCATTTTCTAAATGTATTCCACACCACTCTTCCTTCCTCTGTGACTACTAAGTAAACAATACAAAACCAAAGAAAGAACAGAACAGTATTAATCAACATTACTCTTATTATTTTAGTTACCTGTTTAACCAGAGTGTTGCCCACTTTGCGAGGTAATCCTGCAATATACACCTTAGTTTCCAAGAAACCCTGTGATTGTTTAAAAAGAGTTCTTGGGCTGTTAATACTCATCACGGCTTCTTTAGCTATTTTTACACTGATGCTGTGTTCTAGTTCTTCAACTGATATCTAGAATTAAATGCAAATAATTACATACACAAACATGTAGAATATTTTAAATACTAATTATATATACCTGTATGAAGCATTACTAATGTTTCTCTAAATACCTAACTTGTAAAATAGTTTTAATGTAGTCAATATTTACAGCATATTTAAACTTGAATTATGACAACTGTCCATATCCATGGACACATGGATCCACAGAAGGATCATCTTCCATTCCACATCCACCTTACCCCTAGGAGAACCCATGCAGCTGACTGGTTTGATTTATGTGCTATAAAGTTTGCAAGAAGCTGATTTCTACAATTGCTCTATATCCAATCCATATTTGGCATATAGTTCTCCATGTCACTGCAACCTGCTACGGAGGATTGAATGTTCAGATCAGACATAGACAAAACAGGTTCAATGCTTGCTCCTGCTATTATTAGGCATCAAAGTACATTTTTAAGCTCGGGGAAGTTGCACTAATCTGAGACGGGAGGTCTATGCAGAATCCTAGCTTCTCTTGTATCCCTTTAAAAACAAACAAACAAAACCTAATTGATGTTGTTAATCTGGTGTGAGTTATAGATGGACCTTTCATCTTAGGTATGCAAGCCTGAAGAATGAGATGGATTTCTGGTCTAGCAAATGCAATACTTGCTATCTAGACGAAGTATCTAATAACTATGCACTTGACCATGCAATCACACTTACTTAATATTCTGCTGCTTCCTTTTTCATGATTACAAAGAATAGTTCTTATGTTGCCAGTTAGAGGTAATTACCACTTTCTTGATTGTAAACAGGTGCCACAATTTCCCAGATGTGTAAGGCATTCTTGTGTGTTTCTTGGTTGTTATTTAATTCTGGGATTTGAGGGCATAATTTTAAGCTTTTTTTAATAGTTGATTAGTTTCTCCCTACTTTACTTATCAAGACAGAATATTCCCATAGTGGGTTAAAGGAAGCAACCAGGAGAAGAAAACACAGCTTACTATATGCCACAGTCCATCATTAATGGCTTTGCCTCCACTGGTGACTTTTGTTCCAAATTCATTCTTGAATTGAATTTCAATCTTCCCATCACGAAGAGCAAGCAAGATCCATGCTGTATTGTCAAGGGATTCTGCATATAGTATAACTCCCTCTGCATCATATGTCCGGAAATCAAATTCTGCTGTAAATCTGAGTTTGAAGAAGGAATCTTAATAAGAAGACAGGAAACATGAAATACTGTATAGCCTAGGATAACTCATTAGTAGGGTAAAAAAAAAAAAGATCATAGGTATGAACCTTTTGGTAAGTCTGTATCTGAGCAGTTGTGATATTTGCACACGGTTAGTCAATAGCAGAACCTAATGTAAGCCTTGTTCATCCAAATCGAGTGAAAAGTTTTGAGATTAATGCCGTGAGCTGGGATTTGAAAGAGCCTTGGTTCAGTTCCCAAATCTGCTATGAGCTTTACATGTGAAGGATATCACACTCCCTTGAGTAAGAAGATAGATGTAATATTCCTATTGCATTTTGTGGAGATGCGATGCGGAAAAAATACATGATCTATGATGGGCTTCAGTACAACAGGGTTGTCAAGTGTTGTCCTACAACAGCTATAACCCAGCAATTTGCTTTGGTTACTGCTGCCTTTTATATGTCATTCTCTAATTCCAGGATTTGTTGTCTGGATCTTGCCAGTTCGTTGAACGTGTGTAGGTAGCAAAATTACAGTTTACATGATAGCATCTGTACAGTGGAAGAGAGAGAGTGTAAGTATAGCAAAAAACAGCCCTTGTCTCCTAGAACTTTTGGACTAGATAAAATAGATTAAGAATAAAAGGAGAAAATAAAGCATTTGAAAGTTAGGATTTGCTGAAAACACCAAAAGCAACAAGTAAGGGAGCTGTAATTAAGAACTCAGGTCACTTTCACTCTCAGTCTTGTTCTTTGTCCGCTAGATGCCATTGCCTCTCATGCAGACCCACAGAGAAATCATTCTGTATTTACACAGAGACTATTAAGATAGCTTCAAACATTTATCATCTTAGAAAGGTCTTGCAGGACAGCATTAATGCCTGGTCAACTCGAGAACTTTTTCCTCTGCTGCTATTCCAATATTTATGTCCTTCTGTATGGTTCTGAGGCTCTGGGGATCACCAGCTCAACAGCAGCTGATGCTGTTACCCTCAAATTGTTTGGTCAGTAATTCAAGGAACACTGCAATTTCAGCTGCTGCAGCAAAGAAGTTCAAGAGTAATAAAGGGGTCACTACCATTAGTAATTGTTCTGACAGCTGTAAAGGAAATCATACAGACGGTGCTCTAGACAAGGTACTGTGCTCTATGAGTGTCCTTGGAACACCCTGTGAAAGGAAGCATGGAGGTGGGAGGGAAGCACTGGCCTGGTTTTGATTCTCAGCAGCATGTGTGTAACATGTCACAGCTTCTAGCCAGAGCACAAGTGAAGTAGCAGCAACATCCAAACAAAAGCCGTTCCCATATATAACTGGAAGCTGTACAATAATTACTTTCCTATAACATCTGAATTTTATGTTGAGAATTCTAAATGCCTTCCTGTATCTCTATCACTCCCTCCCCCCTTCCCCAAGCCCTGCTTTTTCCTTCAGAGGAAAAGTAAACTTCTGTCACGAGGAAGCACCAATCTTCTTGCTCTCATGTCCACAAACCAATGGGACCTACTGCCTATGAAACTTACTGCCCCCAATCCACTTCCTTTTTTTGCCCATTCAAGTCTGGACCTCTTTGAACTCTTTCAGCCCATACACCTCTTCCTACAAGAGCACTGGTGACCGGGACTGTAACGGCTGGAAGACTCCAACTCTGTTGATCATTGATATGATCCCATCTGAATGCCAGTGGTGCATGCCTTGCTCTAGCTGTGCACTGTTTCCTGGCTGGGACACCGCTGCTACTGCCTCCTACCTGCTTCCGAGGTATCTGGAAGAAACTTGCTGACCTTTTAGTTTTGCTACGTAAGAGAGCTGCTGTCTACGTTGATGAGGTGGCTCCAGGACACAGTACAACCAATAAAAGATGCTGTAAACTGACTCCAGACACAATACTTTTGCCTGTCCACTTTCAAATGACTCCAGCTTCCTCTAAGTGCCAGTGTATGTAGGAACCTGAGTAATGCATTCTCCATACAAAGGTATCTTAACCAGGGGGGAGATGGTGATATAATTTACGCATGCAATGCACTCTTTCTAAACCCTCAGAAAATTAATGGAAACAAATGTCCATAATTTCAATGCATACTGTTATCAATAGCAAATGCTTACCTTGTGACATTTGGCAATTTAAATTTTAAGTACAGAACAGGAGTTCCTAAAAATTGCTCTGCCAGGTAAAGCAGTTCATAATTCTTTTCAAGGTTCAGTGGGACACATGCAGTAACAGACTGAAAATGGTAGAGAATAAAAAAAGATGTTAATGCATTGTGATAGTTCATGAAGCAATTCCTACTGTATTGTTGGATGTCAGCCTGTCCTTTCCCCCCTTTTTTTTTTAAAGCAATGGCTTATCTCTGGTTTTTCTTTTGTTTTTCTTTTTTTAAACTTGAATACCTATGTACAAATGAAGGGGTGTGTTTTTTGTTTTGCTTGAAATGTCTGTTATTTAAGGTGTTGGAGGATAATTCAGGTTGAAACGCAGTTCTGGTGGATTGCAACTAATATTTAGTATTTGAATCAAGAATTCCAGTCTTCCATCAGGAGCTTTCCTTTCACCAGGGACCTGTTACACCCACCTACTAGGGTCCTGCCAGGCTCCATTATTAAAGTTCTCTGGAATCTAAACCTGATCAGGTGTTAGAAGGGAATGAGCTGTGTCTTGAGAAGATTTAATTAAAAAAAAATTTAAAAATCACCTTTTATTTTATCAACATTGATGTACAACTACTCATAGTTGAACAATCTCTACTACTACTAGAATGATTTACCTGGAATAAAAAGTAACAATTCACAAGTGGATTAAGTAACAGATTAATAGAAAATGCTTCTATCTGGCTGTTTTGTGAATGTACTTGTCCTATTTGAGCTCTGGAAAGGAATGTTGACTAAATCAACACCACAATTCTGCTGGAATAGCAGTAAATTAATACTTCTGAGAACTGTTAGTGGGGATATGAAGCTTTTAAGACTACATTCTCAGGAAAACTGTAAAAGAAGTTCTAAGTATTTGTGGCAACTGAAAGGCCTACAACAGTATGTAAAACTGGTATTAATCCTAATGCTTTAGCCAAAGTCAATGTGAGTAATCACAGTCAGCCAACTGCAGCAGGGAAAAAAAGGTGCTTATTCTTTCAGGTATTCATCTACCTGAAGTTTTAAATGGAGACGTTTATATCCAGGAATAATGCCTATTTTTTGTGTGGCACAAGTTTAAACTAGAAAAACATTCAGTGAACAAATGTCAGGTATCCATTCTAAGGCATTGTTGACTTCTTTGTCTTCTGAAATTGTGATGTTATAATTAAAGTAATATCTACAGTTTTGTTTTAAAAGCAAAGCACTCTAGTTCCCTGTACCTAAAGGGAATCTGACTCTGCGTTTGGAGAGAGGTGGGAAGACTCTTCCAGAATGCAGTTTAGAACACCTGCCTCATTGACTAGTAGATGCCTAAAAGCCTCTTTGATCTAAAGTTATCTCTCAAAACACCCCTTGAATATCTTCTATATGATGGCAGTATAGTAGTCCTACAGAAAAGAACAATCAAGAATAGGTGTGAAGGGCTTTTTTGTTCTCAAGACACACTGTACTTTGGTAAAAGTTAACAATGCATTTCCCAAACTCTGACTTCTGTATTCATGATGCAGCAGTTTCATTAAATGTATAGGTGCTCATCCTGAATTTTATGGCTACTTCATTTTATGTCTGCTAGTGTCACTAATCTTTCAACTGCATATATTTTCAGCTGATTAAACTACTTTTTTCCAATTAAAAAGCCTGAAACTAACTTTCAAATAGAGTTAATCTCTTCTGAACAATATTGAAAATAATATGTAATGAGGCTAGAAAATACTCTTCCTATATCATGAATAAGCAAAATGAAATACAGTGACTGCAAGTGTTGTTCAGACATTAAATTTCAGAAAGTACAAACAAGATCTAATACATACATGCTAGAACTTGTGTCAGACCTTGTTTAAGCCCAATTTTGTTACACTGTGTTAGAGGTGGTTTTTTGTTGGCAGTTATCTGAGCTCACTTAGCATAACAAGTCTCAGCCTGCCTTTCAAAGTGTACAGAGAATCACTCACAAGAAAATCCTTGAACTGGGATTCTCCAGAGTTTCAAACTTTCTGCTGCTAAGAAATGTAAATTTTCAAACTGAGCAAGAAAGCTGATTTTGGCTGCGAGATGTTCTTCAATTGGCAAGTATTACTAAGTGCTTTTTCTTAAGCTATAGCAGATGAGAACTGTGGAAAACAATCAATTTTTTTCAACCCAAACAGTAAAAGCGTAGAGTAATTCTGAAAGAGTGAGTGAAAACTTCTGCGCAGTCTAAAGAAAACCTGGGAACATATGGACAAATGCAGTATTCTGGCTCTGAGTAAGCTGAACAGGAATTATTTGTCTGATAGGTGAAAGCTGGGACTCATTTTGGAAGCAGCAGGGAATAAAGATGACTGGCTAAGGCAAGCTTCTCTTGACAGGATTCCTGTAAATGAGCATGCATGAACTGAATGGCATCCAAATCCCTACCGGGTCTGCTTTGTGAGCCAAACCATAACTTAGAGTCCCCAGTACTTTCTCAGCAATTTTGAGTCAGTTCTCAAATAGCTTTCTATTTTCTTTAATCTAACTTATCCTGTCATCGAGAAATATCCAACTTTGTGATTTTCTGCATGGAATTTTACATAGTACAGTTTTACCTCACAATTCTTCATGTCCTTAGAGAGCTTAAACCCTTTCTTGCCATCACAATAGCAGTTATAACTTCCTGGAGAGTTTACACAGAGTTGAGCACAAACATTTTCAGCACACTCATCAATATCTAGGAGAAATGGTAGCAAACAGAAAGATTATTCAGATTATTCATGGCACAGACTGAAAACTAACACAATAAATTAATGGAATAATGGACAAGACGGGTTCTCTGACATAACATGAATCCAACAGGTGACTGCTGCTAAGATGAAGTAATGGTAATGGATGTCTCCTATGTAAAATTTACAATCCAGAATTACCTGCTGGGTGTATAAAACCTAGCAATCTGATAGAAGCTTTGTGTGCAGAGCTGGGGAAAATTTGGTCTGATTTGTGAGGCAGTAAGAAACTGAGCTGTAAGGTGGCTGAATTAGTGAAAGAGACCTCAATAAATGACTACCATTTATGGCAGAAATGCCATTCTAGGTCAGATCTCTTCCTTTCTCCATAAGATGTCATAAGAATTTAAGAGTATGAAGAGTATGTATGGCATGTGGAGAAAGGACATGCTTATCACATGAAAGGACACGAATATCACATAAAACCAAAATAATTTCAGGGCAAAATACCTTTTAACACACAGTAATCTCATAAGTAACTACGTTTCAGACAGCATCTATTTGTGGAGAGCAATCTGATTTGAGCTGTGAATAAGCTAAACCAAGTAAAGGAACTTAATTTTCTATTTAGTAGGCTGTACATAATAAATAATTTAGAAATGAAAGGTTGTGTAAAAGGTCAATCTTACTTACATTTCTAATACAGAAACAAAATCTCTCCTGCATAAGAGACTCTAATGAGGGTGATTTTGGGCCTCCAATTAAAGAAACTGCAATACTCTTGAAACAAATGGCTCTTCTAGCGGGAATAAACAATTTTGTACCGATGCGTGCATTTAAAAAAATCTGTTTTATATTATGCTAGCATTTTTTAAAGATTAAAATCCTTTTTTTCCTGTTACTTGGGGGAGGAGAGAGAAAAAGAAAAGAGAAAAAAAATTAGAAAAAACATAAAACCTTATTGGAGAAACTGTTACTTTGTAGTGAGCATGCATAATCTCCTTTCAAAACAGGATACAATGTTCAACAGCTTGTGGATGCTCTTCTGATTTCTACCTCTGCTGCAGTTAAGGATCGTGGGCAAGTTGCTTTAGCGCCAAGTGCTAGCAGTTTCTACATAATCTAAATGGCCAACAGGTCATTAATAGGTTGAGAAAACTGGTCTCATGTTTGGCTGAAGAGTTCCCTATTACTAAAATGTCTCCTCTTCCTCACCTTTGCCATAAGTCATCACTGCAAGGGGTCTGTGCTCACGCATACACTCCCTCGTACGTGACCTTATCAGATGAAAAAGCTGTACTGTTCCATACTGCAGCTAATACAGCCAGAACTAAAGTTCTACTCAAGAGCTAGTCACATGCTGTGTCAGTTTTCCTGCTGACATGTGGCTGTGTAAGCTACAGGATTCAAATACAGTCTTCTGCTGGTGTTTGCATAATTTCTACCTCCTTCTGCTTGTTTCCTATTCTACCCTCTGATCTTCACAAGTGGGATGGCCCTTTGTATAGACTGGTCTATGTGATATCAACTTTCATGTTCACTCTTTGCATGAACTACTGAGAACTCTTCCGAGTCACTTCTGTTAGCTCCAGAACGATTGCTTACCTCTGCTCTGCCAAGCTGAGAACAGTCTCCTGCAACGTAGCAGGCTGACGGAATACAACAGTGAGGTTTTCACTTCCCTCTTTTTGGAAAGAGTTTCAATGCCATTTTGAGCTAGCTTAGCAAGTTTAAGAATGATTGCACTGCATGCTAGAAGCCTATCAAGTGTCTTGGGCGTTCTACTGAAAGGCATAGAACGCAATACAGAAATCTGTAGTGTAGTCAAGCTGTGCAGAATTCAATGTGGCATTAGCACTCTACAGCCAGCTCCACCACCACCTTGCTTCCATTTCACCAGAGGAGCTCTCTCCCCTGGAAAGGGGTGAGGGATGGGAAAAGAAACAAGGTTCTTAATGGGTATCCTCTGTGTTACTATCATGGTACGTCTATAAACAGTGAGCTCAAATCAACTGCTCTGTACACTGTTCCACTGCCTGTCCAGGGAGGATTCTCTAGGGATACACTATAAAGACGTGTGGAAGACCTCAAGCCTTTGACCAGCAAGTGATGCCACCGTGCTTTCCCGTTCTGGGGAAAGAAGATGATTGGAAGACAGCTCCTAAAATGTATGTGGAGAGTTGATGACTGTGGCTTTTTGGATTGTTCAAGTTCTAACTGGTCTTAGGTTCACAGCTGCAGAAAGGTTATATAGGAGATTCTTCTGCTTCTCTCTGATCCCTCAAAGTGCTTCATCCATCCAAAATGTCAGCTAAGTGAGTAAAAGGATTTTTTAATATAGAAATACAGTACTGAATGTTTCTTGAAATTCATCTGACATTTTGCAGATGTTTTCTGTGTTGCATCTTCAACTTGAATTAGTTTTAAACAATGAGCATATAAATTAAATTATGACTGTCTGAAATTACAGTCCCTTCAGAGGTGGATGTTTGCTAGTGTTAAGGGTTTCATCTTTGCTGAGACGTGAGAAAGCTGTCCTATTAAAAAGTGTTACTTTGCACGTATATATGTATGCACACATGTGGAGACTCCTGCAACTGTAAATTACCAACCCTCTACTCATGGTTTAATTCCTATTTCATTCATTTTGGCTTCTGCCACCTGTAGTACTTCTTAGGGGAGTAAGATACAAGGGTGGGTTCCAATACCTAAGTGTTTATTTTGGAGTCTTATTCAAACTTC